>NC_081249.1:87664730-88289730 GCF_030490865.1 Poecile atricapillus
TTAAATGATTGGCAGCTGAGTGGGATAGAGGAGGAGAAGAAGCATCAGCTCTCACTTCTGAACTGGGTGCACATTCAGAATTAATGGGGAGGGAGAGCTTTCTGACAAGGAGAAGATTTTGAAAATGTAGAAAACACAGACAAAAAAATAGGATTTTTCACAGACATATAAATCAGGGGAGTATGCTCTCACTAATGTCATACAAATCAAAAACCACTGTGTTTGGTCTTTTAATATAGCTGAAGTTTGGCTGCCAAATTGCCCTAGGCTCTATCTAGGATCAATAGAAAGAAAACGGTTTCTTTAAAGTATGGTTTGAGATGGGCAGAGCTGCCATTCAGAGGTGTTTGTCTCTGCTGCTTAGACAGGACATGCAGGCCAGCAGCTCAGATACCTTATTGAAGCATTTGAATTTATGTGAGCAGATTCCAGATCCTAGCTGATCCATTCAAAGTAAAATAGTAACAACAGAAAATAATAAAGATTTGTTGATTCAATGATAGAGAACATTAGGACTCTATCCAATGAGCTGTTCATATTTCTTAAAATACCAAGGAAAACAAATTACTGTGATCAAGAAGATCCCCTAAAAAAGGCTTGTAAAAATATTTGGGGTGGTTTTCCCGTTTTGGCTTGGGTTTTTTTGGTGGCGTTTTTTTTTTTGGAACCACTGAATCCCTGGAGATAAAATCATTCTGCACCACATAAAAAAACCAGTTATTTTTCTCCTTTTACTGACAACACAGTAATTTTCAGCAGAACTCTGAAGCATGTTGCCAGTCAGAGGAATGCAATGTTCCACCACCAGCAGCAAGACCCACAAATTGTATCCCTCAAACAGCAATGTTTCTTTTGAAGGCCATACCATGGAGAAATAAATGGTTAAAAGATGAAGGAAGAACAGTGGAAACTGACAACAGCATCTCCCCAAACTCCCTAAGAAATCCCAAATAAATAATGCTATTTTTATTTAATTTAGGATTTCACACTAAAACCAGATGATTAAGAAGGATTTTTATTTTAAATTGATGTCAGAGATAGCAAAGTCATATCCAGCAGTCAAAAAACTAAAACCAATGCAAAGTGAGAAAAGATAAATAAAGAATTGTTGCCTAGCACATTAAGTTAATTGACTTGACTTTCTTTGTTCTGTACAGACTGTACAATCCAGTGACTTTAATAAATCATTGGTCCTTTTCATTTTATTGAGACCTCAGTCCATCAGGTGTAAAAAACACCATAGTGAATAGAGATATGAACATACTCAGAATTTCACAGGATTGAATGTTTGAGAAAAAACAGAGGCTGTGTTCCTTTGTTATAGATTCCTAAATTTACCAGATTTTAAAATATCAGCAAGGAAGGCAAATGTAATGTGTGAAACAGACATATAAAACACTTAGATTCCAGATTTTATTTTTATGTTGTGTTTGATTTCACAATCTGAATCATGGAACAGCTGAGGCTGGAATGGACCTATGGAGGTCATCTCGTCCAATCCCTATATTCAAGCAGTACCACCTCAGGTCAGTTGCCTACGTGTATCCAGATGGCTTTTAATTATCTCCAAAGAGGGAGACTCCACAATCAACCTGGCCAATCTCTGCCAGTGCTCAGCCATCCTTGCATTAAAACAGTGTTTCCTGGTGTTCAGATGGAACCTCCTGCATTTCAGTTGGTGCCCATTGCCTCTGATCCTGTCATGGGGCACAGCTGGCAGTGGGAGACCCTATGGGGCAGGTAAGGGAACTCAGGATCCAGGTGGGCATCCCTATGATCTATGAGGTGTGTAGGTGTTAGAGAATTTAAGAAAAAAATACCAACTATATTTAATTGCTGAATTAAAGGTGTGAATGCTTGGAAGTGATCTAAACTCTGTGAGACAAATACATTTAAATGCTTCCTTTCTGCACTGGGAGCTTGTATTACTAACAGCTCACCAAGTTAGTTGAATTTAAACTTACTTCTGCTCAGCTGGTACTATATCTAAAATATGAGGTTGGTTTTGAACTTGAAATGGAAGGGTACATCTTTCTATGATTCTCTACATCTAAACCAAATTATGTCACAACACCCATACAGAGGAAAATAGTGAATACAAAGGATGCAAAGAAATATAAAGCTAGCACTTTTTCATGAAACCATCTCTTTTTAAACACAGAGTTTCTGTATCAACATATAAATGTATATATATACAAACACTTTATGTGTTGCAAGACTTTAACCAGGGTTTTATAATTTTACAGTGTTTGAGCCCACATAGGCATAGTTGTCTCTTCTCTGACAGTTTTAACAAGACTAATATGGGTGCACAAAGAAATGAAAGTCATGGCACCACACCCAGTTTGAGTTTTATGTAAATATAAAACATTGTGTGTATATGTATGCACACACATATACCTGATTTTGTAAGCAAGCATATTAATGTGTCTTTAAGGAACTGCATGGCTGAAATGACAAATGATCACAATGTTAAGGCAGTTATTGAATTATTTAATAGCATAGTCCTGCTCACTCAGAATTAGGGTTATGTATCACATTTTCATTTTAGTTCTAAGATGGGGACCCAAGTAACTTTCCTGATTTGGAATAGTATGAGAGAAGAAACTGTTGTGTGACTGATTATTTTATGGTAATTCATTAATTACCAGATTCTGGAACTACATGGGGTATCGATGTTTTTTTAATGGTGATGGTATGTTATAACCATATCAAAGCAGCTAATTAAATTTAAATCTGAGGTTTAAAATGCCCATGTAAAGGAAAGCTACTTGTAAGTCTTTCTCCTGCTTTCAGCTGGGACAGAGTTCATTTTCTTAGTAGCTGGCACAGTGCTGTGTTTTGGATTTAGTGTGAGAACTGTGCTGTTGACATACTGCTGTTTTGGTTGTTGCTGAGCAGTGCTTGCTCTAAGCCAAGGACTTTTCAGTGTCTCATGACCTGCCAGTGAGCAGGTGCACAAGAATCTGGGAGGAAGCATGGCCAGGACAGCTGACCCCAGCTGGCTGAAGGGATATTCCACTGAACATCATGCTCAGTGTATAAACTGGGGTGAGATGGCTGGGAGCCGCTGCTTGCTGCTCAGGGACGGGCTGGGCATCAGTCCGTGGTGAGAAACTATATTGTGCATCACTGGTTTGTCTCTCTCCCTCTCCATTTTATTAAAATTATTTTTATTATTATTATTAGTAGTAGTGGTAATAGCACTGAAATTATTGTATTTTATTCTTTCAATCATTAAACACTTCTTAGTTCATGAGTTTTGCTTTTTTTTTTTTTTTTCCCTCCTGATTCTCCTCATCTCCATGGGGAAGAATGGGAGTGAAGGAGCAACTGTGTGGTACTTATTTGCCAACTGGAGTTAAACCATGACAGTCTGCTTAGTAATGGACAAACAATTAATAATCTTTCTGCAGACTAAAAAGGCAATTGTATATATTTCTGAGACTAGTCCTGGTTATAGCAAGGACAACATATATGTTCTTAACCACCCCGTCAATTTAGCCTAATGAACTACACTTGTTCTTATTTGGCCATTAAATGTTATTTGGTGTTAGTTTGCCTAGTGCAAGAAATTTCATTAGAAGAGACTGAGATTAATAACCCGTCAGTTCCTTGGCTTGGTAATTTATTTTTTCTCAGGTGGGCTGCCATATTTGACTATTTAAATGCCATAATTGACTTCAATGTGTTTTCAGCAGTCATTTAAGAATATGGATATGTATCTAACATGCAGAACAAAAGTAATACCTCTGGTTTCAGCAGAATTACTCTTGCTCCATATTATACATGGTAGACGAGGAGTGTTTTTAAATCTCCTGCTGGTATGGACTTGATTCTACAATAAATACTCATGCTGAGTGCTACTGACACACATGAGCAAACCAGTGTGTTCAGCATTTCTTGCATTATTAATCAAACATCTACTGAAATGTTCAGAGATCTTCAGTGATTTGCTAACTACGGTGGGCTCTGAATCACAGCTGCTAAAAAGGTATCTACACTGTGAATTTCAAAAGCAGCAATTGATAGCTGTGTTGATATAAATCAGGCTTTTGTAGCTTTCTGTTAACAATCAAATAAGCTTTTGGTATCTTACACCCATCTTTTAAACACGGTTAAGAAAGCAATACAAAAAAATAACCTCCTAACATTTTTATACAATCGTGAAACAGAATGATGAAAACCCTCTTCTTGAGCAAAACAACCGGTGATTCACCCTTTTAAATACAATTTTATATATAGATGTTAGCTGGTTTTGAATCTATATAAATCAAAAATAATTCTGCTGAAACTGATTTACATGAGGGTAAACCTGTCTTGAGCTTAGGATGCCTTTGTTTTCTAGTAGGCATGGTTAAAATACTCAGTTTTACCAGGTGGAAATAGGTCTTGCAAACATAAATACTTTTGCCTTCCCTTTTACAAAGCAACAAAGACATATTTTATGAGCGCTGAGAAGCACTATTTGTTTTCTGTTGAGAAAGGAACAGACCTGAAAAAACAGAAGATAGCACAGAGTTGTTTTTTTTCTTCAATGAAACAGTGGTGTCGAGGCTATGAGAATAGTTTCACATTTTCATGAAACTCTCACAGAAGTAAGTGCAAGCACCTTCTTTATCTAAATCCTTATCTATCTTTGCCTCCCATTAAGTTTATGTGATTAGAAAAATTCTCTTGGAAAAGAAGGACAGAAACTGAATGTCAAATACAGAGAAAACAGAAATATAAACCCATTGGCCTAGTTTTACAATTTTTTTAGGCTAAGTCATTAAACAGTATACACATTGTCATGGTGCTAGTATTATTATTCATTAAAGTATGCTTGAAAAATCTAAGAAGTGTGAGACTGAGTTTGGCACTGGAGGCTTGAATTAATCTCTTGGTGCTGAATAAGAAATTCAGATAGGTAGCAAGACACATACTTTGAACAGCCCTGGAAAGTGCAATCAGCTTTTGGATTTAATAAAATATAAAGATTCAGCAATTTAGATATCAATATAAGGGAAATGTAGTTGAAACAGCAAGCTAGGAAAATGATCTTTACAGTAATATGTCAAGTTTAGCGATGACAATGTGCTTACGAGGTGAGATGAGGTCAGTTGGAGCTGAGCTGCTGCTTAGAATCCTGACATGGAGACAAGTGAGGAATACTGCACATTGTCCTGGTTCTACTCATTGGAGTGGAGTTTGAGGTGGATTCCAGGTGTGTGTGCAAAGGTGTAAGAGCTGGTGAAAAATTTCCACTGGAAGAGTCTCTCATAGTATTGTAAATCCCTTATAAGTGAGACTACCCATTGATCAATCATTTGTGAGACAATACTGGAAAAGACAAATTTTAATGAAGAATTTCAAGGAAGCTGTAAAATACATACCTTGATTATTAATTTAAGAGTTTTGGTTTTTTTTCTATATTATGTTCTTTCTTTTTTCATGATTGGTGGGTGTGAATCACAGGCCTAGAACTACATACAGTCTCCTCTTATTTCATAACTGACTAATCTGTCAAAAAGCAGTGAATGTTGGGCTTATTCACTTTGACAGAGAAACTGGGATTTGCATTAGACCTTACAGGCTGTTGCAACCCCCCCTGTTATTTCCTTATTGACAGGCTGTGAAAGGGTAAATTGATTTGCTCCTCTGAAGGCCTCCTGCTACCTCTGCCTACAGCTCCTTGATTCCTGACATTTGTTAAACCTGACAATGGAACAATGATCTGCAAGCACACAGGCACCAAAAGGGAGGCTAAGGAAAATGTGGGCCTGTGGCTAAATGGAGCAGGGGCCCTGGGGACTATGGATGAGGAAAAGGCCAAAAAGTACTGAGTGCTTTCTTCACCTTGGCCTTTACTGATAAGAAGAGTCTTCAAGGAGTCACAGAGTGATTCTATGACTTATTGATAATGAATTTAAGTATTTCTACTGGTCCTGTGTTTCTCTGTATTTTGACTGTATTTCCCTACCTCTCCCTCTCTCCCCTTCTTTCTCCTTTCTCCCTCCTTCCCTTCCCTTTTCACCCTCCCTCCTTTTTTCCCTCCGTCCACCTGCCCACCCACTTTCCTGACTTTCATCCCTCTTGCCTTTTCTTTTCCAAATTCACAAAATATTTTTGTTATATAGTTTGACCTCGAGTCAATTTGCAAACCATTCTATTACATGGCTAAATATAGTAGTCTATAAATATAATATTTTTCCAGAACAGGGCTTTTACTTGAGGGTAACTTTACATTTGCCTCTTCTAATCCAAAGAATCTAAGACATCAGCAAACTTACACAGAGCTGAAAGGGATTCAGCTGAAATTTCAGTCTGCAACATACTTTCTTGCACGCTAAAATATGTTCCCTCCCTTTGTCTTCTCTGCCCAATAACTGCTTTCTATCTCAGTTTTGCATCCTTGGTCTGCTTCAGGCTTGCAGAGGGTTTTCTGGGTTTTGCCAAAGCCAACAAAACTGAAAGGGTAATGGTAGCCCCTACCTTTTTTAAGGCTCAACAGTAGGCAAGCATCCCTAGCAACTGCAGAACACCCCCTGCTCCTAGTAAATTTGGCTAATCCTAATTAGGCTTAAAACCCTGTGCCTCCTAAGGAGACAACTCTATATTGTGATGTGGTTATCTCATTTTATTTCCTCCTGAAACAGCTGTTCCAGATGTACACTTAGACAAGATGCAAGCTGTGAGTAAGAAGCAGTACTACTTTTTAGATTTGATCTCTCTTTCTAGGGAAAATATGAAACTACTGACCCAAAATACTGAAGTAGAACATATCAGATATACAGCTGGGCTCAATCACAAGGGAATTCTGTAAAATACACTCTACTGACACTACTTGGCCATGTGCATTCATCAGTTAGTCTTCTGCTAAGTTCTTCCATTTAGGAAAATATTTTTCCTTTCCATTCTCATAACAATTTCTGCACAGCCTTTAGTTAAAAAGAGGCAAGCAAGATTCTATATAATACAATGGTCATGGGCCTAAGAAGATGACCTGCAAGAAGAGATTACTGTGTGCTGAACTTGATTTGTGAAAGACGAGACTAAGGGGCAATCTAATAGCAGCCTGAAAGTACTTGAAAGATAGAAAGAATATGGAAGAGAACTCTCCTAAATAGCAGGAGATGAGATAATGAGGTGAAAAAGTCACAACCTGGAATTATTGAGGTTCAGATAGGACAATAAGAAAAACTTGTCCTCTGAGAGGTCTGTGCAGCACTGGAAGAGGTTACCCAGAGAGGCAGTGGCATCTCTGTGCTTGGAGATTTCCAAGACTTGGCCAGAGACAGCAGTGGCCAACATGATCAAATGCTGGTGACTCTTCTACACTGGGCTTGAGGTTGCATGAGATGGTCCACAGAAGTTTGTTCGACACGTCTGTGTTTCTGCCACACCACTGTGATCCCTATTTCTATAAGGATCGTAATGTATATATATAGATCCCAATGTAAATATATATTTATGTGTATATTTATATCCTAATGTAAATCATATTAGAGTAAAACAAAAAAGTACAAATCCTGTACTTCAGACAGGTGAATGTCTAATATGGGGCACAGTCGTGAGATATATGGTTCTTAAATAGAATTAGTTCAGAATGAGTTACAGGAAGGGTAAATTACTTTCCTGTTTGTGACTAAGGAAAAAAGTATCAGTAGCTGGTCTTTCTCCTAAGTTGGGGTCAAATTTCACAATGGATTGAAGAATAGCAACAGGACACAACTAGAAACTGAAACAGGTGGCAACACCTCCTCTCTTCCTCTTTGATCTAAATGAGAAATTAAGGTGCAAAGCAGAAATAAAGTTTGAGCTGATGGCTTGTTGTTGGGAGGCCTTGTCTTGGTCACATATTATTCTGGGCTCTGAGCCAGGTCTGAGCCTTCCTGGTCCCATTGGAAGCAATGAAACAGAAGCTGTCTGGCCAAAAAAGGACAAGAAGGACAGGAGAACTGTGAGGCCACACATGACCCCAAGAGTGCTTTGTGGCCACTGAGGGAACACCTCAACACTACTCCTTGAAGACCATGACATATTACTGCTTCCCAGTCAGTAGATGTTCACTTTCATCATTTCACTGACACGAGAGATGGAAATGCTACCTTTTCTTTTAAAAAGGGGGACAGGGGAGGAACTGTGGCAGAACATCTCAGATATACTTGGTACCTTGGGACAGGACAAGGAGAGCACTGGAAACTGAAGTGTGCGGTCTAGACCAAACAGAATGCTGAATGGGAAGCTTGCCAGCTGCACTATGGTGAAGAGTTTGGCACCAGGAAAAGCTTAGGAGGACAGTGGTATAAAACAAAGTCTTAGAAAAGACCCACCTCCATGCTCCTCTTCCAAGGTCCCCCTCCACAAAAATGAAATGAAAAGCTTAAGAGCTTAATTAACTCCTTTTCTGCGAGGAATGGTTAGAAAAAGTGGCAATGCCTCTTTTTAAACAAGCATTCACTCTGTGAGGAAAGGACCCAGGTACAGTCCTCAATACACACAAACTTCCCAAAGCATGAACTGCAGGACAGTCTATTTTAACTGAGGGAGAATAGTATTCTCTTCACCTTCTTTATTGTTTCTGTCAAAAATGTCAACTAAACTATTTGTTATCACCTTAATATCCTTTCAAATATTTTATTTCTAAAATATTCTCTTCATTTTGGAAAGAAAAACACTGGTATTTTATTTATGATCACCTAGCATTTCACACTCAAAATACAAAGGTATTCTCTTCACCTTCTTTATTGTTTCTCTGTCAAAAATTTCAGCTAAACAATTTGTTCTCACCTTAATATCCTTTCAAATGTTTTATTACTAAGATATTCTCTTCATTTTGGAAAGGAAAAACTGAGATTTTATTTATGATCACCTAGCATTTCACATTCAAAATACAAAGGAAAATTATCTTTAATTTCTGCACTTAACAGAATTTTCAGAAAAGCGAACTTGGCAGTGAGTGCTTCTGAAAATGAGTCTGCCTTATTTCTAATTCTGGTCTTTAAATCTCTGAATTGTTGATGAAATAAAATGAAGATAAATAGATTTTCTATTCCAGATTTTTAAAGTGAGTTTCCATTTTTATAATTATGTAGATCATGTAAAAAGACAGCATTTTACATGCCTTTTAAAATTTTGGTTTTTTTATTTTTCAGAACTGGGACATTAGAAACCTAGCTTATAAGAAATTTGTAAAGCTATCATCCTTGACCTTACTATACCTCTTAAATCATAGAATCAATCACAGAATCGTAGTCATAGCATCATAGAATATTCTGAGTTGGAAGGGACCCATCAGGATCACTGAGTCCAGCTCCAGGCCCTGCACAGCACCATCCCCAAAAATCACACCATGTGCATTGTCCAACCACTTATTGAACTCTGTCAGACTTGGTGCTGAGACCACTTCCCTGAGGAGCCTGTTCCATTGCCCAGCCACTCTTTGGTTCCTGATATCCAGCCTAAGCCTTTCCTGACTCAGCTTCACGCTGTTCCTTCAAGTCCTGTCACTGGTCACAAGAGTGAAGAGATCAGTACCTGCCCCTCTGCAAGTTTAATCTCAGCTTAAAAGTGAAATAGCAAGAATGAAGTAGTGCCCATCCTCTCACTGTCTCTGTGAAGTGACTCAGCTCCCGTTCAAGACCCTGAAAGAAATAACATGCCAAAACACTTCATGAAACCAGCCAGGACATGTTCAAGGACACAGGAAAGAGCCAGGCTGTGATTAATCACCAATTGCTCCATTCTGGAATGGGGAAGACACCCTCATGGTCATCAACTCACCCACCTACTGGGTAATCTCCTCTTTGCTTCCTTGAGATGAGCGCTTTTCGTTTTTGTTAATTAGAGGTTACTCCCAAAGAAAAAATAAAATTCTGGAAAAGATGCATTTTATCCAAAACTTCTAGATCAAAATAAAGATGTAATTAAAGCTAATGATCAGGGTAGCAGGTAACAGGATTCTCTGTGAAGTCAGAGGTAGGAGCAACAAGTTTCATCATTCATCCCCTTCACCTGTTCATTATCTCACCCATGAAGGGACTGAAATTTGTTGCAAACTCAGAAAGACTGAGGCAAAATCTTATGAAAAGAATAGGTTCAATGTTTTTTTACCTTTAAGTATTTCTCTGCTCTGCCTTTACCAGTAAAGGCACAAGCCTTCATCTTTCACAGTCAGGCTGAGGATGGAGCTCTGGAAGGCATGTTAATCAGTCTTGCTAAGCTTAATTTTTGCATGGAGGTAGAACAACTACAAAATCTATAATCTACAGAATATTTTGTGCTCTTCTCTGAAAAATTTGGTGCTTTTCACAAACTGAGGTTGGGAAAAAAGTGTCATTAAAGACTGCTCACTAGCATGGAAGTCCTCTTTTAGCATTGGCACAACGACACAATGAGATTTGGCCCATGATGTCACCAATATGAGCCACACCCCTTCAAAAAATCCCAGTCTTCTTGACACTAAAACATTACTCACTGAAACAACCCTATGCTGACAGAGGATGAACCATGCTAAGATATCTTTATCTTGAAACTTTGCTCTGATTGTTGTTACTCCTTACTTAAGCATTAACATTTCTTCATCCTATTTCTATTATTAATGCAAACCAAAATCTATTTCTTCAATGGGGCCAAAATATCATGGTCAATACCTTAAACTTTTAGCATTAGATTTGAGAAAGGAGTAGAATGCATTTAGCTACATCTTTAGCTGAGCTAAATTAATGTTCTGCACAGCTGAAGTTGTAGAAGATGGCTCAGAGCCATATTTCTGCTCCCCCACTCTTGAATTGGCTAGAAACCAAAAAAAGCCCCTACGACTATGTTAGAACTACCTTGTACTAGTCTAATAGCATGGGCGACTCAGTTCTAGTAGGAGCATTTTAAGGGATCAAAATGTGCTGGAGGTGGAATATTCCCTGCTTTAACTCCATGAAGCTGTCTCTATAGCCCTAGAGAATTTGCCCACACCCCAGTGAAGCCCTGACATCATGGGTCAGCTTTCTGCCTGCCTTGCCAGCAGCGCAAAACCTGTGGATCGTGAGCCAGTGGTCTGGTCTGTGCAGCTCACCTACACTACTTGCACAGACCCACCACTTTTCCCCTTCAAAGTTATGAGTGGCCATTCAGTAGGGTTGAAACTTGTGTTACAAACTGCCTCCTCAGCTGGCTCTGTGATGCCAGGCCAGACCTCTTGTGACATCTGTTAGTCTCAGATATACACCATACAGCAGTGTCATTTCTCTCTCAGGTAAACATCACCCACTCATTAATAATCATTCATACATGCTGTTCTCAGCAATTTAATATCACCAAATAAGAAATTCCTACAACACCTTTCACTAATGAACAACAGAATTCAATAGAATAAATGGAAAAGCTAAGAGGGATTAAATTCTATCTGCAAGATCACCCAGCACAATAAGCAGGAGCAATTTATTTACTGAATAAATTCAGTCCAATTTTCTGCTACACACACTGCTCTGCTTATGTTAATTTCTACTTTGGTAACTTATTAAGGAGAAATCCCTCTTCCTACTCATAAATCACAAACAGAAGCTCATGGCTTCAATAGATTCCATATCTTTTTTTCCCCCCTTGTAGTTGTATGACTGGATTTCATGCAGATAGAACACTTTAACCTCCCCATTTCTGACAACAGAATAGTCAGTTACCTTTGCTAACCTGGATCACATAATCCTGAATCAGTTTTATTCATCTGTTTAGGGAAGCACACCTATTAGGCATGTTACCCCAAATCTAACCAAAGCCAAAGGTTTGCATAATAGGACATTCAGGGAGGACTCTATTATGCTGCCATAAATAAATTAACTGATCTCTCTATTCTTAGCAATGGGGCAGGAATCTTTTCTCTCTACAGACACCATGAAGTCCTCAGCACAAGAATTGCTTTTTATGAAGTTACTGAGCAATGAGATTGCACAAAACCAGATCAGTTTCAAGTTATAGGATTGTTTCAGTCAGACACTAGCCTGTCACAGGCAGATATCTTTTGGATGTGCACATAAACCCTGGCACTTTGTGCTATTGCAGCACTTTGGGGTTATTGCACCCTCTCAGTACTTAAAGGGGACCAATAAGCAAGATGGGGGCAAGCTTTGTAGCAGGACCTGTTGTGATAGGACAAGGCATAATGGTTTTAAACTAAAAGAAGGTAAATTTAGACTAGACTTTTATATAGACAAGACATAAGGAAAAAAACTTTTACAGTGAGGAAGGTGAAAAACACTGGCACAGGTTGACCAGAGAGGTGATTAACACCCCATCCATGAAAACATTCGACGTCAGGTTGGATGCGGCTCTGAGCAACCTGGTCAAGTCGAAGATGTCCTGCCTGTGGCAAGGTGGGGGGAGTAAATGACCTTTAATTCTCCTTCCAACTCAAGTTATTCTATGATGTTATGATTGTGTTCCCTTCACCTGGCACACATTCACAAGTTACAGTCTGGCACACTTCTTGATTTTTTTCTCCATCACTGGAAGCCTACTATTGATAAAGATTCCAAATAATACATTTAAAATAGAAAAACTCAGAACCCAAAATCTACAGCAGGACAGCACCATGAATTTTGTAGAACTTTGTGCATATGTTCTACAAAGAACAGTTTCTCTTTTACTTTGTTTTCTGTCAGAGCGTCTTTAATTATTTGCAGAGAGCGCAATTCTGCATCTGTTAGTTATGCAAACAGTCCTGTTTTACTTAGACAAGCCTCCTTTTCTGACAAAAGATACAGAGGTTCATTTTTGTATCTTGAGGAGAGATTCTATAGCTTTTGCTCCAGTGGAACACCTCTTAAAATTAATGTGATGCTCATGGGCAATAAAGATTTTCTACATCTTTTTTTCCTTGTGCGCTGCAGACACGGATCTGAAACCATTCTGGCAAGTTTCCTATTAGAGGGACCCCCTGGAATTTAGTCAGAGTCTAAATAGAAAAATCTTAGATTTTTTCCCCCTTGACTTTCAGTTTTCTACAAAACACTGTGTATTCTCAGGGCACTATAAACACATACAATAAATCACTTGTCCTACATAAACTCCATCAGATACACTAATATCAGGCTGTTATCAGTGAAATAAATTGCAAAACCATTCTGATATTCTGATATTCTGATCCAAGGCCCAACAGCACCTGTGGCAACACTCAGACTGACTTGACCACGCTTTGTATCAAGATATAAGGCTGTGGGGATACCAGTGATGTAAATGTCTGTACAGCTGAAACCATGGGAGCACAGTTTTCTAAGTTTCCTGGTAACACAGGGTGTCTTCCTTGACTGGAAAGTAATGCTAGTGGGCAATTGCTTTTCTATTCTGTATTTCTGCTTGAGGAAACAGTGAGGGTTGTCTTACTGTAGCTTTGTTTTTTCCTTGTTTGTGCCTGTTGTCATGATTTCCATAAGCTCTTTAACTTATGCTACTCAAGAGGTAGCAGCTATGGGCAACAGAGGGTAGCCAAGGGAATTAAAAGTTTCTTATGCAGTGTCCATGTTCCTTGACTTAATGCATTGTTTTAAACTGTCCTACAACTGAAAGAGTATACTTGCCATATTTGACCAAAATTTTGATAAAAGCTCTTAGTTGTGGCAGGTTTAAAAGAAGAAAACAAAACCCAAAACATAAAAAAATATACTATGAAGATGTAACACAAGTACATTGGGTCAAATCAATCTAAGCATGAACGAGGTCTTTGGAGTAGTTTGGTAGGGTAATAGGGTAATAGGGCCAATTCTGACCAGTTGTTAAATGTTTAAATTATTCATCTCTCATTACAGCTGGTTTTTTTATATCATGCCTATTTCACTGTAACATCAAAATTCTTCAGAAATTTAGTATCAAATAATGAGTATTACTGGTATCCCACTTGTTTCAAATTAAGCAAATTTATACCAATTCCTAATTTTCTCTGACACTGTGCTAAGTCCAAAAGTGAGATATTTTGTCCTGCATTCCTTCTGTCAAACATATTTGTTAATCTCAGGAGAAAGTTAGAGAAATACGGGTTTGAAGGTCAAACTGGTATCATATGACTTTGCTAAATATAGATGCTTGAGAAGTAAAAGAGCTTCACAGGTCTTGGCATATTTTGCTTGGTGCACTTCTACCTCTGCACATATGCAGACAGACAACTTCTCTCAGTCCATATCAGAAATAAGAACACCAATAAAATGGAAATTATCTAGGCAAGGGTTACAAATTTATCCCTCCTGATTTTCTGAAGATAGAAGGGGAGCAGGATATGCCTAATTGCAATATTTTCCCTCTCATTTCACAAGTCTGTCACTGATGCATACTCTTAGGCAAGGAAGCACAGCACTTGAATATTCTCCTAGCCTGTATGCAGCATTGGAATGAATCTGTTTTTGTTAAAAAAATCCTTCTCCACAAAATAATATTGCAGTCTGTGCAGCATTGCACAAGCAGGAAAACATGATTAAACAATAAGAACGTGCTAAGAGTGAACGGAACTGAAGAGGAATCTTTAAAGAGCTCTTTTCACCTATTTTCCCTGTCTAAAACCCAATTTCCACTGAAAAAAATGGCTTTGAAAGGAACTGTCTGTGCTTGTACAATCCTGTCCTGGGATCCTGGGACCTATAATGCAATATGTGCTGTCAGGACTATGAGGACTACGACTGTTTACAGATGTGCAGCCAGACTTCTCGCTATTTATAGATGCCTCTTCTGCAACCAATACTTTATGGGGTTGTAGTGCAGTAGCAGGCATGTTCTTTGATTTACTGCTTACATCATACTCATTTAAGAAAATGTGGCTCTTCACCTGGCATGGCAAAGGAGGCATAATGATGAAGGTCAAGCAGAGAGAACACTATTGTGAAGAGAAATGTGGATGGAATTCATGAGCGAGCAGGACACCTACTGGGAGGACTAACTGAAAGAAGGAGGCATTTGGCAGAGATGTGGAAATAATAAAGACTGGAATAGTCATGTGTTCACAGTAGGTTTTGCTCTTTATTCCCTCTGCGGGGTAACTGGGGAGAAGGTTCAGCGCCGCCCCTGCAAGGGCAAAGCTGTGAAGTTGTTTGGGGTGCAGTGTCCATGGGGTCTGTTCACGGCTGCGCTGCATCTTGCTTAAGCATGTGTTAAGTGTTCAGTCAGAGTGCTAGGCACAGTCTATTAATAGAAACAGCGAGTTTGGCACACGCTCGCACTTTCGCCTGTCTCCTTCTCACATGCTCCCAGAGATGCTGGGACTGCATCCTGCATCCTTCTGCTTTTCCAGACCTGAGACTTCGCACACTGCTGTATCCCTTGAGAAGTCTCAGTGAGGTCAAGACAGCCCCAGACAAGTAAACAGGGGCTGCTCAGCCCCAATGTTGAGGAAGCAGAAGGTAACGGGTGGGGGAGCGGCGGCAGGGGGGGCGGGAATGGATTTCTTGCAGAAAACCTGAGAGATCGCAGGGTACCCTCCTCCTGGCCTGACGGCAGTGCAAAGCTATTTTCGGCACTGCCCAGGCCAGCCGGAGAGCCCCCACCTCGGGCATCTCGTCTCGGTAACATCCAGGCTGCCGCAGAGACACGGATGCTCCTAAAGTCCCCCCAGACGCTCCTAGCCAAGGCTGCCGGCGGAAAGCACGGGGAGCTGGCCGAGGTGCTGCCGCAGGAGACGGTCTGTCCCTTTCGGCGTGTCCAGCACCCCAATTACCGCCGCCCTGCCCCCAGACCCGACACCCTCCGCTCCGCACGGCCACCCAACTTGCCGGGAAGCGGCGGCGGAGCGGCGGCCCCGGGCAGCCCCGAGCGCCTGGAGGGCTCGGCCGGGCAAACTTCTCTGCCTACGGGGGACGGAGGGATCCGGGGAACCGGGGGGGGGGGGAGGGAAACGGGGGGGCAAATGCAGGAAACCATAGCAGCACGGCAGGCAGGAGCTGGCCGGAGGGGCCGGGAAAGTTGTTCTGCACTTACTGCTGCTTCTGCCCAGAGATCGGTGCTCGGGTCTGGGGGAGCGCGGCGCCGGCTCCGGCTCGCATCCTCACTCACCTCGGTGCTGTCGGCAGCGTTCTCCGCCATTTTCCTCCTTAGGAGCAGGCAGCGGGAGGAGTGTTTCATTCCCATAAGAGCTAGCCAAGGGGTTGGGGCTTCGGGGCTGGTGTTTTGGTTTGTGTTTTCAAAGATCTCCAAACACTGGTGTGCGCCAAAGGACAGGGAGATAAAAAAAAAAAAAAATAAAAAAAAAAAAATGGAAAACAGCAATAAATCAGTCAGCTTTGTCCTTTCTGCGTCGTCCACAGGAATGTTTGTCTCCTCTTAGCATCGGGAGCTCCTCAGGCACTTTCAAGTCCTCCTCTTTCTCCCCTCTCCTCCACCTCCAGCGAGTTCTTGGGGTGGGCAGAGAGAGGCGGCACACACTCTTCAGGTTAAACTAAAAGGCTGTCGGGCTATGAGTCCTCCCCTTCAGAGAAAGCAGTCAGGCTAGACAGGAGAGAAGCACCAGCTAAACTGAACTTGGGCGTGCAGTGACCAGCTGGGCATCTTTGTGTCCTGTGGCTACTCTTCCAGAGGCAGAGGGAGCCAGAGACAAAGCAACAGGACAAGGAAATCATAGCCCTTTATTTTCCTTCTTTGGGCTTCTTTCTTTCTATGTCCCAGGACACTTCCTTTAAAGACGGCCACAGAATTTGCCACCCTCTTTCTATGAATGTCTTCTGAAATAGAAATCCCTTCTCCTCCTCCTTCTCCCTCCCTCCTCCCCCCCTCTCCCCTTCCCTCTCCTATTCCCTTCCCTCTCTTCTCCCTTTCCCTCTCCCTACCCCTTCTGCTCTTGGGCAGAGCTTGGTGCCCCTCACTGGGAATTGCATTCACGTGTCTTTCGTAGGAAAAAAAAAAAAAATAAAATAATTTCAAGCTCCCCCCACCCGTCGCCTACACCCTCACACACAAGCACGCATTCACACGTACGCACACACACTTTGTCTCCCTCTCACACAGACATGCACAATTTTTTTCCTCTTCCCCATCCCTCCTCTTCTTTTGAATCAGCAACACTTTTCTTTGCAAGGACTCTCGGCAAGGCTCTTAGAGAGCAACCCAAGAAGTCTGCTCCAGCTTCTTTCCTCCGAGTTAAGTAGCAAACCTGCTTTCTTAATATATCTTCTCGTGTGTGTGCTCCCAGCTCCTGTTTTACTTGGAGTTTTTCAGGAGGATCCACACTCCGCCAGAGAGCCGTGAACTGTAGGAATATAGTCCCGATCCGGCTGCAGCTCCTGCTGAAAAGAGGGGGGAGGAGGAGCTGGGGGGAGGAGAGGGGAAGAGGCGGAGGGAGAGGTCTTGCTGGGGAGGGAAGGGAAGAGGCTAAAGGTGATTTGAACTTGTTTTTAGCCTTTTCCTAATGACATCTTCCTCTGTAGGAGTGCATCGCCACCTTCCCCACACGTTTATTTTGCTTTCACTCCTCCGGGCACTTTCTAGTTCTGAGTTGTCAGCTGGGAGGATTGGGTTTACCTCGCTCGTGTTGCTGTGGGTAAGGGCGGGAGAGGGGGCGTATTACATAATTAATCCTTCCAACTTCACTTTCCGCAGCTCCATCTCCAGCCCACTGTTCTCACGTTTCTGTTTTGTTTTTATACGGAGGAGGTGAGAAAATAATGCTGGTGTGTGGGTGTGTGTTGCTCGAAGGATTTCAAGGACCAGAACAGGACTGCTGCTCTCTGAACAGTTTCAAATTATTTCCTCTGGGGGTGCCAATGGAGACCTGAAGAAGAGGTTTGAAAGATTACTTTTGATGCATGTTTTAAGGACATAGACAGCTCAGATGCTTCATCAGTAACAGATTTTGATAGATTTGGGGTTTTGAATTTTTGTCCCTTGCAACCTATTTTAATGTATTTCAGTTAGAGTTTATCCTCAGCTGACCTCTGGAATGCTGACATATCCATGAAGTATTGCCAAAAACCAGGAGGTCCCTGGGCACACAGGAGGCAGACATATTCCTGGGGGTGGGGGAATAGAAATAGAGGATGTGAATTAGAGAGTAGAGGGCAAAATTATTCTCCAGCCCCATGGGGATGAGGATGTGGGACCAAGAAAAATAGATAGGTGAATTTCTCCTTTTTACTTGAATGACCCTCAAAAATTCTTGCTCAGAAACGGATCAGTAGGTATATGTTAGATTTCAGGAATTTGTAGTAAGTCACACAGCAATAAGTAAGAAACCTAGGGAAGCAGAAGGAGTGTGGTATGCTGAAATGTCAAGTTGCAATGAGAGTATGTCATGTAGGGCACAATGGTAGCATATGAAGTGGTTTTAGAATATGAGAATATTCAGAATTTAGACACACCTTCCATAAAGACTGAAACTGGACTCTGTGAGACACTTTGCACAGCCATTTGATCACTCAGTCTTTCACAGGCTTCTGATTTCCCTCTGTTCCTTTCATCTCACATTTATTTTGACACCTCAAGTTCTTTCATTAACTCCACATCACTGCTAATTTTTTCAGTAATCATCCACACTTCCGTTGTTTGTGTAGTAGAATTTTATTTCACACCTTCTAGGCATGAAGCTTAAATAATGACAGAGGTGGAAGTGGGTCATCTCTCCTTTTCTTTGTGACATTCATAGAGCTTTTGAAGGTCTTAAAACCCTTCAAATATGAAAACATATTTGTCAAGTATTTGTCATGGCCAAGTATTCCAAAACTACTTTCATAATTTGGGGCTATGGACCTCTTTCTCACCAAGTACTTCAATTTCTAGGTGAAGAGGTAAGGGTAAAAAATAATCTGCATAAAAATTTAATGTCTCTGCAATCTTTGTCACAATGTTTTTCTCTGCTATGGCATGAATATCTGGTGGTTAGTGAGTGCATGAAGTTTTAGTCAGCATGCATTTGGACTAACCTGCATAGTTTTAGTGTGCCTTTTCTATTTTCAGGTGATACACACAGCTAAACTTAGCCTAATTAAACATTTGAAAATAAACCAGTGTTCTATATAGAAAAAAAGAATTTGATTTTGAAAAACTACTCCAGAACATATTTTCCAGTTTTCTCTGACAGCTGGGTTTGTATTTCTGGTACAGCTCAATCACTCTTTAGTCAGCTAAATGAGGCATCAGATTTTCAAAAGCACTCGGCAACTAGCAAAGTTGGCAGGCAGAGATTTAATATATCCTTTTCTCCTATGCTTCAGATACTTCATGACTTAGCCTGGCACCTATTCTTGTCCTCCTCCACCTCTTTGTCAACACAGATGATACCTGACTGCTCATCCTTGAACGTGGTGCTGATGTTTTACAGATACTGGGAAAGCCTTCCAGTCTCTTAGTTTCCAGCATAAGGATGAGTGTTTTGGTCCTGAGCTCCTTTGGAAATCTGCCAGATGGTTGGTGTCTTCGCTCCATTTATGTTCTATATATGATTGAGGAAACTGCTTTGAAAACATATACACAGTTTTCTCTAATCTGCTTTATTCCAAACGGAAAATGATTGGTCCTGCTGTAACCTTTTTTTTTAATCAGGTAGAAGTTATTCCTTCTAATAATTTTTAAGAGACTCGGAGCAGTTTGTTTACATACACAGATGTCTGCGAGCATACAAAGACACTTGGCCAGTCCTTCAGTTAGAATATGAGGCTCAGTGAAAGTTCCTGTTGATACTGAAATTCACAGCAACACTGAATTTGAAGAATGTAAGCTTTCTTACTGGACAAATTCTAACCCCATCATGTGAATACAAATCCTTCTGACATCACCCATTACCCAGGAGTGATAACTGGTTATTGGAATGGTCTTGGGAACAAATTTCTGAACCCCTGTTTTGTTAGATCTTGAGAAAAAGAAAACTGTCATGAATAAAATGTCATGGTAGTATAAGTGCACTTGCAGCAAAGCCAGGAGGTGTCAAAAGCATCCTCTGAATTTAAATATATCATGTGTAAGTACACGTGAAGGTCACCAAGTATTAGGAATTGAGTAGAGTGGTGCTGAAGGGAAAGTGGAAAGGGAAGCATTTATTACTTCAGAATTCCAATAATAGCAGCTGTGGTTGAAGCTGCTGTGGTCCTTGCTGAGTGTGGCAATACCACTGTGGTATACCCTCAGAAGATTCAGAATTATTGGCAGTCATTAGCTTGGATGAAACCCAGATGTCTTTATTCGAGGTGGGGTAAACCTGTGCAGGAGAAATTGCACAGCAGTCCTGCTGGAAAGCACCCGGGGGTTCTGGGGTGGAGGTGCAGCTAGGCTGGACGTGACTCATCACGCTCTCGCTCTGCATGAAAGGCAAGCTGTATAATTCATCTACATTAAATGGAAAGCGGCCAGTGGAGTCAGGGAAGTGACTCTCTCTCTCTCTCTCTCTCTCTCTCTCTCTCTCTCTCTCTCTCTCTCTCTCTCTCTCTCTCTCTCTCTCTCTCTCTCTCTCTCTTTCTCTCTCTCTCTCCTTGGAACTGGTGAGGCTACATCATTGATTCTGTGTCCAGAGCTGGTCCAGAGGAGGCTGATACATTGCAGATGGCTCAGTGAAACACTGCTACAATGGTCTCTTACGACACCTAAGCTCTGAGCAAAACTGAGCTTGTTGGGCAGCCAGTAATGGCTTATGACTAACTTTAGGGAGCATAACTAAGATGACCCAAGCTCCACTTGGTGCAGTCAGATCATTTGAAAATGGGCACAACTGCACGTTGTGGCTTTGGAAGTTCAGATTCAGTACTAGCCAATTCTTGGACTATAAATACTATAATATACTTCCTATTTGGATGGGAAAATATTGTAGCAAAAATATATTCCTATTCCAGTATCCCAAACAAATTTTGTTATCTAATAAATTTTGTTTATTATCTGATTGTTATCAGATAGGATGGGTCCTTCTGTAGCATCACTTTGCATTGTTTTTTATTGCTCAGGAAGTCACAGTGACTTCCTTTGTCTCAAAAGATATCTTTCCAGTCTCTTCATGCATTTTCATCCCTACTGTGTCTCTCAAAGTTGTCAGTACTTCAGATATTACTCTTATTCCTGAAACTTGCCTATATTAATTCTGAAGAATTTGAAGTGAATTCTAATTCACTCTGCAGATTTAAATATCTCATTTTATTTATTCTGTTCCTTCCTTGTCCTTTAGTTTTCCTCATTAACTCTCCCCACCACCCTTCCTCCATGTATCATCTTCTTACCTTTCTTCCTGAACACTGCATATTCTAGACTTTTCCTGGGAATCATTGCAGTTTTCAAACACTGATGTTTGGTTTGAGTGAGGAAGGGTCTGTCAGAAGCTAAGCTGATCTGAGATACCCACTGCTGCAGGCCAAGATCATTCAGTGTTAAATTATAGACACCTTCTCACAAACAAACCCTTAGCCATACTTACAGATAATGGAACACCCCAGAACTAACTCTGCAAGACATTTTAATTATTTTTTTCTAAGATTGTAGACTTTATTTTATTTAAAAACAGAAACTCTATTTCACAGTTACAAACCCGGAAACTTAATTGAACCACAATGTTCCTTCCATTTTTTTCTTCCATTGAGAGTGCCAAACTGAATAAGTTGTAACTGGGTCAGATGGAAGAAAGTTGTATTCTGACAACTTCTGTAAAGGTCACCAAAATAGGTCTCCAGTCCTCTGTGGACTGGAGGAGCTAAGCAGGGTTTTGAGAATTGTGATTACTACAGTGGCAGAGATAAATGAGCGTACTACTGTGATTTGTTTGTTGTACACTGACCTTGTTCAGTTCCCACTTAACTTTTTGATCATTTACAAATCATGTATTCAGAACAGATAGCAAAATACTTCTGAATGTTGATGTCAAAGTTAGCTTAAAGTTATGAGGTGCCTAAAAATTTTGTTCTGCAAAACTTCTCCCCTGGTAAGAAAAACATGGGGGTACTGGAGTGAGTTCACTGAAAGAGCCACAACAATTACCAAGTAACTGGGGAACTCTCATATGAAGAGAGGCTCAGAGTGCTTGATATTGGAAGGGGCAAAAAAGATGAACTCTTTTCAGACTCTTCTCAGTGGTACTCAGCAAAACGAGAAGATGAAATGAGCATAAATTGAAATAAAGGACATGGAAGCATTAAAAACTAATACTTTTTTTACTGTGAAGGCATTAAAAGATATTTTGTAGTTTCCTTCCTTAGATGTGTTAAAAACATGGCTACGAATGGCCACAGCTGTAGCTGACAGTCTTTTGAGTGGGGGCTGGACTAGATGATTTCCTGATGTCTTTTCTAACTTCAGTGATCATGTAATTCTGTGTGATTGTAGAAGAGCCACAAAAATCACTTAGATGGCTCTGCCACACCTGGCAAACGGGCATCTGTCTTTTTGCTTTCTCTTCTGTATTATTCCTGAAGCCTTGAAAAGATTATATATGTATAATCTCATACCATGGTGATTTGATATGTGCAGCCAATACTTTCACAGAAAAAATATGTTGAGAGAAGTGACAGACTGTTGCTTGTAGTCTATTCTAGAGTTTTCACAGGAGAGAGAAGGTGTGTAATGTTGTTTGAAGAGCTAAACCTCATTTATAATGCCATCTCCCATAAGATATCAATGGGTGCAGAATATTTTGCAGGCACACAGCTTATCAGAAAGTGAAGTAATATTCTCAGAGTCATAAACTCATTGAAAAGAAATGCAAATCACTAGAGTCCACCCTATCTTGTCATTTCTCTTATGTGATAGCTTTAAGAAACTATTTTCTGATAAAAACTGCCTTCTGCCTTATACTATTTGCTGGAATCTGAGATGGAATTTCTACACTTAAAGACCCATTTCTTTTTCGTCTGTTCTGCCTTTCTCTCGTGATCGATTACAGCATGATTAGCAAGTCTGAGATGAAGACCAAATATGTAAAAATGTCACTATTCATTCAAAAAAAAGGTTTTCTTACATTCTAAATATCAAATCTTAATGGTTTCTTTGCTTCTTATGGTAAAGTCTGTGCCTAAAGGTTTGAATTGCTATGTCACATGCAGTTAGAGGAATTTAACTAGACCACAGATGAAGCTGCAATAATTGAAATCACACCTCTCTTTTGCTTCTTTGCCCAATGGCAGGCATTCTGTCATCTTGGTTTCTGTCGCTTTCTGTTTTTCAGAAAAACGGATGAGGCATTTATTTGCCTCCTTCAGTGATACACATAATGCTTTGGGAGCACTCCTGTAAAGCATTTTAACTGGAAGATCTATGAAAATAACTTAGATGGCTCTGTCAGGTCTGGCAAATAGCTGTCTGTCTTCTAGCTTTCTCTCCCATAACTGTCTTAAGTAAGGCATTCTGCTACGTTTCTCACGTTTCCCTGTTGTGAACAATTTTCTTCACGTTGAGCTGTCACTGTTGACAAGCAACCAACAGTAACTATGATAGTGGGCTGGCATTTTTTTCTCCCCAGTTTGGTATTTTCCTTCCTCTTCCAATGAGGAAAATTGCCAAATCCTGCTGCCTCCCACTAAAACATGAAAAATAAGAAAGTGTGATCAGTATCGTGTATTTTGTGAGCTGAGAACAATGTAGCTCATTTTCCAGAACTGTCTATAACTTAGCAAAAATGAGGTCATACCTCTTCAGAATGTTGCTTAATGATGTTCCCCAATAAATTAAATATAATCAGGCTTTGGCCAGGTTATGAAATGGAGTCAGCACTCTGAGGTGCCTAAGATGATTTTTCTGGCTGCAAACAGAGCTCAGCTTCCTGGATTATTGATCTGGTAGTAGACCTTGGCACCTGATGTGGCTCTGGACTTTGGAAGAATCTGGAGACTCTGCTAATTCATCTGTGATCGCTGCCAGGGAGAAGATCAACTTATTTATACTTAACTCTCCATAATACAGGTATAATTGTGTGACCTAGGTGTTAATGGTGTCCCTCTTCTCTCTTTCTTCGAGCTACATAAAATAGATGGGGTATAATAAAGGAGACTATATTGAGAATTACATGAACTTTACATGTGGTGTGTTAGTATTTTCTTTCAGGAGAAAAAAATAGTTCTTAAGTAGTATATAATGGTTTTCTTGTAATGTTCAGAAACCTGCTTGATACAATAAAAAGCCTCTGGAAATACAGATGTGTAGGGAATAATTTATCAAGTTAGAGAAATCAGTGTAGCAGAGTTGACAATTTGGGTGAAATCTTGCTTCTCAGAACATAGCTAGTATTTTAAAAGCAAGATAAAGAAAAGAGTTCTCTTCCTTAAGGAAAGAGTTTCTTACAGTAGTTATTTTTCTTACAGATGTGGCCTAGAGAAGCCCATCAATCTTCAAATCCAATTGTTCCAGGTATTGCCCTTCAGATCCTGCTTTGGTAGTTTGCCACAAAATAGATGAGAGCAAAGCATTATTTCCCTGATTCTTGCTTTACAGTTTTGCCACAGAGCTCAAGGGAATTACATGAAACATAAAACAAATTCCAGGAGGGCTGGGCCAGAGCCAGTTTTCAGGTCTATTTCAGTAGCTGACAGGATCTTTCTGTCCATAAACCTAAGAACTGGCATTCTGGAAAAAAACTGAAATGAAATTCAAGCTGCTCAATCAAAAGAGTACATAATTAAAAATGGAATATTTAGAAAAAATAAACAATGCAGAATTAGAACTCTTCTTGTGACTAAACTTATTTGTGTGATCCATTCCATCTCATTGGGAACACTACTTTCTTCAGTGTGGAAACAACAATAATAGAATAGATGGTTAAACAAGAAGGGTATACCACTGCAACTCCAAATTAAAATATGCTATACTTTACTGCAGTGTTGGAGTCTGCAAGAGGTTTGAAAATTGTAATTTCTTAATGACAGAAAAAAATATAAGAAAGTGGCACATTCTCTCCCTTGCACCTAATATGTTCTGGAAATACATAAAAATTATGATTTATAGGTAGCACATCCATGTGTATACAGCTTATAAAGAATTAACAGCTTGGTTAGGAGAAAAAGGGAAATTACAGCAATCTAAACCACAGAAGATTGAAATTATAAGCAAGGCATATTTATAAAATGGCATACGAAAGGTCATGTTCATTTTGTAGGAGTATGAGCTCAGGACGAATTTGAGATGTTCTGTCTTTTGATGCCAGGATAAATAAAAAAAACCTGAACACCAACAACCTTAAGCCACAATGAATCCTATAATGGTTCCTGCAAATTATGGTCAAATAAGAGTGTAAATATTGAAGAATTTTTTTAATGATAAAGCATATTGAAGTTTCTGATGCCTAAGTTAGAAATACACACATGGCTAGAAGCATTAGACTTTCATCTTGTCTCTATCCCAAAATACTAGATGATTTTATCTTCAAGTCTTGTGTCTATTATATTAATATTTAATATATTAATATATTTAATATATTAATATTTAAGTTAATCCGTAATATTACCCTGCATTTTTGGGGTGTGGATGATCAGCTGGTGGTACATGCCTTGTGCTGTACATATTTACAGACAATATAAAAGTCTCCCTAAGTGCAAATTATTATTTAAACCCTACTTCTGTGTGACACAAGAATGGGAAAAACCATCTGGATTATTATGTCAGGGAGTGGATTTGGACATCATCAGGTATTACAATAATATTTGTGATATTATTGTATCATATTACAATGGTATTTGGAATATAGTTACAAACACACATAGACTTCAATTTAAAATTATACGAATAATTTTGTGTCCTGCAAACCAAAATGTTTCATCATCCAATACAATCTTAAAATTTACAGTAACAAAGGACAAGAAGTCCTCAAACTGTGGTTTGCAAGAGGGAGAGAGCTAAAGATATGGAAGATATGGTCAAGTCCAGAGCATTGTCAAATACAGTAGCCTAATCATGGTTACTCCATAGGGATGAATGTATTTCATATACTTTTATATTAGATATTTTTAAAAATATTTTGTCTTTCTGAGTGGTTATTTTGCCTCTCTGCCACATTTAATAGCTACTTTATCTTCAATACGAATATAGAAAGATCCAAAAACCTCTCACAGCTGAGAACACCCCAAAAGAAAAGCAATCATGAATTCCCCTTTTGCCAAGAATTATAAGGATTTTAAGTTTTAATTGTGATGTAAGATGGAACTTTGCATTTGACCTATAATTTGGGCCTATTGCTGAGGCCTTTGAAAATGATAACATATAATTGTACTAATCAGGATAGTCCCACATGGCTTGTACTGTGCTCTCAATCCTAGTCATCCTGGCCTCTGAGCCATCAGGTCCATGTGTGTACATACAGGAATTGAAAATATGATTGTTAAAGACCAAGAGTTCTGTATATGAAGTGATCATGATCACTATAGCAGAAGCACTGACTGTTGCCAAGAAGTGCATTGCTGATAGATGAATTTAGAAAAAAAAAATTTAGTTTTCTCATTTAAAACTGGAACTTCTCACCCTGATCTCTCGGTTTTCTAAACATTACCATACCAGCAATTCCCTAATTGATGCAAAACATCCAGATATACTCATTTGTGACAATCACAGTGTAGCTGTGTATCCTGGCCGTGCCAATGTGTGTACTCAGCACAATCACTAATTCTCTGGGTGGCTGAGGAGCTCTCCGGGCTCATCCTGCTGGCTGAGACAACTCATTTGAGATAATGGACTGACATGACATGGAGGGGGCAACCAAACTCCTAGCTGCCTTCACAACAAAGTGAACAACAAAACATTGCAGAAGCTCTCCAAGAGAGAATTCCAGCTGCTTCTGGAGGTTTCCTCAGGCAGTTCCTGTTGTTTATAAGCTGATTGATGGCACTATTGTCTCAGAGATGCTCCCCTGTATTTGATGCTGCCGAACTGGCCAACCAGTAAATGAATACTTGTAACTAGTCCTTAGAACTCTTCTTGTAGTTACAGAAATGGTCAAACATAACACTTGAGACATCTAGACTAGGTTTGCACATAAGACTGTTTGCTAGCTGTATTATAATAATTCAGCAGAGAAGCGATTCAGTGAGTCTCACTAGATTCACCTGAAGATGCTTTTAGAAAGACACTTGCGACAGAGAGTTACAGGGTCACTGTTCAGGTACCAGTTGACCATCCTGTTTGAGAGATTTGATTTCCTACGTGAATATTATCTTATGCAAAAAATGAAAAGAAATATGTTTTTTTAACAAACAATATATCTTATGATTGTCTGTGCACCTGTTCTCAAGTGCATCACCTCAGATGGAACCTTAAGGGGGGGAATTGACAGAGGAGGGACTGTGGGGCACTGAAACCCCATGAGAAACTAGGATTTTGTCTCAAAAGCAAACTTCTTTATGGAGGGATAAATCCCTACTGAGCTGACATGACTAGAATAATTAGATTGGTGTTGGAGGCCCAGAATTTGACCTTTGATATGCTGCTGTGGAGTTATTAGGGATGCAACTTTTATTAGTTGAATTGTAATTAGATAGGTATTATGAAAACACACGTGAGTGGCAAAAATAACAGAACTATTAATATTTGCTTGGCAACCTGCTACATTGATCAGCATATAACACATCAAGACAGCTCATCAATAATAACGTTAGAAGTCCAGAATTTGTTCATCCACCTCTGTCTGAAGGGGAGAACTTTATCTTCTGGAATGCATAACTCTGGATCCACTCCAGGGGTACCTGGGACAAAGCTCATGTGGCCAGAACCTGCTCTTAGCAGCCTACTCCTCCAGAACACTGACAGTCAGCTGCTGTTCTTGTCAGCAAGGAAAGGGGAAATAGGAATAACCATGGCTCTGTAATGTTGTAGTGTTTTATGCATCAATAACCACTCTTTCACAAAGGCAATAAGTATCCAAACTCTTTCATGTGGATACAATTATTACATAATAATTAAAGAATGCTTTAGTCTGTCCTCATCTAAAGTGCAGCAAAATCCCATGCCCTGTGTTCTGGAGAAAGTGAAAAATTGGGCTTTTCTGTTTGTTTTTGCAGAATATACAGACTTTTTGCAGCAGCTCCATACTGACTTTTTAGGGAAGATCTGTTTTCTGGAAAGATAAGAAATTACTTCCATTGAGACTCCTACTTCAACATCACAAGGATCAATTTAAGAGTGCATGTCAGAATGGAACAGTGGCACAAGAAGTTATTAGAGGAACACAATCCCAGATCACAGAACTAGAAATACGCTGGAGCCGGTAGTTACAGAAGAAATTGTTCTCTAATGAGCATTTATGTGTACCAGTGTATTATTTGGTGAATTTAAGATGCAGCTCAAGATGGCAATTTTCTCAACAGCAAGATCTGTTGCCCATTGTTGCTTTTTTCAGTTTGCAAACCTACTTGTCTGTATAGATGCAAGTCAATCCAGATCAGGGCACTGATTAAAATTACAAACCAAATTTTTTATAGGGAGTGTGACATTTTTCTTTTGGAGGGTTTGCTTTTATTCTGTTTCATTTACTAAGCTAATTAATTGTATAGCTGAAAAAAAGAGCTGAATTAGCACAATACTGAGCCTGTTGGAGGGTAAGCCCAAAGAGAAAGGGACAAATATTTTGGCTATATTGCTAAAAAAATATGATTAAAGACACAGCTTCAGTCCTGTGTTTATGGTGGAGGTAGTGATTTATTAATGCCTGTATCAGCAATTTAGGTATCACAGACAAATATAGGCCCCTCCAATCTGTGGTCTGACTCTAGTTGCAGTTCTCAGGGTTTTATACTAGTGGGACAAATGGCCTGCCCCAGGAAAGGCTGTCCATTTCAGAGAAGTCATTTGTAGAGAAGGGCCTTTGAAGAATTGCAGGCTCTCCCTGCCAGAGAGGCTAGAGACTGTAATGAACACCTTTTTCACTTGTGTAAGGCTTGGGTGACCCTAGCTCTAATGTCACTGCCAGTCTACCCTTACTCTCACAAGCAACACCTCTTTTACTTACAACTACTCTTTTATTACTAATTGTAATCAGTTTTTGAAGTGCAATATTTTGAGGGGATAATCCAGAGATGTAATGACCTCCTGATCAAGAGATCAAGGTCATGTAGTGGTTCCAGCCGAAGGGACGCTGAGCTCGCATGCTGAGCATGGAGGCAGCGCAGCCTCAAGCAGCACGGAGCGCAGTGCTGGCCTGTCAGGCGTAGGAGGTGAGGGGGTCTGGGACACCCCACCATGCCCTGAAGATAAGGCATTCTCAAAGGGAACTAGCCCACCTGCCAGGCCAAGGACACTGGACAGCTTCCCCAAAAAGGAATTGATCCAGAAACAAAGCAGCCTGGAGGGATGCAGGCCTCCTTGCTACAGCCTGGAGGTAGGGCAGCCTGGAGTGCCCTGGGGGACAATGGGGCTCTCTGATAGAACTCAAGGCAGGGCATCCTGAATGGGAGCTACACACCCCTCCTGCCTACCACGATCCAGAAGCAGGACAGCTAGGAGGGGAATGGAGCCACAGCGGGACTAGAGCGCTATGCTGGCCCAAAATGCTCAGCCTTGAGGGGAGAGGGGCACCACAACAGACCTCTGGGTCTCAGAGGCAAGGTCCCCTGAGGGACAGCAGAGCGCCATGCCAGGCTTCCCTGGCCAGGAGGCATCTGAGGGGAGCAGCACATCACGCCAGCCTTCCTGATCCCACAGGTGAGGGCCGATCTTAAAGCTGAAGCTGAGTTTGCTCATAATTACATGAAGGGATGACAGAACAGGACATTACAGGAAAGGTGACAGAACAAAACTCTGCTCAGTTAGGGTAGATGATACAAGAAGGGCTGAAAATGGCTTGGGAATTCCCAAACACTTGGGGAAAGCTGTTTTTATCTTAGACTAAATGGAAGCATTCATTGATTAGGGCAGCACTGGAAGATGTCTGTCAGGTAGCCTGGGTAAACTCAATGTCTGAACACTTTCAACATTCATCTCATAGAGCGTTGGCAACAGTCCCACTCTGATAATGAAATTTGGATGGAGACCTTTGAGGTTCATTCCATTCACTGCTTCTCTGGTTCTATAATTCTTGAATCATTAGCTGAGGTCTAAGTGCTTCTTCATTTCACTGACTTTTTCTTGTTATATAAGATTTATTATTAGTATCTTTGAGCTTAACATTTTCTTACTTTGCATCACAAATTCTTGACAGAAGAATACTAGTCCACTGAGCTTAGCGTGGCATGGAAAAACATAATTGGTAAGCAGTGGTATAGACAAATATTGTTTATGAAACAGAAGTAGACAGAAAAACAAAGGGAAATATTTAATTTTTGAAGTGTGCATGTGAGTGAATTTCTCTTTGAGTATTAGGAAGATCTGGGCTACAAAATAACCACTATTTAAGCATTTTAACATCAGGATCTACTGGTATTTAATTTATTTGCCTAAACTTTCTTCCTGGACTGAGTGATCTCAACCAAGGCTTACAAAACAGTTTAAGGGTTATGGACTTTATCTTATACTACCCTATTATGAATTTAAAAGGTTTTTAAGTGAGACACTAGTGGACATCAGACCCACTGACCATGAGATCAATTTAATAAATCACCTTGGTCTTATTGTCCACATACATTAAATTGAGAAACGTGGATTAAAATAGAAGTATGGACACTGTAATGAGACATCTCTTTCAAACCATCTGGTCATCTAACAAATTATTCTGGAATACCATGGAGAATAGCTATTAAAATATGGCTAATAAGGCAAGATATTCCAATATAATTTTAAATTGTATTTTATCTACTTTGTTTTCTTGACACAAAATGTTTCAAAATTTTTGTTGTAGAAGGTTTCAGTTTCAAATGTTTCTAAGTGAAAAAAGTAATCAGCTCCCATGACAGAATAAAAAACCTGCCAATCTAATTACTTTAAATGAGAGTTATTATTTAGGAGTTTTCTTTGCCAGGTTGCAGTTTATATTCCATATTGAATTCTTAAAACTCAGGATTTGTGTTTCCTTAACTAGGCACACTCTGCTGCTAATGTGTGTTAAGTAACGTCAGTGTATATTTACCCCAAGAAATAATACCAGACCATTAAAACTGAATTCCCAGAAGTGATGACAAGTCAGTTTGCACCTTAAAAAGAGAACATCACATTCCCAAAAGCAATGAAAAATTAACTCTGCTCATCACGTCACATGCACTGCAAAGTAGAGCTGTGTCATGGCAAATCTTGTAATATATATTATCATATAATTTAATTATATTACTATGGTATTTTTCTCGATTCAGTCCAAGCCAGTAGGATATGGTTTTAATGCTAAATTTTGATGCAGGTCCATTTTCACTCTCTTCAGCCATGCCTCTTCTCTTTAAGACCTGCTAGATATTTTCTGCTTGGTGTCAGCCTCTGCTCCCTTCCTTTCTCCAAGCTGCCCTTGTTCCATACAAAAACTCTACCACCTGCTACAGTTTCTGTTCCAAAGGTAAATGAATGTGGGTAGGCTGACCTTGAACAGAAATTGAATTACTTCAAAGAAAAATAAATGTCAATTTACAGTCAATTTTAAATAAAAAAGAGACAAATGCAGCAATCCTAGTTAAACACGAAGGGGCTCATTCTCAGAACCCTTGAACTAAAGATACAAAGTACAGGTCAGACAGGACCAGAAGTTTTCAAAGACAGTGTTCCTGAGGTCATTGCAACTAATAAAAGGTAGGGTTACAAAACCCTCCACTAGAAGATGGTGAGAATGCTTACTCTGTTTCAGATTTACCCATTTTAATGCAGTATTTTAAACACTGACCACTGGTTGCCTAAGGCATTTTGCTTCATAGGAAGGATAAGGGTATCTCTAGCTTTCTTAGAAGTTATAAATTAGTATTTCTTTCTTATTTTTTTTCATGTTTTTGACTTACACACAGCTTATAAATCCCAAGAAATCTGTTTTATCTATTTATAAAGTGTGATATTAAAATCTGTTCTAGAGAATGCAGACTAATTGTTAGTGTCAGACATAGTAGATCTCTGTTTTCCTGATATGAAAGGGTTTATTTCTGGGAAGGTTTTTTCCCTAGAAAACTTCAATGGGAATATGTGTTAGAAGAAAAAAAAAAAATCTAAAAAAAAGCTTAAGACTTGTTTACTCTTGGAAAAAATGTAGATACTTCTGTTCCTTCTCCTTTTTAGTGGTTTCTCAGTCAAGCAAGGCATATTTATATCCTTCACGTACTCTTTCCCCATAAATTAATCCCTCCAAACAGACCCATCAGAATTATTTTTCTTTCTTTTGTTTTAAACTCATCCTTTATGGGATTATCTGTCTTTAAGGACATATCTAGAACTGCCCAGAGGACTATTTTGTCAGCTCCAGGGAAAGAGAGTCTACTGCTGTGTGTTATCAAAGTTCAATACCACAGGCCTTTTTCACTGGCGTATTCCTTGAAAATTGCCTCACCTCTAATTCTTCACTGTAATATTCCCAAATTTAATAGTCTTAAACATTTTTTTTTATTTCTGAATATTTCCTACCAATGATGCATCTGCCTTTCAACTGAGGTTTTTTGAAACCTATTCCTTATCATAGTTCTAACAACTGTAATTCCCTTTAAAATCTTCTGGTTTTATCAGTATCTCACAGCACCTCATAAAGCAGATCAACTTTTGAATTTGACCAAATCCATTAACCCCTTTCATACAAACATAATCAAGGATAATGAAGAATATAATTACAGTAATAAGAACAAAGTCTCTCTGAGACTCCCTTAGTGATCCTTATCATCTTTCCTTTCAGAGCCTCTTATATTTCCTTCCCATACTCTTACAGTGCTTCCTTTCTGTATTTTAATCTCCTTTTGAATGGAGATTTGTTTCTTAAATAAGAATAGTGCAGAAAAATCTACCTTAAAAGGAAAATACAGACATGGTAGTGAAAAAATCTAGAGTCTAAAGGGTTCTACATGCTACTGCTGATGATAAAGCTTTGGCAAGCAGTGCTCATCCAATGAGCTGGAAAGATATACATTAAATTTCTCTCAATGTCTATGCTTTCATGGGAGTGAGATGACGTATCAGTGGTTGATCTTCCCAGGTACTTCTAACTTGTACTCCTGCCTTTATGATTTCAGCAGGGGAAGTTCAGCCAATACTTCCAGTCTCTGTTAGGTGCTAAGGAGAGATTTTTCTTCCCACAGTTTGAATGCCTGTGTTGCAGTGCACTTAAAAGGCTCTTACTGCTATCTCACTTTAAACACAGCAAATGCTCTAGGCTGGGACAATTTCCAGTCTGCTCCCTTTTTCATGTCAGAAATCGTCACTTACTGCAGGTGAGTGAGCAAACATGAATTTGAAAGAAATTAATATGCAGTTCTGCTCTAGAAATGGCTGTCGGAAAATTGCTTTTTCACAGCATGTTCTTTCTGAGGATGTCACCGGGAAGAATGGGCCTGTGATACCTTTGGCACAGATGTAAACAATAAAGCATGAAGAAGACTATCAGATTCTCAGTTCCCAAGACCCTTCAAGCCCTGTGTCAGAATCATTAGTACCTTGGGCTATTTTAAATCCAAATGAACCCCAATATAGCTTCAGCAATATTACAAAATTGCATATTTGGCTACAAGATGAATTTTGAATTCTTGATCCTGAAAGAAAAAGCAGAGTAACCCAAAAAAGCTGAGTTAGTTCTTAAACTAAGCCAATATGCTAAGTAGCATCTGAGACAGAGCATTTTTGTTTCTCGATATCATCACAGTACTGTGGTCTGTGTGAGGGTTGTGAATGCAAACATGATTTGTGCATCATTGTCAGTGGGATGACTTCTACAGATGATGATTGAACACAAACTTGCTTTTGCAGATGCAACTTACTATGTTTTCTTGAGAGTACAAGTTTCCATCAGATTGTTCCATAAAAGAAAGCACATGACCCCAAAGGAACAGCAATTTCTTAACGCAGCAAATGAGCTTATCAAATTAGACACACACCCACTTTGACATACTCAAGGGAGTCTCAGAAAAATTTTCCAAGCACTCTGTTTGTTCCTAGTGCAAATATGTACATCTTTGCTTTCAAAACCATTGTGAGTTCTATTTAAAGATCAGAAGTGCAACCTGCAGTATTGAACATCCAGCAAATAAGTAAACAATAACATTAACCTACATGCCATAAAAATCATCAGCTAAAGCAAAGTAGAAGATGGACAACCATAATAGAATACTTTCCTTTTTCAATTTACTGCAAATGCAAAGTGACACCTGGTTACAATTTAGTTAAAAGCCTGGGTCTACATAAGCAAGTTCTGGTGTTCCCTTTCTAAAAGAGCTTGCAGCGCTACCCAGCTGCCTTTTGTCCTTGCTGCTAGAAACTTTCCATTCAATCACAGAGCAGAGAGAAAACAACATGTCTGTCTTTCGAACTCTCCAGTTCATGGTGTTTCAAAACACTTTTCCTGGCAGAAAGCGCTAAGTGACGAGATTTTCCGCTGCAGTGGTTAATATGGAGGCTCATGTTCCCTGTCATCACCCTCACTCCCAGGACAGATGCAAGCAGCCCAGTGGCCAAGAGGGAGAGACACAGGCAGCAATATCTTGGACTGCAAAACAGTAGTCAGCAGATTGTTCCGTCACAGACCTTAGACTCCCCAATGACTCGTTTCTGGAATTTTTCAGCTCATGTAATGCCAAGTTCAGTGCATATTCAAAACCAGCAGCCTTTTCACATGCATGTACTCCTTTTGTTTTAAAAAGTCTGCCCCCAGGATATACTATCAGACATAAATTGAAGCAGTTTTTAACCTGGAGAGTTGTTAGGAGCTGTTTGCGACTCCAAGTGTGCAATTAACGAATGTGAATCAGAGAAATCTATTTCCTTTGAAAAAACAAATTAATCAATTAAAAATCACCTTTCTTGGAAAAATGTGTTGGGAAGGGCTTTCTTTTTGACAAAAGGAAATTTTGCTTTTGACTATGTGTGCATTTTAAAATTTCACAAAAGTGAAAGTCAGAAGCTAAATACTAAGATTCTGTCAGGAAAAAAAAAAGTTGAGATTCTATAATTTCAAACAATGTTTTGCTTTCAATGTCATTAGAAAATGAATTTTTTTTTCAGGTGTAACCAGGCAAAATAAGAATTGACCCTAAAAATTCACCCATGTGAGTGGGGTTGGAATTAGATGGTCTTTAAAGTCCCTTCCAACACAAACCATTCCATGACCCTGTGATATTTTTTCCAGATTTGCTCTTTGAATATGCCCCAAAAAATAAACTCTGAAATTAAATCTTTCTTCAAGAGTGTTATGTTCTGCTTTTGAACATTTTAAAAATGAGATAAATTTTCTCATAATCTCATAAAAATCCATCAAAGCCAGTGATGATCAGTTTTTGGATAGAATGCTTAAATGACAATTTAATTCATGTGCCTCACTGTCTTCTGTTCAGGTTTCTCCTTTTCCCATCAATCCACCAGTTGCCTTTGGCAACTAATTATGTATCTTCTGGATACAGAAAGAACAGTCGCTTCATTTGGGTCGATTTATCTGTTTGATATTTGATTTATTCAAAATAGAAACACTGACTGATGTTCCAAAGCAACAACAAAAAAAATCTACAAACCTAGTTTTTCTTTTCTGTTAGATCAAGCATGGTGATCCAAAACAATTTATTTCTCTTCTGTAACTGTAGCTAATAGTTATCTTTCTCACTTGAAGGATTCTGTTTCAGTGCAGGAAATTTGGTAAGCTACTTTACTCTTGTATACCCAACATCTTTACAGCGGCTTCACTGAAGAATAAAATAAATTAGAATCCTTTTGAGCTTTGAGTTGAACTCCATTTCTTTACAAAAGGCTGCTTAACCTACACAATGATTGAGAAAGCTTTTCATCTAGCAAATAGAAAAGTCACCACTTCTAAAGACAATAAAAATGAAAAAAGTAAGAATCTGATCTGCGTGCTTCATTAGCCATGTTTTAATGCACAATTGAGTTAGCAAATTTACAAAGGCAATGCCTCATTTTGTCTGGTGAAAGGACCATATTATACAAATCTAGAAAGAAATCATCTCTATAAAAGAAAGTAGCTAAACAGTACAGAATGAATAATAAGATCGTATGAATCAAGCTTTCCTTCTTCCAGATATTTCATACATACTCAAAATGAGTTGTTTGATTTATTCTACTCTGCAAAAGGAGATGAAACAGTCTTCTTTACACATCTCACTAAAGGGTTCTCAAATTTATTTATGTGAGCCTGTTTGTGCTGATGTTGCAATTCTTACATGAAGCAAATTTGACCATTTGTAGCTGTGTATCAGCAGCACTGTTAGATAGAAAAAACATGTTAAAATTGTGTTGAACCTCTTTATGAACTTTGTTTGGGAGACTGGGAAAAGGCCAATAAAGTTCCATGTCCAGACTCCACAGATAAATCTGTGGAACAGACACAGTGGAGTCGAGAGTTTGCACAGGAGTAGGGACTAAATTTAAATTTAACTCTTGATTCTTATTTAAATTTTAAACAGTAATCACTCACAGGGTAAAGACAGATAAAAAACCATTTGCATGTTCTCAGAAATTGCATATTGCTTTATTTACAAGAACATGATTATCTCTGCAGCAAACTTAGCACTCCCTACTCCCTCCTTAATTCACATGCTTAAGCACAGCAGGAATCCTTGTGGTGATAGGACTAGACCTTGAGTAGCCATCAAGAAAGCCTTGCATAAAACTGGCTTGGGGAATGAATGGAGGCATCTTGGGAGAGCACTGAGAGGATAGAAACAAAACACTTTTGCAGGAGGGAGGTAGGAAAGCCTGCACAGTTGCTTGTTTACTATTGAATGATTTCAGTCTCCAGCACTGTCAGGCCAATACATGGCACAAATCCTAAATCCACTTAAAACAGCCAGCTGATTTTGATATAAGCATGCTTTTCCTTGACTTGCCAAGAGTGCTGAGGGAGTCTCTTAATTAAGAGGCACAGTTCATTCGTTATACAAAGACTCCCGTGGTTTTTTTACACCTGCTTTGTAAAGCGTCTCTCTCTAGGGAAAATCCAGCCAAAGCATTTTGTTCATTTTGAGTTCTACTTTAACAGTTTCTGTATCACCTTGCAACATGCTGCAAAGTAACTTTTTAAAGACATGTTGTCTTTTCAACTCCATTCACTGGACTTACAATAAACTTGTTGGGGTAATCATTAGCTACTGGCTACAGATTTTGTCTTGGCATTCAGCATTCCTACTTAGTTTCCTAATAATTTCTTTTTTTTTTTCTCTCATGCTTCAAGTCTCTACTGTCATATGCATGTTTGATATAAGCATGAGGACAGGAAAGAAAATGAGGCTAAAGACCTCAATGGGGTTTTTTTGATAGTTCCTCCGGTTTTGAGAGGAATGTGAAAGCCATGAAGAACTGAGCAACTGTTTAACTGAGAACACTCTCACTGTGAAAAACCTCCCATGTTATCTTCATTAGCAGAATCTCTTCCACATTTTTGAGGGGTTTGGGGTTTTGTTATTATTTCTTCTTACATATTCATTTCTGATGTTTTTAGGAATTCAGAAGTCATTATCTTTTAAAACTTATTTTTGAGATGCACCAAAATTTCTCTTCCAAGGGCTATAAAATTTTGGATTAAGAGTCAAGAATCTTCTGCTTTAAAGATTCTCATCATTATCTAGGAACAAGAAGTAGCAGAAAGATGTTAACACTGATATCCAGAAGTAAAATCATCTAATCAAAGTGCTGTGCCAATGGTCTTAGAAAATGCATACAGCTTAAGTCTTTCATTGAGCACTTCTGTTTGGAAATTCTTAGGCATTTGGACTTAGTACACCAATAAATTCAGAAAAACTTTTCTAATCATGCATAACTAATAATCTTAAAGATTTACAGAATGGCATATATAACTTTTTCTTTCGTAATATACCAGAATTTCCATGCTTATGTAAAAGAACAGACAGAATCCCACTGGTTATTTAGGTCTCAATGCCTTTGAATGAGGCTTTGTGGGCTGCCTTGAAAGTTCTGGTAAGTGTCTGAACTTATGTAGTCTTTGCTATTTCAAAGAATATTTTTATGCAACGTCTGGAGGCAAACATCCCTTGTTATTGACAGAATTTAGACTGGATTGATTTAGACCAAATTCAGGTTTCACAAAATAGAGCAGAACAATGAAATACAAAAGGAAAGTACTTTTGCTTGCCTCTTTGAACTGATAATATGAGGGAGACATGAGAGGCAGAACTTTAACTGTTAGAGACTGAACACGTGGTAAGACTTCAAATAAATGGCAAAAAAAAAAAAAGATCTAGGAAGTATTTCTGCAATGTCTGACTAGGAATTATATTTATTATGTCAAACCTTTATTATTTGCTCCCCAAAGTTTTTTAGAAAAAACTGAAATTGGATGACTGATGTTATTTGTTGTGTACTGTGCTGGTGGACACTCCAGTAAGAAAGTGATGTGGCAAAGCTAATGAATGTCTAGAGAATCCCCAGAATTCTAAAAGCATAATTCTGCAGGATATTTCTGCAAATACACACTCCTCTCAGAAGGTGAAACTGTTTGAGGGTACTTCTAGTCACCTGTATGTCTCACAGATTTTTGTTGAGCCCATAAAAATATCTGAAACATGCTAGAATAAAATAAACCTTACTCCTTTGGGGTTTTCCCATGAGAATTTCTTGGTGTACAGTTAGATGGGAGAAAAGCCACACAGGTAGCCAGTACCAAGTGGAAGCTGCCTGGAGGCTCTTCTGCTACAATGATCGATCTGTGTCCAAGAAATTTTTGTCCAACACAAGCCTGAAGGCCATGCTGTATGTGTGACACAGCACAAACCTGAGCTTATTCAGGAACCTAATGTGTACATCACTAACTCCTCAATGCATAGCAATCTCACCATCAGGATCACTGCAGTAAAAATGCATATTTTTATGAGACATTAATAAAAAAGATGTATTAAGATATGTTTACCTGAGGTTTTCCCCTACTAAAATGTATGTCTTTTCAATTACAAATACATTTTAGATAGCTGAAATTATCATATTCACATTTTACTTGTATTCCCCTCCTAGTTTTGACTTTTCGTAATGCATCAATAAATACATGTAATTTCATTCTTAAAGTTACCTCTGTTCCAATCTCTGGCTACTCAACCGAGATTAAGAACCAGTCATTTCACTGGTAGCTATACTTGGAAAAGGGAAATTCTTCCTTCTTCAGAGGCCGAAGTTTCATCAGAGATAAATTATCTGATTTGGATGTTTACTGAATTCCCTTTACAATGCTTTGACTGTGAAGGAATCATTAAAGGAACTGCAGACACAAGAAACTTTTTTTACGCTGTACAAAAACATGAGAATCAAAAGATGGTTCTTACTCCCCATGGGCCTGATGAGTAACAAAAAATTTGAGAAGAGGCAGGGAATAGAAAGAGAATAAAGCAAAAACTGCATTCATGAGCAAATCAAAAATAAGGAATTAATTCATTAATTCCAGTTAACAGGCAAATGTTTTGACATTTCCAGGAAAACAGGGTTTAATGACACAGAATGGTTACTTGGAAAGACAATCATGGTAAATCTGAATCTTCACCCTCCTTCCTTTACCCTGATCCTTTACATTGAGCATGATCCCATATGTATGGAACTGGGACCCTTTGGTCACTGGGGTCAGTTGTCGTGGCTGTGTCTTCTCCCAACTTCTTTCACAACCCCAGACTTCTCATTGGCAGGGCTGTGTGAGAAACAGAAAAGGCCTTGATGTTGTGTAAGTGCTGCTCAGCAGTAACAGAAGTTTCATGCATTATTGACACTGTTTTGGTCACAAATCCAAAGCACAGTGCCACAAAAGCTACTATGAAGAAAATACCTCAGCCCAAACTAGCACAGGGTGCTAAGAGGTACCTGCATGTACTTTCCATGGTCCTTGCACTGAGAAGGTAAAGGCCAACTTGTTCCCAGAAAAGGCTCTGTCAAGGCACTGTCAGTCATGGCCCTGTGGTCTTCAGTTACAGATTGAGGGCTTTCATGGAGCTCAATGGAGCATGTGTAATTTCTCCAGTCTACTAGGAAGGCACTCCTGCTATGGAAGGCAGTTCTATCCACCATCATAATGCTCTAGATAATCCTTGTCTAGGTTATCCACTTATGAAAGCAGAACTGCTGTACAGAATTAGAAAATAACCCATCTAAATAAGAAACAAATAATTGCATTTACAATTTTAATTTATGTGCATTTCACAGTAATTCTAATACTCTTGCCTACACACAGTGATTTTAAACTGTATAAATAATTTAATTTTTCCCTCCAGAGAATTGTAGATTCCTTTGAGTAGATAGCAGGGTAGATCAAAGGTGTTTGGAATGTTTCATCTGGTAAAGATTGAGAAAGGAATGGTATAAGCCTTGTTCTCAGAAAAAAACCCAAAAACCAATACACTAAAGATTGTGGTTAGTTGGCATAACATCAGCTGGAGGAGGAGAAGACAAAGAAGAAGAAGACAAAGAAGAAGAAGACAAAGAGAAGAAGGAGAAGGAGAAGGAGAAGGAGAAGGAGAAGGAGAAGGAGAAGGAGAAGGAGGAGAAGGAGAAGGAGAAGGAGAAGGAGAAGGAGAAGGAGAAGGAGAAGGAGAAGGAGAAGGAGAAGGAGAAGGAGAAGGAGAAGGAGAAGGAGAAGGAGAAGGAGAAGGAGAAGGAGAAGAGAAGGAGAAGGAGAAGGAGAAGGAGAAGGAGAAGGAGAAGGAGAAGGAGAAGGAGAAGGAGAAGGAGAAGGAGAAGGAGAAGGAGAAGGAGAAGGAGAAGGAGAAGGAGAAGGAGAAGGAGAAGGAGAAGGAGAAGGAGAAGGAGAAGGAGAAGGAGAAGGAGAAGGAGAAGGAGAAGGAGAAGGAGAAGGAGAAGGAGAAGGAGAAGGAGAAGGAGGATAAAAAGGAGCAGAAATGCAGCAGAATAAGCAGGGGGAGAAGAAAAAGCAGAAGCAGAAGAAGTAAAAGAAGTAGAAGCAGAAACAGAAGAAGCAGAATCAGAGGAAGAAGAACCTGATGCAGAAGCAGAAGTAGAAGCAGTGCATGAAGCAGCAGCAGATGAAGAAGTGGAAGCAGAAGAAAAAGAAAAAGAGAAAGAAAAAGAAACAGATAAAGAAAAACTAAAAAAAGAAAAATATTTATTTAAAGTACTCCTGGAGATTGTTACATACTGGTTTTCATCTTCCTTTTACCAGACTATTTAGATCAGGTGCTTTAGGCCCTACAACATTTTAGCATTCCTCTGCCAGACCTTTTCCAAGTTTATCCACATCCTTAATTTCTCATGAGTTCTTCAGCTCAAAACTGGCTGAAGTTTCCCCAGGTCATTTCCCCATTTAGATATATTTTAAGTTGTTAGGAAAGGTAGACAAGATCCTAGGGACCTAGCCTTCCAAGAGATGGATCTGTGTGCTGTACTTCATCCAAAGTAATATGAGAAAAGAAGTGTCTGAGCTCTGATAGGAAGGTTCTATCTAGCTCATAGCTCAAGGTTGCATTTTCATAGGCTGATAGTAGCTAAAAAATGCAAAGTGGTGCCTCGCAGGGCTGTCACAGTTTCCTATAGACAGATCTGCATGTTTTAACACAGAAGAGGCTTCACTTTTAAGATGGTTTTCTTGAACCAATATATGCTCCAGCAGTTAAAAGACTCTGTGGTGGTAAAATGGATTTTTTTGTCAAATGAGAGAATTCTCATCGGATTTTCTTGCCTTTGTAGCTTAACTAACCGTCAAAATATGAGGTTTTGCATAATTTTCCCTTTCTTTGAAAAGCAGCATGTACAGGAAACATGAACCCCAATGTCTGGATTTTTATCAATGTTCTGAATTTTTGATGGTGCTGCATTTTACAATCAAACTGGACCTCTCCCCAGTTCGTACTGTTCCTATGAAACGAAAATACTTTTATCTACAAACTTCAGTCACAAACTTTGTGCACTGAAATAATCCACACTGCAAAAGCATTCCCCTTTGATCCATTTTGTCCTGACACAAAATAGTTTATTACAGCCACAGAGTTGTCACCTAATTAAGCAAACAGGTGCCTGTACGATAATGGTGAAATCTTTATCTTGGCTGATACATGATTTTGTGTTCAGAGCAATGCTGGTACTGTCACAGATTAACACATGTGACACACCATGTGTTGTACAACATAAGAGAAGGAGGTGGAAATGTGGACCTCATATGAGGATTTTTGTGCTCTCGTGCTAAAAGAGCATTCTTCTGTTCCCCACCCTGGTTTGTCTATTTTGACAATAAATTCTTCAGAACATGGGCTTTCTCTTACCTGGGGACAATGTGCACCAATATAATCTGATCTTCCTCAGTAACAATTTAGAATAAATAATAAGCATAAACAAGTATACTGATGTAAATTGTAGCTTTCTCAGGTAACAATACAGTGGGTGTTTTGTACAGCATGTACTACTCACTTACTGACTTCTCTAAAGAGGTACATGATAGACTCAAAGAGAGTCCAAAGACACATTTTCTGTCAGAAAAGAGAGGTTCCTTCCACACTTAGCAGTGTGAGGGGGAACCTGGAAAGTTACTAGAGTGTGTATGGTCTTTCTGATCCACAGTGAGGAGTGTTAGAGGGAAACATCTCTGGAGGGGTAGCAAAGTTTTGGTGGCAAGCTCTGCTTCATTTATTACATTTGCTACTGATGTCAAAAAGGGAGTTTAGAACTTTTAGATCTAAAATCCTCTAGGACATGGCTCAAAAAATCGAACAAGAGGACTTTGCAGGTTAAGGAAAAGGACGTTACAGTAAAGAAGAAAAAGCAGAAACGGGAAAATGGGGAACACTGCCCAACTTGGAGAACATTTAGCTAATCTTAACATCTTGAATTTTAATTAGAGTATGATTTATTGCATTGTATATTATTTGATTCTCAGAACAAAGCTGGGGCTTTTTAAAAAATATCATTACTCCTTACAAATGCTCCATGGACACAGAAACCAGTCAAACTATATTCACAAGTGATACCTAAAAGATTTAGTGGACAGCAAATTGATTGAATGCTCAAAATATGATATAAGGGGAAAGCGGTGAAAGAATGTATTACCAAACAGCATTTTCCAAAGTATTATTTCTTACACAATTATGGGCTATTATTCTGCAAAGTTAGTAAATATATGCTTGGATTTCAGGCCCAGTGTAGCTTTGACTAGAGTGGTATGTTAAGATTTATCTGCAGGACTAAATGCTGCAATTTATTCAGGAGGTAAGGAATCTTATGCAATTGAAACTAAACTACACTAAGCAAATAAACAAAATAAATATTTCAGAGTGAGTGTAATATCAGAACCCAGGCCACTACACAACCAGACAGACACTTCATTAGTAAGTTGGCTTTATTATTGTATAGTTTTGTAGAACACATAAGGGGATTATTTGTAGAATACAGAAGAGAAAAGTGAAGCTAGAAGCAACACTGGCGTCACACAATACTGACCATACCTGTCCTAAAGCTGTTAGCTGCCTCCTGATTCCTGTTTCAAAGGAAAAACAAAATAATGTAAAACAAACAAGAAACACAATGAAGATGAAAACAACGAAACAAAAAACTCAGACACATTGATACTCTTTAAAAACATCAATGTCACAACAACTTGAGGTTCAGAGATTCATTCTGCGATGTTGATACCACATGAACAGAAAAACAAATGATGTGACGTAATCTGGTTAATATTTGTTAAAGCAATCTGACTCATGACATTGCTTGAAAGAAACATGAAAGATTTGACAACTGTGAGAAGGTGGGACTTTGAAAAGATGCAAATTATCTGTCATGAAATATTAAATTTGATTATCATCTTTTGAAAACCTCTGCATCAGTCAAGAAAAATGTGAGAAAATATGAATTTTTGATTCTACAAAAAGCTAGTAGTCTAATGTTCTGCTTTAATTAGAACATTAAGCTGGGCAGATATTCCCCACTCATACATCAAGATCTTTAATGTAAGATTTCTTCTTGGCAGTTGTTTGTCACAAATTATAATGGTTAAAAGCTCTTGCACTTTACTGCAGGAAAAGAGGGGCAGGCATACATGAGTGTCAGTATTTTTCCAGTCGCAGTAGATGTTCACAAAAACACTGTTCAGTGAGAGGAAATTCCATAGGACATAGTGGTAAATTTGCATTTAAATGAATGCCTTCCATTTCTGCATTCTGAATAAAATGAACCATCTGCAGCTAGACAATATATCTAAAGTTAGCATGATCCAAAGACCTCCAAGGTACAGTATAACAGTTCCCTTTGATAAAAACAAGCAGCAGACTAGGTTTGGTCAATAGTTAATATCTCTGAGAGAAATGCAAAATCTGTTTGTCTATTTCTCCTTTTGGAATGGGAGAAGAATATTACTGTTAAGGAACTGCTAGAGGAAAAGTCTATGATTTGTATGAATATTCATTATTTGCAGACGTTCCACTAACAACTAGTAAGATTAAAATTTTATAAGTACTCGTTGTTTGGGCTAAGGGAGGGCTTATTTTCTTCATAATAGGTTATGGTGCCATGCTTTGGATTTGTGACCAAAACAGTGTCAATAATACACCAAAGTTTTCAATACTGCTGAGTAGCAATTACACAATATTGAGGCTTTTTTCGTTTCTCATACGGCACTGTCCATGAGTAGGTTGAGAGTGTAGAAGAAGTTGGGAGAGGACAGAGCTAGGACAGCTGACCTCAGGTCAAATCCTTTGACCATCCCTTTGACCATCCTCAAAGGGATGTCCATACCATGTGATGGTATCTCAGCATCATGCTGAGCAATAAGAACTGGAAAGATCAGAGTGTCAGCATTTATCTTCCCATTATGCATGATGGAGCACTGCTTGCCTGGAGATGGCAAAATATTTGCCTGTTGATGGAAAATAATGAATGAACTCCTTATTTTCGATGTGCATGCAGCCTTTGCTTTACCTATTAAACCATCTTTATCTCAACCCATGAGTTTTCACACTTCTACCGCTCCGTTCATCTCCCCCATCCCACTGCAGGGGAGTGAGCGTGTGGCTGGGTGGTGCTTAGCTGCCTACCCGGGTTACACCACAACAGTACATTTTTAGTTATCTCTTCCCCCTCAACACCAATATTTCTTTCATAACTGTTCCCAATCCTGCATTATGTTCCTGCACCAAATATTCTTCGTATGCCACATATGCTTGGATAAGGACATTCATAAATACTAATTGATTAATCAGTTAGCTGTGCTACTGAAATTTTTTCATGAAAACAAGACTCCTTCCAAACCCTCCTTCCAAGTTTATTGTATTAAACACTGTGGTTTCACAACTCCTTGAACGACTCTTCTAAGCCAAGTGGGTCTAGTGGGTTAACTGCTTCTCATAAAGGAATATTTAGCCTGCAGTCTTCAACTTCCCATTGTTTTTATTGCATGCTTCCAGATACTGTATATATACTATTTTTGGGTGAATAAATAATTCCTGAGAAATGTACACCACCATATTCCAAAGACACACTCTTGTTGTCTCTAAGATGATCTTACAGATAATTTCTGATTTTATGTCCCTTTGAGAGGGCAGAAGTAGAAATTTCACTTGAAATACTGTGTGATCCTACATCTCCTATCTTACCAATTCAAAAGCCTTACATCACATATTTTTACACCTCCTAAACAGAAATCCAAACCCATATCCCTGTCACTGCCACTCAACTCACCCAAAAGATGAATTAACCTTATTCACCCTCATCTCACAGGGCTGTCTCCTCAGTTCTTTATCCTATGCTTCCCTGCTTCCATGTCTGGAATACTGCTGTGTTTTAATTCCAGCCACTCAGCAAATATCACACAACCACATGCTCCATCCTCTCCCCTCAGCAGGATGGGGAAGGGCTCTGGAAAAAGGTAAAATTCACAGGTTAAGAACACTTTTATTATTGAAATAAAGTAAAAGATGACGATGATGATGATGATGGTGGTGATCATTATGATGATGACACTGAAAAATAGTTTAAAAAGGGAAAAAGGAAAATACACAGTTCAGTCACTCACCACCCACTGGCCAATGCCCAGCCCATCCCTGAGCATCAATCTCGGCTTGCAGCCAACTCCCCTCCATTTAAATACTGAGAATAACATTGCATAGTATAGAATGTGTCTTTGGACAGTTCAGGTCAGCTGTCCTGGCCATGCTCCCTCCCAGCTTCTTCTGCACCTGTGTGCTGGCAGAGCATGAGAAATCAAAAAGGTCTTGATTTAGAGTAAGCACTACTTAGCAACAAATGAAACATCAGTGTGTTATCAACATTATTTCACACTAAATCCAAGACACAGCACTAAGAAGAAAATTAATTCTTCCCCAGCTAAAACCTGTACTACATCACCCATTCCATATAATGTATGTCATGACATAATTCCAATACCCTTTCTATCATCTTTCCTGTTTTTTCATATATGCACACATATATATTCCCTCAGTGTATGGACCATTTATTGAGTTCATTTAGTCCATGAAATTGGGCTCCATATGTCATAACAATCTTTCAAGGCAGCAAAGATGGTGTGTGAATTGTTGCATGTTGAAGTCAGTTCTGATTCCATCACTGCTGTGCTTGTCCAGTTTGATCAAAATTCAGCTTTCATTAACGTGGCGATCAAAAGGGAGTGGGGTTCAGATCCTAGTGTGATGAGCATATAGCCACTGCAGAAGTGATAATGTATAGTGTTATCTAGCAATTAACATAATGCAATTTAATGGATTGGCTATTCTTACCCCAAATCAAAACCCCCTGAGGCACACACCAGACCTCCCCATCCTCCCACTTTACTCACCAAGGGCACTCAAGCTCCTGAGTAAAAGCAATCCTGTGGATGGATGAGCCTTTGCCTTAGGCAGGAATAACCCAGACTGTTTTTCCTGGTGTATTTTTTATGTCCACTACAGAAAGTTTATCCCATTCTACAGTCATAAAACTATGGGCAGACCAATTGGCAGTTTGCCTAGTGTTGACTAACCAGGTGGCCTTTGCCAAACGTGTAACCCAAAGTTTGAGGATCCCACCATCCATTGCTTTCAGTGTAGTCTTTAACAGTTCATTGCAATGTTCAATTTTTCCAGAGCCTGGTGCATGAGAGGGGATGTGATATATCGACTCAATGCCTTTTCTTTGGAGCAGGAACCTATAAGGTTCTGTTGGAAGTAGGTCCATTGTCCGGAGTTCTTTCTGAAGTATCATGTCACAGGCATTTCCTTAATGTATAAATGCCTAAACAAAACCAGAACTGAATTCAACAGTAGGCTGTGTCCTAGCAGAAGGACCAGGTTTGCTTTGAGATACTTAGAAGCATATTCCATACCTTTAAAAATATCACATGCTACTGTAAATAGTGGGGAGGGAGGGAGGGAGGGAGGGAGGGAGGGAGGGAGGGAGGGAGGGAGGGAGGGAGGGAGGGAGGGAGGGAGGGAGGAAGGGAGGAAGGGAGGAAGGGAGGAAGGGAGGAAGGGAGGAAGGGAGGAAGGGAGGAAAGAAGGAAAGAAGGAAAGAAGGAAAGAAGGAAAGAAGTTTGCCCCCCTAGGTTGGCTTTGCAAGGAGAAAGGTGGAAAGTGTAGTTATTAATAGCTCCCAATAGATGGCTCCCGAAACACAGAGGTGACAGCAGTGCTGAACACACGGATCACACACAACAGATTAGTTTCACAACCAGTGATTCTACCTAATCATAAACCAGTATTGCATAGAACAACAAAATGACAACCTTAGCCTAGATCTCGAGAGGGATAGCGCAACAGGAAACACATATATCAAATGAAGAATTATATGAGCACACATGGCGAAACTCTGAGAGCAAATAAATCAGCAGTGTGAGCAGTGACTATTGAACTAATAAAATGAACATTTTAAACAATTTTGTTTTAATATGCTCTGGTCAGATCTGTTGTTTTCTCAACTCTTTTTGCCCTACATTGGGCACCAAGAATGACTGTCATAGTTTAACCCCTGCTCGTAACTAAGTACTACACAGCCACATGCTCATGCTTCTCCCACACACAATGGAATGAGGAAGGGAACTGGAAAAATGTAAAATTCGTGGGTTGAGAAAAGAACAGTTTAATAATAATAGTTACAGCAAAAATAATTTAAAAATGAAAAGGAGAACGCAAATTAAAACTCAAGAAAAACAAGTGATGCACAAGCTTCACCACCCACTGACTCCCCAGCCTACACCTGTGTAGCATTTGATGGCTTCTGGCAAAACTCTCCCCAGTGTACGTGCTGGGCATGATGTTGTCTAGTACAGAATATCCCTCGGGCCAGTTTGTGTCAGCTGTCCTGGACACGCTCCCTCCCAACTTCTTGTGCATCTGCTCGCTGACAGAGCACGGGAAACTGAAAAGTCCTTGATTCTTAGCAACAATGAAAACATCAGTGTGTTATCAACATTATTCTCATAAATTCAAAACACAGCACTGTGCCACCTACTAAAAAAATAACTCCATCCCAGCTGAAATCAGGACAAATATCCCTCTCTGCCTGAATATCACCACTCTGTCCTTGCTTGGATGTTTAACACCATCTGAGTTCCTGCAGAAGCTTTAAGGGATTTAGAGATGCCAGCTCACATTGTGAAAGATTAACAATGAGCAGAGACACCTTGTCTCTGAGCAAGGCAGTCCCTGCACTTCAACAGCTGATACAAGACAAGGTGATGGGGGACATGCATGGGGAGTTTTGGTGGCCTTTTCCAGGAAAAAATACACAAGAAACAAACAGAATTTACTGTACAACAAACAACTACATGTTGATTGCAATATTCTGCCATTTCCCCTTCCTTTCCACGGGCACTGTTTTCCTGCACATGGGAGACATCGATTAAAAATAAATTCACTGCATATCTTTGAAATTTCACACCAAAAACTAAACTAAAATCAAACCAATCCAAACCTTTGTGGGAATTTTCTGGAAAATAAATACTGGGAAAATTTAAATATTTTTGCTAACTAAGCTACTGACTAATTTTTTTATGATTTTAAAAAAACTCCTGATTTGATATTTGGTACAATAAAGTTTTGGGCTGTTTATAGTGAAGGTAGGAGGTGTTAAAATTGGTTTCTGTGCTGAAACTCACCAACTACAGAACAAAGGATCTTTCAGTTCCTAGTAAGAGCTACACTGTCAGAAAACTAGAGAAATTCACCCAGGTATCCCTGCATGTATTGGCAAAATTAGTAGTAAGGAAATTGATTTGGGTCCATGTCAAAGCCTGAAAACAGACTAGAAGTTAGGGACAGAAGTTTTATGTTGAATTTTGTTAGGGGAAAGCTAAAACTCCATTGACACTTTATGCAAATTAGACCATGCAAAATCAGTTAATGTTGCAGTTAATAGAAAACAGGTGAAGTGAACCAAGTGTAGAGAAGTGAGGCAGAAGAGGAGATTCTAAAGAGGAATATAATATCTCTTTAAGAGTTGTATGCTTGAACACAAAAAATGCCCAAAGTTAAACATGAGCAGTTTTTACCCATCAAACATAGTGGGAAAGAGAAGAATTGCATGCAGTGGTGCACTCAGGTTTTTGACTTCTGATCTAAGGCACACAGACCAGAGAAGGCAAGTGCAAAGAGTACTTTAAGAACACAATGCTCTTAATCTCAATGGCAGCTTGTTGTTCTGCATGACTAACATGTTGTTTGAAAGACAACGTGCATCTTCAGAGGGCAAACAAAAACCAGAGAGCAAGCCAAACAAAGGAATAAATAAAGAAGAAGGACACACCGCATTAGACTCAAGAGATGCAGAATCTTGAGAAGTGTTCAGGAAGAGATGGCAGTGGTGAAGTTGTGAAACCCTAAAAAAGTTGACAGTAAAATTTAAATTGCTACTGTAAGAACAATGAGATATGAGGAGAGCACTAATATTTATATTGAAAATTCAGCTGAGAATGTTGAATGTATTATTTTATAGAAAAGACTTTAAATGGACATTAGGTACTGAAAGTCAGATTATACTCACTCACTTAACTGAAAACCGGATAACTGGACAGAATATTGGAAGTTCTATTCCAGAAGTGATTACATAAAAATTGCACCTTCCTACTCAACATATTTGATTGCTGTGTTTATTCAGAGTCAGATCTATTTACCTCAAAGACAAAAATATGCCTTTACAACTTTTATTCCTGTCCTGTCTCCTTGCAGAACCCACACAATTCAGCCAGGGGTCTAGATGTTATTCATTCTTGTGCAACAGCTAGATTACTTCACATATTTCCATCAAATATACTTGTAAGAGCAATCAGAACAGATTCAGTGCAGATAGCAGGGAAATAAATTTTACATTCTGCATTTTGGAGTGGACCACAAAGGATTTTATTGGTTCCTCCTGGTCTTAAAAATCTGACTAATTTGACTAAACATTATTTTAAAATACTGAGTTCTCTAGAAGGCATGGGTTTTTCCACTGACTTCAGTCAAACCTAAATCTATGCAGGCATAAACTAATTCTCAATTGTTTTCTGTCATTCGTTGGTGTGAATGCAATTGACCTCTAGGAAACAAAATTCTTCGGTTGGTGCTGTTGCTGTTACAGAGGCTTCATCCAGATTCTCAAATATCCTTCACTGATTGTAATGTTATACAAGGATATTTATAAAAAATACCTAGAATTGACATCCCAGCAAGGTTCTTAAATTCAGATTGAACTCTTATATTTTACTAAAAACTGGAAAAGATGTAAGTACTCCAACTACCTATGCAATATGAACTGTAGACATTCAACCCTTGATTCTGTCCATTATTCTCTGTTCTTTCTTTTAATCTTCCCAAACTGAAAAGTGAAGTTTTACAATTCAATTTTCACAAAGTTCTGGTAGCATGATATAAGCTGAAATTAAAGGGGAACAAATTTGGTCTGTTTCAGACAAAAACTTCTGCTTAAGTCAGAATAGGTCAAAGAGAGCAAATAGAGTATCTGAATATACTCCCAAGAGCTAAAAAAAAAGGAAATCTAAAAGGCAAACAACCTGTTCTCCCTCAACATTACATTAGAATAGTGTGCTTAAATGTAATCTATAGCCAAAAATATTGTCTGTATGATAAAGAAAGTTTAAGAAAATTTCAGTGAATTTCCAGAAACAGGCATCTTTAAAGCAAAGTGAGGAAAAAAACCCCTGTATTAATAAATTGTCATATAAAATGTGTCTGAATTTACCTCTAAAGATATCTGAAAAGACCCTTGGTCACAGCTTCAGTGATGTAAGCTGGAACAGCACTACAAGGAATTCAATCCATTGCTATATTTTTTAATATCCTATGTAGCATGGTATGGTCTATCACTGCTAAAGGTTTTGGGCTATGCATAAAGAGGGCATATGCATGAAGGGACCATGACAACCATAATACATTTAAAGGAAAATTTCTTATAGCTGATAACCTCTAGGCTTTTTAAAAAATATTAAAATGATAAATCATTAAAAATTATAAATCATAAATTATATATATATATAATTAATGAATTCAGATAATATTCTAGTTAAAGAAGAATGAACACTCATTCTACAGGATGGTGCAGATCCACATCACAACTAAGCAGCAAACTCTGCCACCAACATTTAGGAATACTAAATATTGTTGAATGGAAACTCTACAGAAGCAGGGTAGGAATAGCAAATACCATTGTGATGCCATAATCAAAATGAAATCTGATAATACCCTAAGATGAATTTGAGGCAAATAAAAAAGGTGATGATTTAAAACATTTTTTTTAGTGTCAGTACCAAGAATTTACTATTTTCATAGCACTCAGCTTAAACAATAAAGACAGGAGAGTGAGTCAGTCTTCTTTACGTTCAGTCATTCAATGATGCAATAGTTCAAAATGCCTTCAGAAGAAGGCTGAAATTGAACAAAACGTTGTTCTTTAGCTTGATTACATTCATCTCTGAAAATATATACCTTTTCAGAAAAACAAAACCAGATGAAGGAAAGGAAGAGAAAAAGAAAAGAAAAGGAAAAAGCCTAAAAACATTCCTGTCATAAAAAACACTATATTTTCCTTTTTTAAGCTCCTTTTTAATTGACTACCTTAGCAACTGTTTTCATTTCATAGGGACTGAACTGGGAAATATCAGGGTTGGTATTCACCACAGAAGATATGAAAGCAGGATGTGTTTAACATACAAAATTATTGTGGTTTAACCCCAGCCAGCAATGAGGTACCACACAGCTGCTCTCTCACATCCCAGCTGCCTTGGCCCCACCTTCACCCTGGGGGAGGAGGACCAAGAAAAAATGAGGTAGGAAAATTTTTACAAGTGAAACACAATGAAATTTAAATATAGTACAAGTGATGAACAATACAGTCATTCACCACTTGCTGATGGATGCCCAGCCCATCCCTGGGCAGCAGTCGACAGCTCCTGGCCAGCTCTCCCCAGTTTATATGCTAAGCATGACATTCTGTGGTGTGGAATATCCCTTTGGCCAATTCAGGTCACCTGTCCTGGCCATGTTCCCTCCCAGCTTCTTGTGCATCTCCTTGCTGGCAGAACATGCAAAGCTGAAAATTCTTGATTTAGAGTAACCACCACATAGCAACAACTGAAACATCAGTGTGTTGACAATGTTTTTCTCATATAAATCCAAAACACAGCACTGTGCCAGCTACTGAGAGGAAAATGAACTCTTTCCTGTACAAAACCAGGAGAAGAATTCATTTACAAAATGCTATACACTACTGTGGTGTTGCTGAGTAATTGACAACATTTAATTAATAACATAATAAAGCTGAACTCTGCACATCATAAGAATAACTTAAAGGAATTAAAAAAGAGCATAGCTGCAATCAGCAGCCTTTGAGACTGGGCAGAGATGAGTAAAGAATGGCAATTTAATACTTAAAATCCTTGCAAGTCAATAAATTATGGTTAGCAGTACTGAAAACATTAATAGGAAGTATTCTGTGGAGAACAATGCTGTAACATTGAAGAACAGAGTAATCCTCATGGTTTAGGGTTTGTCCACATATGATTTGTGTTATTCTATATCAGATTGAACAATGGGTTCTGGATTCTTGGCCTAGAGCTGCAGTTCCTTGCAGATGATCCCCTGACACAATACAACTGCTTTCTCTCAACACATTCAACTTCCAGTACTGACTAGAAGGTATCTAAGATGTCAAGAAAGCTCTGTATTTCTGGAGTCAACCTGTTGCCATCTTCACACAGTAGCTCATCCAACAAGGATGAGGTACTTGAGAAGAAAATATATACATCTTTTGAATTATGAGGGTGGTACCAAGCTGAATATGAAGAATGAGGAATGGCCACTAAGAATGGCCAGTTGCTCATTGTTGACCCTGTGAGAAGCAACACGTGATGTTTCAGCTCACCATCAGAAGCAGTTCTAATGCAAAATTACATAGAAACCATGGGAGAAAAAAGATGTTTTTCCTGAAGAGAGATTACAGGGAAAAGACTGCTGCTCCTTGCTGGTGTCCCAGGATTTCTGCAATCACCTCGTATTGTCAGTTACCATGTTCAAAATCCTGGTTCTTAGAATCATAGACTCAGACTCATAGGACCATAAAGGTTGGAGAACACATTTAAGACCATCAAGGCCACCCAGCACCACCACCATGTTGACTATTTAAACATGTTCTCAAGTGCTATATCCACACATTTTTTGAACACTTCCAGAGGTGATGACTTCACCACTTCCATGGGAAGTCTGTTACAGTCCTTTACAACCCTTTTGGTGAAGTTGTTTTTTAGCTAACGTCTAGTCTAAACCTCCCCTGATGCAACTTCAGGCTATTTACAATAGTGGCAATACTTGCCAGTATTGCTCTTTTTTTAAATTAGTTCTGCTGATTTGGTATCTCATTCTTTTGTTGGCTGTAGTTAAGCAAACTGCAAAAACACTCCTTGCAGGGCTCGGAGACCCTTACAAACTACACTGCCAACATGACAGTAAACAGATAGCTACTTCCTGTCAGAACTCTCCCTGTGCTCTCTCACAGATGGAGCACTGTTTTCACCACAAGGTATAGAAAATTCAGCATATGTGAGAAAGTTTTCAGGCATGAATCATGAAGTCAGAACAAAACAAACAAACAAAATACCAAAAGAACTTTTGCTCTTCTTTTTGTCTATTAGAAGCTTGTATGGGCAGGAACAAAACGGGTAATTTCTACTACAAGATGTGTCCAAGAGTGAACTGTCTGCAGAGGAAGTTCCACCTGAACATAAGGAAGAACAACTTTGCTGTACAGGTGACCGAGCACTGGGATGGATTGCCCAGAGAGGTTGTAGAGTCTCCCTTGCTGGAGATATTTCAGAACCATCTGGTTGCAGTCCTGTGCCACATGCTCTGGGATGACCCTGCTTAACCAGGGTGTTTTGACCAGATGACAACCACTGTTGTCACTTCCAAATAGACCCATTCTGTGATTCTGTGAATCCATGTCATTCTTGTGAAAGGACTTCTAGAAGGTTCTCCTTTTGCTTTTCCATTCCCAGGCAGAATGGGTTGCAAAGGTGCAGATTTGGACTCTATAAAAGGCTAAATGTATTGGTAATACAATATATTAACCAAAATTAACAACAATTGATTGGTTGGACTATCATTCATAAAGCTTTGTTGTATTCTAATTGCACAAAAAATTTATCACGTACCAAGGTTAAGCTTTAGGTGAAAGAATAGTCAAAATAGTTTTTGCTTATAGTTTAGGTGTCATCCTTTGAAATATGATCTGGAGTCTGAGCCAAACTGAGTTTACTTTCTATTGCCACAAGCAACAAAATTCTGCCGAATAAATTAGGATTCTCACTGGCATCTATGTAAATATGTTAAAGAAATGTCTTTGCCGTAGGTTTCCCACAGCAGAGTCTCAGATGTCTGAAGAAATAATTTTCCAGGAAGAAATAATTTAATATTTGAGTGATACAACAATGGGATCGGCTCAAACTGAGTACCCCAAACAAAGGAATCCAGAGGAATTAGGCTCTTACAAACTAGGTTTCCCACCCCTCATGTGACAGTTTGGTCCAATATTTGTATTAGGGTCTGGGGTCTTCTTGTTCTTTGCTGGTTGTCTCTAGGCAGACTATTTCTCTTCCTATCTCTACGGCTGCAGCCTCTGGTGATGGAGGTAGTGACCTTCCTTCTTCCTTATCTTCCACTGTGAGCTAGCTGTGGAGCCTCCCTTTACCTAAGTAATAAAAAGCTTGGCATATCTTGGGAAAAGTTTACAACTTGTGGCCTGAGGTTTCAGCATGTTCACGTACTAAAGCTAATAAGTTACACAAAGCTACTAATTCCTTTTCCTTTACAAATGTACCACCTCAGTCCAATTCTTGTAACAACTCCCAGCGAATTCTATTTAGCTTCTTCAGTAAGTGATTTTCTACTAGGTCAGAAAGACTGATAACATGAAAGAAGGCATATCATCACTCTTTCCAAGTCTTCCCATTGCTCTCTTTAGGCTTTGAAAGACAAATAGAGATAAAAATTAGCAATAAGAGATGTTTCAATAAAAACAGTGAGGAAAGGAATATACATGGGGAACAAGTTTATTCAACAAGAAATCACCATCTTCACATAGACATTTATCATAGTAGAATTGCTACCTGAAATAATCTTACAATAATACAACATAATGAGGCTGGTGGGAAGTAGTGTTTTGTAGAGTAACCAGGATAGATATGAGCCTCAGACACCTATGTCCATGGTCTAGTATCATGGCAAAATTCCATTTTAAGCTATATTTTAAGACAACATGCTAGACCATGAGATAAAGTGACTAAAATTGTGCCCATCCACTTCTACAGACTCTGTCAGAGAATGTTAATATCAGTCAGAGGAGCACCGTGTGTAACAATTTACATGTCACAGCTTGTTCATAAGCATTAGGAAATGATTTTTCAGTCTTGCTTATCTTGACAAGGTAGTAATTTTAGTTAGAACACACTTGATGGGTGAAGCCAAAGTAGTGATAATTAGTCAGAAAATTACTCCTGGAACCACGTAATTTAAAAATTATCAGTGATGTCTGGACTTTTAGCTGCTATGTGCAATGAAAACTGGGCATAGGTTAAATATTAAATAGGATAATAAATAAGGAACCTGGAAGGTACACTGGCATGTGCTGAACAGCCATAAAGCCAACATTACATTGTACACTCTTCCAACAAAACTCTTATAATTTTTTTTCACCATTAACATGTCTTTGAGATAGCTCTTTATGCAGAGATTACTATTGATTCATTGTAAACAATCTCATATTACTCTTAAATTTCATGCAAACACAAAAAACTTCTTTCCCAATCCTTTGAAAAGGTTTTTAAAACTTGTATACTGATATTGTAAATTCTTGTAGGATCTTAAGGAATGTTTCTCTCTATATCTGTCAGGCCAGCGTGCTTTTTTCTCTGACAATAATCACTGATATTAATCTCCAGGCACCTTGCACTACCAGCTCCTCAAATGGCATATGAAGTTTTTCAGAGGACCCCCTTGCCACTGTCTTGATACTCTGCTGTGCAGGGCATTGCAAGAATGGTCCAGGGTCCCATTGAGACTTCATAAATAGCAATGGCAGTCCCTTGTTCAGCACTGATTTCATAATCATTCTTAGCATAAACACTTCACATAATGAACCTCTTTACAAAAAACTTAAATATAAGCACTATGATTGCAAAGCTGTCATGTTCCTGGAATACTGACTGCCCCCCATATCTTTAAAAATAGTAAGGGAAGCCAGATGCAGTCACATTCCTCTCTGAATTTAGTGCTTGATTAAATCATAAGCAAATCATCAGACCATGATGAGCAAACCACCCTCCATACCAAATGATGTTGTAATCATCAAAGCAATGTGAAAAATTAAAATCTCAAAGCAAAGGCTGACTGATTCTAGTATTTTCTAAACATGCATGGATTGTTGATTAATGTATCTTATACAACCACCAAAAGCAGACCAAAGCATATGATTCATTAAAGTCTGCTGGCTGGAGCTGCTGATTGATTGCGTTCACATTCTGAGGATCACAAACATTCTAAGGATTTATGGCAGCTGACTCTAACTCACTTTTTAAGTGATGATATTACAACTTTATTGGGTCAAGGAATGAATACTCAACAGGCAGGAATACCAAAACACAGGCACTGACATCAAAGTATAATGAACACATATCAGCAGCAGTAAAGGTACATAAAAAGATTTTTAAGCAACTGAAGTACATAAAGGCAGTAAAAAAAGCTAGGAAATTGCTGGTAGAAAAATATCAGTTATATGGCTTTATGACAGCTGCTTTTCAGTCACTAGATCTTCAAGAAGTTTTAGAATAATATATATTCAGACCCATATTTGGTGTATTTCAGTTGCTGCAAAACTCAAATTCAGTGGAATCAAACTATGGTCTCCAAACGGAAAAAAAACAATAAAGATTTGTTATGCTTCTAGCTATTAGGAATCATGTATAAAAGGATCTCTGGAAAAAGAAAGATTAGAAAAAAATTTTGGGAGAACTTATGGTATGAGCAGACTGCCACCTTATTGGTCAGGCTAGCCAGGTTTGGTGTAAAGCCAAGCAATAAAAAGCCACCACAATGTACGCACAATATTATTTATGCAGATTTTTACAGGTGGACAAATTGAGGAACCCTGCAGTTCTGTGATGGCTGTAGATCAAACAAGCAAGTGACCAGAGCAGAAATATAATGCAATATTTCCTGCACTCCATTTATTAAGAGGCTAACCTTCAGACTACTTTATTGTTGCTTCTTTTTCTTCTCAAACAATCTCTTCTTTTGGTCTTTCATCACATACTCATAATCAAATTCATGTAACAAACATGTATTCTTGTATCACAGCATTCTGCACAGCTGCAGGCACCAGCTCTTTCATGTACTGCACCACAGCAGTGGTTGGTTGAGAAGATTTTTTCATACAAGCCCGTGTTTTCATTTTGGTTGTTTGGAATGCTCCTGCTAAGGAGCAATCACTAGAACATACCACAAAAATAATAAAGACTCCATATTAATTTAAACCTGCAGTCTAAATAAATTAATATTTTGTATCAATTTATTGTAATACTTTATATTAATTAAGGCCTAAAGCAGAGTCCCAACAATGCTATGTAACTTTCTTATATCCATAGGACACCCATGTTGTCCCCTCCTTGTCCCTTGCTTTTGATTCTTTTTGGAACCCAGTGCTGCAAACTGAATTTTATCAATGCTTCAATACTTCATTAAAACACTATTTCTCAGATCCCCTGTCTCTTTGCACCTCACCCCTGCCCTGATTAGGAATTGCCCAAGTGAAAAAAGAATAGTCAGCCCTCAGGTCTTGGAAGTCAGGGCTGGTGTATGGCTTCTGCTGAGCTATAAGAAGCAATCAAGCAAGGAAAAAAATTAAGCTTGGGACCTTCTCAGAGTTTTTTCAGCTGAGCTTGTGGCAGAAATCTTCTGCCTTCCTGTGCACCCCTCTTTAACCCTGTTGAGGCTGGAAAATGCTAACAAACAGAAAGAAAGGGGAGTGTGGGGATACAGCACTATTGTTTCCCGATTCTTCTGAATTATAGAACAAGGGGAGTGTGGGAATCAGTCACATGGCACTTTCTGTCTAGTTGATATGCTGCAGGGATTAGAGGGAGTAAACAGCTGTTCGTAAATTTTTGTTTTTAAGCATACCATCCTGAATGAAGGAAGCAGAAGCATGGAATAAAGAGCTACATCAATACACATGGGGAAACATCCTTTGCCAAAGATATGGAGGCACAGTCTCCTCAATGCACAACCTTGCATAAAAAGTATGATAGTTCTCTTGGCTCCAGAAAGTAGCTATTAAGAAAACAAATATTTAAGCTACCAGGAGAATATCCCATTAGTGATGTGCTTAAAATTAATTTTAAGTGCGGTCTCTCTGTTTCACTTGGCAAGAAAACCTAAGGCACCAAATGATCCTTTTGTTCCTAATGAAAGCCTTTAATCCCATGTGGGCCAGGCAATTGCAAACTGCCAATGCTAGAGAGCACAGAGTTCTGGAAGTCATAAAATATTCCTAGCAGTGATGTCTGGAGCTTTGAAGAGGATCAAAATACAGGTCTAAACATCCCTTGAGTTAATGGATCTGAAGCACAACATGATGGTTTTCATCTTCCTTCACTGCAAACTGAACATGGAATATCCAGATAAATGTGGCAAGAATAAATGCAATATTGCAGCAAAATATGCTTGGCTTCTATTTGTCTTTAACTCATACTTTGACACTTAAAGTGTCACTAAAGATAGTAGATTTTTGCTGTAATTAGGGTGGTAAAGGAAGTAAATGCATGTTTCTTCCATTTCTTTTCAAACTTACAGCCAACCAGAAAGAGCTCATCACATGCTAAGGATAACACAGGCCCTGAGGCCAATACCTAGTGCTTCAGAAGGAGATGCAAGAAGCCTCAGATGAAACAGATAAAGAACGACTGTCTCAAAGAGAAGGTTACTAGAGTCCCTGCAACTTTTCTCTCATTCTGGATTAAAGATGACTTTCATCCAGAAACACATGGGCTTTTAACTCTTTTGTAGTTCTGTTTCTTAAACCCTTCACGTATGTTAATCAAAGACACTGCTTATCAAGGAGACAAATTTAGAAATCCTGTAACTCTGTTTTGATTTGGTAGTTTGGGGCTTTTTGGTTGGTTGGGGCTTTTGGGGTTTTGTTTTTTTTTTTGTTCTTCATGGTTAAAGTCTATTTCTGCTGGTCACTGCTGGCTGCAAATCTTGTGCCTTGACAGAGCCAATTTTTGTTTCCTGAGACACGATGCCCCTGACACTGGAAGAGCTGCAGCTGTGCAGTTACATACCTGTGAGCGGGTGTGTGAACATGTAAGCACATTGGCTCTGAAGACTGTGACCTGTTTTTGTAAACATGGATATTGTCTTTTCATGTTTTAAAAATAGTGAAACATGGAAAGAAATTCTGCATTCACTATCAGTGTTTGTGTCCTGCACCAGCATTAACATCAGTATGACCAGTCTGCTTACCTGAACTAAGAACAGTACATTCAGCCAAGGGAAGAGACTCAGTAATCCTATCTGTCTGACTGCCAGATCCTCTTGCCAGAGACGTCTGACTGAGAGACATAATAGGTTGTTTTATTACATTCTAGTTTTCCAAATTAGAGTGAGAATTACTAATATTATTATTATTACTAGTACTTTTCTTTTTTCCTTTTTTAATTGCTGTGGGCTTGTAAAAACACCTCCCACAACTGGAAAAATCTATGAAAACTTCTCATTTGAGGCCTGAAAAAGATACCAGTCATACCTGCACTCTGAAAAACTGACCCAACATACAATGGGCTTTAATTTTGCTGCTATTTGTCCAAGTCAGCTTCTCTTCTATATTTGTCCAGGGGAAGCCAAATTCTCCATTTATCATGGAAATCAACAGCATCAAAAGAATGATTCTTAAGTAACATCAATGACAGGATAAATAGAAACCTTATTTGATGTTCACTTCCAAGGTTTTTAGCCCAGTTTTAGTTGCTTTTGTTAGCCAGGCAATTCAGAAAGTTCTCAGAGCACATGTGACATAAGATTTAATGGCTTTTAGATATTTAACTGAGCAAAAGCCAAAGCAAAGATTTTCTTGGCTTCTTGAACACATTCCTCTCTGAGGCTAGCTTGCAGCAAAAGTTTCTAATGGCTTAATAGTATAATTCAGTACATAAGAATAATTTCAAAAGTTTCAGGTTTCTGTGAATTCTCTGAATGAGTCCATCTTGTTTAAAATCTCAGTAAGTCATGGAGTCAGCAAGTGAAAGATCAAAGACCTTCTTCTGAGAAAGAGAAAAATGAAATGCAGTAACAAACTAGCAGAAAACTGAGGAAAGAGAAGGGAAAGCTGTTCTTAAAGAATATTTGTAAATACTCAGTAGGAGCATATAAAGAGTGGACATAGCATGAACTGACCACTAACAAAAGCTAGATAAAAAGCAGTAGTTACAGTCAAGGACTTTGTTTACTTGGCCAATTTCTGCTCTCAGTCTGACAAGTGTAAAATGCATGCTATGAATGCAAGACAAATGCAAACTACCTATTGAAGTATGCTCTACCTGTGACTACTAATAAGAAGCTGTGGTGCTAAGTGGTAAGTTCCACCAAAGAGCCATTGGCCATGACTTTGCCATGCAGATGCATTTTATTGGGAGAGAAGGAAATACAATTAAGAACAAAATAAGCTGCTCTAAAATAAAGATTTAGTAGCAGGACAAATTTTTTAATCAGATGGTTTTAAGTCCTCTCTTGCCATGGACTGCCTCTGGATGAGAAGACTTTTGCAGCCTTGAGACAAAAAGTTTCTGTGATCAGGCTCAGTCCTATGTTAACATATATAAATGGCTCTGGGAACAGATTTGTTTCATGTCTTGCCAAGAGTATGGGCAAGCCAAGATAATTTTTGACCACTTATATCCAGCTGTGCAGGAAGCCCACATAAGTTTCTGTTCCAGTAAAACACCATCCAACTCAGAGAGAATCCAGAATCACTTGCATGATTCAAATTTTGTTTTGTTTACCGTTATGAAGAGATCAATTTTAGCATCCAGGAATGGAGGAATAAGTAGGGTAATAGAATTTAAAGGGAACAATCCAAAGCCAAGCACACACAAAATATTACCACATTCATTGTCAACTGCAATAAAACATCATGGCAGTGCCCTTCAGTATGCCCTGAAGCTGCAGTATGCTCCACAATAAAATATTTAATAATTATCACAGAATAAGAAATAGAATAAAGCCAAGTGAAAGCCCAAAGCGTGAGAGCAACTCGAATAAGAAAGAGCTCTGAAATCAGGATGTGATCCAGAGAGTATTTTTATTCCGAAGACATTAATGTGTTGGTCAAACTGCCTTGCCACTGACCTCAAATAACAGAAGTTCTGCCTGACGTGTTGGGTTACAATATCATATAAACCCAATTATAGAACTTTGAAATCAATACAGAGCTGTACAGAATTGTGCTGTCCAATAAGGATATTTCCAAGTCCCATGAGTACTAGCTCTTAATACAGCAATAGAGAGAGATAGGAATAATAAATACCCTCGAGCTTGATTCCACTGTTAACTGACCTGCACTTGCAGAATTGCAAATGGAAGTTTTGTCTCCTTCACAAACTGTTTGTGTCAATTAATTGTCTTTCCATATCTTTTTTGTCTGACTTCTAAGAGTGTTACCTCCAATTTACCTGTAGAGAATATAGACTAGCTCTAAATAGTAGCCTTGCAACTCAGGATGCATGCTAGAGAGGATACAGCTTGTATACCTTAAGATTACTCCTATCCTGAAGATTGAAATTGCATTGAATTAAAACTCTGGTCTTATTTAAGAAAACATACCGTCCTTTGGAGGACAGGGAAAAATGTCAAAAATAGTGTCAGTCTTTTTTTTTTCAGTGAAATTCACAGCAGTACTAGCAGTAGTCTGTGTCTGTAAGACTATGTATCAAGCAGATTTTGTGACTGGGATAACTCTCCTTATGTAGGGTCACAGATCATGAGATGCATCCCAGAGGGGATTTACTTTTAACTAAGTTAAATAGATGCAGAAGAGCTCTAGTCCCTTCATCAATTAGGTCTAGTGAATAACCTTCACTGTGCTGATGTTAACCAAGTCATAGAGCTTGAAATAATCTCATAAATAAACTCTGGGGCTTGGAATTGTGTGGACTAGGATAAATATGACCTGAATAAGATTGTGTAAAATACTTGGTCTGTGACACAGCTGTTGAAGCCATTATTATTTAGCAATTATATCATCATAAAGCTGTGAACTGTGAGGTGCTCACTGGCAGCATTCCAGATCCTGGAAGCCCATGCCAAATACTTATCTTGCTCACTTTGCCTCCACAACTAAAATAATTTTATGTTGAGAGACTGTTTTCATACAGTAGTTCAAGAATGAACTGCCCAAAGAGACATCTTGAAGATATAGTGAAAAAAATAGGGAATAGCAAGGATCAGAACAGTTGAGCTAGGATTTTCATATCTATTCCCACAGAATCTTTCCCTCAAATCCATCCTGGTTTCTTACATACTGACTTCAGGAAATAGTGAGATGAATTCTTCACAGCTCTGTTCTCTGTGGGAAAACACTTTCAACTTTTTTTATTTTCCTCAGGCATTTTGACAAGATTAAAGATGAAAAAATGCAGAAGAGAAACAGAGAGGTGAAGGAAGAGAGAGCTGCTTAGTGAATTAATGGTGGCCCACAGGATAATTCCTCTTCCTGCTTAGAATTCATTTAGCTTTAATGGTTGTTAAGTGGGATTCGTATAATAGGTTGTGTCTTTTAAAGCAATTAATTTGCACAAGCTTAGACAATTCAGAGGGAACCATTACAGACTTAGCTGTCTCTTCGGTTTATCTTCCTCAAGAGAAAGTAAGCAGTAAATCAGCATTAGGAATTGAAGGGCACCTATTTCTTGAAATAGCCCAGGCTGGGAACGGTATAGGTTCCAAAATCTGAGGATAGCTTGTATGTCTACTGGGTCAAGGGTAAGTTAACTTTTTACTTTGCAATGTTCTATGTAATTTTTATAGGACTAATGGTGACAGAAATGACAGTCTTGCAGCTAAAATGGCACATAAAATCTCTTCTAGTTGACTTTAAAGTCAGTAAATGGAATATATACTCCTGGTAGTTTCAGCAGGTAATCTAACTGTTCCTATGAGACTAGGACTAGGATTTGCTTCTTCCAATTTATTAAGAGTGCTAGGAGAGCAGGACCTCAATCATAAACCCATACAGTTTAATGGAACAATTTTACTGTTTTCAATGTATCTTACTTCAGTGCACTGCAGGCAGCATAACAGCAACCTCCAAAAGGAAAGTTGAAACATGGTGCAGATACAAAGAGTCAACTTATTTGGTACAGAAAAACATATCTTCCTCTTCCCTGGGTGTGAGAGTCAATTTAGAAATTATCATTTATTTACACAAAAATCTCAAAAATTAAAAGAATATTTAAGACTCTTTGGTTTTGAGATTCAATCTATGGAAACACATTGAATATCTTGAGGTTGGAAGGAATCTCTGGAAATTATCTAGGCTGACCTCTGCTCTTGAATAACAGTCAGCTAGAGCAGCTTTCTCAGTATTCAATCAGGTTTGAAACATCTTCAAAGATACTCAGTATCCAAAGATATTCAAGGGCTGTACAGCATGGCTGGGAAACCGGTTCCTGTGTTTGACTACCCTTACAGTAAAAAATGAGGGGGGTTATGTTTAAACAGAATTTTCTGAAATTGAATTTATGCCTCTCACACAACTGAGAATAGCTGATATTTTTTTCTTTATTCAGACATTCATACCCATCAATAAGGTTTTTCCTGAACCTTCTTTTTTTAATTTATTAATTTTTTTAATCCCAGATCTCTCACCTTCCCTTCATATGAAAGGTGCTCCAGTCCATTCATGATCTTAGTGGCTCTTTACTGGCTTGCTCTAGCATGTCCATATAATTCTTGTGCTGGGGAGTCCAGAACTGAATACAAATCTCAGATGTGATCTTGCTGGTGCATAATAGGGGTAACAACTTCCTTGATCTGGGAATACTTTTCTAAGTGCAGTCAGAAATGCTGTCAGACTTATTTGCTGCAAGGGCATGTTGCTGACTCATCTTCAACCTTTCCTTGAGGACTCCTACATCCCTTTTTTTTTTTTTTCTTTTGCAAAGCTGCTTTCTAACTTTGGTACGTGAGGCTATTCTTTCCCATGTACAGGATGTTCCCTTTCTCTCAACAGGTGTATCAATCTGTCCTCCCAGCTTTGTATCATCTGCAAAATTGCTGAGGGTGCACTCTGTCCAACTGCCCAACTCATTTTTGAAAATGCTAACTTGTGCTGTACAAGAGATGGGGGACATCAATCATCATTTTCCACCACTGCAGTGAAGAATGATAGGTAACAATAGCAAAGGTCTTCCATAACGAAGAGTATTTTAGAAAATCTATCATCTATTTTACCGGCAAACACGTTTTCTGCAGTGACAGAATTCTCTAGGGAACAGTCTGATAAATAAGAGCATGCTCTTTTCAGAAAACAAACAAACAAACAAACAAAAACCCAAACAAAAACAAACAAAAAACCACCAAGAAACAAACTGGTGGGTGCAGGACAAAGAAACTGTGTTAAGAACTGACTTTGCAGAAACTAGGAGTCAGCAACAACTCTTCCAGGCACTGATGCCCTATGCCTACTAATGTATCTACTCCAAAAAGTTATAAAAAACAACTAATTACATACTCAAAATGAACCCTTCTGCAAAAGCTTCATTGCATGAGATCTCCCAGACAAGACAGGACCCTTGCTGGGGAAGCCTGGCTGACTCCAGACTCTGTGATATCAGTAATCTTTAAAGTGAGACTTCTGTTCTTGATTAGCCTCACTCCTGAGAGAATTTTCTTGAGTGTCATACTAGTAACACTTCCTATAATACATAGTAAGTAGAAAGCAATTATCTGAGTTTTAATTCACATTCCTTAGAACATTAATAAAACATTTGGGCAATGGGAAGAATATAGTGAAAAGGCCTTACAAAGCCAGAATAGTTTTTGAAATTAATTAAAAGCTTAGGAAATTTGTCCTGCTGGAAGTCTTCCTAACCTCTCTACAGATTTACACACTATAATAAATTACCAGCTGCATCTGAAGAGTCCACTCTATCTCTACAACTGTAAAATGACATGTTATAGCTTTGCTGAACTTGAGACCCCAGTGTTAAGTTCAAGGTTCACAAAACCCTTGAAGTTTCACCCTTAAATTGTATTGAACCCAGAACATTTCAATACCACATTTATTTACTGGTCTAAAGCAAGACAGCTGGCTAATGAGGAGGGGTCAGTCACAGGCATAAGAAGAGGCTGTGTGAGTAGCATGAGAACTAAAGTGCTGAGCTAGTGACCCAGAGATATGGTGGGGGACCACAAGGGGCTGGGACTACATGGTCTTTAAGGTCCATTCCAATCCCTTAACATTCTATGATTGCCTGATTCTAAAATTCTGTGATTCTGTGTTGTGTTTCACTGGAATTGATCTGGTCCTTGATTTCAGTAAAGAACCATCTTTTCAGGCCATCATTTTCTGAAAGCTCTAGTTTTTGCTTGCCCTAAGTGAGCTGGTGGCTTACTAAGTGAGCTGGTGGCTTACTTACGTTATCCTTCAGAGACAGAGGCTCCCCTGAAGCACCTGCAGGGAAAATGCACATGTGCTCCTCCCATTCAGATGCTGGTGCATCCAAGAGGATGGAATTTTAAAATCAATGTAACATATTTCAATGAAAATCTCCTGGACATGGTACTTGATGCGCATTTCATGGAATGATTTTATTTTGTGTGAGAGCAACAATAACAACAGACTAGTAAATGATTTGACTCTTATTGTACTGGCTAATGAAAATGATTACACAACTGTCAAAGAACTGGGACTTGGACCTGCCCATTTTCTCATGCATTTCAAACACCAATGTTACTGGTCAAAAAGCACACACTATAGAAATAATCTAGCATGCTAAGATGCTGTAATTATTATTTGTAGATAAAAACGTCATGTGTTCCAGGACACTGGCACTCTACAACAATTTAAATTTGTGGGAAAAATGCAAAATGATTCTTACTCTGCTTCCTAGACTAGGAAAAACAGTTAAATTTATTTTGCAACATGTAAAACTAGTGATAAAATTATCTGTTCCTCTGGTAATTAAGGGCAAGATGGATCATAGACTCTTTATCATTGATAGATCAATAGTACAGGTACTATGTCATTAGTAAAAAACCCTTTTTATACATTTTCTGCCTGACCTGTGTTACTGACTTTGATGACTAAACCCTTCTGCTCCTTATGGAGAGCTGACTATTGTAAAGGGCTGAATAAAGTCCAGTTTTGTTCACAACTTTCCCTCCATGCAAAAGTAGTGTTAAATACCAGAAAATTTCCAGCAGATGGCAAACAAGTTGATTAGTGTCCAAGATCATTAGGTGGCACATGACATACAACAAAAAACAAGAGACCTGCTATTCTTTGGCTTGAAGAATAAGGGTAGGTGGGGCTAGGGGAGGTGTGATTCCAACCTTTCACTACCAAAAAGGACAGATGTAGGGAAATAGAGACAGTGCATGCCATAATGACAAGATGGAATGGTTAAAGGTTGCAGGAATAAAAGGAAAAGAACTTGCCCTTGAGGGTCCCACTGTGCCAGAACAGAATGTGCTCAGAAAGACTGTAGAATCTCCCTCCTTGGAGGCTTCCAATTCTCAGATGGGTAAGTCCCTAAGCATCCTCTTCTAGGTTATAAATTGGAATTGCTTTAAGTTGGAGGTTGGACCACAGACCCTCACTCCCTGGATGTTCCTTCAGGCAAAAAGTATTCTGTGATTCTATGAAATTGCCTCTTGATTGTCAAAGAGCACAAAGTATACAGACACTTAAACGGGATATGACGCTTCAGTGCTACTTTTTGCTATAAACATCCCATTGTATTTCTTTCATGCTGGGCAAAGTGAAAATAACTAATGTAGAGTGTCCCTGTCTTAAGATACCCACTATGTATAGCTAAAACACACAAAAAAGGCAGAAAGATAAACAGATAGAAGGGTGATGTTATTTACTGAAGGATCAGTGGAATAGTACAACATTGCTGTCAGAGGCAGAGTTAAGACCTGTATCACTGAGAAATATTCTAGGGAAAAAAGTATTTTCTTTATCCTGTTAAAATGCAACTCCTCTCATAATTATAATTAAAAATATCAGTTTTCCAATGTAATCATTTGCCAATGAACTGATACAGACATTTCTATACAGTCATTAACAACCACAGTTACAATTATTGGGCTTGCCAATTACAGTTTCATTAGGATGCCTTGGAAATGTAGAAGAAACAGAGGAAATGGTGGAAGAACTGGCAGAAGCAAGGACTGGCAGCAGGCAGCAGAAGGCCAGGAAGAAGCAGAAGGAGGAGGCAATGGAGAAGGTGACAAAAGAAGTTGCAAAGGGCTGCAGCAGAAGCAGAGGAGGAGAAGGTGACAGAGGAAGTGATGTAAGAAAGGAGGTAGAAGAAGATGGTAGAAGAGAAGGAGATGGTGAATGAAATGACAGAGCAGGTGACAGAAGAAGCTGGAAGCAGGTGGTAAATAAGGAAAGGTGGAGGTGTGGAGGTGTGGTGGAGTGGAAGGTGGCAGAGGCCAAATGCAGAGGGATACAGTGGCTAAAGGGTGGAAGTCATGGAGTGGTGTGGTGGTGAAATGCAGTGGTAAAGGCAGTGAGACAGAAGGCAGCTTCAGCATATGGAGGCAGTGGCTGATTAATTCAGCAGTGGAAGGTGGCAGCAGTGGGAGGTGGCAGAAGGCAGCAACAGGAGGCAGTGATGGAATGTGACAGCAGACTGCATTGACAGGAGCTGGTGGCAGCAGAAAGCAGTGGAGGAAGACAGCAGAGACAGGCGGTGCATGAAGGCAGCAGCGGTGGAAGGAGGCATCAATAAATGGTGGTGGAAGAAGACAGAAGAAGGTGGAGGTGGCAGAAGGAAGGCATTTGCGTTGGAAGGTGCCTGTGGCAGATGAAGGCAACAGAAGCAGGCAGAAAAATAGGAGGAGGCAATGGTGGAGGGAACAAAAAAAGGCAGAATAAAGGAGAAAGAAATGGAGGAGGCGAAGAAAAAATGTCGTAAGAAGAGAAAGAAAAGGCTACAGACAAGGCAATGAAGGAAGGTGGCAGAAGACATTGGAAGAAGAGAAAAAGGAGGCTATGGAAGAAGACAGTGAAGAAGGGGGAGGAGGAGGTGTACTGGTTGTGCATTAATTGATATTTAGTAAAAAGAAAGAAAGCACTTGCAGTAATTATTTTTCTGAGAGAAGCTACTAAGAGCTTCTTCTGTGCCTGGAAAAAATTAATAGCTGGCTAGTTCTAAAAATTAACAACTTTTTAAACAGTGAAAGTAAAGTTGGAAGAAACAAATGAGGAAGCAATAGAAGAAGGCAATGGGAGAAGGAGCAAGAGACAATAAAGGAGATGAAGGAAAAAGGTGGCAGAAGAAGTTAAGGACAAGGCAATGGCGGTGGCAAGAAAGGCAGTGAAAGAAGAAAGGGCAGAGGTGACAGACTGTACCAGAAGTGTTTAACAGAAGAAGAAAAGGAGGATGTGAGAGAAGGCAATGGAAGAATGTGCTGGAATTAGCAAAGAAGGAAGTGATGAAGAATGTGATGAGGCAAGTGATGGAGGAAGACACCAGAAAAAGGTGGCAGAAGAAAAGGAGGATGTGATGGTGCAGGTGACAAAAGAACATGGCAGAGGAAAAGAAGGCAGAGGGAATGGAGAAGGTGGTAGAATAAAGTGTCAGAAGAAGGCAGCAAAAGAAGAGAAGGAAGACTTCATGGAAGAAGGTGTTATAAAAAGATCAGGAGGCAATGGAAGAAGGCAGAATGAAGAGAAGGCCATGGAAAAAAGCAGAGGATGAAAGTGGTAAAAGAAAAGGAGGTGACAGAAGAGGTAGAATAGAATAAATCAGTGGAAGCAGGTGGCAGCAGAAAGGAAGGAAGAGGCAATGGATTAGGATTAGGAGAAGATGCAGAAGGAGATGGAGGAGGTTACTGTCCTTATTTTGGCTATCATAGAGTTAATTTTCTTCTTAGTAGCTGGTACAGTGCTACGTTTTTTAATAAGAGAATAATACTGATAACACACTGATGTTTTGGATGTTCCTATGTAGTGCTTACTCCAAGCCAAGGACCTTTCAGCTTCCCATGCTCTACCAGCAAGGAGGTGAACAAGAAGCCATGGGGAAGCATACCTGGGACAACTGACATGAACTGGCCAACAGGATATCCCACACCACAAAACACCATCTTTAGAATATAAACTGGGAGGAGCTGGACGGACAGAACTAATTGCTGCCCAAGGACAGGCTGAGCATCACTCAGCAGCTGGTAAGCAATTCCACTTTGTTTTTCTTGTGTTTTCCTTCTCTGTTATTGTTATACTTTGTTTTAAGAATTAAAGAGTTCTTATCTCAACACACAAAGGTTTTCTACTTTTTTTTCCTGATTCTTCTCCCCATCCAGCTGGAGGACTGGAAGTGAGGGGAGTGAGAGAGCAGCTGCACTGTACCTAGTTGCTGGCTGGGGTTAAAACATAATGATTCTTTTTTGGTGCCAATGCGCACCACGAAGGGTTGAGATAACTACAGATCTGACCAAAGTGTGATGAAAACAAATAATTTTTTCATATTTTCAAAAAAAAAAAGAAAAACATTCATTTTTATCAGCTTATGATATGATAGAATTGATAGTTTTGAAATTAATCTGATCTGTGTGCTTAGCATTGCTGTCACCTCTGTGTTTTGGGAGCCACCTATTGGGAACTATTAATAATTACATGTTTTGCCTTTTCTCCTTGCAGACCCAGCATAAGGGGGAAAGTTCCTCCCTCCCTCCTGAAAAAGATATGCTGGCAGTAGAAGAATACGAAGGAGTTACAGCAGAAGGTGGCAAAAGAAGGGAAAGAAAGATGGAAGCAGTAGAAGACAAGGAGAAGGGGAGGAAGAACAGAGTGGAATAAGGTGGCAGAAGAACATGTCAGAAGGTGGTATTGGAAGAACAGGAAGAGGAGGAATAGGGCTGTGGATGATGTGCAGTAGAAGATGACAGAGGAAGGGACAGAAGGAGGCAGCAAAACAAGTCACTGGAAAACGAAAAAGAGATGACTGAAGAAGGTGGCAAAAGAATACGGCAGGAGAAGGTGGCAATGGAAAAGTTCTTCAGTGGTGAAGAAAAGCAGCATAACTAGGGAAGGAAAAGACAGTAGAGAAGACAGTGGAAGAAGAATTTTAAGAAGAGGAGTCAATGGAAGAGGTAGTGGACGAAGATATCAGAAGGGGAAAAGGATGATTAGGTGACTTAAGGAGACCACAGCAGCTTGTGGCAGGAAACGGTAGTGGAAGAAGACAAGAAGCTCTCCTTGGGGAGCATTTTTAACCATCCCAAAGCCTCTCCTTTCCCTCTGACTCTGCTCTTCTCTCTCCTACTTTCCCAGTTCCTTCTCCACCACAACTGGAGACTGTATCTTGGTTGCCACAGGCTTGCTTGGCCACACTCTACTCTAGATGCCTGGTTTCTGTGCTTCAGAAAAGGAAGCAAGAAGAGGGCAGGAAGAAATTATATCAAGGCAACTGGAGACATTCCAGGACACAGGGAAATTTTCCTCAAAGCCTGGAGAAGAAAATGTGCATCACCATCAGTTGCTCTCTAGATCAGATTTAAATAATGATGCAAGCAATATAGAAACAAGCTTTAGAGGAATGAAGATATAAGCATGTTTATCTAGGTATCCTTTCTGAGAGACAGAGAGAAGAGAAACTGTGTGGAAAGCAGTGTTCTGAGTAGTCTTTATGTTTCCCAGGAAATACCGGGGTTTTGCTCCTCCAGCAAATCCTTTATAACTCAGAATCAGTAGGACAAGTGTTCCCATCATTTAAGCCCTATTCCCACTTCCCTATCTGCCTGAACGAGAACAGCCCATCAGCACTGTCAGATAATTCCACCTTCTAACACATACCTTTATCAAGTCAGACCTGGCCTGTGCCCTCCTATCCTGTCAAAAGGGGCTGAGGTGTTACCAGGAGACCTTGTATGCTACAGAAAATGAAGGCATGAGTAACTCTCCAAACCTTTGCAGGATTTAAGCAAACCTGACTGTCCTTCTCTGTGTGATAGGTGACACACTGGCAAAAGGCTGAGAGCCCAGAGAGATAACCTAATGATCTCTGGTCTCTTTCTGGGTTGTAGTAGCAGGGAACACTCCAACACCAGGCCATTCCTGGGGACAAGGGAGATTGGATTGGGTGTCCTTCAACCTCACAGCCCACCAAGGATTGTTATTCCATGTGTCTCTTCTCTTTTTGAGGCCATGTAAGTGTTTTGCATGCATAAAAACATGTGGAAATTACTTCATAGCTTTCCTAAAATAGAGGAAATATCCTTTGCTTGCTCTGAACCAGCCACACTCACCAAGTTTTCCATGCTACTCTCTAAGAGATAAAAAAAAATCCATTGTTCCTCAGGCTTCCCAGGACACTCATATTTTTATAAATCCCTGTTATGTCCTATATACTCTTTCTCTCTAGGACACTAAGAATCTATGTCTTTGGCAAGGGCAGGAATAAAAGAAAAGCATTCTGGCCATAGGTGAAAGAGAAATACAGGCAGAGAGAACAAGGCAAGAGGCGATGATGGCTGTTTTGTTCAGGTGTGGAGAGCTGGAAGATAAGAAGCTTAGGAGAACATACCAGCTAGTCCCAGAAAGGAGACAGGTGGGAAGAGAGCATCAATGCAACCTCTACCACCAAGTTCTGTGAGGTATAAAAGGACTACCCTCAGAAACTCCTCCTGATTTATGCTCCTAGGAAGCTTTATCTCTATCAGTCCATGGTTTTACCAGGTTCCTTTTTCCCAGGATCTTGCATCAGCCTGGATAAATGTATATCCTTTATCTGAGCCCAGTGTTGATACAGCTGACCAAAATACTTGAACTAGGAACATGGAGTTCCAAAAAAATAAGCTACCATTGCTTGTCCATTGATAATACCTAACACAGCTGCCCCTCAGTCACCAGTCCTCCTCCTCCTTCCTTTGCCCCTGGAGCTACTAGCTTTCTACTACAGCATCACTGAATGAAATGAGAAATTTGTTTACAGCAATGGACGTACACCCTTGAATGTATTCATTGAAAGACCCTGCAAAAAACATTACAATGGGTCAACGGAATGCTCAACAGCACAACTGATTACAGAGCTTGTCTATGCCAATGGCATGCCAATTGGACAATAAAATTAGAAATTTCAAACTAAACACTTTAGTAAATGGGAAACTTTTAAGGAGCTATAATCCAGATCTTTGGCTGTGAGCTTTAGCAGTAGCCTGGGATGAGGTCAGGAGTCTCCTCTTGCTGATTTAAGCAAGTAGCACAGGTAACCTCACAGCTCATGTTCCTCTTGGGGATTATCAGCCAGCCCTATAGGATGAATTTCCTGCTCTTAAAAATAACTTAGAAGTTAAAGATTAGGGTAGATTAAATAAGTAACAAAGAAAAACAATAAAAAGTACCAAGATAAAGGCAGATATGGTCAGGCTGCCTGATTCAAATGCTCACTTCCTAATACACATGAAACTTGTGTGGATATTAAACCAAATGTAAAGCTCCATGAAAGGAAGGAAAGGGAAGCAGTCTTAGCCTAAGGGTTACCTTTTATGAGAACTATAGGTCAGGAAAAGTATTGTTCTAAAACATCAGTCTGCTTCTACGCCAATGACATGTTTAGAAATTTCAAACTAAACACTATAGTAAAAAATATGGGACATTTCTCTTGCTCCACTTAGTTACGATGGGATTGGAGAGCTTTGGTAATTTTGGACCCTCTTAGTCCTGTTACCAACATTTTCCTTTCCCACAGGAAGCTTCTAATCCTTCTTTCTTTCACAGGATAAAACATGCTTGTAAGAAAGCTGAGTGCTAATACCAGTTCAAGGGCCAACAGAATTCACACACTCCCTTGGAGGAATCCCTGGCCTTGGACTTGTACTTCAACATGAAAGGAAATTTCTGTCACAACAGTGACACTGTGTATATCAGTCCTCCAGGGCCCACAAAAAAGTTAATCAAGAAATGGAGAGGAAGAGTACCCCTATTTAGTCTCTCAAGCTATTCCATCATCTCCAAACATATGGCTTCTCTTTACTGTCTCTGGAGAGCATCCTGTGGCTGTCAGGAGCTAACACAATGAAGTTGGCAGCTGCTTGGAGAATCAACATGATTATTCAGCAAAGCATTAAGCTTTGGTAAACTTTGCATCATGACAGAAATCCCCACTACTGCAGAGCGGGATTTCAGAAGATCTCACTATTTGTGTTCACAGCATTATTGCTCATCCACATTACATTCATAAACATCACCAATATACGGAAATTCTTGTGTGGCAAAAATGAGTCTCGGTAGAATATTCCAAAGATGAATAAAAGCATGGTTTGGTACTTAGGCAGATATTTTAACACAGGTTAGGAGAGAGAAATTAGAAAAAGGAGATGCTGAGCATTCCCACATTGGAACTATTTAACTTGGGAAGTGGTGGGGGGGCACAGGATAGTTTTCCTATCCTCCCTTTTGAAATTACAATGGAGGAATTTGATTAGGAAAACACTGTGTTGCATATGATGAAAACACACATTATTCAAGAAAAGGAATTTGCTCAAATAAAATTAACAAAGTTAACGACTGGGTTTGCTGGATTTTTTTTTTTTTTTCTCCAAATAAATGCCATGTATCTTCTGTCCACTACCTACAATATCCAACCTCAGGTAAAAATATACATTTTTAAGTAAGATACCATTAGCACAGAGGAATCTGAAAGAAGTTTGAGAGTTGTTCTCAACAGGTGTTATGTATAAGAATGAGACAAACAAACAACTACACATCTTCCAAAGCCAAAAGGTATTTTTAGATTGAAGGCTACCTTACGGAATAATTAAAATAGCTCCCTATCTTACCAGGGGTTTATGATTAACAGGAATGTTATTTGTACATTCTCCCAATGCCTGATAATGCCCACATTTGGATCTTCAAATTTTCAGCTGTGTACTTTTGTCTGGAGAAAACCTTGGACTAGAGATAAGACCATTACCAAAACTGTATTTCTAGCAGCTCCCACGTCCAGTCAACCAGTCTGGGCTTGAGGCTGAACCAAGACCATGAAGTGCCTGCTGCTTCTCGCCTTTATTGGGGTGGCTGGTGAGTATATTTTTTCTTTCTATTTCTGCCATTTATTAGGAAGCTGATTTTCTGAGCAAAACTGCAAGGTAGCCTATTGTGGGAAAGCCAAGTCCAGTTTTGACTTGCAGAAGTCAGAGCCCTGAAACATCCATCTTCTCTCTGTTCATAATGCCTTGTGCCACAAGCTGGGGAATGAACGCCTTCATTGGCATGGAGTTCCTGACCCAGCTGTAGAGATGTGGCCATAGCTTCAGAAATTGGCTGCCTCCTTCTTCAGGACTAAGGAGTGCACAGGGAATAGTTCTGGCCCTGGAAGTCAAAAAGCAACTGCAAAATTTTGGACCCTGGGTTGGTGCTCCAAGAAAATAGCCCTGCACACGTGTTTTGACCTTTTCCCTCCGTCAACCCTTGACTGTTTCATAGACGGGACCCTCAGAAAGACACACTCGTGATCCGATCCAACAAGGACATTTCTATGTCCTTACGTTCCCTCAGGGAGTAGCCAGCAAGGCTTTAGCTTTGTGAGGCACCAGTGCAGGTCTGATCCCATTCTTTGAGGGTACAGCAAATGAATGTGCCTTAGACCTGCCCACCACTGCTGCCCTGAGTGCCCTTAGAAGGGGAGCCTACAAGTGAGAGGCTTCAGACAGGCAGTCACAGGGCAGATTACAGGCCACATTACCTTAGGCCAGCTATTGACACACGGCACTTCTTGTCTCCCAGTTGCCTTCCCCACCTTTGCTGAAGATGATGATGACAAGATTGTGGGAGGCTACACCTGTGCAGAACACTCTGTGCCCTATCAGGTGTCTCTGAATTCTGGATATCACTTCTGTGGAGGTTCCCTCATCAGCAGCCAGTGGGTCGTGTCGGCTGCTCACTGCTACAAATCGTGAGTGAAAAAATTGCATCCTTCTATAACCTCCATCTGTCTTCCAGTTCCCTTCTAGCAGGAATTCTGAGCTCTGAGACAGAAATATGTAACTGCCTCCATTCTGACCACAGACAGCCGAGGCACAGGTGGACCATTCAGGAAGCAGGGCCGAGGCATGCTGAGGGGTTTTCTACTTCTGCAAATGTTTCTTTGAAAGCAGAGCACTTTCTGATATAACAATGGGATAATCAATCAACCAGTTCTGGGCTGTGATTCCTTATCAATTGCATGAATCTTGCTAAAGCATTGTCCCTGGAGAACAGGAAGAGGAATGAGGTCACGCCAGAAGAGTTTCCCTTGTCCCAGAACATTTGTAGAAAGGGGGCTGCTATGTATTCAACTGCTGTCATGTATATACAAACCTGCAGAAATTCACCACCTGGACTGGGAGTGGGTTAAGATCCTGGTGTGGATCCCCAGGGCTCCCTGCAGGACAAGAAAGATCCCCTGCCCCAGAAAGCTTCTGTTGCAGTGACGTTGGAGCGCATGCATTCACTGACAGGGAGGTTTCTCTCAAGCTGCCAGGAGCAGTAAAAGACACACCTTGTCCTTCTCTTTTCCAGTCGCATCCAAGTGCAGCTGGGGAAACACAACCTGGAACTCAGCGAATCTACTCAGCAGTTCATCAACTCTGCTAAAGTCATCCGCCACCCTGGCTTCAGTGCCTACACCCTGGACAACGACATCATGCTCATCAAGCTGGCCACCCCAGCCCAGCTCAACAGAGCTGTCCAAACCGTTCCTCTGCCTACCAGCTGTGTGGCCACCGGCACCACCTGCCTGATCTCCGGCTGGGGCAACACTCTCAGCAATGGCGGTGAGTAGTCTGGGGGAATGTACAGACCCTTGGGGGCACAGGACAGACTCTAAGACCTCACCATCAAGCCCAAACAGGACAGGCTAAAACATAGGGAAGTGTTGTGGGACAGGTGTTTTGAGCAATGGGTCAGTCTAGGGACTGCACAGTGCATGCATAATGTCAACAAAGTTGTCAGTTCCCTGAGGAGAAGGGTGAAGTCCAGGACTGTGGCTCTAGAATTCCTACGAGAGACCTCCATTCTCTCACACCCATGGACAGAGATGTCCAGGCCGAGTGGTGATTATTCCACTGATCACATCTAAACCTGCACAAGAGCAGAGGACGGTTTTCCTGAGGCTCAGGTTTCTTCCAGTGTCTGTATCACAAGAGTGGCCCCATTCTTGCCAATTGATGAAATTCCAGGGAGCAGAAAATTTAAGGTGACTGCAGTGTAGAAGGGTGGGCCCACAGGTACAATTTGTTCCATCTCTACAGAATGAACCTACTCAGTGTTTACTGTTGAGAGGATGCAGGATGGCTGCTAGAACAGGGGGGGCAAGCATTTGCTTTTCTGCTAAGGTTATCTCCAAGCTGTGAAAAGGACTCAGCAGCCATCAACCATCTCTCGCTATTTCCTTGCAGTTTACAACCCAGATGAATTGCAGTGCCTGGACGCTCCGGTCCTCTCTGCCTCTGAGTGCTCCGATGCCTACCCCGGGCAAATCACCAAGAACATGATGTGTGTAGGATTCCTGGAGGGAGGAAAAGACTCCTGCCAGGTAAATCATCTGCCTCTCCTTTCCCAGTCATTTCTCTCCTGCCTTTACCCAGATGAAGGAAAAGGTACACCCACTGCATTGGCACATCTGAGTTTTTCAGTGACAGCAGAGGCTTTGGGCACACATATCCTGAATGTTTGCCAAGTACCACATCTGGCAAAAATGGGCAGCTGACTCATCCTTAGCTGTGGTGCCCTTGGAGCTCAAGTCAGGCATGGTAGCATCAGGTGGAAAGTGCAAATCAGAAAGAGCCTTTGTAGAACTTTTGTGCAGGGTATGCCTGACAGGGCTTCCTCCCAAAACAGTGATCTCAGGCATCTCTGGCTCATTGCTTAGGCTGATGCCATTTGCTGAATATCCATACCCTTTGTGTGCACAGGGAGATTCCGGCGGTCCCGTGGTCTGCAATGGACAGCTCCAGGGCATTGTTTCCTGGGGTTTTGGATGTGCCCAGAGGGGCTATCCCGGAGTTTACACCAAGGTCTGCAACTACGTCTCCTGGATCCAATCCACCATGGCCTCCAACTGAGATGCTTTATTGGTGTGACCTGTATTTTCTCACCATCATTTCTGTTCTTTTGGATCTGTACAAGTAAAAGTTGTGAAAAATTAATAAAGACTTTCAGGCAACCCTACTTTTTGCACTGTTTCTCTGTGAACTTCCATTCACATTCAATTCCCTCCACTGTGAAGCATTTAGCTTTCTGCAAGACACAAGGACTACCCTGACTCATCTACTCTTCATAATCATCAGGAAAAAACAGTGGATGAGCCCAGGGTAATCCTCACATAAATTTTCATAATCTATCAAGAACAGAAGCTGGAAATTCTTTACTGGAGTGTGAAGTGCAGGCTTGGTCAGGGGAGCTGCAGCTCATTCCATAGCTAGGGGACACGGAGATGCTGTCTAGTGCTCAAGTTGTTGTGGTTTAAGCCCAGTCATGCACCAGCTGTTTCAGCCGCTCACTCACTATATGCTTCCCCTGGTGGGATAGGAAAAAGGGTAAAACTCACAGGTTGAGATACAAACAGATCAAAAATAGGAGCAAGTAAAAAGGAAAACAGAGAGAAATAAAACTCAAGTCAATCCATGTGATGCACAATACTCTCACTCATGACCCACTGACACGATGTCCAGCCCGTCCTAGAGCAGTGATAGGCAGCAGCTGGCCAGCTCCCCTCAGTTTCCATACTGAGCATCATGTTGAATGGTAGGAAATATCCTTTTGGCCAGTTTGGGTCAGCTCTTCTGGAAATGCTCCTTTCCACCTACACATGCCCCTGCTTTCTGGCAGAGTATGAGGCACAGTAAAGTCCTGGATTAGGGGTAAGCAGTACTTAATTACAGTTAAAACGCATCACCGTAATTCTCATAGTTAATTCAGAACACAGCACTATGCCACAGTCCCCACCTGTTGATCCTGCCTCCTGTCTAGCACGCAAATGCCGTTTTCCTCAGAACTTCCACTGAAATTTCTCCTTCAGCAAAACCCTGAATTGGGTGACACCCCATGAGCCTCCTCCTTCCCAGCATTATGAGGCAGAAGTTCCCCCAAGGGAATCTAGCCCATTTCCACTTGTTTCTCCTTCCCTATTGTCAGGGAGAGCTCCTGGAACAGGAAGGAGAAGGATGAGGGAAAAGTGCTGCCAGCAGACCTCAGCAGAATGGCCTGTGTCTCCGTCCCTGTGTTCCTTCCACCCTTGCCACTGTCCCAGATGTCATCCCTGTACTCACTGGGTTCCCCAGTTATCCCATGCAGATTTGTCCCATGCAGGAGAGGACACGTGGATTTTCTTCAGAGCACAAACAGCTGAAGGCGCAGTGGAGAGGCTGCAGTGGCCTGGGTCTCCTCATCCTGTGAGCAGAGCAGCAGGGAGGTGTCACTGGCAGAGCTTGAGTGAATGAAATTGCACTGCACTGCTGCTTTCCAGACACCAGTGGCTGCATCCCAGTGGCAGCCTCCACACCCCACTGGAGAGCCAGTCCTGTCAGGAAAGCAAATCTCCATGTAGAGGTTAATTCTCAGGACAGAGGGGGCAATGACACAGATGCTCTCTGTCCCTGAGGAGCAATCCCTGAATTTGCCAGAAGAAGTATGTGCCTGACGTCAAACCTCCAGAAGCCCTTGTGCCACAGGCAGCACCAGTCAGGGACAGCCTGGGCTCCCCAGCTAGGCCCCAGTACCCAGGGAGAAGCCATCTCTGGAGGTACTTTGCCTATTTCCTGTCCCCACGGAGAGGCTACCCTGACACCCATCCTCAGCACCTCGTTAGCCTCATGGCTGTCCCTGTGGGCCACACTCCATCCCTTCTCTCTTCCCATGCCAGGGCACTGACTGTCCCTCAGCTCTGCACAGCTATTTACCTTCCTCTCCTACCACTCTCACTGCAACGTCCATGAGGGCCCTCACAGGCCCGGGTGCTTGGGCTGCTGTGGTGTCTGTTGGGGGCCTGCCTCCCTCTCACTGATGTTATTTGTGTCTTCACAGTGCTGCATAGAGAAAAAGAGCTGCCACTTAGCAGGGTGGGATGGGGAGTGGCCAGGCAGGAACTGAACCAGCCATGTCTGGGGAGGACAGGGAAAGTGTATGGGAAAATTCAAGGGACCTCTATGTGGCCCTCATCCCTCATTCCTCCATCTCCCAAAGGCTTCAGAAGCAGAAGTGGAGCAGCCAGCATTCCTCTGCCTTGCCCACACTCAGCCTCCTGTGCAACCTCAGCACAGCTCTGCCCCTACAACCCCATCCTTCCTCCACACCCACCCCCACCCAGCCTGCCCCTCCCACCTGCTGCATCTCTGCAGGGTTTCTGCTTTCCTGCCATTGTTTGTGTCATTCCCCAGGGTTCCCAGCCAGCCAATGCCTTCTCTCATTTCTTGGCCGGCCCCACCTCGAGATGTCTCACCCTCACTGCCTGCTGCCTTTTCATGTCTTTGAGCAGCTACAAGAGGCAGGCTGCTGAGAGGGTCAGGGCTTCTCCCCCATGGTTCCCTGCTGTTTCTTTGTTGCCATGCTGGCCCCTCTGGGTAAGTGAACTCTACTCAGCCCTGAGCACCTCCATCAATCCCACGGCTGCTCTCCCAGCTTTGTAGCCAGTTCCTGGCAGTGCTTCATTCTGCAGAGCTTCCTGTGTTGAGGACAAGCAGTGAATGTGGGATTCAGGAATCCCTGAATCTTCTGCAATGGCCATGTATTTGTCATTCTTTGTGCAGCCCGTAGATGGTGTCTGGATTGGACTCAAACTGCCCAGGAATGCATTTTGCCTATTGTAGTGAGATTGGAAATTCACTTGCTGACCTGAAGAGCTGTCCAAGGACTTGAACTGCTTCCTTGGCTGCCCTCTTTCTTCCCACCCTTTCCCTGCCAACCCACAGTGCCTAGTTCAAACTTCTCCCATTTTCTCCTTCTCCTCACTGCTCCATCTTTCCCTTTCCAGTGTTGGCCCTGGAACAGTCTCAAGACCTGGTGATAAAAGAAGGCCAGCCTGTGAATCTGGAATGTTCCAAGAAGAAATCCAGCAGCACAGCTATGTACTGGTTCATGCTGCTTTCAGAGAAGAATTCCAGGCTGACCCAGCTGGCTTCTGCAATAGAAGGTGGTAACCCATCAGTGGAGAAGGGTTTTGAGGGCCATTTCAAGAGCAGCAAGATCCAAGGAGACAGTATCACCCTTTCAATAGAACATGCCTTTCTCAATGACTCTGGCACATATTACTGTGCTGAGGGTGAGCACAGTGGTGAGACTGAAGAGGGAGCTGAGCACAAACTTCTCCCTGCACAAACAGGACCTGCTTTCCACATTGTGGGTGCTGCAGGAGTCTTCTCATTCATTAGCTCATCTTCTTGACAGCCTTGCCTTACACTTCTTCTCAAATGATGATAGTTTATTTGTCCATCTTCGTCTCCTTGCCTCCCTCTACGCTTAACTCCTACCTGCACTACATTTAAGTTCTGTGTCAGCCCTTCTTCTCCTCTCTGTCTCACTTCCCCACCTCCTTCTCTCTGTCTTCAATATGCATTCCACTGACTTCCTCTTACTGAACTTCAGTCAACCCTTCTCATAAATCTCACCGTCAAACAGAACGAGTGCTTGTGTTGGAGGTTCATGGTGTGCTGGTAGATAAAGGCAAGGCCAGGCAGGTGTGGAAGTAGCTCATGCCATGTGGGAGCTGCCCCCACATTCCTCTGTTACAACGACTTGTCTGTGGTTGTTCTGTGGCTGAGGAATATGAACAGCAGAGCACAAGCCTGTACAAACTCAGGTAAAGTGTTATGTGGATCACTAATTCCTCCATGTAGAGTGGTCTCTGGGACAGGATCCACCTGCCTTCCACCCCTTGATCCACATACATTTATCTTTACAAAAATATTATAAAAATTACAAATTATGTTAGCAAGCTGAGCAGATAACAGGATTTTTCCAAGAGGTGACAGTGTTCTCTTCATCAGTGAGTCAGGTGAAGGGGTAGAGAGTCTTGTCATCAAGTTCACTGGTAACACCAAGTTAGGAGGAATTGCTGATACCCCAGAGGGCTGTGCAGCTCTTCAGATGGGCCTTGACAGATTGGAGAGATGGGCAGAGAGGAACCTTCTGAAATTCAGCAAAAGACAAATGCAGGATTCTGCACCTGGGGTTGAACAACCCCATGGAGAAGCACAGGCTGGTGGCTGATCCATTGGGAAGTAGCTCTTCAGGGGAGGACCTGGGGGTCCTGGTGGACACAAAGTTGTCTATGCCTGTTGTAGTTGATAGCTTGAAATGTATCTTTTGCCATCTTTTAGTTGTGATTTCCCCCTCCCCCCCAGCTTCTCTTTCTCCTGTTTACCTGGCGTCAAGTTACCACGGTTACTGAAGTTTTTCTCCTCAGCCCCACGGCGAGAGGCCGGATAGAGTAAAGAGAGGACCCTGCTGGCATTTCCAGCTGCTTGAAGTTTCTTTAGCCCAGGAGACCCTTCTTTCCAACACGGAAGTTTGTAACTTTGTTTTCCCTGTCCCAGAATGCCCCTGAGCTATGGAAGCTGAGAGGGTGTGCTTATCTTGCCTTCCCTTTCTTTCCCCCGTGTTGCCAGGAAACCAGCCTCCCCCCCTCTCCCCCTCTGCCCCTCTGTGGAGAATACTCCTACACCTTTGTGAGCATTTGAAGAAGTTGGTGACTGTTATTTCTTATCTTAGTGTGTGTAACCTTGATTTGTAGAAAGTTTGTAAGATGTACTAACTGAGAAAAATAATTGGTTCTCTCTGATGTTCCCTCCCTCTGAGAAACCCTGTTACAAGAGACCCCCCCAGACCCCAAACCCTTTGTCTCTCACCCGTTGGATTCCCCTTCACAGAAATAAACTGTGGAATGCAAACCAGAGAGAGAGTCCCCCCCCTGATTTCTTTACTCGCTCTATAGACTTGGATTCTTGAAGAAAATCAGTGAACCCCACAAACATATGCTGGCTCGAAACCCGAGTGAAGAGAAACCTCATCACTGAGCTAGCCGAGCCACACTCGAGAAGATCGAGTCATATGCCAACAGCGGTGGCCAAGAAGCCAATGGTGCCCTGAGGTGCTTTAGGCAAAGCATTGCCAGCAGGGCATGGGAGGTGATCCTGCTGTTCCATTCAGCCCTGGTGAGGCACATCTGCAGTGCAGTGTCCACTTCTGGGCTCCTTGGTACAAAACATCCAAGGAGCTCCTGGAGAATGTCCAGGATGGGAAAAGAAAGATGATTGATCTTTCAAAGTGGAGCATTTCTTCCCTGAACAAAACCTGAGGGAGCTGAGACTATTCAGTCTTGAGAACAAACAACTAGACACTTTACCAATGTCTACAAGAATCTGAAGACAGTGTTCCAAGAGGTGGATCCAGGTTCTTCATGGTGATACCAAGCACTAGGACAAGAAGCAATAGGCAGAAAATGATGCACAGGAAGTTCCACTTGAATCTGAGGTAAGAGCTTTGCAGTGTTGGTGACTGTGCATTGGAGCAGATTGCCCCAAGAACTAGTGGAGTCTCTCTCTCTCTCTCTCTCTCGGGACATATTCCAGAACCACCAGGATACAATCCTGTGCCATGTGTTTGGGATGATTCTGCTTGAGCATGGAGGTTGGAGCAGTGACCCCCTGAGGTCCCTTCTTAGCTGAGCTGTTCTGTGATTCTGTCTTGCATAAGACACACCTGTGCATAGCACAGGCCTGCATAGGCCACTCCAGGTGGTTCCCACCCTGAAGATTTCCATGCTAACGTCCAAGCTTCTCAGGACCTAAAGGGCCCCTCAGGGCCCTACATAGCAGCCATGCCTGTTCAACATCACTAACTCCTCAAATACCATGTTTTCAGCAAGGCTCCCTAGGCACTAGCCTGCCCTCTGCACTCCCCAGGGAATTGGAGACCCTTTCCATGGACACATCAGGCACAGCCTCCTCTCGGCTGGAGTGGTTGGGTGGTGTGAGGATGTGGGGTTTCTAACATAGCCCACTTTCTTTACTGTTTTCTTCTGCTTCTTTAGAGGAATCTGGGGTCTTTCCTGAATCTTTCCCAGGCAGCTGCAGGAAATGAATGCAATGGGACACACTCAGACCTGCAGTGGACTATTTGGGTGCTAGAGGCATTGCTGCTCTCTTCTGCTGATAGGACACAGGGGAACATCTTCACTGCAAAGTCCATGACAGCCTTGAGCAGTTGGATCACTTGATGTCTTCTATGGGCCAGCCTTACCTTACACTGCCTTGCGGTGGTGGGCACTCAGCAGAGTGCGGATGTGCAGAGTCTCTGTCAGACCTCTGTACACAAACTCAGTGCACACAAGCTACCAGTGTCTCTGCCTGCCTACAGGGATTCCCCACTGCCTTGGGCAGGTGAACAAGGCTGTCTGGAGAGAAGAGGACAAGATTTTCTCCAGCTTTGTCCATTTGTGTCCAGGTGCTCTTTTGCAGAGTGCTGCAATAAAGAGGCAAGGAGAGTATCTGTTCTTCTCTGGCACGGAGAAGGTCAGTCTGTAGCAGCACATCTTGTGGGGCACACACTTCTCAGAAATCTCCCTGAGGTGCAGTCTCTCAGGGGGCAGTCCCTGGGCAAAGGCAAAGGCAGCCTGTTCTCTCCTTGAGATCCCTGTTGGAGTTAGAGAAGAGCAGTTACAAATCTATTTTCTGTCATGCCCCAAGAGACACCAGGTTGGCAGGTCAGCAGCTTTTCCCATACCTGGACAACATGTCAGGCCTGACTGAGATAAGCCATGATTCCATAGTGCAGCTTGCAGGGTTGGGAGTGTGAGGGTGGCTAGAGAGGAGAAAAAGAGCAGGACACAAACACAAACATGCCTTCTTGGGGTCTCCTTCTCTTCCCATCATCTTCTGCCAGTTGGTGCGTTTCTGTGCACATGCTCAGACTGCCACACAGCCCCATCGTGCTCTGTGATAGCATTGAACTCTGCCACCTACTGAGCTCCCACCTATTCATGCACACCCACCTCACACACAGCAGGAAGCCAGAGGAGCAGAGAACAAGCACCTCATGACTGCCTGTAGGTGTCATTCCCCACCATTCCTGGACAGCCAACTGCCTGACAGTCACATCTCAGTCTCCTGTTCACTCCCCTGCCCACCCACAGAGAGACGTATCTCTTCCTCTCCACCTCTCCTCTTTCACATCTCCGTGTCTGTGGTGTCACTAGGGGCAGATTGCTGGAAGGAGGGAGCCCTTCTCTATGGATTTCCACCGGTTCCTTGTGGCCATCCTGCTGCCTGGGGGTAAGTGGGCTTCTCTTAATTCTTGAGCAGCTGCACTGGAGCTGCTGCTGTCTCCTCGGCTGTGCTCTCAATTGCTTGCAATGCCCCTTCCCCAAGGCATCCAGAGGGAGGATGGGCAATGAACCAGGTGAGCTTTTCCACCACCATTAAATCAGAAAATTCAGCAAAACCACCAATTTGGTTTTTTTCCTGCCCAGTTTTAATATTTCACTTGAGAGTACCAAGGACATTACTTCTCCAAGCAGATTTGCTAATGCATTTGAAGCTGGTTTGTTTAGGGTGTTTTGATCCTATGTGTCTTTTGCAGAGAAGCAGGACACTCTCCCAAAACTTTCTGATATCCTGGTGGCATATTATTGTTGCTATATTTTATATATTAGTAAAGGCTTGTATGCACAAACCAGCCTTTGACATAAGTCGTGATATTAAAGGCTAAAGTCCTTGAAACCTTCATGCAGAAGAGAGAGTAAAGTAAAACAATATCCTTGTGTGTAAGAGAAAAAATGTAAACTGTGTGTGTTAGCCAATAGTAGCTTGCTCTGCCTGCAGACCCTGTAGAACCCTATAAAAGGTGTGCTAAAGATAGAAATAAACAGCATTCACAATTACTTCTGTGAAGACTGGTGAACTGCTCGGGGGTCTTTCAATATTTGGCGCTCCGACCAGGGACACCCCTGCGGGCAGAGGGGCTTTGGAGTCAGCGGAGTGGATCTGGGCATTAATCGTCGTGGGCTCGGATCGGCACCAGATAGGCAGTCTGAGCGCGGTGAGACACGGTGCGGTAGGACGTGGTAATTCAGGCTGCTGGGGGGGGCCCAGGCAGGCAAGGGCGTAGTAGAAGGGTTGCAACCTTCCGTCTTGCGGATTGCCGTCAGCATGGATGTGGAATTTGAGGCGGCAGATAAACTGCTTCTCTGCATCCTCGTTAAACGAGGTGAAGCAGCCCAGGAAAAGGACCTGGATATGCTCATTATATGGGCTAATTGTCTTGGGCATTTGCAGTGCTCACTGCTCTTTGCGGTGCAAGAACGGACTGATATATCGGCTCTGATATGGGAAACGGCAATCACGGAAAAGAGCAAGGACACTGTGTTTCTCGGTCGAACTTGGCAGATTGTAATTAATACCTTAAAAAAAAACCAGAAAAGCGAGATATGCTGAAGCTGTGAGCCCCGTAATTCTACCTGCGTCACAGCGGCAAATGCCTTTATCTCCCACTGCTGGGCAAGTACTCCTATCATGCTGCCCTTGGAGAGAGGGACGGAGAGCTAGGGAGAAGAAAATAATGAGAAAGGAGTTCCACAGCGAACGCTGAAACAACGAACAGAATCTGTTCAGTTATGGCAGGATGTGATACATCCAGAACTATTTGCTTCATTTTTGGAGTCACTTTTAGCACTACAACCTTATTTAAGTTCCATCTTTACCACCCTGGAAGAAAAGAAGCCGGATTTGGACTGGTTTCCACCCGAACCAGGGGGACATGAGGGAGCGAGGTGGGCGCAGAGAACAAAGGCACCCTGGGGGTAGAAGCAGCGCAAGAAAAGTTCCAAGGCCACTCTGAACAATTACAGAAACAACTGAGCAGAAACAGGTGGCTCAGACAGCTTCAAAGAGAGACAAACTAGTCAAAAAATCTCAAACTATATGGTATCTAGTTCAAAATTCATCCTTGTAATTAGAAGCTGATAAACTGCAATGATCGCCGTTGTTAGCACCTGGCCGTGAGAGACTTTTCGTGTAAAATCGCCTGCTTTTGCAAAATCATGCCCTTTTTTCCTCTATCAGCGAACAACAAGAGAGATTGAGAGAAAAAACTGCATTTGTTAAAGTTAACTTTGTGAGACTTTTTTTTTCTTTCTCTCCGTTTTTCCTCGCTGCGAGAGTATGTGGAGAATGTGAAGAAAGATAAGAGCAGAGCTGCAGCAGTGGCGGGGCGGGCGGTCGACCCCCCCGCTCCCTCTCTCGGGGGGGGCACTGGGATGGTGCCTGGTTTGTTGCAGGGTCATGATTTATTGGGTTTTCAAAATGTTTTTATATACCATTGTAGAGTTAATTTTGTGTTTTAAGTAATTATGAGTTTATGCAATTGCAGTTTTTAGGATTTTACTATAGAAATTATTGTGTTTTTTTAAAAGTTAAGGAAAAAAAAAAAAAAAGGTGTTTAAGGTGAATATTAACAGAAGTTGCCTTGCAATAATTGGTTTTAGAACCCAAGGTTAAAATATGGTGTGATTTACAACTTCTAGGAAAACCTTCCAATTAATGTTATCTACAGAAGAGATTTGTGGTTTAAAAAATAATTAGTCAAGAGAATTTTACTGTATAAGACAAAGCTAAGTTAAAGTATATATTATCCATTTGCTTGTTTTTTCCCCAATCTTAATAAGGTAATTTTAATGTGAGTCCTTTTGTTATATAAAACACATATAACTGCATATATACCAATTTGGATTTTAGATTTTAGATTAAGAATTGGACTTAATGTTTTTGAAAAGTGCTATAAAAGCCGGATGGCAACCTGCCAAATCCCATGTTGTTGTGGTTTTTCTCTAGAAAAACTGCACTTTAACATCCTAACCAATTTAAGCATATACTAGGCAAATTTCTATTATGAACAAGTATTTTTAGTAACATTTGCTGTTATTGTGGGTTATTCTCAAAGCAAGATGACATAGAATTGTGATGTGTTTGCTACATTTTTATAATCTTTATAGTGAATCCATGTTATTGTTATATTGTGTTTGAAAGGTATATATTAAACTTTTTGTTGCTTTTTTGTAGTAACAGAATAAGATTAAGTTATGTTTTCATTTAATATAGATTAAGTGCTAATAGAATTAAGGATAGTCAAGTTTTATAATGTTTAGGCTTGAATGCTTTTAAGTTAAGTTTTCTAACTTAGATATTCTTTCAAGGTTAAGTTTGTTATTTCCCTTTGTCATATATAATTATTGTTGGGTTTAGATATTGTTTGATTGAAATTGTTTTGTGTTTTGTTAGAGACACTTGTTTAAACTGCAAAGTATAGTTGTTTTCCTAGAGTGAGGAGGACAGCCACAGCTGAGACAGCTGTGATGGAACACTGGTGAACACCTGCTTGTGAATAGAAGTGAATGCAGTCTGTGACACCCTTGACTCCATCAGGAGTTCTATTGGTTGTTGCAATCTCTGCAATTTTGTTTTTCATAGCTTTATTATTTTCCAGTGTTTCCAGAATTTTAAGAAGGTGTGCCATTGCTGAGGATCAGCTGCCATAGGAGAGGCTTCAGATTAAACCAACTGCTGCACGGTTTAATTGGTCTGGTACCTGAGGCTCCTGATCATTTGCTTTGTACAAATGCATTTTAACAGTTTGCTGTGCTATAAGCACCTCATAGCTGCTACTATTGAGAACCTTGCTTTAGAAATGAGTTAAGAGGCATCTTTCCAGTTTAAAGCCAGGCCCTGGCCAAGCCTTGACTTTACCTGGATAGAATGTTTGCCAACAGATCCAGACGTTTTCTGTACCAAAAGAATATTTGAGTCACTTTTTGACTCAGCAATTTGACCCTATTAATATGACAGCTGGATCAATTTTGAAGTGGGCTTGGAGAATCATTTCCGGAGGTGATGATCCAATCCTTCACTGATTTTTTGCTTCTGTTTGTTTGCTAACTATCGGATGCTGGTGCAGTGTTTTAGTAATTAATAGCAGTTTTATATTATATACCCTATTAATAATGTTTAAGATTTAATTGATTTTTAACTAGTATAAGTTCTTATTAATTGTGTATGTGGTTTTGTGTTGTTGTTGATGCTTATAACAGAAGTACATCTCATTTTTATTTTTTTTTAAGAAAACGGGGGAGATTGATGCCCTAAAAGCATTTAATTAGTGTAATTCATTAACTTCAAGGAGAGAAGTGTCTGTGTTTTGTTGGCAGGTTCAGAAAGGTCACCTGTTCATCTGACCAGACTGTGTGCCTCTGAACACACGAGATCCAGTGAACAGAGAAGTCATCACACAGCCTTGGTACTCCAGACATGGATCAGAAGTGGACCTGTCAGGACACAGTTGTGTCTGAACACTATATAGACAGCTGCCAACAGAGATTTTATGTTGTTATTATGATGTTGTGTCTCTACCAATTTTTCAGGTATCCTTTGTTTTAAGATTTTGAAGGATCTGAAGAACAACTTGAACATCAAAGCCCTCAGTCACCGATCAACTGCCAGCTGACATCACGAGAGCAGTGAACGTTCCAGGACTGAATCGTGCTGGAGAAATTCTGTAGAAGATCTAAGAAGTGTAGAGACTCCATTTAACTGTATATAAAGCAAACTGTAGTTATGTGTTTACCCTTTCAGCAAATTGCTTTCACGCTTAGACTACATATATACCAGAGCACGTGTGTTAAAAGTAGTTAGATAATAGTTTAAGATAAAGTGTTTAGCCTGTGTAGTAATTGCTATGTTAGTATAGACTTTTTGTTCTTAGCACAAGGACATGGTTGTGAGGAGTTTGAAGGCATGTGCTGCTTGGATCTTGCTGATCATTCAGCTTCCATCCATAAGCAACTACATCAGCTACAGGATGGGTTACATGCCCTGAAGGAAGATAGTGACCCCATTAGAAGTTGGTTTGCCAGCTGGGGCATCACTGGATGGTTGAGGTCTCTTGTGCTAGAAGGGGGATGGACTTTACTTATAGTGTTAATTGGGATGACAGTTTAAATTGTATGTTATCTTATCCAAAGCCTGGTTTGTGCAAAAAGAGAAAGGGGGAATTGTTGCTATATTTTATATATTAGTAAAGGCCTGTATGCACAAACCAGCCTTTGACATAAGTCGTGATATTAAAGGCTAAAGTCCTTGAAACCTTCATGCAGAAGAGAGAGTAAAGTAAAACAATATCCTTGTGTGTAAGAGAAAAAATGTAAACTGTGTGTGTTAGCCAATAGTAGCTTGCTCTGCCTGCAGACCCTGTAGAACCCTATAAAAGGTGTGCTAAAGATAGAAATAAACGGCATTCACAATTACTTCTGTGAAGACTGGTGAACAGCTCGGGGGTCTTTCAATATATTATCCCATGAACTACTTCAGGGATGTGTATTTTTGTCCTCTTCAATGCATTTCACTTCCCACCTGTCTTCTGTCTTTCTCTCCAGGCTGGGCCCTTCAGCAGTCACCAGATACAGTTGTCCGAGTGGGAGACCCTGTGACTCTGGAATGTTCTGCATCACAGAAAAGTTTTGTAAACGTGTACTGGTACAAGTTAGCCATGGAGAAGGATGCCAGTATGCAGTTGGTTGTATATTCAGTGGAAGGAGCCAAAGCAGATATTGAGAAGGAATTCCAAAATCGCTTCCAGAGTAATGGGACTAAGAACAACCACTTATCTGTGAAGATACATGTGATCGATTGGTACTTAAGAAAACAAAGAGAAACACCTAATGAAGTTAAAACTGCTGGAGGCTGATGGGAGTTTTTCTCCTAGCCAACAGCTGGCCATTTCTAAGAATTGACAGCAGTTTTAACCATTGAAAAGTGAGATCAACCTGTGTACACCACCTTAAGACCTAAGCCTGGGCATTTCTTTGTCTCTTTGTTTCCTGGCTGTGAAAAGTAACAGAGCTCCGGCTGGCCTCCCGTTCCCTGCCCAGGCCATGCGGCCGGGCAGGGGCTGGGCTGGGCCTGCTGCAGCTCCTGGCCGGGAGATGGGGCCTGTGGGGCTTGCCCCGGGCTCTGGCTGGGCCAGACCGGTCCCTGGCTCGGCTGCAGTTTTTGCCGTGACTGAATTCACCAGAGACTGCTGAGTAAAGAAAGAAAAAAGCTCTTGACCTGCGGCGGGCTGAGACAGTGCCCACACTCTCCAGAGCAGCCATGAAGAATCTTCCATCGCAGACAGCTCCAGCTGCTGCTCTGGCAGAGATCACAGAACCATCTACAAAGCCTGGGCAAGATTTTAACCTTTTCATTACGCAGATTAATCCTTTTTTCCAGAGAAAGAAAAAGAGAGTAATCAACATGTAAAGAGACTTTATAAACTATAAGAGACAGTAAAGAAAAGAATTAAGCTTCAGAAGAGGTAGAGAATAAGGAGATGCTTTAATTAAGCTGAAATATTTTTCTGTTAAAGCTATGGAAATAGACAACAGTGTTCTGAAAAAACTCCTTTAATTCATGACAAAGTATATTAGGAGGAATAGAGTGTTCAAAGTGTGGATTTTGAGCAAAAAGGTGGAGTAATTAGGATACAGTGATATGCTGGAACAGAAGGGGAGGAGTAATAGTGGAAGACTTGGGGCCGCTTGAGGCAAAGAGAAAACTTCTGTTTTCCAGGGAAGCTCACAGAGACAGATGAAAAGAACTTTTGCCTTTGAATAACTCATCCTTAAAAATGACATCCCTAGACTCATGGCCCATAACACACCTCAGAGTGATGTGAAATAGGAGGAGAAAATCTGATGACAGATTTCTGGGCAGCTGGCATCAGAAAAATAGAAAGCTATAACAGAAATAGTTTTCTTGTGAGAAACTCCATAGATTAGCAGAAGAAGACTTCCGTTTCTCTACAGAGACTGATGAAAAGATTCTAACAGGAATTGGGGGCTGTTTAAACACCAAAGTTTGTTGTCTCTATGTTGTCATGTAAACAAAAGAATGGTTGGGTAGTGGGGGAAAAAAGGCTTTTCTGGAAGTTTTATTTTAGTCTTCTTATTCTTGTAGTTTTGTTAATAAACTTTCTTTATTCCTTTTAAGTTTTAAGCCTGTTTTGCTCTTGTTCTAATCCACATCTCACAGCAAGAAATAAGTAAGTTTTCTAGTTTTTTTTTATTTACTGCATTAAAACCACGACATTTATTTGGTGCGTTGGCCGGGAAATGGTATTGACAAATCTAAACCACTACAATACAGCATGCTCTTTCTGCACTATATTCAGAACGGTGAAGTGACGACAGACTCTCTAGCCTAGGTTGCACAATAGAGCAAGTTTTATTCTTCCAGATCTTATATAGACACTTCCTAGAAGGTCTGAAAAGGTAAAACTCTCATTGGTCATTAAAGTAACACATCAGCATCATTGGACAGTTAGGAACAACACTCCTTGACTTCTTCCTGCAGGAAAATGAGGCAACAAAAAACACCTCTAAAGGTTGTTTTCCTTCTCTAAGGGTTCTTTGGATTCCTCCTTATGATTTCTCAGGCTAGAGTGAGAATGTTGTGAGACTTAGATTCACACAGACTCAGTCTAATGCCTGAAGCCTAAATATCTATTACTTGACCACTGCCAGTTGCCACCTGCCCTACTCAATGACACAGGCACATGTTTTTGACTGGAAAAAGATCCACAGTGTCTCAAAGGCTGGTGCAGCATGGCACAATCTTTCCAGGCAAACAGGGATCAGCCACCAGCACACATTAAGCCCTGTGTTTGACAGAACCTCGTTTTCTTCACTTGCCCTCCAGCTTTTCAGGAAAGACAGTGTACGTCTGTCTGTCTGTACATTTCTCTGCCTTCTGCATGGTTTCTAGCTGCTTCCCTATTCTTTCCCATCTCTGAATCATGTTTTGACTCTCATTCTTGTCCTCACTGTCTCACCTCATTTCTCTGCCATTCACAGACTGCTTCTCACCTTCCTAATTTCATATATTTCTATTTGTCCCCCTTAACTTTCCTTCTCTGTCCTCTTACAACTATTCCTTTCCTATTTCCTATTCCCTTCCTCATCCATCTCTCCTTCCGTGATATCAGTTCATGGCAGGTGGGGCAGGATGTAGAATAGTTCACACAGCCCTTTCCTTCTCTATCAGCTGGAGACACAAGGCGCACAGGTCCTTGGCCCCAGATGTCTCCAGGGAATGGGCACAATGCTGTGCCCCAGGGGCCCCAAGTTACTGTCCTGTTACCTGAACAACCTGATGTTTATTATGTGACCCTGGTCTTGACAGTATCCAGGAACTGCAGGCAAAGAGCCCCAGGCATCAGCAGATACTCATGGCTACCATCGCTCCCTGAGCACTTCTTCCTGCACTCCTGCAACTTTAATTTCTTGTCGTCCTTTTAGTTTATGTTCTTTTCCAGATTTTTTTGCCTTTTTATCTTCCTTCCTTCCTTTCTTTCTTCTTTCCTTGCTTTCTTCTTTGCCTTCCTCCCTTTCTGTCTCCTGTTCCCACTTCCCTCCCATCATTCTTCCTGCACCTTTTCTGTCTGCTCACTTCCCACCTTCCTCTCTCCTGACCTTCTTTTCTCCTTGGGAAACCACAGCCTCATTTTGGGACTCTGCAAACACAGAATATGATATCCCAATCACCCTCCTGGCAAGGACCAGCTCTTCAACATGGCAGATCCAAAGTCTCTTTGGAATGCCCTGCCTCCTGCTGACCTCCTGGTAAAATATCACCCTCATCCATCCCTCTTCCATTCCTCATGCAGTGGTATAAGCAGGCTCAAAGAAAGGATGACATGCTGCAGCTGCTAGTATTCCCAGAAGAAGGGGGACAGGCAATGTTTGAGGATGCATTTCAGAATCACTTCAAGAACTGATGAAATATGGGCTATTGCTTGTAAAGAACAGAGATGATGTTCTGCCTCAGAAACAAGAGCAAGTAACCGACTGAAAGACTCCTGATGATGAGTCTGCAAAGTGTTCTGAAACCCTGTCAATTGAGAGGCACTACAGATAATTAATATTTTCCCTTGTGTGATGTTCACTACTGCTGTGTTCCATATCTCAGCCTATGGAAGTTCACAGAGAAACAGTGCAAAAAGTAGGGTTGACTGAAAATCTTTATTAATTTTTCACAACTTTTACTTGTCCAGATCCAAAAGAACAGAAATGATGATGAGAAAATACAAGTCACGCCAAAAAAGGATCTCAGTTGGAGGCCATGGTGGATTGGATCCAGGAGATGTAGTTGCAAACCTTGGTGTAAACTCCGGGATGGCCCTTCTCAGCACATCCAATACCCCAGGAAACAATGCCCTGGAGCTCTCCATTGCAGACCACGGGACCGCCAGAATCTTCCTGTGGGATGGATATTCAGCTAATGGCATCAGCCTAAGCAATGAGCCAGAGATGCCTGAGATCACTGTTTTGGGAGGAAGCCCTGTCAGGCATACTCTGCACAAAAGTTCTACAAAGGCTCTTTCTGATTTGCACTTTCCATCTGATGCTACCATGCCTGACTTGAGCTCCAAGGGCACCACAGCTAAGGATGAGTCAGCTGCCCATTTTTGCAGGATGTGGTACTTGGCAAACATTCAGGATATGTGTGCCCAAAGCCTCTGCTGTCACTGAAAAACTCAGATGTGCCAATGCAGTGGGTGTACCTTTTCCTTCATCTGGGTAAAGGCAGGAGAGAAATGACTGGGAAAGGAGAGGCAGATGATTTACCTGGCAGGAGTCTTTTCCTCCCTCCAGGAATCCTACACACATCATGTTCTTGGTGATTTGCCCGGGGTAGGCATCGGAGCACTCAGAGGCAGAGAGGACCGGAGCGTCCAGGCACTGCAATTCGTCCGGGTACTCAACTGCAAGGAAATAGCGAGAGATGGTTGATGGCTGCTGAGTCCTTTTCACAGCTTGGAGATAACCTTAGCAGAAAAGCAAATGCTTGGCCCCCCTGTTCTAGCAGCCATCCTGCATCCTCTCAACAGTAAACACTGAGTAGGTTCATTCTGTAGAGATGGAACAAATTGTACCTGTGGGCCCACCCTTCTACACTGCAGTCACCTTAAATTTTCTGCTCCCTGGAATTTCATCAATTGGCAAGAATGGGGCCACTCTTGTGATACAGACACTGGAAGAAACCTGAGCCTCAGGAAAACCGTCCTCTGCTCTTGTGCAGGTTTAGATGTGATCAGTGGAATAATCACCACTCGGCCTGGACATCTCTGTCCATGGGTGTGAGAGAATGGAGGTCTCTCGTAGGAATTCTAGAGCCACAGTCCTGGACTTCACCCTTCTCCTCAGGGAACTGACAACTTTGTTGACATTATGCATGCACTGTGCAGTCCCTAGACTGACCCATTGCTCAAAACACCTGTCCCACAACACTTCCCTATGTTTTAGCCTGTCCTGTTTGGGCTTGATGGTGAGGTCTTAGAGTCTGTCCTGTGCCCCCAAGGGTCTGTACATTCCCCCAGACTACTCACCGCCATTGCTGAGAGTGTTGCCCCAGCCGGAGATCAGGCAGGTGGTGCCGGTGGCCACACAGCTGGTAGGCAGAGGAACGGTTTGGACAGCTCTGTTGAGCTGGGCTGGGGTGGCCAGCTTGATGAGCATGATGTCATTGTCAGCATTTTGGGCATTGAAGCCAGGGTGGCGGATGACTTTAGTAGAGTTGATGAACTGCTGAGTGGATTCAGTGAGTTCCAAGTTGTGTTTCCCCAGCTGCACTTGGAAGCGACTGGAAAAGAGAAGGACAAGGTGTGTCCTTTACTGCTCCTGGCAGCTTGAGAGAAACCTCCCTGTAAATGAATGCACTTGCTCCAACGTCACTGCAACAGAAGCTTTCTGGGGCAGGGGATCTTTCTTGTCCTGCAGGGAGCCCTGGGGATCCACACTGAGACCTTAACCCACTCCCAGTCCAGGTGGTGAATTTTTGCAGGTTTGTATATACATGACAGCAGTTGAATACATAGCAGCCCCCTTTCTACAAATGTTCTGGGACAAGGGAAACTCTTCTGGCGTGACCTCATTCCTCTTCCTGTTCTCCAGGGACAATGCTTTAGCAAGATTCATGCAATTGATAAGGAATCACAGCCCAGAACTGGCTGATTGATTATCCCATTGTTATGTCAGAAAGTGCTCTGCTTTCAAAGAAACATTTGCAGAAGTAGAAAACCCCTCAGCATGCCTCGGCCCTGCTTCCTGAATGGTCCACCTGTGCCTCGGCTGTCTGTGGTCAGAATGGAGGCAGTTACATATTTCTGTCTCAGAGCTCAGAATTCCTGCTAGAAGGGAACTGGAAGACAGATGGAGGTTATAGAAGGATGTAATTTTTTCACTCACCGTCTGTAGCAGTGAGCAGCCGACAGGACCCACTGGCTGCTGATGAGGGAACCTCCACAGACGTGAGATCCAGCAGCATTCAGAGACACCTGATAGGGCACAGAGTGTTCTGCACAGGTGTAGCCTCCCACAATCTTGTCATCATCATCTTCACCAAAGGTGGGGAAGGCAACTGGGAGACAAGAAGTGCCGTGTGTCAATAGCTGGCCTAAGGTAATGTGGCCTGTAATCTGCCCTGTGACTGCCTGTCTGAAGCCCCTCACTTGTAGGCTCCCCTTCTACGGGCACTCAGGGCAGCAGTGGTGGGCAGGTCTAAGGCACATTCATTTGCTGCACCCTCAAAGAATGGGATCAGACCTGCACTGGTGCCTCACAAAGCTAAAGCCTTGCTGGCTACTCCCTGAGGGAACGTAAGGACATAGAAATGTCCTTGTTGGATCGGATCACGAGTGTGTCTTTCTGAGGGTCCCGTCTATGAAACAGTCAAGGGTTGACGGAGGGAAAAGGTCAAAACACGTGTGCAGGGCTATTTTCTTGGAGCACCAACCCAGGGTCCAAAATTTTGCAGTTGCTTTTTGACTTCCAGGGCCAGAACTATTCCCTGTGCACTCCTTAGTCCTGAAGAAGGAGGCAGCCAATTTCTGAAGCTATGGCCACATCTCTACAGGTGGGTCAGGAACTCCATGCCAATGAAGGTTTTCATTCTCCAGCACAAGGCATTATGAAGGGACAGAAGATGGAAGCTGAAGGGCTCTGACTTCTGCAAGTCAGAACTTGACTTGGCTTTCCCACAATAGGCTACCTTGCAGTTTTGCTCAGAAAATCAGCTTCCTAATAAATGGCAGAAATAGAAAGAAAAAATATACTCACCAGCCACCCCAATAAAGGCGAGAAGCAGCAGGCACTTCATGGTCTTGGTTCAGCCTCAAGCCCAGACTGGCTGACTGGACGTGGGAGCTGCTAGAAATATGGTTTTGGTAATCTGTTATGGTCTTATCTCTAGTCCAAGGTTTTCTCCAGAAAAAAGTACACAGCTGAAAATTTGAAGATCCAAATGTGGGCATTATCAGGCATTGGGAGAATGTACAAGTAACATACCTGTTAATCATAAACCCCTGTTAAGATAGGGAGCTATTTTAATTATTCCATAAGGTAGCCTTCAATCTAAAAATACCTTTTGGCTTTGGAAGATGTGTAGTTGTTTGTCTGTCTCATTCTTATACAGAACATTTGTTGAGAACAACTCTCAAACCTCTTTCAGATTCCTCTGTGCTAATGGTATCTTACTTAAAAATGCATATTTTTACCTGAGGTTGGATATTGTAGGTAGTGGACAGAAAGATACATTCCATTGTGGATACTAAATGCAAAAAGCAAGCATGGAACAAAGCATGTGTGAAGTTAAGTCACACAGGCTTCTCACTCTGGCCTGGGACAGCATAAGAAGGAATCCAAACAGTCCTTGGTAAAGGACAACAATCGGTAGGTGTTGTTTAGTCAAGGGTTAGCATTCCACTTAACCAATGATGGTGATGTGCTACTTTAATGACCAATGAGAGTTTTACCTCTCAGACCTTCTCAAACATGTTTGTAAAAGAAGATTAAGAATAATAAACTTTGCTCTCTTGAACAATGCAGCTAAGAGAGTCATGTCGCACTGCTTCACCGTTCCTAATGTAGTACGACATTGCATTTATTTGGAAAAAAAAATACAGCAAACCTAGTGGGTAACATTTTTAAGTTTCTTTTAGCAAATTCCTTTTCGTGAATAATTTGTGTTTTTATCATATGCAACACAGTGTTTTCCTAAATCAAATTCCTCCATTGTAATTTCAAAAGGGAGGATAGGAAAACTATCCTGTGCCCCCCACCACATCCCAAGTTAAATAGTTCCAATGTGAATGCTCAGCATCTCTCTTTCCTAATTTCTCTCTCCTAACTGTGTTAAAATATCTGCCTAAATACCAAACCATGCTTTTATTCATCTTTGGAATATTCTACAGAGACTCATTTTTGCCACACAAGAATTTCTGTATATTGGTGATGTTTATGAATGTAATGTAGATGGGCAATAATGCTGTGAACACAAATAGTGAGATCTTCTGAAATCCCTCTCTGCAGTAGTGGGGATTTCTGTCATGACGTGTTGAGATGAAAAATGAGGGATGGGACCACCATGCTATTTAAGATGATTTATTGCTCAAGTAAGCCAGATAAGATATCAGTCTTGAAGGTGTGATATTTGGAGAGGAGAAACAAGTCAGCCATAGCTTAGGGTAGTCACGGGTTTCTTCTTCACACAGCAATATATAACATTTTGGTCTAATAGACAGCTAACATGAAACTTGTTTCTACTTCATAACCTATCACCTTTCCCTAATTTTGCTGCACTGCGTCTGTCTTTCAGCCAATAAACTGATAGGTCACATACCCATACACACCTGTATTATAGCTTCTAGATCCTTAGCCTAGTCTGTAGGTCACATTATTACAGCTAAAACTTCTAACTATTTTACCTAATATAATTTCTTATGTACTCAAGGCATATTCTTACTTGCAATAATAGGAACCTAAGTTTATAATTTTTCTACTTAATGTCTGTGTATCTTTACCATTACATTAACTCAAGCTCTTTCTGAGGCTGCAGCTTGAACCCTTCAGCATTTGTGGAAGTTTCTATTTTTCTGATTCCCACAGACCTGATGGATCCTGATGGACACAAAGCTGTCCATAAGTCAGCATGGTGTTCTGGTGGCCAAGAAGCCAATGGGACCCTGGGGTGCATTAGGAAGAGCATTGCCAGCAGGGCAAGGGAGATGATCCTGCCACTCTACTCAGCAATGGTGAGGCACATCTGCAGTGCAGTGTCCACTTCTGGACTCCTTGGTACAAAACGTCCAAGGAGCTCCTGGAGAATGTCCAGGACGGGAGAAGAAAGATGATGGATAAAGTGGAACACCAATTTCCTGAACAAAGCCTGAGGGAGCTGGGCATGTTCAGCCTTGAGAAGAAACTACTAAGTGGCCACTTCACCAATGTCTACAAGAATCTGAAGACAGTGTTCCAAGAGGTGGATCCAGGTTCTTCATGGTGATACCAAGCACTAGGACAAGAGGCAATGGGCAGAAAATAATGTACAGGAAGTTCCACTTGAATCTGAGGTAAGAGCTTTGCAGTGTTGGTGACTGTGCATTGGAGCAGATTGCCTCAAGAACTAGTGGAGTCTCTCTCTCTCTCTCGGGAGATATTCCAGAACCACCAGGATACAATCCTGTGCCATGTGTTTGGGATGATTCTGCTTGAGCATGGAGGTTGGAGCAGTGACCCCCTGAGGTCCCTTCTTAGCTGAGCTGTTCTGTGATTCTGTCTTGCATAAGATACACCTGTGCATAGCACAGGCCTGCATAGGCCACTCCAGGTGGTTCCCACCCTGAAGATTTCCATGCTAACGTCCAAGCTTCTCAGGACCTAAAGGGCCCCTCAGGGCCCTACATAGCAGCCATGCCTGTTCAACATCACTAACTCCTCAAATACCATGTTTTCAGCAAGGCTCCCTAGGCACTAGCCTGCCCTCTGCACTCCCCAGGGAATTGGAGACCCTTTCCATGGACACATCAGGCACAGCCTCCTCTCGGCTGGAGTGGTTGGGTGGTGTGAGGATGTGGGGTTTCTAACATAGCCCACTTTCTTTACTGTTTTCTTCTGCTTCTTTAGAGGAATCTGGGGTCTTTCCTGAATCTTTCCCAGGCAGCTGCAGGAAATGAATGCAATGGGACACACTCAGACCTGCAGTGGACTATTTGGGTGCTAGAGGCATTGCTGCTCTCTTCTGCTGATAGGACACAGGGGAACATCTTCACTGCAAAGTCCATGACAGCCTTGAGCAGTTGGATCACTTGATGTCTTCTATGGGCCAGCCTTACCTTACACTGCCTTGCGGTGGTGGGCACTCAGCAGAGTGCGGATGTGCAGAGTCTCTGTCAGACCTCTGTACACAAACTCAGTGCACACAAGCTGCGAGTGTCTCTGCCTGCCTACAGGGATTCCCCACTGCCTTGGGCAGGTGAACAAGGCTGTCTGGAGAGAAGAGGACAAGATTTTCTCCAGCTTTGTCCATTTGCTCTTTTGCAGAGTGCTGCAATAAAGAGGCAAGGAGAGTATCTGTTCTTCTCTGGCACGGAGAAGGTCAGTCTGTAGCAGCACATCTTGTGGGGCACACACTTCTCAGAAATCTCCCTGAGGTGCAGTCTCTCAGGGGGCAGTCCCCGTGCAAAGGCAAAGGCAGCCTGTTCTCTCCTTGAGATCCCTGTTGGAGTTAGAGAAGAGCAGTTACAAATCTATTTTCTGTCATGCCCCAAGAGACACCAGGTTGGCAGGTCAGCAGCTTTTCCCATACCTGGACAACATGTCAGGCCTGACTGAGATAAGCCATGATTCCATAGTGCAGCTTGCAGGGTTGGGAGTGTGAGGGTGGCTAGAGAGGAGAAAAAGAGCAGGACACAAACACAAACATGCCTTCTTGGGGTCTCCTTCTCTTCCCATCATCTTCTGCCAGTTGGTGCGTTTCTGTGCACATGCTCAGACTGCCACACAGCCCCATCGTGCTCTGTGATAGCATTGAACTCTGCCACCTACTGAGCTCCCACCTATTCATGCACACCCACCTCACACACAGCAGGAAGCCAGAGGAGCAGAGAACAAGCACCTCATGACTGCCTGTAGGTGTCATTCCCCACCATTCCTGGACAGCCAACTGCCTGACAGTCACATCTCAGTCTCCTGTTCACTCCCCTGCCCACCCACAGAGAGACGTATCTCTTCCTCTCCACCTCTCCTCTTTCACATCTCCGTGTCTGTGGTGTCACTAGGGGCAGATTGCTGGAAGGAGGGAGCCCTTCTCTATGGATTTCCACCGGTTCCTTGTGGCCATCCTGCTGCCTGGGGGTAAGTGTGCTTCTCTTAATTCTTGAGCAGCTGCACTGGAGCTGCTGCTGTCTCCTCGGCTGTGCTCTCAATTGCTTGCAATGCCCCTTCCCCAAGGCATCCAGAGGGAGGATGGGCAATGAACCAGGTGAGCTTTTCCACCACCATTAAATCAGAAAATTCAGCAAAACCACCAATTTAGTTTTTTTCCTGCCCAGTTTTAATACTTCACTTGAGAGTACCAAGGACATTACTTCTCCAAGCAGATTTACTAATGCATTTGAAGCTGGTTTGTTTAGGGTGTTTTGATCCTATGTGTCTTTTGCAGAGAAGCAGGACACTCTCCCAAAACTTTCTGATGTCCTGGTGGCATTCCATCCCATGAACTACTTCAGGGATGTGTATTTTTGTCCTCTTCAATGCATTTCACTTCCCATCTGTCTTCTGTCTTTCTCTCCAGGCTGGGCCCTTCAGCAGTCACCAGATACAGTTGTCCGAGTGGGAGACCCTGTGACTCTGGAATGTTCTGCATCACAGAAAAGTTTTGTAAACATGTACTGGTACAAGTTAGCCATGGAGAAGGATGCCAGTATGCAGTTGGTTGTATATTCAGTGGAAGGAGCCAAAGCAGATATTGAGAAGGAATTCCAAAATCGCTTCCAGAGTAATGGGACTAAGAACAACCACTTATCTGTGAAGATACAGTATGCCCTACTCAATGACACAGGCACATATTTCTGTGCAGAACAAGATTCACAGTGACTCAAAGCCTGGTGCAGCATAGCACAAACCTTTCCAGGCAAACAGGGATCAGCCACCAGCACACACTGAGCCCTGTGTTTGATAGAACCCCATTTTCTTCACTTGCCCTCCAGCTTTTCAGGAAAGACAGTGTACGTATGCCTGTCTGTCCATCTGTCTATCTTCTGCATGGTTTCCAACTGCTTTCTTATTCTTTCCCATCTCTGAATCACCTTTTGACTCTTGTTTCTTCTTGTTCTCACTGACTCATCTAATTTCTCTGCCATTCACAGACTGCTTCTCATTTTTTTCTTTCATATCTTTCTGTCTGTCCCCTGAGTTTTACTCTCTGTCCTCTTACACCTATTCCTTTCCTATTTCCTATTCCCTTCCTCATCCATCTCTCCTTCCTTTCGGTTTGTGACATCAATTCATGGTGTGGGAAGCAGGATGTGGAATAGTTCACACAGCACCATCATATGAAAGGAAAAAAGCCCACAGGTCCTTGGCCCCACTGGTCTCCATATCTCCAGGGAATGGGCACACTGCTGTGCACCAGGGACTCGAAGTTACACCACTACCCAGTGACCTGAACACTCTGATGTTCTAGAATTGTCTCTGCCCACAGCAGGAGGCTGCCCAGGCTGGACATGGAATGTCCCTGATGACCTTGTCAAGGACCAGGTGGAAGAAGTCCAAGTGGACTTTTCAGCAGGGGTTGTTGTTGTTTCTGAGTATCCTGTCTGGCCCATCCACTACATCCCCTGCTGCTTGCAGAGGGCTGCCCTAACTTGCTTATTTCTCTTTATCTCCAGTTTAAAACAGAGTGCAAATACCCAAGAGAATCCAATGTGTGCATAAATTTTCATAATCCATCAAGAACAGAAGCTGGAAATTCTTTACTAGGGTGTTGTGGCGAGGTGCCTCAGGGGAGGCAAAAGACTTACACTGTCCAACCCCAATCCCCTTCTGAAGGGCGGCCCAGGAGTTCTGATTGAGTTTGAGTCCCTGGGGGGTTTCTCCCTTGCTGTGATTCTAGTGGTCGCTGATCCTGAACTCCACCCTCAAGGGTGGAGACCCTCGGGAGTTCTGTCCCTCAAAAACCTCGGCTCTGCCTTTGTTTGGGGCTCTCTATTCTGCATCTGAGTTTGTTCCCATGCTGAATAAATGGTTTCATGAACTGGGAGCCCGTCTCGTTGGTGTCCCATGCTGGTCCCCAGAACCCTGCAGCTTCCCTGGACGAGATGCTGAGGTTGTGGACTGCAACAGAGTGTGACTCAAAGGCTTGGTCAGGGGAGCTGCAGCTCATTCCATAGCTGGGGGACATGGAGATGTTGTCTAGTGCTCAAGTTGTTGTGGTTTAAGCCCAGTCATGCACCAGCTGTTTCAGCCGCTCACTCACTACATGCTTCCCCTGGTGGGATAAGAAAAAGGTAAAACTCACAGGTTGAGATACAAACAGATCAAAAATAGGAGCAAGTAAAAAGGAAAACAGAGAGAAATAAAACTCAAGTCAATCCATGTGATGCACAATACTCTCACTCATGACCCACTGACACGATGTCCAGCCCGTCCTAGAGCAGTGATAGGCAGCAGCTGGCCAGCTCCCCTCAGTTTCCATACTGAGCATCATGTTGAATGGTAGGAAATATCCTTTTGGCCAGTTTGGGTCAGCTCTCCTGGAAACGCTCCTTTCCAGCTACACGTGCACCTCCTCTCTGGCAGACCATGAGACACTGTAAAGTCCTGGATTAGGGGTAAACAGAACTTAATTACAACTAAAAGTCATAATTCTCATAGTTAATTCAGAACACAGCACTATGCCACAGTCCCCACCTGTTGATCCTGCCTCCTGTCTAGCACGCAAATGCCGTTTTCCTCAGAACTTCCACTGAAATTTCTCCTTCAGCAAAACCCTGAATTGGGTGACACCCCATGAGCCTCCTCCTTCCCAGCATTATGAGGCAGAAGTTCCCCCAAGGGAATCTAGCCCATTTCCACTTGTTTCTCCTTCCCTATTGTCAGGGAGAGCTCCTGGAACAGGAAGGAGAAGGATGAGGGAAAAGTGCTGCCAGCAGACCTCAGCAGAATGGCCTGTGTCTCCGTCCCTGTGTTCCTTCCACCCTTGCCACTGTCCCAGATGTCATCCCTGTACTCACTGGGTTCCCCAGTTATCCCATGCAGATTTGTCCCATGCAGGAGAGGACACGTGGATTTTCTTCAGAGCACAAACAGCTGAAGGCGCAGTGGAGAGGCTGCAGTGGCCTGGGTCTCCTCATCCTGTGAGCAGAGCAGCAGGGAGGTGTCACTGGCAGAGCTTGAGTGAATGAAATTGCACTGCACTGCTGCTTTCCAGACACCAGTGGCTGCATCCCAGTGGCAGCCTCCACACCCCACTGGAGAGCCAGTCCTGTCAGGAAAGCAAATCTCCATGTAGAGGTTAATTCTCAGGACAGAGGGGGCAATGACACAGATGCTCTCTGTCCCTGAGGAGCAATCCCTGAATTTGCCAGAAGAAGTATGTGCCTGACGTCAAACCTCCAGAAGCCCTTGTGCCACAGGCAGCACCAGTCAGGGACAGCCTGGGCTCCCCAGCTAGGCCCCAGTACCCAGGGAGAAGCCATCTCTGGAGGTACTTTGCCTATTTCCTGTCCCCACGGAGAGGCTACCCTGACACCCATCCTCAGCACCTCGTTAGCCTCATGGCTGTCCCTGTGGGCCACACTCCATCCCTTCTCTCTTCCCATGCCAGGGCACTGACTGTCCCTCAGCTCTGCACAGCTATTTACCTTCCTCTCCTACCACTCTCACTGCAACGTCCATGAGGGCCCTCACAGGCCCGGGTGCTTGGGCTGCTGTGGTGTCTGTTGGGGGCCTGCCTCCCTCTCACTGATGTTATTTGTGTCTTCACAGTGCTGCATAGAGAAAAAGAGCTGCCACTTAGCAGGGTGGGATGGGGAGTGGCCAGGCAGGAACTGAACCAGCCATGTCTGGGGAGGACAGGGAAAGTGTATGGGAAAATTCAAGGGACCTCTATGTGGCCCTCATCCCTCATTCCTCCATCTCCCAAAGGCTTCAGAAGCAGAAGTGGAGCAGCCAGCATTCCTCTGCCTTGCCCACACTCAGCCTCCTGTGCAACCTCAGCACAGCTCTGCCCCTACAACCCCATCCTTCCTCCACACCCACCCCCACCCAGCCTGCCCCTCCCACCTGCTGCATCTCTGCAGGGTTTCTGCTTTCCTGCCATTGTTTGTGTCATTCCCCAGGGTTCCCAGCCAGCCAATGCCTTCTCTCATTTCTTGGCCGGCCCCACCCCGAGATGTCTCACCCTCACTGCCTGCTGCCTTTTCATGTCTCTGAGCAGCTACAAGAGGCAGGCTGCTGAGAGGGTCAGGGCTTCTCCCCCATGGTTCCCTGCTGTTTCTTTGTTGCCATGCTGGCCCCTCTGGGTAAGTGAACTCTACTCAGCCCTGAGCACCTCCATCAATCCCACGGCTGCTCTCCCAGCTTTGTAGCCAGTTCCTGGCAGTGCTTCATTCTGCAGAGCTTCCTGTGTTGAGGACAAGCAGTGAATGTGGGATTCAGGAATCCCTGAATCTTCTGCAATGGCCATGTATTTGTCATTCTTTGTGCAGCCCGTAGATGGTGTCTGGATTGGACTCAAACTGCCCAGGAATGCATTTTGCCTATTGTAGTGAGATTGGAAATTCACTTGCTGACCTGAAGAGCTGTCCAAGGACTTGAACTGCTTCCTTGGCTGCCTTATTTCTCCCCACCCTTTCCCTGCCAACCCACAGTTCAAACTTCTCCCATTTTCTCCTTCTCCTCACTGCTCCATCTTTCCCTTTCCAGTGTTGGCCCTGGAACAGTCTCAAGACCTGGTGGTAAAAGAAGGCCAGCCTGTGAATCTGGAATGTTCCAAGAAGAAATCCAGCAGCACAGCTATGTACTGGTTCATGCTGCTTTCAGAGAAGAATTCCAGGCTGACCAGGCTGGCTTCTGTGTTTGAAGGTGGTAACCCAGCAGTGGAGAAGGGTTTTGAGGGCCATTTCAAGAGCAGCAAGATCCAAGGAGACAGTATCACCCTTTCAATAGAACATGCCTTTCTCAATGACTCTGGCACATACTACTGTGCAGAAGATGAACACTGTGGTGAAGCTGTTGAGGGAGCTGAACGCAAATGTCTCCCTGCACAAACAGGTCCTGCTTTCCACATTGTGGGTGCAGCAGGATTCAGGCACATATTTCTGGACTGAACAAGATCCACAGTGACTCAAAGCCTGGTGCAGCATAGCACTAACCTTTCCAGGCAAACAGGGATCAGCCACCAGCACGCACTGAGCCCTGTGTTTTACAGAACCCCGTTTTCTTCACTTGCCCTCCAGCTCTTCAGGAAGGACAGTGTACGTATGCCTGTCTGTCCATCTGTCTATCTTCTGCATGGTTTCTAGCTGCTTTCCTATTCTTTCCCATCTCTGAATCTTGTTTTGACTCTCATTTCTTCTTGTCCTCACTGTCTCACCTCATTTCTCTGCCATTCACAGACTGCTTCTCACCTTCCTCCTTTCATGTCTTTCTGTCTGTTCCTCTTAACTTTCCTTTCTGTTCTCTTACAACTACTCCTTTCCTATTTCCTATTCCCTTCCTGTCATGGAGTTACTTTACCTTTAAGGAAAGTTGGAGTTGCTGGGGACTGCCTGGAGTTTTTTCTCCTGACCAATTATCAGTCATTGCTGAGAATCGACAGCAGTTTTAGCCATTGAAAAGTGGGATCAACTTGTGAACCCCACCTTAAAGTAAAAATCCAGAACTCTCTTGTTCTCTTTGTTTCTTGGCTGTGAAAGGTAGCAGACCTCCGGCTGCCCTCCGGTTCCCTGCCCAGGCCATGCGGCCGGGCGGGGGCCGGGCTGGGCCTGCCGTTCTCCCGGCTGGGAGATGGGGCCTGCGGGAGCTTGCTCCGAGCCAAGCCGGGCCAGGCCGGTTCCTGGCTTGGCTGCAGGTTTTGCTGTGATGGAATTTACCAGAAAACTGTTGAGTAAAGAAGGAGAGGAGCTCTGGGCCTGCTGCAAGCAGAGACGGTGACCATGCTCTCCAGAGCAGCTATGAGGAACTTTCCATCGCAGACAGCTCCAGCTCCTGTTCAGCAGAGATCACCGAACCATCTACAAAAGCTTGGGCAGGATTTTAACTCTTTCTTATCCAGATGAGACTTGCGGATTAATCTTTTTATCCAGAGAGAGAAAAGGAGAATGATCAACATGAAAAGAGACTTTATAAACTACTAGTGGCAAGAAAGAAAAGAAGATTCAAGAAAGGTAGAGAATTAAGGAGATGTTTTAATTAAGCTGAAATATCTTTCTGTTAAAACTATGGGGATGGACAATGAAGTCCTGAAAAGAACTCCTTTAATTCATGATGGAGTATGGGGAGGAATAGAGTGTTCAAAGTGTAAATTTGAGTAAAAAGTAGAGTAATTATGGTATAGTGAAGTGCTGGGAGATTTGAAGCCTTGAGAGGCAATGAGAAAACTGTTTTCTAGTGAAGCTCACAGAAACAGATGAAGAATACTTTTTGCCTTTGAATAACTTATCCTTAAAAATGCTATCCCCAAACTAATGACCCATAACACATTTCAGAGTGATGTGGAATGGGAGGGGTGGGCTCTGATAACAGCAGCTCTGGGCAGCTGATATCAGGGAAATGGAAAACTATAACAAAAACAGTTTTCTTGTGAGAAACTCCATAAATTAACAGAAAGGAACTTCTGTTTCTCTACAAAGACTAGTGAAAAGACTGTAGAAGGAATTGGGACTGTTCAAACCATCAAAGTTCTAAAGTTTCTGTCTCTGTTGTCATGTGAACAAAAGAATGGTGGGCAGTAAAAAATGAAAAGGTTTTTCTGGAAGTTTTTTCTGGTGTTCTTATTGTAGTTTGTCAATAAACTTTATTTATTCCTTTTAAGTTTTACGCCTTTTTTGCTCTTGTTTTAATCCATATCTCACAACAAGAAATAAGTAATTTTTTTCCCCTTTTGTTAATTACTGGTTTAAAACCACAACACTTCCTCATCCATCTCTCCTTCCTTTCTGTCTGCAATATCAGTTCATGGCAGGTTGGGCAGGATGTAGAATAGTTCACACAGCCCTTTCCTTCTCTATCAGCTGGAGACACAAGGCGCACAGGTCCTTGGCCCCAGATGTCTCCAGGGAATGGGCACAATGCTGTGCCCCAGGGGCCCCAAGTTACTGTCCTGTTACCTGAACAACCTGATGTTTATTATGTGACCCTGGTCTTGATGGTATCCAGGAACTGCAGGCAAAGAGCCCCAGGCATCAGCAGATACTCATGGCTACCATCGCTCCCTGAGCACTTCTTCCTGCACTCCTGCAACTTTAATTTCTTGTCGTCCTTTTAGTTTATGTTCTTTTCCAGATTTTTTTGCCTTTTTATCTTCCTTCCTTTCTTTCTTCTTTCCTTGCTTTCTTCTTTGCCTTCCTCCCTTTCTGTCTTCTGTTTCCGCTTCCCTCCCAGCATTCTTCCTGCACCTTTTCTGTCTGCTCACTTCCCACCTTCCTCTCTCCTGACCTTCTTTTCTCCTTGGGAAACCACAGCCTCATTCTGGAACTCTGCAAACACAGAACATGATATCCCAATCACCCTCCTGGCAAGGACCAGCTCTTCAACATGGCAGATCCAAAGTCTCTTTGGAATGCCCTGCCTCCTGCTGACCTCCTGGTAAAACATCACCCTCATCCATCCCTCTTCCATTCCTCATGCAGTGGTATAAGCAGGCTCAAAGAAAGGATGACATGCTGCAGCTGCTAGTATTCCCAGAAGAAGGGGGACAGGCAATGTTTGAGGATGCATTTCAGAATCACTTCAAGAACTGATAAAATATGGGCTATTGCTTGTAAAGAACAGAGATGATGTTCTGCCTCAGAAACAAGAGCAAGTAACCGACTGAAAGACTCCTGATGATGAGTCTGCAAAGTGTTCTGAAACCCTGTCAATTGAGAGGCACTACAGATAATTAATATTTTCCCTTGTGTGATGTTCACTACTGCTGTGTTCCATATCACAGCCTGTAGAAATTCACAGATAAACAGTGCACGATATAGGGGTGCCTGAAAGTCTTTATTAATTTTTCATAATATTTGCTTGTCCAAATCCAAAAGAACAGAAATGATGATGAGAAAATACAGGTCACGGCAAAAGAGCATCTCAGTTGGAGGCCATGGTGGATTGGATCCAGGAGACGTAGTTGCAGACCTTGGTGTAAACTCCGGGATAGCCCCTCTGGGCACATCCAAAACCCCAGGAAACAATGCCCTGGAGCTCTCCATTGCAGACCACGGGACCGCCGGAATCTCCCTGTGCACACAAAGGGTATGGATATTCAGCAAATGGCATCAGCCTAAGCAATGAGCCAGAGATGCCTGAGATCACTGTTTTGGGAGGAAGCCCTGTCAGGCATACCCTGCACAAAAGTTCTACAAAGGCTCTTTCTGATTTGCACTTTCCACCTGATGCTACCATGCCTGACTTGAGCTCCAAGGGCACCACAGCTAAGGATGAGTCAGCTGCCCATTTTTGCAGGATGTGGTACTTGGCAAACATTCAGGATATGTGTGCCCAAAGCCTCTGCTGTCACTGAAAAACTCAGATGTGCCAATGCAGTGGGTGTACCTTTTCCTTCATCTGGGTAAAGGCAGGAGAGAAATGACTGGGAAAGGAGAGGCAGATGATTTACCTGGCAGGAGTCTTTTCCTCCCTCCAGGAATCCTACACACATCATGTTCTTGGTGATTTGCCCGGGGTAGGCATCGGAGCACTCAGAGGCAGAGAGGACCGGAGCGTCCAGGCACTGCAATTCATCTGGGTTGTAAACTGCAAGGAAATAGCGAGAGATGGTTGATGGCTGCTGAGTCCTTTTCACAGCTTGGAGATAACCTTAGCAGAAAAGCAAATGCTTGCCCCCCCTGTTCTAGCAGCCATCCTGCATCCTCTCAACAGTAAACACTGAGTAGGTTCATTCTGTAGAGATGGAACAAATTGTACCTGTGGGCCCACCCTTCTACACTGCAGTCACCTTAAATTTTCTGCTCCCTGGAATTTCATCAATTGGCAAGAATGGGGCCACTCTTGTGATACAGACACTGGAAGAAACCTGAGCCTCAGGAAAACCGTCCTCTGCTCTTGTGCAGGTTTAGATGTGATCAGTGGAATAATCACCACTCGGCCTGGACATCTCTGTCCATGGGTGTGAGAGAATGGAGGTCTCTCGTAGGAATTCTAGAGCCACAGTCCTGGACTTCACCCTTCTCCTCAGGGAACTGACAACTTTGTTGACATTATGCATGCACTGTGCAGTCCCTAGACTGACCCATTGCTCAAAACACCTGTCCCACAACACTTCCCTATGTTTTAGCCTGTCCTGTTTGGGCTTGATGGTGAGGTCTTAGAGTCTGTCCTGTGCCCCCAAGGGTCTGTACATTCCCCCAGACTACTCACCGCCATTGCTGAGAGTGTTGCCCCAGCCGGAGATCAGGCAGGTGGTGCCGGTGGCCACACAGCTGGTAGGCAGAGGAACGGTTTGGACAGCTCTGTTGAGCTGGGCTGGGGTGGCCAGCTTGATGAGCATGATGTCGTTGTCCAGGGTGTAGGCACTGAAGCCAGGGTGGCGGATGACTTTAGCAGAGTTGATGAACTGCTGAGTAGATTCGCTGAGTTCCAGGTTGTGTTTCCCCAGCTGCACTTGGATGCGACTGGAAAAGAGAAGGACAAGGTGTGTCTTTTACTGCTCCTGGCAGCTTGAGAGAAACCTCCCTGTCAGTGAATGCATGCGCTCCAACGTCACTGCAACAGAAGCTTTCTGGGGCAGGGGATCTTTCTTGTCCTGCAGGGAGCCCTGGGGATCCACACCGGGATCTTAACCCACTCCCAGTCCAGGTGGTGAATTTCTGCAGGTTTGTATATACATGACAGCAGTTGAATACATAGCAGCCCCCTTTCTACAAATGTTCTGGGACAAGGGAAACTCTTCTGGCGTGACCTCATTCCTCTTCCTGTTCTCCAGGGACAATGCTTTAGCAAGATTCATGCAATTGATAAGGAATCACAGCCCAGAACTGGTTGATTGATTATCCCATTGTTATATCAGAAAGTGCTCTGCTTTCAAAGAAACATTTGCAGAAGTAGAAAACCCCTCAGCATGCCTCGGCCCTGCTTCCTGAATGGTCCACCTGTGCCTCGGCTGTCTGTGGTCAGAATGGAGGCAGTTACATATTTCTGTCTCAGAGCTCAGAATTCCTGCTAGAAGGGAACTGGAAGACAGATGGAGGTTATAGAAGGATGTAATTTTTTCACTCACGATTTGTAGCAGTGAGCAGCCGACACGACCCACTGGCTGCTGATGAGGGAACCTCCACAGAAGTGATATCCAGAATTCAGAGACACCTGATAGGGCACAGAGTGTTCTGCACAGGTGTAGCCTCCCACAATCTTGTCATCATCATCTTCAGCAAAGGTGGGGAAGGCAACTGGGAGACAAGAAGTGCCGTGTGTCAATAGCTGGCCTAAGGTAATGTGGCCTGTAATCTGCCCTGTGACTGCCTGTCTGAAGCCTCTCACTTGTAGGCTCCCCTTCTACGGGCACTCAGGGCAGCAGTGGTGGGCAGGTCTAAGGCACATTCATTTGCTGCACCCTCAAAGAATGGGATCAGACCTGCACTGGTGCCTCACAAAGCTAAAGCCTTGCTGGCTACTCCCTGAGGGAACGTAAGGACATAGAAATGTCCTTGTTGGATCGGATCACGAGTGTGTCTTTCTGAGGGTCCCGTCTATGAAACAGTCAAGGGTTGACGGAGGGAAAAGGTCAAAACACGTGTGCAGGGCTATTTTCTTGGAGCACCAACCCAGGGTCCAAAATTTTGCAGTTGCTTTTTGACTTCCAGGGCCAGAACTATTCCCTGTGCACTCCTTAGTCCTGAAGAAGGAGGCAGCCAATTTCTGAAGCTATGGCCACATCTCTACAGCTGGGTCAGGAACTCCATGCCAATGAAGGTGTTCATTCCCCAGCTTGTGGCACAAGGCATTATGAAGAGACAGAAGATGGAAGCTGAAGGGCTCTGCCTTCTGCAAGTCAAAACTGGACTTGGCTTTCCCACAATAGGCTACCTTGCAGTTTTGCTCAGAAAATCAGCTTCCTAATAAATGGCAGAAATAGAAAGAAAAAATATACTCACCAGCCACCCCAATAAAGGCGAGAAGCAGCAGGCACTTCATGGTCTTGGTTCAGCCTCAAGCCCAGACTGGTTGACTGGACGTGGGAGCTGCTAGAAATACAGTTTTGGTAATGGTCTTATCTCTAGTCCAAGGTTTTCTCCTGAGAAAAGTACACAGTGGAAAATTTGAAGATCCAAATGTGGTCATTATTAGGCATTGGGAGATTGTACAAGTAACATACCTGTTAATCAAAAACCCCTGTTAAGATAGGGAGCTATTTTAATTATTCCGTAAGGTAGCCTTCAATCTAAAAATACCTTTTGGCTTTGGAAGATGTGTAGTTGTTTGTCTGTCTCATTCTTATACATAACACCTGTTGAGAACAACTCTCAAACCTCTTTCAGATTCCTCTGTGCTAATGGTATCTTACTTAAAAATGCATATTTTTACCTGAGATTGGATATTGTAGGTAGTGGACAGAAGATACATGGCATTTATTTGGAGAAAAAAAAAAAAAAAATAATCCAGCAAACCCAGTCGTTAACTTTGTTAATTTTATTTGAGCAAATTCCTTTTCTTGAATAATGCGTGTTTTCATCATATGCAACACAGTGTTTTCCTGAATCAAATTCCTCCATTGTAATTTCAAAAGGGAGGATAGGGAAACTATCCTGTGCCCCCCACCACTTCCCAAGTTAAATAGTTCCAATGTGGGAATGCTCAGCATCTCCTTTTTCTAATTTCTCTCTCCTAACCTGTGTAAAAATATCTGCCTAAGTACCAAACCATGCTTTTATTCATCTTTGGATTGTTCTACCGAGACTCATTTTTGCCACACAAGAATTTCCGTATATTGGTGATCTTTATGAATGTAATGTAGATGAGCAATAATGCTGTGAACACAAATAGTGAGATCTTCTGAAATCCCTCTCTGCAGAAGTGGGGATTTCTGTCATGATGCAAAGTTTACCAAAGCTTAATGCTTTGCTGAATAATCATGTTGATTCTCCAAGCAGCTGCCAACTTCATTGTGTTAGCTCCTGAAAGCCACAGGATGCTCTCCAGAGACAGTAAAGAGAAGCCATATGTTTGGAGATGATGGAATAGCTTGAGAGACTAAATAGGGGTACTCTTCCTCTCCATTTCTTGATTAACTTTTTTGTGGGCCCTGGAGGACTGATATACACAGTGTCACTGTTGTGACAGAAATTTCCTTTCATGTTGAAGTACAAGTCCAAGGCCAGGGACTCCTCCAAGGGAGTGCGTGAATTCTGTTGGCCCTTGAACTGGTATTAGCACTCAGCTTTCTTACAAGCATGTTTTATCCTGTGAAAGAAAGAAGGATTAGAAGCTTCCTGTGGGAAAGGAAAATGTTGGTAACAGGACTAAGAGGGTCCAAAATTACCAAAGCTCTCCAATCCCATCGTAACTAAGTGGAGCAAGAGAAATGTCCCATATTTTTTACTATAGTGTTTAGTTTGAAATTTCTAAACATGTCATTGGCGTAGAAGCAGACTGATGTTTTAGAACAATACTTTTCCTGACCTATAGTTCTCATATAAGGTAACCCTTAGGCTAAGACTGCTTCCCTTTCTTTCCTTTCATGGAGCTTTACATTTGGTTTAATATCCACACAAGTTTCATGTGTATTAGGAAGTGAGCATTTGAATCAGGCAGCCTGACCATATCTGCCTTTATCTTGGTACTTTTTTATTGTTTTTCTTTGTTACTTATTTAATCTACCCTAATCTTTAACTTCTAAGTTATTTTTAAGAGCAGGAAATTCATCCTATAGGGCTGGCTGATAATCCCCAAGAGGAGCATGATCTGTGAGTTTTCCTATGCTACTTGCTTAAATCAGCAAGAGGAGACTCCTGACCTCTTCCCAGGCTGCTGCTAAAACTCACAGCCAGAGATTTCGATCATCGCTCCTGTGGCTCTTGTGTCCTTAAGTCCTTGATGGCAGATATGTTGTAAACACACCCAAGCCCCTCTCATTCTCCTAATAGCCTGTCTGACATGCGTCCTAGAGGCTCCCATGGAGCACATAACTCCATGGTGCGTTTCCTGCCCATGGGGCAAACTGGTGTCAAATGAAGGCAAACAGTATTTCTGATGCTGATTCAGAGGTCATCCAGCAAGTAGTCTCAGAGCAGCCCTTCAGGCCTTTCCATGAGAACTGTGGAGGATGAACAGACCCCTCTGAGTTACAGATGGAATTAGAACACCCTCTGATGATCCGCTTTCTTTCTTTAGGAGGAGAAATCCTGTCTGAAACATAAATAATGCCTTCTCAGTGTTGCTGAATATCCCACAGACCTATTGAAAAGTTTTTTATAGTATCCTTCAAAGAATACATTCAAGGGTGTACGTCCATTGCTGTAAACAAGTTTATCACTTCATGCAGTGATGCTGCAATAGAAAGATGGTGGCTCCAGGGGCACAAGAAGGAGGAGGAGGACTGGTGACTGAGGGGCAGCTGTGTTAGGTATTATCAATGGACAAACAATGGTAGCTTATTTTTCTGGAACTCCATGTTCCTAGTTCAAGTATTTTGGTCAGCTGTATCAACACTGGACTCCGATAAAGGATATACATTTGTCCAGGCAAGATCCTGGGAAAGAGAAACCTGCTGAGACTATGGGCTGGCAGAGGTCAAGCTTCCCATGAGCATAAAACATGACAGTTCTGAGCTTATATCTTTTACATCTCAGTCATGGGTTTGATCCCTGTATGAGCCATTCACTTATGAGTTGGACATAGTGGGTCCCTTCCAACTCAGAATATTCTGTATTTTTGTGTTCTCACAGAGCTTTGTGATGGAGGAACAATTGCTTCTCTCTTCCCAAATGTCTCCTGCCAGTGAAGTGTTCCTGCACAGGCACACTGGGAACTGGGACTGGGAACATCAACTCCGTTTTTGCTGGGGGACCAGGTAGTGTTTTGCGAAGGGCTGTTCATCTTCTAGACTTTCCATCTCTAGTCCATATACAGCGACAGTCTGCTGGCTTATAATGTTCCTGGAGTCTTCCAGGTGATGTGCAAGACTATTCACTGAGGTGTGAGGTGGAAACATTAGAACTTTAGTGTTACACGTATCTAATTATCAGCTACTAAATATATGTATACTGGGACCATGTGTTTAAAAATACTGATATGGGTGTACAATGAAGAATTTTTGGAGAACACTGTTCTAGTACTGTCCAAAATATTTCACATGGGGTTTCTTACAATTTGCTTTAACATCCAGTGTCCAACAGCGTCCAATTCTGCAGAGCCTTCATGTTTTCTCTGATTTCTTCACTATCTTGCAGCTGTTCTGGTTTTTGTTAATTTTTGGGAGGGTGAAAAAGGAAAGTTATGATTTCTTTCAGAGTGCCTGAGCTCAGGAGCTGGAAAGGGATTTAGGATGACTGTGGCCATAGGTACTGAGGGAATAAAAAGTAAGAAAAGAGCATGGTACTAGGAAGAGGAGTATAAAAATCCTAAAAACAGCAGTCCCATATTGAACCAGATGTGAATATAAAACCTCAGACTTTGAGACAGGAAACAGACTGTGTCCCAGTAATCTTCAGCAAATGCCTGGACCAGAGAAGGAGGACCATGAAAGGACATAGCAGATGGGGGACATCAGATTTGAAAGTATTTATTTAATCTCTCTCATCCAGCACATGATCTGCAAGAGAGCAGCCTGAAGAACCTTCCCTGGAGGGTCTGTGTACCCTAAGCCTATACAAACTGGGCAATTTTAACATCTCTAGACCTAGAAGCTGACTTTGCTACAAAAATATGGGATGGAGAGTTTGGGAAACAAAAAGGAAGACAAAGGAAGACTGGGGAAATTGTAAAGGTAGTAATGTGGAAAGTCAGATGGTCTGAAAAACTTGGGAAGAAGTTTAGAGGTGGCAGCCAGCAATGCTGGAACAATGAAATAGTATGGATGAGGAAGAGGAACTTTCACCAAACAAGCAGACAAGCTGCTTCCATTAGAAATAGAATTTGACTGGACTGGTTGGAGGTGAGAGCTGTAAAGGAGCAGCATGAGTCTGACTGGGCAAGGGATGACAAGCCTCAGGAGGAAGGATTTCTCTAATAATTGTCTACAAAGAATTGGGCATAGAGAACCTTCCTGTACTAGTGCAGACTACTGAAAAGAACTGGCCTGAGATGCCTTAAATCCCCTAAAACTAAAGAGCCATCTGATGTTCACAGTCACCACTGACTTGGATGCAGTCCTAGTCCAGAGCTTACGCCCTAAGCCTACATGTAGGTCTAATAATGGCTTGTCAGTGCCTTCCTCTCATTGCAACAGACATTTTTCTCTATCATTTGGGACAGGGAAGACCACCTTTGCCTGATGCTCTCTTTCATGACATTAGTTTCCAAATCCAGCACCCTGGATTCCAAACCCTTGCTAAGCCAGTACTTTCTTTTCCCAGGTTTGCGTTAAACACTCTTCAGTAGGATTCTTTTCCTTATTCCCTTGGTTCTTTTCCATGTGAGCAGTGTACCTCAGCCCTTTCTTCATTGTCATAACTCTTCTTAGGGAGGAGATCTCCTGCAAAGCTCACTGTTAGGCTGGGCTGACAGAGGGCAGGTTGCCAAGCTCCAGGCCCCCTGGCCCAGCTGGCAGTAAGAATGAGAATGTCCCCCCAGTATTTATACAGGTAAATACCAAGCATACATACATGTATACACAGCTGAACACATAGATCAACACAGATGCACCCACAGAAACAACACTGAAGGCCTCATCTTTTGTCCTTCTCTGGCCAGGGTTCACAGTGGGAAATCAGGATTCTAGACAAGGGTTCAATAGTGGGAAATATATGTACACACATGTACAGTGTGCAAGCTTTCCACAGGTTTCCATGCTTAGACACTGAGTCCAGTGTCTACTCCAGTGTCTGCTGCTTAAGTTCTCTGGTCTCTCCAGCTGCTGGTGCCTGCAGTGTGACTCCAGTTCCTAGCCCTTAAATGTCCAGACACAAAACACATATACATAGAATAGACAGTTCCTCCCTCAGGTAAATACTTAGAAATGGAACTTAGTAAAACAGGGATTACACTGAGCTAAGCCAATTCAAAGCATAGACAGTACAAGCATACTCACCAGCATCCTGTTTATCTGTGAGTGGCCTATTTTATAACTCCACCTTTCTTCATCTGTTCTTCCCCAAGTACAGTATTCAGGGTCTTACTTGGGAAGACTGACCATACCTGCCTTTATCTTGGTACTTTTTCATTTTCCCTTGTTTAATCTTTAATCTTAAAAGAAAATAGACTGAAAGAATTAGACATTTTAAACTGAAAAATGGAAGGGTTGTCAATTTAGCGACTCTACAAAAGGCAGTAACGTATTAAGCAATTCCCGAGAGACACACTAGAGGTCCTATGTTACATCTTTCAGATACTTCCTTCCTTTGGAAAGTCTGCAATAGTCTTTTGTTTCCTGAGACAGAAAAGCTAATCAGAATAAAAATCTTCATCCTGGAATGAGAAATAAATTCTAAAATAAGTGATTAGAGATGAAGGTGTAGCCCAGCTGCACTGAAATGATTTGGCCTTGTCTCAAAGTTCTTACACAGAACAACCTCAGAATTAATTCCCACAGTCTCCAGAATCTGTTTCATTTCTCATCAAGTCTCTCCCTCCAGGATTTAAGGTCTGATTACTACTGGGGAAAAAGGAAAGTGTTGAAAGGTTTGGTATGACAGACAATAATCAAACTAAAAATCCTGTACTATCTTCATGCAAAAGCCATACATTTTGGGACATTGATCAAAGCAGCAGTGTCCTGTGAAACTGTCTCAGCAGGGTCCATGGAAGTATCTAAAAGTGTCCCATCCTAGAAGTAAGACAAAAGGGCAAAATGTCAAAAAAACAAATGAAGAAAAAGTAAAATCAAAATAAACCTTCCATAAAAAGAAGTAAAGTTTGTGTGGAGTAAAAGCTAAAAATATGGATCAAAGAATACTCCATATTGAAATATAAAAGGATATGGAAGTATATGAAATTTCTTCAAATTTACTTGCTAACTGATGTATTGACTTTGATAAAAATTCAAAGAAAAATGTAAAAGTTATGGAAATTAATTAAAAAACCAAAAAGGACCATATCATCTACAATAACTTGACAAGTCACTGAAACTGTAATATCTTCAGCACAGGACTCAACCTCATGACAGCACAGGAATAATATCTCCTGAGAAAACCCAAGAACTGGCCAAACTCCTATTTCTTAGATGTGAAGTGTCCACGACACTGGAGATCATACAAAACTTTTATACATCATATAAAATGCATTTTCACTCCTGACTGGGAAGAAGCTATAGCTTCTCAGGTAATTTCTGTTAACTCCTTTAAAAAGAAGGATTTAAAAAATGAGACAGGGAACATTAACTACACAGACTGAGATTTCCTGGAAGATTCAGGAACTAAGCCTCAAGCCCCAGGAAAGTACAATATTGCTAGGCTCATAGAAAGGACATGCTTTCTATATAAATATCTAGAGGCCAAGGAAATATATAAATCTCTCTAGAGCATCAGGAAAATATGGAATAGGGGATAACAACAAAATGTGAAGAAAAGGAGAAAATCTCAAAAGTATCCCACAGTTTCTGGAAGATGCAATATCAGGATTAGTGAAGGTCGGTGGAATTAAATGTGTTTCATTAAAAGCACTAGGGAGAAAAGAAGCAGTTGCAATAATAATTTTGTATCTTATATATTCAGAAAAGAATGGAGAGTGGCATAGGTGCTATAAATAGAATAGAATAGAATAGAATAGAATAGAATAGAATAGAATAGAATAGAATAGAATAGAATAGAATAGAATAGAATAGAATAGAATAGAATAGAATAGAATAGAATAGAATAGAATAGAATAGAATAGAATAGAATAGAATAGAATAGAATAGAATAGAATAGAACAGAACAGAATAGAATATGTTCTATATATAAAGTAGGCTAACTAGGATGTATCTGGCAGGCTAGAAACAGAGTATTCATAAAGTTTATGTTTAACTATGATATTGGCTTTGAGAAAAACAGCTGACAGAGATGTCTTGCTTTTTGTAAAAGTGAATTAGGGCTCTCAGGAACATTATCTGCCAGGGAACAAGCATCCCTGGCTGGAAAACTGAAGAAATTAAGATACGATTGAACACAGTTTTTGTGCCTTTGTTATCTTGAGCAATCATCTTTGCTTCTGACTAACAAGATACGAGTTGTGAGATACCATGGGATGTTTAGAACAACTCTTCAGAATGAAACAATACAGGCACACTTCTGCTGGAAATCATTCTGCAAGGATGGCCCAAGTTATATCCTCTGATCTAAATGGGTCAAAAAGTGAATCCACTGATCCTAGGTTCCTGTCTGACCTCCAACACCCAGACCCTCTCAGTCATGGAATGACAGTTCGGCATTCAGCTAGCAACATAATGTGGTCTGCAAGAAATTCCACATTTGTGTCAGGAGTTCAGAGCACTGTCTTGTGGAAAAGCTAAAGCAGAACTTGGACGCACATGAGTATTTAGCTTTGCTTTTACTGGCTCACCAAAGAAAGCATCAAAGCTGGACAGTCTCTTCTCTCTTCCCTGCCCAAGCTTGACAGACAGAGCAAGGGGAGGGGCATCGGTCTCTAAACTCATCTCACAGTGAGCAGGAGCACACTGTCCTGGGAGAGCTGGAGGACCATGCTGGCTGTTGTACTTGCTCTTTTATCTGGTGAGACACAACAGATCTGTCTGCAGCAGGGCTCTCATCAAGGCCATGCAGGGCTAGTGTTGGGTGAGGACACCTCTGGCCATTGCTGTACTCCTGCTCCTCACTGTCTCTTGTTATCTCTTGTTAATACAGGTTTTGGGATCGCACTCTACATTGAACAGTGGCCAGGCAAAATCCTTCAAAGAGCTGGAGACTCTTTGAACATCTTCTGCTACCAGAATTACAGCAACCTTGCCTATATGTTCTGGTATCAGCAGCCTCCAAGAAATGGTTTGAAGTTAATAGTTAGTAGTACTTCATGGAGGCATAACTCTTACGAGCATGGTTACAGTGAGGCCAAGTTTGAAGTAACCAGAGAGAGTAGTAATTACGCTCTGATGACAATCAAGAACTTGACATCCAAGGACGAAGCTACGTATTTTTGTGCTGCGAGTGATCACACGGTGTAGCAACGTGGTTGAACACTAAGATAAAATCCCCACCTTCTCTGGGTGAGAGATGGAGTCTTTGAAAAATGTGAGGCTGTCAGGAGAGGGGGAGAGGAAGAGGAGAAAGAAGACTAGGTAGAAGTTGAGGCAACAGACCCAGGATGTTTTGAAGTGGAGAGAGACGTATCTGTGCAGCAGCCTCTGTCTTCAAAGGCAAAGACCTTCAGACATAGAAACCCATAGATCAGCATAAAGAATTAAGGAATAGTTGGATATGGTTATGGTTAGATAAGGCAGCAGATATTTCTGATTATTAGTACTACAGAAGCACAGTCATGTTCCATGCAACTAGTTCCTCACAGATATCCCCACTGCACCAGGAAAAAAGTACAAAGCAGCCAGAGATTTCCAAGTTCTTCCACATAGTCACAATCCACACAGAACTGAGGTGCTCAATGAGAAATTGATTGGTGTGTGAGGAGAGCTCAGCCCCTGATTATGGACTGAGGATGATGGGACCAGTAACTGTGAAGAAAAAACATACCCAGGGGACCAGGCATACCTCGCATTGTAGAAGAACAGTCCTTTGGCATCTTTACAAACAACAGTGTGCACTGCAGCATTTTATTCACCTTCTTCACACACTTCTTAATTGCAGGATCCCTTTCTTCCCTGCCACAGGAATGCATACAGTTCTGAGCTGGACCCAGGCATCCCTCCCTTCAGGGCAAAACCTCATAGGCAGAGAAAAGAAACCACAAAGAGCTGCTGTTACTTGTGGTGAACAGCTGAAGGCAGAAATTTTCTCCCACTGTGCCTCTGTCTTCATTGCTTGCAGACTTGAACTTTTGATGAACTAATTGCTCTTATATGATGGACCTGGGAAAGCTGAAGGCAGGGTATTATTAGGGTTCCCTCACCTGCTGTTACCTGTCCATGCTTCTGTTTTTATATCATAACTTAGGAGTTACCTTTTCTCCAAAGGAAGGCAAACAGCACATAAAAGAGCAAAAAAGTGTTTTTAAGCAAGTGTGGCTATACACCTGTGTATTTTGGGTTCTGTTTTTAGGCTGTGGCCCTGACAGTCTGCGTACATACCACTGAGCATGAATCGATTGTCTCGTGCTCATGTGGAGGGCATGGCATATGAAGCACTTGGCTATCACAGGTAGCAAATGTACTGTGCTGCTCCAGGATGTGGCAAAGCTGGATATAGATATGCTGAAGTGACACACACTGTGTGATCACAGCAAAAAAAAAAAATGAGTGGGGGGTGATAAGAATAACTTGTAAATGCAAGCAGCAGGAATCAGCTGGGAGCATGCCCTGTAAAAGATCCTCATACTCCATGTCACCAACATTGCTGGGAGACTCCTACAGTGCCAAGATGGATCACTCAGTTTCATGCTGGAATCCACATCTCCTGATCAGCCACGTTACATAAACATACCTATGCTCTGAAAGAAAGTAAACTGTTCTGGGCTAGGGAAATCCAGATGTGTGACACCCTTGTAGCCAATATTCTCCTGACTTCAGGGACTGCTCATCAGCAAACATAATACACCACTACTTGCTCTCAAGGAGCACTCCTCTGCTCCTCAGACCACCCTAAGGTCCATGATCTCCTCCCTGTCCATGTCAGGCCACAGACAAACATCAGGGAAGCACTGGGAAAGTGTTGTCTCTCACATAGCAGAGGCATACGGAGTTCCTTTCTTTTCTCCAGCCTCTGATCTTTTTGTAGAGATCATCTTTGTGAAACATGTTCACACTGAGGCTGTCTGGAGTTATAGAATTATTACTGCTGATCCAGATGCCCTGTGAAAGTTTCAGGAAACCTAGTTCATGGTGGAATCATGAAGGAATATAAACACTGTGGTGATCACTTTGGATTTTTTTGGAATTTGTTTGTTTGTTTGTTTAAAATTCTGTTTTAGGAAGTTATCTGTTCCTGAAAATCATGTTACAATCCTAGTTCAGACCTTTTTCATAAGCACTGCAAACTACCTTTTCAGCTCTGGTAATACAACAGAGAAACTGAATTGATCCTTTCAATTTCTCAACTCCTGAGCATTTTTAGTTTTTAATGGCAAATGCAATTTTTAGGCCTTGTGATAAACTTATCAGTTACCTTCAACATACAGCAGTTTAATGACATGGCTAATGAGTGCTCACAGCTGTGCAATTTCCAAACAGTAATAGGAAACCACAGAGATCTATCTCTAGGTTCATTGCCATTGTGAATTCTGTGGTTACAGTTTCTTCTTCCAGCTCTAAGGGGCACTTTTCTTCCATGAAGTACTTCTTTGGCCAGAAATTTCTCATGAAACAGCTACTCTTCTTCCTATCCCATTCCTTGTCCTCACATTTATTCTGATCATTAACCAGATTCCTCCTTGCACAGTCCTATCTTTTCAGTGAACAGACAAGCCCTTAAAAAGAAAAATATGAGAAAAAGAGGAAAAAGGGAGAAAGAGAAAATCTCAGAAGTATCCAGCAGTTTTTGGAAGATGCAATATCAGGATTAGTGAAGGTCGGTGGAATTAAATGTGTTTGTTTCGTTAAAAGCACTAGGGAGAAAAGAAGCAGTTGCAATAATAATTTTGTATCTTATATATTCAGAAAAGAATGGAGAGTGGCATAGGAGCTGTAAACAGAACAGAACAGAATAGAATAGAATAGAATAGAATAGAATAGAATAGAATAGAATAGAATAGAATAGAATAGAATAGAATAGAATAGAATAGAATAGAATAGAATAGAATAGAATGGAATAGAATGGAATAGAATGGAATAGAATGGAATAGAATGGAATAGAATAGAATAGAATAGAATAGAATAGAATAGAATAGAATAGAATAGAATAGAATAGAATAGAATAGAATAGAATAGAATATGTTCTATATGTAGAATAGGCTGACTAGAATGTATCTGGCAGACAAAGAGTGGCAGACAAAGGCAAACAGAGAGTTCAGGAAATTTATGTTTAACTATGATATTTGCTTTGAGAAAAAAGAGCTGACAGAGATGTCTTGCTTTTTGTAAAAGGGAATTAGAGCTCCCAAGAAGATTACCTGCCAGGGGATATGCATCCCTGGCTGGAAAACTGAAGAAATTAAGATACGATTGAACACAGTTTTTGTGCCTTTGATATCTTGAGCAATCACCTTTGCTTCTGACTAACAAGATACGAGTTGTGAGATACCATGGGATGTTTAGAACAACTCTTCAGAATGAAACAATACAGGCACACTTCTGCTGGAAGTCATTCTGCAAGGATGACTCAAGTTATATCCTCTGATCTAAATGGATCAAAAAGTGAATCCACTGATCCTAGGTTCCTGTCTGACCTCCAACACCCAGACCCTCTCAGTCATGGAATGACAGTTCGGCATTCAGCTAGCAACATAATGTGGTCTGCAAGAAATTCCACATTTGTGTCAGGAGTTCAGAGCACTGTCTTGTGGAAAGGTAAAGCAGAACTTGGACACACGTGAATATTTAGCTTTGCTTTTACTGGCTCACCAAAGAAAGCATCAAAGCTGGACAGTCTCTTCTCTCTTCCCTGCCCAAGCTTGACAGACAGAGCAAGGGGGAGGGGCATCGGTCTCTAAACTCATCTCACAGTGAGCAGGAGCACACTGTCCTGGGAGAGCTGGAGGACCATGCTGGCTGTTGTACTTGCTCTTTTATCTGGTGAGACACAACAGATCTGTCTGCAGCAGGGCTCTCATCCAGGTCATGCAGGGCTAGTGTTGGGTGAGGACACCTTTGGCCATTGCTGTACTCCTGCTCCTCACTGTCTCTTGTTATCTCTTGTTAATGCAGGTGTTGGTGTGGAAGCCTACATTGAACAGTGGCCAGGCAAAATCCTTCAAAGAGCTGGAGACTCTTTGAACATCTCCTGCTATAGTAACCTTGCCTATATGTTCTGGTATCAGCAGCCTCCAAGAAATGGTTTGAAGTTAATAGTCAGCAGTAGTACATGGAGTCATAACTCTTACGAGCATGGTTACAGTGAGGCCAAGTTTGAAGTAATCAGAGAGAGTAGTTATTACGCTCTGATGACAATCAAGAACTTGACATCCAAGGACGAAGCTACGTATTTTTGTGCTGCGAGTGATCACACGGTGTAGCAACGTGGTTGAACACTAAGATAAAATCCCCACCTTCTCTGGGTGAGAGATGGAGTCTTTGAAAAATGTGAGGCTGTCAGGAGAGGGGGAGAGGAAGAGGAGAAAGAAGACTAGGTAGAAGTTGAGGCAACAGACCCAGGATGTTTTGAAGGGGAGAGAGAGCAGTGAAGCAATTTGTCTTTGATTAATAATCTGTCTTCAGGCCAAATTATTTATCAGGTCATCAGGTCCCTCCTTCCACCATCATATCTTCAGCACACAGATATGGCCTGAAGAAGAACTGTTGCTTAACTTAATGCAGTTGTGGTCAAAAGCACTGGATGTTTATGGAAAGCTTCCTAGTGTCTCTAAAACAAATCTGTAAATCTTAGGGAGTCCTTGTAGTATGGCTTGCTTCTTTGTACCTGCTTCTTCTGTAAACTCCAAAGAATGCCGGACAGGTATAACTGATGCTATCTCTAGTTTCCTGTGAAATTCTCCCACTAAAAGGATAATTGTTAGAAAATATATCCCTAAATGTTTCCTCCTTACATATTCTTGTTTTCCCTTGTCTGAAGTCTTATGCAGCATAGCCTCCAAAGCCCAAAAAGCCACCTATGAAAGACTTGGAAATGAAAGTCAAGGATCTATCTCCCCTTTGTTCTCTCACTCACATTTATTTGAATTCAAGGCTGGCAAGTCCTTTCCTTTTGACAGGTTACAAAGTGACATTAAGGTGCAACAAGACTGGTCTCTGCTGGCACGTCTTGGAAATTGTCTTTTGAACATGACCTGAGGAGCTGATAGCACCACATACTCCTTCAAAACTAATAGAGAGGTAACTTCCTTCTTTTTAAATGAAAGAGACCTCATGGAAGAGAGTCTGTAAGTGACAGTAAGGACACTAATGGAGCCCTATACTGGAGATGAGGACAGAATAATCATAAATTAATTTCAGTCCAATGGGTTAAGATCCTGAATAAATACTGTTGAGATCACAGGCAGACTAAGACCAAGGCAGGAGAATAATATTCCACTATTAGTTTTATTATTTAGGCAGTGACAGCCAAAAAAATCCTAAATGTATTTTCTGAAAGAATCCAATATATACAAACAAATATTCTGTATAAACAGACTTAATTAGTGACTTAAGTTCTCCATTCACTGTTGTAGAAGAGAGGACAACCGAGGGGCATTCCAAGATGACTTGTCCAATACCTTCTGTTCTGTAGTCCTATCTCTTTGTCCTATATGTCACACCTTAGTCAATGTTTCTCATTCCCTTCTCTGGGACACTAACAGCTCTTCCCAGCTAAACAGGCCATATCAGAAATTATGGGCTCTACCCTGATATCTGAAAATAATAGAAAAATCAATTCATGATTTTTCCTAGTAGAATGACCTTGTTTTGAAGGATTTTGTCCCGTGCTTTACAGTCTATATTTCATATCAAGACAGACTCAAACAAAGGCATTAAAGAACAACAGGTCTACTGCAGGTACCTGGTTACACTGTAATGTTGTATGTTGTTAGACAACAACTGTGTGTTGACACTTTTTGAGACAAGACTGCACCACTTATTTGTGAGGCAGGGAGATAAAATTTGCCTGTTACCTGTCCCCATCAGTTCCCATCCCTTCAGACAGCCTGCAGAATGAAGGCTTGCTCTTACTCCTAGATGAAGCCTTTTCACAGGCAGAATTATAAGCCCTGGGAGGACACTCTCAAGCAACACCAAGCCAAAAAGACAAACACCAGCCTGTAGTAAGCAAATTGATCTCATTGCAAACCAAAAATTAAAAACTGTGAGCTTAAAGTTTGCTTGTCATGCTGGGCACAGAAGAGAGAAAGAGTAGGAAGGAAAGCATCATGAACACTGCCATGATGCTACCGAGTGAAAATTTACTGCATTTAAAGCCAACCAATAAAAGAAAAAAAAAAGTGTTATCTTTTTGAGTATAAGAAAAACATCTTGAGATTATAAATTTAGGGGTAATGGATACACTGAGAGGTAATTGGACTATCACATAGAAACAGCAATGGCAAAGGAAGGATGTGGTCTGTGGTTCTGCCATGGTTCAGCTCCAGCCAGGATCAGGCCCCATGCAGGTGCTTGCTCACCCCCCACCAGCAAGACTGGGGAGAGAATTGGAAAGCACAGGTGAAAAACTCATGGCTTGAGATAAAGACATTTATGAGGTAAAGCAAAAACTGTGCACACAAGCAAAGAATTACAAGGAATTGATTCAGAACTTCCCATGGGCGCGCAGGTGTTCAGCCATTCCCAGGATGGCAGGGCCCCATCACACATAACGGTGACTGGGGAAGACAAACACCATCACTCCAAATGTCCCTCTCTTCCTTCCACCCCCTTCTCACCCCTTTCACACAGTGAGCATGACACCATAGGATATGGATCATCCCTTGGATCAGCTGGGATCAGCTGTCCCTGCTGTCCTTCCTCCCAGGTTCCCAGGCACCACCACCAGTCTCCTTGCCCGCATGGTGGTAGGAGACGCAGAAAAGCTCTTGAATGCTGTGCAAGCTCTGCTCGGCAATAACAAAAACACTTCTATCCTGTCAACAGCATTTGCAGAACAAGCCTAAAACAGAACCCCACAGTAGCTGCTGGGAAAGAAATTAGCTCTACCACAGTCCAAACCAGCACAGGTACTCAGGGCAATCATTCCTAGTGGAACAGGGGGTGGAGTCACGGGTGGGATTGTTTTTGTACCAGGTTGTATCATTGTGGGGACAGGGGGATCCACGATGATACATTCCCCAGGAAGCCTTTACAAAAACCCTTTGGTGCAGGAGCCTTGTGGCAGAGCGTGTCAAGGCAGCTGCAGAGGATTCTGCAGCAGAGCAGGTGTGTTCTGCCTTGGTTTCTCTTAACAGACCTTGTATGCTGGGACCTACTTTCATCAGCTGGGAACTGAGCCTGCCCTCTCTGCGAAGCAAGCTAGCATATTCTGAGATATTGAAATTAATTTTCAGCAAATCAAACTGACTGCTGATGTGCCTAAAGCCTATTGAGCATGCAAAGCTGGGATTATTATTGTTTCCTGATGCACCAATATTTGCAAGAGATGACAAACTGGTTCTTTCTTGATGTGGTACAAGTGTTAGAATTCTGATATGTAGCAGTTGTCTCTCAGAGGCACTACATAAAATGTGTTGGGGTTCTCTGTCTTAATAAGCCTCCAATATCTGTGGGCTGCCTCATGTTTGTGAGAACAAAGGTTGCCTCTAGTCCTTCTCCCCACTGTCTCACTGCAGCTCATCCTTATGGCCCTGAAGGGTTTGTCTGGGACCACAGAGCTGATCCTTCTGGGCTCTCTTTGTGTGGATTATTTTAACTTGTCATAAAAGTGAACAGGATCCTGAAAGACTATTCAAGACAGCTGGCCTCCATGGAAAGGAAAACAAAGAGATTTGTTTTAGTTCACTGCCAAAGGTGAACCACATGCATTTGGCTATGAAAACCACAAAGCAAGTATAATTTGGTTATTTACTTCAAAAACTACAGAAAAGAAGGCATCACAATGCTTGGAATACAAGACTGACAGTGAGGAAATTCTAGTTGTAGAGTTCTAGTCCCAAACGGTGACAGCCTTTGGGTGTGTCTGCTTGTTTTCGAGATGTGCAAAATGAGAATATCGGATAAAATCAGTGACGTAATATGGAGATTGGAGAAAGGTGTCAAAAACAATTTGGGGTGAAATGTAGACAAAGTATAAAATCTGGGAAATGCGTCTTTGAATTCTACAGATTATACAGCTGATTTCAAGATGGTTTTCTGTCAAACCCCTTTAGACAGAGATCGAGTGATGTTTGGAATTCCAAATGAATAAATTATTTCTTAGCTTCTGCTTATAGTAAGCCTGCTGCAGTGCATCCCTTCTCTTAGCTTATGATACATCCCTTTGTCACTGTGTACAACTCAGGTTTGTCTTTCGGCAGTGGCACAAAACTTACAGTAATGGGTAAGAATTTTTGGTTTTTTTCTTGTAATTCACTTCAAATGCCATGTCTTCGCTTTAGAGAATTTCATTATTATCCCCCCTTTCACTATTAGACTCGTGTTCACCTGGTGTGCTGGTAACCTAGTCTCCTCAGAGAATATAATAAGTTGGATCCTCTAGGTAGGGGTACACCTTTCATTTTGGAGATCTGAATGAATGCATTTTCAGGAAGAAAAATATGTCCCTAGAAAGAATTAGGAGAAGGAATGGATTAAAAAAATGTATGCATAACATTAAAAAAAATGTCTTAATATATCAACACATGCAAAAATCCTTATTCCCTAAAAATATAGCTACTGTCTGTAACACTGGTTCTGCTGGGGCTAGAAATGATGAAGGACAACTCAGTGAAAGGCTGTCTATCTGTCTGGAAAGAACTGACTTATATTTTGAAGGGGTCTAGAAAACAAAATCAAGATGATACAAGCTCAAAGTAACCTGGTTCTTTCCAGTGTAAGTTAAAGACTGTGTTATCTCAGATAACTGGGAAAAAAAAGTGTGCTAGAATTTTTAATTTATAAAAAAGAAGGCAAAAATAAATTCTCAACTTTATCATAAGCAATACTAAAATCTCTCTGCAGCTTTTTAAGTCCTTGTTATATAGTATATACTTACTATATAGTAAGTAGCTCTCCACAGCACAGCCAGTTTCCTTCCACTGAACAGACTCACCAGGATGGTGATACAAAGATCATTAAGGACAACAGTCTTACTATTTCAGAATAGGTGCTAAACAGCCACTGAAAACCACAGAAGAATAATATATGATTCATTTCAAAGGGAAGGAGCTCTCATGGAATGTTTCTTTCTGAGCCACATTTATGGATTTGGACTGTCCAAATCTGGGAAAACAAAGTTGCTGCTCAGATGCTAGTAAATGATGGTGATCTCTTCTTCTTGTGTTGCCACTGGAGTTTGAAGAATTGATGCCTCAGATATTTGTACCATGTTGTGCCACTACTGAATAAATTGATAACAAGTGGTAAAATCCAATCTCCATAGGAAAAAATATCAGTGATTAGAACATTTTTTGAAATTGAGAGTTTATCTGAGGTGCCTGACCTGATGAAAATGAATACACGACCCGTCATTGACCATAGTAATTTATGGAGTGAACTTGAATACTCATCACCAAGGGAGTATGCAGAATAAAAGCAGAGACTTACTTCCAAGGAAAGCCTTCCAGGGAAAGGGAAACAGGGCATGTTTTGGAACTTCTACAAAGGGCAGAGAAGACCAAGACACTGTGCTAAATATTAGAAATTATTTTGCAAGTTAAAAAAAGGGATTTATTTTACAAGTGAAAAATATTAAAAATGTTGAAAAAAAATAGAAGGAAATATAGTTATTTAGCTCAGAATAAGAAATTACTCAGTCTACATATAGGAAATATTTTCTAATATTCTTACATGACACCTAGATCAACAGACAAATATCCTCTAAAGAAATGCTAGAAGCTCCAACAACTGATTGAGCCTGAAGCAAAAGGGCTCTGGACAGGGTATTTCTGATGTTGATTACAGCTATTTAGACACACAGATTTGGTGCTGTTCCCTTACAGACTTGTTTTTTAGGGGACCTGAATACTCTGTGTTTCTTCTTTTGCTGGTACCACATGAGGGGAGGGTTAGCCCACAGGCTTGGGTCAGAGATCTGGGAGCAGAGGAGAGGTTTTTCTGCAGCTGCAAAATAGTGTGAATAATGAGCAATTGTTCTTTGGCAGTGGGACAAAACTTACAGTCATAGGTAAGTAAGAAATCAGATCCCTGTGATCTATGTGATACTGGTTTAGGGGATGAGAATTAATTAAAAGCTTAATAATGATAATTTTTCATGCAGCAATTAGAACAGGATTAATGCTTTATTGGTTGCTTATGAAAACGAGATGTGCCATTATGGAAGTGTAGGATTTACAGGCACAAATCTTGAAGTCCTTTGGTCTGCAGGCTTTGTCTTTCAATTCTGGGAACTTCATGAAGGGAGAAGGGAAAAAATAATTTTGTTTTTCCATTCTCCAAAGAAGTATTATAGAGATTGAGAATGAAAATGACCAGTGTAGAAGACCAGACAGAAGGGGCTGCTGATCAGACGTTTCTTACAGTTCTTGATTTTACTAGTCTCCTTATTCCATTTCGAAACTGCTCATTTTCTTTTTCTATCTTTTAGTAGTTTTATCATTCTTTCTGTCTCCCTTTTTACCTGCCTTCATTTTCATTTTTTCTTTTTTTTTTTTTTTTTTATATTCTCTTTTTAATAGGGTATTCTTTACCGGGTTCTAATCTTTTCTTTTGTGTCCTGCTGTTACCATCTCTTCACTCCTTAGCCTTTAAGGCTATGAACTGAAGAATTTTACAGAAATAATTTTAGAACAGGAAAAAAAATCATAATACCAAATGCTAGAAGGGAGAAGTAGAAGCAATCAGCCTCTACATACCCACTAAATGGAAAGCAGAGTAGTGCTAAACTATCTAGGGAATTATCTCTATTTAATACCCAGGTCACCTAAGGTCTGTACAAGCTCATAGAGAAGCAGCCCAGGGATCTTTGCAGACCAAGCACTGCTGGTCACAATTAAGGCATCATTTGAATGCAAACACAAGGGCTTAGGGGAAAAGATGTCTGCAAGATATTAATTTCTACTAATTCTGCTGCCTCTCTTCCTCTGCAAAGGAGAGAGTGATCAGAAACAACACCTACAATCCATAGTGCCTTCATATAAAAAAACAAAGTAATAATTTTCTCTTTGGCTTTAGACTTTTCTATGCATTTCTTTATCCAGCAGAACTCTACAGATCCAATGGGTTTCTCATGCTAGATGAGTAAAAAAGGGACTCTAATATAGTGTATGGAAAACCCCCTGGCTTTTGGGGTCACTGCCCGGCTTCTGAGTAACTTCTCATGGCTGCCTTGTGCATCCTTTTGACTGAAGTCTGTTCTCATTGGTCTTACAAGCAGCTATTAAACACTTTAGGACAGGGAACAACCTTTGATTTGTGAGTGTATAGAATCTTGCATCATTTTGGGAAGGTGTATAGCCTAGGCTCAGAGCTTCTCATAGCTACAATAACCTAAACATTACATTACATAAAGACATGTTTAATGTTCTTAAAGATGGATAGGTTAAGGCACAAGGCAAAACCTGTCCCTGGCAGATTCATGTTACCTGCCTCAAGTGTTCTTCAGACTGTGAGAAGGATCAGCTCCTTCCTTCCTTCCTTCCTTGCAGGTCTTCTCTTCCATAGGGAGCCAAGTAGGGTGCCCCATGACAGTATAATTCTGAATGCTGCAATGACCATGGTGTCTTAACTACGTCTCCGTGTAATGCAGATGTACATCTCTGAATGTAATTCAGTTTGTTGAAGATGTTTGTGCCGTATAAGAGACTCCCTTATCTATTAATACAATATTACAAATACAGACCTTACAGCAAAACTGGGGAACATTGCAGACCACCAGTTTGCTCATCAGCTTCTTTGCAGCTTTGTGTTCTTCAGCCAGAGGCAATACAAGAAATTCATGTGCTTGTGCATTTCTGTGGGCAGACCTTTATGTTTCTGTGTAACAAGTGGAAACAAATGCTTCCACTTTCCTGGTGTGTCATATCCAAGAGACATTAATTGTTCAGCTGTTAAAAGGCCAGGTATTTCAGGAGTAACACGGCACAATCTCAGGAGCCCTTTCAGGGGATTTTGATAGAACAGAGTGATGGAGCTGTGTTGCTTTGTGTTTCAGGGAAGGATGATGAAATCCTACCTCCAGCTGTGGCCATCTTTTCCCCATCAAAGCAGGAGATCCAGCAGAAGAGCAAGGCCACGCTGGTGTGCCTGGCCTCTGGCTTCTACCCTGACCACCTGACTCTGGCCTGGAGGGTGAATGGTGTGAAAAGGACCGAGGGGGTAGGGACAGATGAGTCCTCCACACAGAATGGGAGCACCTACTCACTGACCAGCCGACTGAGGATGCCAGCCTGGGAATGGTTCAACCCTTTGAATCGCTTTGAGTGTGTTGCCAATTTTTTTCACAATGGAACAACGCAATCAATAAACAAATTTATCTATGGTGATGCTGGTGAGTAAAAAAAGTCTCTCACCGTGCTGTATAAGACAGAAATCACAAATCGAAAGAGCATGTGCTGTGATATGAACCACATCTAGATACATCTTCCATACAGTGTCTTCTCTGGCACAAATACATGCCTAACTATGTCGGTATTAGCATATGTGTCTTCCCATTCCTGGACCTCTGCACCTACATTACCATTACCCATCTAGAGTTTCTTCAGGCTTTCCACTGAGAAATCTCTGTAGTAGTGTAAATTGCACAGTACCATAAAAACAGCTAGTGTAGTGATATGAGTTAGCCAGTGTTTTGTAAACTGATATTTCTAAAATCTGTATTGTATTTGCTTTGAAGAGAAACATGACTTTGTGTTCATTTTTGTCTTCCAGGTTGTGCACTCACAGAAGGTACGTGTGGCTTCTCACATAAGGAGAATTTTGCCTCTTCTCTCAGGCAATTATCTGTGTGTATTTTAATTCCAGCTTTACTGACACTAAGCACAACGTGTGGGAGATATCTGCTGTATGAATAGCTTCTTCTTTCTCATCTAAGTGATTTGTATGTGATATTAAAAATGAAAAAACAAAAAAGGAAGAAAAGTTTTTTTGAGGGTTCTTTGTGCATGTTATGTGTAGCTGTGCTTTGGGCTTTCACTCTCCCATATGATTCCATTTTGAAAATAGAAGAAATCATGATACCATCCTGTAGACTAGAACTTTTTCTTTATCATTTCCTCCAGTCTTAGACACTGACCTCCATTGGGAATATTCTTCTCAGCCAGGCAAGAAATGATCCATACTTATCCAAGTGTTTCTGTCATCAGGGTTCAGGATATGATATTTCTTAATGTCAAATTTCCCTTCCCGAGTCACATTCCCTTCTACGCTGCTGTCATATGTGGAGGATACCCATATTAAAAATTACATTTCATTCCTTATTGCATACACATTTGCACACTCTTGTTTTTCAACAACCTCTTTAATGCTTCAGGAATCTTAAGGCTGAACCAAGACGGAGCTGGTATCTCAGTACTATGACAACCCCTTAAGAGTGAAAAATCTACAGGAATAAAACTTGTAGAAGCCATGTTATTCTGACTTTCCTGATCCATCAGCAGCACTCGTAAGGCCACTGAAAATAATGAGACAAAATAAAAAATGTGCATCTTGTGATTCAGCCTATTTTGTGTTCCAAACAGGGGATTTGGTTGAACAGCCCAGTTCATCAGTAGATGTGGCAACTCAGCACTTTCCTAGCATGAAGGCAATCTCTGTCTTTCCTAGACTTGCTTTCTCTTTCGGTTCTTTGAGTCACTATGGTCTGTCGCATTCCCTGTTCTCTGGTGTCAACTGAGCCACTCATTTGGCTCAAGTTCCTTTCTGTCTCTTAGCTAAAGATTACAAGGGTTCTCATTTGATGACAGCTCCATTAGAACCAGCATCTCATGGTGATGATGATGATGATGGTGATGATGCAAATTGAATCCAGAAATGGTGTTTGACTTGCAGAGTCGTACTTGCGGTATGGAAATTCTCTGAAGCTTACTTACCTCATCCTCTGTGGCAAAGCCTTGGTCTATGGAGTTTTGGTGAGTGGTCTGGTGTGGACAGCCAAGGTAAGTCAGGGTGCCCCTGGAAGGCTGGGCTTACTCACTAGTCAAGGATCAGTGCATGGAGACTAAACCTGTTCTCAGAGGTGTGGCTGTTCTGCAGGTGCTCTGCCAGGCTTTGTGCAGTCTGGCTTGAAAAATCAAAAGTGATGGGTTTTCCATTACTGTCTTTCTAGAACTCAAAGAAAATCAATGCTATCTAGCAGAGAAATTCCTTCTCACAATCCTCTCTGAGCACATGAAAAAGATGAAAATTAAGGACAAGTTGCCCAGAAAGTAAATAAGGGAAATATCAGATATATCATGCATTTGTGTAACCACTGTAAAACAGCTTATGCCTGCAGTGAAAATCATAAGCAGGTGATGCTTATGGAGGTGATGTAGAGGATAAATCTGATCAACCATTTGCAGAGATTTACAAAGAACAGTGGGAATGAATCTGTGCAAATGGAATCAATTGAACTAACTGCCAGGAAATGTATTTTAATAGTAAGTTTTTCCTGTGGCTGAAAGATACACCCAGCAAGGCCTTGGTAAAACATCTCTGTTTTTCTTCTAAGTGCCCCCTGCCATGTATTGAAAGGCCTCAGGCAGGCCTCTCCAGAGGCTTCTCTTCTCCAGTGTGAAGATGGCTTTGTCTCTAAGCCTTTCTTCATACCCTGAAGCCCTGTGATTGTTTTTTGGGAGCTCCTCTGGACCTGCTCTCACACATCCGTGTTTTTCTTGTGCTGGGCCCCCAGAGCTGGACACAGAACTGCAGGAGCGGCTGGTGGGGGTCACAAGCGCCCACTCTCTCAGTCTGTCCAGGTGCCTCTGGATGGAATCCCTTCCCTCAAACACATCAATGGCCACACAGCTTCGTGTCACCTGTGAACATGCTGAGGGTGCACTTGAGCCCAGTATCAATGACACACTGATGGAAGCTGGAACAAGGCTTTTGGTCCCAGTGCAGAGCCTTGAGGGAAATGGTTTGTGACCGGTCACCAATTGAACATTCAACCATTGATGGTAGCTCTTTGGGCAAGGTCATCCAGCAATTATTCCTGTGTTTGTGTCTGTACTTTGGTGCTTTTTGTTGTTATCATTGTCATTATTATTTTATTGTTCTTATGGTTTTATTGCATTTTGTTTTCAATCAGAATGGTGTCAAGTTATCTAGAGAATAAATGAAGAGCCCTTGTCATCACATCAGCAGGAGCACGACAACTTCTCGACCTTCCCATTGCAAAGTATCTGTGCTTCTAAGAATTTCTGAACACAGTATTTTGTACTTGTCTGTTGCCATCCTGTTCTTCACTTTGTTGTAATCACTGCTGAGCTTTCTCTGTACTTCCATAGGGTATTGTAACATACCTTTAAAAGTAGCACCTTCTTAATGCTCAGAGGCTGAGAACTCATCTCCTTGATTTATGAATAAAGCTTTCACTTTTTTTCCCTTGAAAAAGCATGATTTGTTGTTTTTAAATTTGTTCCTCTGTAGTAATAATGTCCTACCACACACCTTTCAGTGATGAATAGTGCTATAAGCAACTCTCATTAAAGATCATTCACTGACAATCCCTGAAAAATAACTTACTTTTTATGGGAACAGTAGAATCTCATCCAGTACTAACACCATGTACGAACCAGTGGAGCAGAGCTGCAGGCTTTGGAGGTTTGCCCTCGCCAGGGGCTGATTATGAGCCAAAACAGCTGCAGAATTCAAAGGTGGCAGAGAAGGAATCAGCACTCCAGCCAGATGAGAAGTGGCACAGTCTGGGGAGAGGCATGGGAGCTGGTTTTGCTTTTGCTCTGTTCTTCCATGGGATTACCCTGGTGATGACACCAGACTCAAGTGGTGGTGGTAGTGAAGAAGAAAAGTTTGGTGAATAGATTAAAAGTCACCTGACACTTAGTGTGTTTGTTTCAATAGGGTCTGATGGCAGACTTGAGAGGAATCTGTCCCATCTCTGGTAATGTTATTAAAGAAAAAAAGCTTTATCTAAGGGCTTGAGGACAGGTGGGTATAATGCTGTGAAGTGGGGCTGTTTTTCCTGCTCTGTGCTTGTCACTCCTTTAATCTTTCCAAAACACTTCAAAACAGGAGAAAATATCTCATGAACCAAGAGATTCATGTGGTGTTCTGAGTAGAGAAATTGCTTCAGTAGTCTTGTGGCTGCTTCAAACAAAATAGAGAAGTGTTTCCTGGAAAATGCTTTCTACATTAGTGCTTCAAGGGGTCTTACATTGCCAAGATTTGAACAACCTGGTCTAGGGAATGGTGTGGGAACCGTGAGAATGTTGTACAATGGGGTGCATTTCAGGGAGTGTGACTGAGATAAACAGAGAGAGACATCTTTCCATTCTGGTGATGGGTTCTTTCCCCAAGATGCCTCATTATTCATGCTCTATGAAGTTAGAATAGACTGGAGCACAGCAGAATGGAATATTAAGAAAAAATTCCAGCTCTGTCCTGAACACATTAAGATAAATATAATTTATTAGGGCATTTGGCAATAATGGCTGCATTTATCAGGGCTGTCAGAAAAACCCCCAGATCACTCTTGTCCTCACAGGCACAGACTTTCAGAGTGGTCATGGAAGATCTTAGTCAAAGTGAACAGAGAGCAAACTTGGGCATAGGCATTCTGGAGCTTGCAAGCTACAGTGTGAAGGAAGGACACAACACAGTGTTTCTGTGACAGAAAGAATGTGGCAAATGACAGAGACTTCCCTTTTAGATTCTGGAATAACTGAATTAATATCTCTCCATATCTGGAAATTGAGTCATCAATACAGTCCTGTTCTTTTCCTAGCCTGCTACAAGCTATGTAATTCTCATTTTCACAAACTCCAGCTACTATACAGGTGATTGTGCAAAGAGAGCACTTCAAAAGAGAGAGAGATACATATCCGGGCTTGTATAATGTCTCCTTTTCTTTCCCTTTAGTAATTAAGTATGTTTAAAGGAAATGTTTTTGTCCATCAAGCTCTTTTTCCAGAGTGTTTTGGACAGAGGATGTTTGTGATGGGGCTGATGCTGAGGTCCAAGGAGAGAAGCACAATTCAGGTCTGCAGAATTCTTTTTATTTCTCATTCTGGCCATAGAGGAGACCAGATTGGACAAAGTGATGTCTTCAGGGTGATATTTATCTAAGTCCACTTCTCTACAATTACACCGTGTCTTTTATAATTTTCAAGAGAACCAGCTAGTGAGATTGAAGGGGAGGGTTTTAGGCAAAAAGAGGGGCAAAGATTCCAGGGAGATACTGCATAAGACAATCAATGAAGTATGATTCAATTGTGTTGCCCTTTTAAAGGAAAGAGTAAAATGGAAGATTAGGGAGAGTAAGAAAATAAGAAAATAAAGACTAAGAGAAGCAAACCGAGAATGAAAATAAAGACACATCTTAGAGATGGGGTAGAAAGAAATCAAGTGAGAGATAGGGAAGAGGATCTAATGCGCAGTGGAGGAGAAGCAAAGGGAATCAGGCTATGTTTCCGTAAAACTGTGATTGTGGGGACCTTTTCTGTGCCCCATGAACTATAAACCTAAAGGATTAGTAAATGTGGAGAGCCTTTCTGGAGTTCTTTCATCCACTTTGCATCTCATTATTACCTCACACCAAAGTTAAGCTATGGTTAATTCATTGGAAACTCACAATGGACTAAATGAAGAACAGTCATGCATTTTATGTGTAAATGTTTTCTGAATACATATAGGAATAACACAGAATAAGGTAGAGGAGTGACAGTGTAAACTTGGATGCAGAAGATCAGGGTTATCTGAAAATAACAGAAAATAATTTGTGATTTTCCTACTAGAATGACCTTGTGTTGGAGGATTTTTTCCTGTGCTTTACAATCTATTTTTCATACCAAGAAGACTCAAACGTAGCCATTAAAGGCCAGTATGAAAAGCATGTTTACTTCAGGTACCTGGTTATGTTGGTAACTATGTGTTGACACTCTTTGAGACAAGACTGCTCCACTTATTTGTGAGGCAGGGAGATAAAATTTGCCTGTTACCTGTCCCCATCAGTTCCCATCCCTTCAGACAGCCTGCAGAATGAAGGCTTGCTCTTACTCCTAGATGAAGCCTTTTCACAGGCAGAATTATAAGCCCTGGGAGGACACTCTCAAGCAACACCAAGCCAAAAAGACAAACACCAGCCTGTAGTAAGCAAATTGATCTCATTGCAAACCAAAAATTGAAAACTGTGAGCTTAAAGTTTGCTTGTCATACTGGGCACAGAAGAGAGAAAGAGTAGGAAGAAAAGCATCATGAACACTGCCATGATGCTACCGAGTGAAAATTTACTGCATTTAAGGCCAACCAATAAAAGAAAAAAAAAAATGTTCTCTTTTTGAGTATAAGGAAAACATCTTGAGATTATAAATTTAGGGGTAATGGATACACTGAGAGGTAATTGGACTATCACATAGAAACAGCAATGGCAAAGGAAGGATGTGGTCTGTGGTTCTGCCATGGTTCAGCTCCAGCCAGGATCAGGCCCCACGCAGTTGTTTGCTCACTCCCCACCAGCAGGACTGGGGAGAGAATTGGAAAGCACAGGTGAAAAACTCATGGCTTGAGATAAAGACATTTATGAGGTAAAGCAAAAACTGTGCACACAAGCAAAGCATTACCAGGAATTAATTCAGAACTTCCCATGGGCGCGCAGGTGTTCAGCCATTCCCAGGATGGCAGGGCCCCATCACACATAACGGTGACTGGGGAAGACAAACACCATCACTCCAAATGTCCCTCTCTTCCTTCTACCCCCTTCTCACCCCTTTCACACAGTGAGCATGACACCATAGGATATGGATCATCCCTTGGATCAGCTGGGATCAGCTGTCCCTGCTGTCCTTCCTCCCAGGTTCCCAGGCACCACCACCAGTCTCCTTGCCCGCATGGTGGTAGGAGACGCAGAAAAGCTCTTGAATGCTGTGCAAGCTCTGCTCGGCAATAACAAAAACACTTCTATCCTGTCAACAGCATTTGCAGAACAAGCCTAAAACAGAACCCCACAGTAGCTGCTGGGAAAGAAATTAGCTCTACCACAGTCCAAACCAGCACAGGTACTCAGGGCAATCATTCCTAGTGGAACAGGGGGTGGAGTCATGGGTGGGATTGTTTTTGTACCAGGTTGTATCATTGTGGGGACAGGGGGTCCACGATGATACATTCCCCAGGAAGCCTTTACAAAAACCCTTTGGTGCAGGAGCCTTGTGGCAGAGCGTGTCAAGGCAGCTGCAGAGGATTCTGCAGCAGAGCAGGTGTGTTCTGCCTTGGTTTCTCTTAACAGACCTTGTATGCTGGGACCTACTTTCATCAGCTGGGAACTGAGCCTGCCCTCTCTGCGAAGCAAGCTAGCATATTCTGAGATATTGAAATTAATTTTCAGCAAATCAAACTGACTGCCGATGTGCCTAAAGCCTATTGAGCATGCAAAGCTGGGATTATTATTGTTTCCTGATGCACCAATATTTGCAAGAGATGGCAAACTGGTTCTTTCTTGATGTGGTACAAGTGTTAGAATTCTGATATGTAGCAGGTGTCTCTCAGAGGCACTACATAAAATGTGTTGGGGTTCTCTGTCTTAATAAGCCTCCAATATCTGTGGACTGCCTCATGTTTGTGAGAACAAAGGTTGCCTCTAGTCCTTCTCCCCACTGTCTCACTGCAGCTCATCCTTATGGCCCTGAAATGTTTGTCTGGGACCACAGAGCTGATCCTTCTGGGCTCTCCTTGTGTGGATTATTTTAACTTGTCATAAAAGTGAACAGGATCCTGAAAGACTATTCAAGACAGCTGGCCTCCATGGAAAGGAAAACAAAGAGATTTGTTTTAGTTCACTCCCAACAGTCCAGAACCACCTCAGAGAGAGAATGGGTCATGTTTAGGGTTTCAAAAACAGTAATGTTTTCTTAAGGTTGTGCTTATAGTAAGCCTGCTGCCATGCATCCCTTCTCTTAGCTTATGATACATCCCTTTGTCACTGTGAACAGTGCAGACATGCGTTTCGGCAGTGGCACAAAACTTACAGTAATGGGTAAGATATTTTTGTTTCCTCTTTTAATTCACTTCAAATGCAATGTCTTCTATGTAGAGAGCATCATCATTATTATCCTCCACTTTATTATTAAACTGGTGTTCCCCAGCTATGCTGGTAATCCAGTCCACTTCGGAGAGTAAGTTTATTAGTCTAGGCAGGGCACACCTTTCATTTGAGGAACTGAATGAGTGCACTTTCACTTAAGTAAAAGCTGTCCACAGAAAGAATTAGGATAAGGAATGGGATAAATAATGTGTGCACGACATAAAAAAAAAGTTGTCCTAATGAATTGACACATGCAGAAATTCCCCTAAAGTATATCTAGTCTGTATTATGCTGGTTCTCCTGGGGCTAGAAATTATGAAGGACAAGTCAGTGAAAGGCTGTCTATCTTTCTGGAAAGAACTGACATGCCTTGAAGGGGTCTAGGAAACAAAATCAAGATGATAAAAGCTTAAATTGCCTTGGATCTTCCCGGGGTGATTTAAAGGATATGTTATCTCAGATAACTGGGAAAAAAAGTGTACTAGCATTTTTAATTATTAAAAAAAAAAGGCAAATAAATACTCAACGATATCATAAGCAACACTAAAATCTCTCTGCAGCTGTTTAAGTCCTTTTTGTGTGGAGAGAAAGTAGCTCTCCACAGCACAGCCAGTCTTTCCATTGAACAGGCTCACCAGGATGATGATACAAAGGTCACAAAGGACAACAGTCTTACTGTTTCAGGACAGGTGCTAAATAGCCACTGAAAACCACAGATTTCAAAATGGAAAGAGATCACAAGGAATGTTGGCATTTGGGAAATGTTTTCTAATAGTCGAATATGACACCTAGATCAACAGATAAATATCCTCTAAAGAAATGGTAGAAGCTCCAACAACTGATTGAGCCTGAAGCAAAAGGGCTTGGACAGTGTATTTCTGACGTTGATCTCAGCTATTTAGACACACAGATTTGGTGCTGTTCCCTTACTGACCTGTTTTCTAGGAGACCTGAGATAAATGTACTCTGTGTCTCTCCTTTTGCTCTCCACATGAGGGAAGGGTTAGCCCACAGGCTTGGGTCAGAGATCTGGGAGCAGAGGAGAGGTTTTTCTGCAGCTGCAAAACAGTGTGAATAATGATAGACTGTTCTTTGGCAGTGGGACAAAACTTACAGTCATAGGTAAGTAAGAAGTCAGATCTCTGTGATCTATGTGATACTGGTTTAGGGGACAAGAACATTCTTAATTAAAAGCTTAATAATGATAATTTTTCATGCAGACATGAGAACAGGATTAATGCTTTATTGGTTGCTTTTTAAAATGAGATGTGCCATTATGGAAGTGTAGGAATTACAGTGTTGAGGTCCTTGTGTCTTTGTCTTTGTCTTTCAATTCTGGGAACTTCATGAAGGGAGAAGGGAATAAATACTTTTATTTTCACCCATTCTCCAAGAAAATATTATAGAGATTGGGAATGAAAAATGCTTCTCTGCTCTGCAGGTGCTTGCAGTTCATCTGTGTAATGATCCAAGGCAGCACTTCGTAGGTAGAGTCTGGATTCTCCTGTGTGCTGAATCATGTAAGGAAAGAGTAATCTTGCTGGCACTTTGGTTGCCTCTCCATAGATGGTTGGCAGGCTGTCTAAAGTTGCTTTGGGATGCTGGCTACTGCTAACAGTCCTTCTCACAATGTCTACTGCTCAGCAAGGACTGTATTATTTATATATATATTTTATTATATAAAAGTAAAAGCATACTTTTTTCTGCTACTCTTTTCCTTTTCCCCATATTCTTTCTCTGTTTTCTCACATCCCAGCAAAGGATTTAACATCACCTATATCAGGGCATGTTGGAATAACAGGACAAAGCAACTTTTCCCTCTGCTACTGCCCCATTTGATAGCAAATTAGAAATATTGGTGCCTGCTCCCTTAAACAGTACCATTTTAAGGAACTATGTGGCTGGCAGGAAGAGCATAATGACACTGGGGGTTACAGCCTGACTTTGTACAGCTGTGCAAACCAGCAGCTTAACTTTGGAGTTGGCACTGTGCTCAGAGTTATAGGTAAGGAGCTGTTAACCCCAGCGCTCAATGTAGAGGACTCTCAAAAATTTCCCTTGTGTTAATGATATGTAGCATATACACAGATGATTTTAAAATGCAACTAGGAGTGAAAGATAACAAGAAATTATGAAAGTGACCTTGCCTTGATGGGAATAGAGGAAGTGTGGTACTTTTACTCTCAGGTGGGTGAAGTCTGTGTGACAGGGAATGAATGAGTTTATGCATGGAAGTGACTGAGCTTTGTGTCAGTGTCTACCATGTGCAGTGTGGAAGACACAATGAGCTGCTGGTCAGACTTTTTTTTTCAGTTTGTGCTTTTACCAATCCCTTTACTTCGTTTCAAGCATGCTTCTGGTTTTCTTTGTCCTTCTAGTAGATTCAGTAGTTTTATCATTATTTATTTCTGTCTCCCTTTATCACCTACCATCCTCTTTTTTGTTGTTTCTTTCTTTCTTTCCTTAGTCTATCAAATTTCTTTCTCTTCTTTTGTTTTCCTATCTGTTTCCATCTCTTCACTCATTAGGTGTTTAAGCTATGAGCCGAAGAATTTTTCAGAGATACTATTAGGATAGGAAAAAAATTGTAACATGTAGTGGTAGAAGTGAGATGTAGAATCAATCAACCTCTCTACATACCCACTAAAAGGAAAGCAGAGTAGTGCTAAACCCTCTAGGGATAGAGAGCTAAATATCTCTATTTAATACCCAGGTCACCTAAAGTCTGTACAAGCTCATAGAGAAGCAGCCCAGGGATCTTTGCAGACCAAGCTGGTCACAATTAAGGCATCATTTGAATGCAAACACAAGGGCTTAGGGGAAAAGATGTCTGCAAGATATTAATTTCTGCTAATTCTGCTGCCTCTCTTCCTCTGCAAAGGAGAGAGTGATCAGGAACTGTGGACCTGATTTATCTGAGCCTGAGAAAATTACAGCCTGTCAGTGGCTGGTCTGTTCCCAAGGGAAAGTCTCTTGAGAGCTCTCTCGTTCAAGGTCTACCTCTGTAAACAATTTAACTTTCTCAAAACAGTTCTGTACAACTGCAGATAGTGTGTTTTTAGCTTATCCCATCAATTGGATAAGAGGTGATGTTCCCTTTACCAATCATGTTAAACCTGCAGTGTAAGACCCTATAAAAAGCTGAAAAGTTCAGGGAATAAAGGCCCTTCCTAGCAACTCATTCTGGTGTGTGTGCTGTGAATGAATCCACGCTTCTACATCGTGCCCAGCAATGACAAGGAAAAACATCTACAATTCATAGTGCCTTCATACAAAAAAAAACAACCCAAAGTAATAATTTTCTCTTTGGCTTCATACTTTTCTATGCATTTCTTTTTCCAGCAGCACTCTACAGATCCTATGGGATCATCATGCTAGATGAGTAAAAAAGGGACTCTAATATAGTGTATGGAAAACCCCCTGGCTTTTGGGGTCACTGCCCGGCTTCTGAGTAACTTCTCATGGCTGCCTTGTGCATCCTTTTGACTGAAGTCTGTTCTCATTGGTCTTACAAGCAGCTATTAAACACTTTAGGACAGGGAACAACCTTTGATTTGTGAGTGTACAGAATCTTGCATCATTTTGGGAAGGTGTATAGCCTAGGCTCAGAGCTTCTCATAGCTACAATAACCTAAACATTACATTACATAAAGACATGTTTAATGTTCTTAAAGATGGATAGGTTAAGGCACAAGGCAAAACCTGTCCCTGGCAGATTCATGTTACCTGCCTCAAGTGTTCTTCAGACTGTGAGAAGGATCAGCTCCTTCCTTCCTTCCTTCCTTGCAGGTCTTCTCTTCCATAGGGAGCCAAGTAGGGTGCCCCATGACAGTATAATTCTGAATGCTGCAATGACCATGGTGTCTTAACTACGTCTCCGTGTAATGCAGATGTACATCTCTGAATGTAATTCAGTTTGTTGAAGATGTTTGTGCCGTATAAGAGACTCCCTTATCTATTAATACAATATTACAAATACAGACCTTACAGCAAAACTGGGGAACATTGCAGACCACCAGTTTGCTCATCAGCTTCTTTGCAGCTTTGTGTTCTTCAGCCAGAGGCAATACAAGAAATTCATGTGCTTGTGCATTTCTGTGGGCAGACCTTTATGTTTCTGTGTAACAAGTGGAAACAAATGCTTCCACTTTCCTGGTGTGTCATATCCAAGAGACATTAATTGTTCAGCTGTTAAAAGGCCAGGTATTTCAGGAGTAACACGGAACAATCTCAGGAGCCCTTTCAGGGGATTTTGATAGAACAGAGTGATGGAGCTGTGTTGCTTTGTGTTTCAGGGAAGGATGATGAAATCCTACCTCCAGCTGTGGCCATCTTTTCCCCATCAAAGCAGGAGATCCAGCAGAAGAGCAAGGCCACGCTGGTGTGCCTGGCCTCTGGCTTCTACCCTGACCACCTGACTCTGGCCTGGAGGGTGAATGGTGTGAAAAGGACCGAGGGGGTAGGGACAGATGAGTCCTCCACACAGAATGGGAGCACCTACTCACTGACCAGCCGACTGAGGATGCCAGCCTGGGAATGGTTCAACCCTTTGAATCGCTTTGAGTGTGTTGCCAATTTTTTTCACAATGGAACAACGCAATCAATAAACAAATTTATCTATGGTGATGCTGGTGAGTAAAAAAAGTCTCTCACCGTGCTGTATAAGACAGAAATCACAAATCGAAAGAGCATGTGCTGTGATACGAACCACATCTAGATACATCTTCCATACAGTGTCTTCTCTGGCACAAATACATGCCTAACTATGTCGGTATTAGCATATGTGTCTTCCCATTCCTGGACCTCTGCACCTACATTACCATTACCCATCTAGAGTTTCTTCAGGCTTTCCACTGAGAAATCTCTGTAGTAGTGTAAATTGCACAGTACCATAAAAACAGCTAGTGTAGTGATATGAGTTAGCCAGTGTTTTGTAAACTGATATTTCTAAAATCTGTATTGTATTTGCTTTGAAGAGAAACATGACTTTGTGTTCATTTTTGTCTTCCAGGTTGTGCACTCACAGAAGGTACGTGTGGCTTCTCACATAAGGAGAATTTTGCCTCGTCTCTCAGGCAATTATCTGTGTGTATTTTAATTCCAGCTTTACTGACACTAAGCACAACGTGTGGGAGATATCTGCTGTATGAATAGCTTCTTCTTTCTCATCTAAGAGATTTGTATCTGATATTAAAAATGAAAAAACAAAAAAGGAAGAAAAGTTTTTTTGAGGGTTCTTTGTGCATGTTATGTGTAGCTGTGCTTTGGGCTTTCACTCTCCCATATGATTCCATTTTGAAAATAGAAGAAATCATGATACCATCCTGTAGACTAGAACTTATTCTTTATCATTTCCTTCATTCTTAGACACTGACCTCCATTGGGAATATTCTTCTCAGCCAGGCAAGAAATGATCCATACTTATCCAAGTGTTTCTGTCATCAGGGTTCAGGATATGATATTTCTTAATGTCAAATTTCCCTTCCCGAGTCACATTCCCTTCTACGCTGCTGTCATATGTGGAGGATACCCATATTAAAAATTACATTTCATTCCTTATTGTATACACATTTGCACACTCTTGTTTTTCAACAACCTCTTTAATGCTTCAGGAATCTTAAGGCTGAACCAAGACGGAGCTGGTATCTCAGTACTATGACAACCCCTTAAGAGTGAAAAATCTACAGGAATAAAACTTGTAGAAGCCATGTTATTCTGACTTTCCTGATCCATCAGCAGCACTCGTAAGGCCACTGAAAATAATGAGACAAAATAAAAAATGTGCATCTTGTGATTCAGCCTATTTTGTGTTCCAAACAGGGGATTTGGTTGAACAGCCCAGTTCATCAGTAGATGTGGCAACTCAGCACTTTCCTAGCATGAAGGCAATCTCTGTCTTTCCTAGACTTGCTTTCTCTTTCGGTTCTTTGAGTCACTATGGTCTGTCGCATTCCCTGTTCTCTGGCGTCAACTGAGCCACTCATTTGGCTCAAGTTCCTTTCTGTCTCTTAGCTAAAGATTACAAGGGTTCTCATTTGATGACAGCTCCATTAGAACCAGCATCTCATGGTGATGATGATGATGATGGTGATGATGCAAATTGAATCCAGAAATGGTGTTTGACTTGCAGAGTCGTACTTGCGGTATGGAAATTCTCTGAAGCTCACTTACCTCATCCTCTGTGGCAAAGCCTTGGTCTATGCAGTTTTGGTGAGTGGTCTGGTGTGGACAGCCAAGGTAAGTCAGGGTGCCCCTGGAAGGCTGGGCTTACTCACTAGTCAAGGATCAGTGCATGGAGACTAAACCTGTTCTCAGAGGTGTGGCTGTTCTGCAGGTGCTCTGCCAGGCTTTGTGCAGTCTGGCTTGAAAAATCAAAAGTGATGGGTTTTCCATTACTGTCTTTCTAGAACTCAAAGAAAATCAATGCTATCTAGCAGAGAAATTCCTTCTCACAATCCTCTCTGAGCACATGAAAAAGATGAGAATAAAGGACAAGTTGCCCAGAAAGTAAATAAGGGAAATATCAGATATATCATGCATTTGTGTAACCACTGTAAAACAGCTTATGCCTGCAGTGAAAATCATAAGCAGGTGATGCTTATGGAGGTGATGTAGAGGATAAATCTGATCAACCATTTGCAGAGATTTACAAAGAACAGTGGGAATGAATCTGTGCAAATGGGATCAATTGAACTAACTGCCAGGAAATGTATTTTAGTAGTAAGTTTTTCCTGTGGCTGAAAGATACACCCAGCAAGGCCTTGGTAAAACATCTCTGTTTTTCTTCTAAGTGCCCCCTGCCCTGTATTGAAAGGCCTCAGGCAGGCCTCTCCAGAGGCTTCTCTTCTCCAGTGTGAAGATGGCTTTGTCTCTAAGCCTTTCTTCATACCCTGAAGCCCTGTGATTGTTTTTTGGGAGCTCCTCTGGACCTGCTCTCACACATCCGTGTTTTTCTTGTGCTGGGCCCCCAGAGCTGGACACAGAACTGCAGGAGCGGCTGGTGGGGGTCACAAGCACCCACTCTCTCAGTCTGTCCAGGTGCCTCTGGATGGAATCCCTTCCCTCAAACACATCAATGGCCACACAGCTTCGTGTCACCTGTGAACATGCTGAGGGTGCACTTGAGCCCAGTATCAATGACACACTGATGGAAGCTGGAACAAGGCTTTTGGTCCCAGTGCAGAGCCTTGAGGGAAATGGTTTGTGACCGGTCACCACTTGAACATTCAACCATTGATGGTAGCTCTTTGGGCAAGGTCATCCAGCAATTATTCCTGTGTTTGTGTCTGTACTTTGGTGCTTTTTGTTGTTATCATTGTCATTATTATTTTATTGTTCTTATGGTTTTATTGCATTTTGTTTTCAATCAGAATGGTGTCAAGTTATCTAGAGAATAAATGAAGAGCCCTAGTCATCACATCAGCAGGAGTACGACAACTTCTCAACCTTCCCATTGCAAAGTATCTGTGCTTCTAAGAATTTCTGAACACAGTATTTTGTACTTGTCTGTTGCCATCCTGTTCTTCACTTTGTTGTAATCACTGCTGAGCTTTCTCTGTACTTCCATAGGGTATTGTAACATACCTTTAAAACTAGCACCTTCTTAATGATCAGAGGCTGAGCACTCATCTCCTTGATTTATGAATAAAGCTTTCACTTTTTTTCCCTTGAAAAAGCATGATTTGTTGTTTTTAAATTTGTTCCTCTGTAGTAATAATGTCCTACCACACACCTTTCAGTGATGAATAGTGCTATAAGCAACTCTCATTAAATATCATTCACTGACAATCCCTGTAGAATTAACTTACTTTTTATGGGAACAGTAGAATCTCATCCAGTACTAACACCATGTACGAACCAGTGGAGCAGAGCTGCAGGCTTTGGAGGCTTGCCCTCGCCAGGGGCTGATTATGAGCCAAAACAGCTGCAGAATTCAAAGGTGGCAGAGAAGGAATCAGCACTCCAGCCAGATGAGAAGTGGCACAGTCTGGGGAGAGGCATGGGAGCTGGTTTTGCTTTTGCTCTGTTCTTCCATGGGGTTACCCTGGTGATGACACCAGACTCAAGTGGTGGTGGTAGTGAAGAAGAAAAGTTTGGTGAATAGATTAAAAGTCACCTGACACTTAATGTGTCTGTTTCAAAAGGATCTGATGACAGACTTGAGAGGAATCTGTCCCATCTCTGGTAATGTCATTAAAGAAAAAAAGCTTTATCTAAGGGCTTGAGGACAGGTGGGTATAATGCTGTGAAGTGGGGCTGTTTTTCCTGCTCTGTGCTTGTCACTCCTTTAATCTTTCCAAAACACTTCAAAACAGGAGAAAATATCTCATGAACCAAGAGATTCATGTGGTGTTCTGAGTAGAGAAATTGCTTCAGTAGTCTTGTGGCTGCTTCAAACAAAATAGAGAAGTGTTTCCTGGAAAATGCTTTCTACATTAGTGCTTCAAGGGGTCTTACATTCCCAAGATTTGAACAACCTGGTCTAGGGAATGGTGTGGGAACCGTGAGAATGTTTTACAAAGGGGCACATTTCAGGGAGTGTGACTGAGATAAACAGAGAGAGACATCTTTCCATTCTGGTGATGGGTTCTTTCCCCAAGATGCCTCATTATTCATGCTCTATGAAGTTAGAATAGACTGGAATACTGCAGAATGGAATATTAAGAAAAAATTCCAGCTCTGTCCTGAACACATTATGATGAATATAATTTATTAGGGCATTTGGCAATAATGGCTGCATTTATCAGGGCTGTCAGAAAAACCCCCAGATCACTCTTGTCCTCACAGGCACAGACTTTCAGAGTGGTCATGGCAGAACTTAGTCAAAGTGAACAGAGAGCAAACTTGGGCATAGGCATTTTGGAGCTTGCAAGCTACAGTGTGAAGGAAGGACACAACACAGTGTTTCTGTGACAGAAAGAATGTGGCAAATGACAGAGACTTCCCTTTTAGATTCTGGAATAACTGAATTAATATCTCTCCATATCTGGAAATTGAGTCATCAATACAGTCCTGTTCTTTTCCTAGCCTGCTACAAGCTATGTAATTCTCATTTTCACAAACTCCAGCTACTATACAGGTGATTGTGCAAAGAGAGCACTTCAAAAGAGAGAGAGATACATATCCAGGCTTGTATAATGTCTCCTTTTCTTTCCCTTTAGGAATTAAGTATGTTTAAAGGAAATGTTTTTGTCCATCAAGCTCTTTTTCAAGAGTGTTTTGGACAGAGGATGTTTGTGATGGGGCTGATGCTGAGGTCCAAGGAGAGAAGCACAATTCAGGTCTGCAGAATTCTTTTTATTTCTCATTCTGGCCATAGAGGAGACCAGATTGGACAAAGTGATGTCTTCAGGGTGATATTTATCTAAGTCCACTTCTCTACAATTACACCGTGTCTTTTATAATTTTCAAGAGAACCAGCTAGTGAGAATGAAGGGGAGGGTTTTAGGAAAAAATAGGGGCAAAAATTCTAGGGATATACTGCATAAGACAATCAATGAAGTATGATTCAATTGTGTTGACCTTTTAAAGGAAAGAGTAAAATGGAAGATTAGGGAGAGTAAGAAAATAAGAAAATAAAGAGAAGCAAACCAAGAATGAAAATAAAGACACATCTTAGAGATGGGGTAGAAAGAAATCAAGTGAGAGATAGGGAAGAGGATCTAATGCGTAGTGGAGGAGAAGCAAAGGGAATCAAGTTATGTTTTTTAAAACTGTGATTTTAGGGATCTTTTCTGTGCACCATGAACTATAAACCCAAGGGATTAGTAAATGTGTAGAGCCTTTCTGGAGTTCTTTCATCCACTTTGCATCTCATTATTACCTCACACCAAAGTTAAGCTATGGTTAATTCAGTGGAAACTCACAATGGACTAAATGATGATCAGAGTCACACATTTTATACATAAATGTTTCTTTTGTAGATGTAGGAAAAATGCAGATCAAGATAGAGGAGCACTTGTGGAGCTTTGGAAGCAGAATACCTGAGAATGTGCTAGGCAGGCAGAAGGAGTAGGAGGCTTACAGTGGAGGCCCTACAGGGAGTTTCTGTCTAACACAGAGTCATTAGCAGAGGAAAATGTCTCTGAAGGCCTCAGTAGAAAACAATACTTCAGTATGAGAGCAGGTGATGTGCCAAAATATGCTGGAAATTATCTCTTTTACAGAACAGCAGTTAAATTTTAGCAAAACAGGATGCGGTTTGACATTTTCTCAAAAAACCATTTTGATAGCGCATCAGCCTCTCTTACCACAACAACACCCCTGCTTCTCAGGACGAGGCACAGGATGTGGCTTTCTGTTCACCATTTAACAACTGGGCCGAAAAAGTGATACATAAACGGTCTCGTGAAAGCTGTTGGGTTTTTTGCCTCAAGTTATCTCAAAATCTTCTTGTTGCTCAAGTCTGCAGATGGGTCCTGCATGTGCAGCTGCTCTTTCTGTTGTACAACATACAAAAAAAAAAAAAAAAAAAAAAGAAAAGATTTGTGGGTTTGGGGGAGTTGCTGACCCGTTTTTACAAATTAAAAAAACTCTAATGCTTTTTCTTGGCATCTCAAAAATAAAAATCATAGACTAGTCGAAAAATTGATGGGAGGGGACTTCTGAAGGTGTCTCAATACAAATTCCTGTTCAAAACAGGGCTAACTCCAGTTGTTCAACTCATGTTGCTTAGAGCTTTGTCCAGGTGATTTCTGAATAACTTCAAGGACAGAGATTTGACAAGATCTCCGAGAAACATGTTCCAGTGTGGAAGCATCATTTTTTTGTCTTTTATTTTATTTTTTGTCATTCATGTCTAATCAGAGTTTATCTTGCTGCAACTTGTTCCCACTTGATTTCCATTTGATTGTGCCCTTCTAAGACTATGACTCTTGTCAGGCATTTGGAGTCATGCAATTACTAATCTTTTAGCTTTCTTCTCTCCATGATGAACAAAATCAATTCCCTCAACCTCTCTTATGTTTCTGCTCCAGTCCCTTGATCATCTTAGCAACTGACCCTCTGCTGCACTCCACAGTTTTTTATCTCTGTTGTACTGGGGCTGGGGTAGCGCAGGAATGTATGTGGGCCAGAGAGTTGGTATTCCAGATGTAGTCTCAAGAGTGCTTCAACATGCTAACTGCACCCTTGCTAATGCAACCAAATTGCAATTAGCCTTCATTGCTGGAAGGGCTTGCCACCTACTCATGTTTAATTACTTTTCTGCAAAGTTGTTCTCCTAGCAGATCAGCTGATATTTACAGAATTCACATAAAAGATATTTCACATTCTCTCCAGACATGTGCCTGTAGTCCAATAATTCCTGTGGCAATGAAGAAACACTGCACAATAATCACAAATTGAAAATTTCCTTTGAAGTTCAGTATCTGCATGTGTGGTAATACTCCTTTGCACTACAACATTTACAATATAATCTGACATAGTTCAGACTGGGATAAGAATATTATCACAGTGTGGATGCTATGTCTATTTATGGACTGTTCCCATTCTACATCCTTTATTTAAACCTTTCCAAAACCGGAAACACAACAATATTTTTTATTTTTTTTTTTTTTTTAAATTTCAGAACTAGAACTAGAAAGCAGGTGACTTTTATGCATCACAAGAACCTTGCTTAGTGGTTTTTTTTGTTTAGAACAATTTAAGACAATTTATTATATTATCATGAAAGGCTTACACCAAAGAGTATCTCAGGATATGACTAATCCACTGCATCAATTACACTATCTGGGAGAATGGTGGTGATGGAAAGACACTGGTTAGTCTTTTTGTGTGACATGAAAGAGTCTTTGTGCCAAACCAGAAATATCCTGTCAGGGAGGGGTATTGCAGTATATTAATTTACATTCACGTCCTGTTTGTTCATCCCTCTATATTTTTGTCTTCAAAATATGGATGCTTTCTGAAGCAGTGTTCATATCAGGACTCAGCTCACCCTCAGAAAGATAAACAAGGCCTTGAGAAACACCACAGATTTGCCTTGGATAAAAAAAACCCTCAGAACTCAGCCACAGAGAGAAGGAATCAACCAGATTAAGACTGAATATTGCTGCTTATTGAGTTGTGAGAGAGATAAAGAGGTAGATGTGACACACATAGTGGTATGAGATTCACTATGCAACCAGAAGTAAACTCCATAGTCAGAACAATTTCTGAACCAATGAAAATCTACTTGTTATTTTTTCTTGAATGTGAATATATTCCACGTTTTGTACTATTTGACTACCTGTCTTTCCACTTTATATTCTCCAAATACATACAACTTTTCAGAATTTTGTCTATGCACTTGCAGGCCATGGTAACGACTCCTCTTTTGTCATTTTAATCCAGTCTGTTGCATATTAGTTCTGTTTAGATTCTATTCCTGCATTATCTTTTGTTCAGACTCCACATCACCATTGAAAATGGTAATTCTACCATTTCCTTATGATTAGGGTAACCTTTCCAAGCACAGTGAAAAATATTGTGGTTCAGGAAGGAATGAGAGTGCCCACAGAGGTCACTATCTAAAGTATTTCAGACTTGTGTATGTCAAGCAAACTGTTCTGTGTCAGGTAAGAAAATGTCTTAGGGGACAATAACTTGTGGCTGTGTCGACTACAATTTACATTTCCTTTATTTTATATCTGCATTTGGTTAATTATCTTTATTGATTGTTCTGATGAGATGGAGTATAATTTGCTGATCAGGAAAGAGGAGCTCAGCAATTAGACCACACTTCAAATACCTATTTTGCCTTGGTCTTATTTCTTCCTATTCTTGTTCCACCTCAGTAACATCTGGTTTGTGAGTAGGTGACTGCCCTAAACACCCTCTTCCTGCGCTGAGAGCAGCTTCAGAGAGAAGGTGATGAAAGGGGAGAGGTTTATGTAAAGAAAGCAAGTGACTTTGAAGTGTTGTGTCCAAACTACTGGCACAGAAGTAGGTGGCTGAGTGGTTCAGCTTCACAGACAAAATATCCAAATAGAATTCTGCAAGGTCTGGCCGGTTAGCTTGGAATCCAGCTGGAATGTCACCCACTTGTTTTTGATTTACACCATAGGAATAATAAATCAATTGCATTCCCTTCCCTGGCTGCTGCAGATACCAGTACATAGAATTGTGATTATTATTTTGACTGCATTTCAGAGTAGCTTTTTCATCTTCTCTCACCACAAGACTTGGGGTTTGGGTGATTTCAGCTCCTGTAAAATGGAATAAAACAAGAACACAGTAAAACAAGTAAGCCACATTCTCCCAGCAGCAGAGAAGATATTATAGCTCTACTGATTCCTTACTTGTTCTGAAGAAGTATATTGCCACACACAGAGCCGTCCACATCCTCATTTCTGCCTCAGGAGTCAGTGAACCTACCCTATACAGGACTATACATCCGCTTCACCTGCTTCCCCTAAACCAATGGCAGAAATCTCTGTAACAGCTACATCTACACTGAAAAACAAGCTCCCTCCTGCAAGATTTTAAGCAAACACTTCATTTGAAGTGCATGTGTTGAAAACACAGAAAAATTCAACCTGACTCATCTGGAAGCTTTTCATAACCTACCAACGAAAATTGTGGTTTTATTTACCCTTGCATGTCTTTTTTTACCTCTTGATATTTTGTTTCCAGAATAAACCAGAAAATACTTAGTGCAACCAAATGATGTGCTTTCATTTTATATTGGTAACTGATGGGTCTTTTCTTTTGGGAAAAATACAATACCTATGCTCAGACCTTAATTTGTTTTCCTCCTTCTCCACCTGTTAGAACAAGCATGCATGATATTATTTTGGGAAGAGCTTTATATGGGAGCCTGTCGCAGCCTTAGCACACAGCAAAAATGAAGAAAAAGTGGGTTATTCCTGAAGTAAATATCTAACAACTTCTTGGCCAGCAGTACCTGTACTAATTATAAGTGCATCTTGCAGGATCCAGAGTGATACCACTGATTCTGACATAAACTTTTAACCTGATTTAAGAAGACTGGTTGCTGTCCCACCATGGTATTTTGGAAGTACACTGGGAACCATCACAGTACTCATAATTTGCCATTTATAGCTTTGAAGTGTGGCCCCCAGAGGCCAGCGCTCATATAAAGCAACGCAAGATCTGTGCTACTGAAAATATTCTTTCTTACTTAAGTGAAAGGGTACCATCTGGTGGAGTGAGGGGGTGTTTGCAGTTATCCTTAGAGGATTATTTTTCACAGATCTTTATTTTTGCATTGGCAGATATTAATGGAGAAGGGACTGGAACTAATGTACCAGAGATATAAATGTCTGTCATTAAACTAGAGACTGAAATGCTGCATTGAGAGTGTTGACTCACAAGTACACAGGTTCTTTATCTGGACAAGAAAAATACCAGAGGTGATATTGAGAATGGGATTTCAAAAACATAATGCAGAGGAGAAGGGGAGCTAGTGTGTGTAGCAGCTGATTAAGTTCCTAACAAGATATGCTGTAAAAATTGTCCTAATATCCAGGTAAACAGGATGGAAACTTTTCACTCACAACAGTTTTCCTCTGGGTTTTACATGGTACAGGGGGCAGAGGAGGGGTCTACAGCAAAAACATTATAGGTAAAATATAAACACTATAGGTAAAATATTTCAGAACAATATCTAGATTCAAATCCCATGTTGTTGTTTCAAGACAGAATCTCAAAATCCAGAAAAAACAGCTCTCTTGTGCACTGTCCTATAGGGTATCACAAAGGCATTAATGACTAATGTTTTTCTGCTGTATAAAAAATACAAATTAACCACTCCAGTGGTGAAGTCTAAGTGTTCAAGTGTGGGCAGTTGGTGGGAGAGACCTCATCACCTAGTCCTGGCACTGAGTTTGTTGGGAGGTTGGTCTTCCTGATGAAGTTCTAAAAATAAAGGCATCAAAATGTCTTGCTGGCACTCTGAGGATAACATGGCTGAAAACCTATACCTAATCATCAGCTCAGTGTTGTGATAGGCTTTCTTTCTTCTTAATGGGAATAAACGCGTGTAACATGGGCTTCACTCTCAACAAATGTCATGATTAATCTTTTAGCCATTTTTTTTTTTTTAATTTTTTGTGCAACACTGAAATGACAAGATATGGAAAAAAGAAAAAGTTACTACTAGCAAAATTAATAGAACTGATCCTGTAAACATAAATACATCTTTCAGGAAAAAGCAAAAATACACTATTAATTTAAAAATAATTTAAAATTTAGAAAAAATACTGCACTGTCTTTTCTTTTATTTTTTTCTTCTTTTTTTTTGTTGGAAGAAAATTATTTGTTCAAATGCCCTGACTATTACCCTGTCAAGAAAAAAGACAAGATGAAATGTAGAAAACATGCCCTTTTTTTTTTCCTCTCAATTTGTCAAATTTATTTTAAAATTAGTTACCTTTGTCACCTTCCAGTCATGAGTATCAGGAACATTTTACATGAGAGAATACTCACTCCTGTCTGTAAGTCAGCTGTTTCAGACTTGTGTTTTCACATTACTTTTATCTGAAAAAGATATGATAATGGTAATTAGTATAATTTGCATATTCCATAATCTCTTCTCTGGTCAGCTCAATTTCACACAGCACTTTTGGTGTGGATGAGTTACACAGAGAGGGGATTTCCAAGTGGGTTTCACCGTGGATTTTGTAACATCCAGAGATGCTGCAAAAATATTTATCTCATAAATCAGGGGTGTCTCAGCTCTCTTCATTGTCAGAAATTTGAATGCCACTATTATTCAGGCCTGAATGACAGGTTTTCTTTCAGGAGATCTCAAGCTCCTTGATGTCCTTGGTGTCTCTTTTTCAGAACCCTGTGTGTTGCTCTGTGGGGGTCATGGAAGTTTCAGCACTGCACAAGACTGCTGTCATTGCAGTTAAGCCACTGGCAATGTCGGTTTGGTTCTATAGCCCTCCTACTCAGACCTGGAATTTCAATCCACTTTTTTTTTTTTTTTTTTTTTTTTCTTTCATTTAAACCAGTTCTAAATTCTTACTGAAAATATAATAGAATTAAGTAATGGATTCCTTATCACAGGAGCATCCCTTGGTGAGGGTGGAAGGGAAAGAAACTGGCCTACTGACAGAAACTTAGTCTGTCCAGCTACTCACAATGGTAAGTAAAGTAAAGGAGATTATTTTTTTTCTGTTGCAGGACCTGCATGTGCTCGGTCATACTGAAGGCTCCTGGCACTATAAAGCACCCCAATGTTTTGGGATTTCCTTTTTTTCTGATAAAGAGTTTTTATGCTCAGTCTAAACTTCCACTTCTTTTGCTGCCTGCACTAAAACGTGCTGTCTCAACTCCCTGAACTGGCTGTTGGAAGCAGTAAATGCAAACTTGTCTCTGTGCCCCTCCTGGTGGAGAATCAGAGAATCCACCTGAAAAAGAAAGCAGGAAGGAGGGAAGGAGTAAAACACACAAACGAACAGACAAACAAAATCAGAGAAAGTCTTCTCATGCACAGCAGATCATTTCTGTTCATGTATTTAGTGAATATTGTGATAAAGAGAAGCAATGGCTACCCAGATATCTTTCTTTGCTTAAACATCACTGATCTCAGATAAAAAAGCTACAGACCAGTTGAATTACATACCATTTCAGACTTTCTGTCTTCCACTGCCATTTGTCTTAACCTTAATCTTATCCCTAATTTGCTCCAGAATTCGCATACAACACTCTTGCAGATTACTTCCATTCTCCCCTCTTCCCATCTTGTTTTTCCTCTTCCTCAATTAAAATTTATCATTTCAAAACAAGTTTTCTGTGCTTTTGCCACCTACATGGCCCTTTTGCATCAAGGCCTGTCAAACCTCACAGCTTTGATCAGACTGTACTTTTGTACAGATAACAAAGCAACCTTTTAAAATTTCCTCTACCAGACCTTCAGATTATTACTTTTCATCATCTTGTAAGTGTTTAAGAACACAAGAAACTCTGAGGCTTTCCCCACCCACTCATCTGATCTACACAACCTCGTAGTGCAAATTCTACCTTCTGTTTTTTCAAACACACAGAGTAAGAGGAATTATACTGAAAGCCTTCTTCTATTTGGCAATCAACACCAGAATAAAGCACATTCTCACGTTCATCAGGTTTAGTCTTTCATATCTCGCTACTCAGAAGCCCTGGATATCCTGTCCTGCAGGACTGATGATTCCTTGGGCAGCTGATCACAACTCCTATTAGTCTGCCTCCTATTTTAGCTGCCAGCATCAAACATGTTGCAGCCCTACTGATCTTTTGCTTCTCACTAATAAAGCAGCCTGTGAGTGCTTTAGAAAGGAGAGCCAGTGGGAGAACAGGCAGCATAAGAAGTCGAATAGTTAAAGAGAAAGGTAGGCATAAAGTTATGCCCTCTTGACTATTAACAATGCAACTACTTTGGTGAGAGGGAAGATAGAACTGGAAATAGCAGACAGGAGACCAACAGGTATACTACCTCAGCCAGAAGAGAGATAGGTGGCTGAAATAAAGAGAACAGAAAGTCAAGGAAAGGATGTTTAGTCTACTTGCAATGCTGTGGACTGAGATGCAGCAATTACAGCTGCTTGTCCTTCACATAAGCAATGTTTAACATTCAAGGTATTGATTTTGAGTATATTTGCTGTCAATGCAGTCAATAAAATACTTTGCAGAGGAAGCAAAAGCTATAGACCTCTAAATTCTCATGTAAGTAAAGAAGCATGCTTTACATCACAGCTGCAAATAAAACCTAAAGGATGCTGGCTGCCACACATTTTTGAGTAGAAGACACTGCTCATTAACTATTCAACAGTTTACTGAAAAACCAAGGAAAGAAGACAAGTCAGCAAAATCTTAAAACCAGCCTGAAACTGGTTTTTATCATATGGTGATAAAAGTATTTAATTGCAGAGTTTTCTTTCTAGCACATCTGTACAAAATCTCACATATAACCACCAAGCAAAATTAATTTCTTTGCTGCCAATCTTATCCATATGATTAAAAAAAAAACCCCAAAAAAAACACCACACCAAAAAAAAACCCAAAGCATTTGACTTTGCAAACAACATAAAAATAACATATAGTCAGGCAGTGAAAAAAGTGAGAGTAATATTCTGGCAGAACCAAGAAACACAGCTTGCATTTTAGGATGCTAGCAGGACTATATGGGAGAAGAAAGAAATCTTTCTGTCTGATGATACGACAACGCAGAGGTACAACCCTACAGTATTTAAGGTAGTTTTAATTAATAATGTAACTATATATTTGGTAACAGAATGTGATTAAAAAGAGTACTACTGTATCTATATCTGTCACAAGTATCAATTTTTTCACTGTTCAGATGATTCCAAAAATATTATTACATACTGGATAAAATTGACTAGAAGTTGATTCTGTGAACAGTTAAACATGGAGGGGAAGGAGGGGCTGAATCTGAGTGACATTAACAACATTTTCTGTAGTTTGAGGAGCATGATCTATCAGGACACTTTCATTGTGCAACAATGTACACAATCCCTGTTATATTTCATAATTCTTACCACATCCTGAAGAAAGAACTCATGCAGTTAGTTATACTCGCTTGAAATTCTTCTCTGGGAAAGAAGATGGGAACAATAAATAACATTAGCTCCATAAACACCCTTATTTGTGGTGATATTTGATGTGTTGGTAATCAAAGTACTTCTTCAAGAAAAAAAATCTCACAACACTCTCTGGTTGGATCTGTCCTTATCTCAACTATTCATGACCCACTTTGGCAAAAAGGACTGTCACGGGTTTAAGCTCAGCTGGAGATGAAACAGTGCAGAGCCTCACTCACTCCCCTCCTTTCCCCTCCACATCTTCCCTGGTGAAATGGGGAGGAGAATCAAAGTGAAACGTATATGTTGAGATAAGAACAGTTTAATATTTGAAAATGAAGTCAAATATATGAAGAATAAGAATAAGAATAAGAATAAGAATAAGAATAAGAATAAGAATAAGAATAAGAATAAGAATAAGAATAAGAATAAGAATAAGAATAAGAACAAGCAACGAGTAATGCACAATGCTATTGCTCACCACCCTCTGACCAATGCCAGACCTCACTTCCCAACCCCAGACTGGCTGTGCTTCCATGAACTCCCCCCAGTTTAAATACTGGGCATGACGTTCTGTGGTGTGGAATATCCCTCTGGTCAGTTTGGGTCCACTGTCCCAGCTATGCTCCCTCCCAGCTTCTTTTGTTTCCACTGGCAGAGCACGAGACATAGAAAAAGAAAGAAGTCCTTGACTCAGGATAAACACGACTTAGCAAAAACCCAAAACGTCAGTGTGTTACCAACACCATTCTCTTTCCAAATCCAAAACGCAGCACTGCAACAGCTAGGAAGGAAATTACCCCAGCTGAAACTGGGACAATAAAGTACAAGTAAACTTTACTATTCCATTTGAAAACTTGAGTACCTAAATTTTTTCACAGAGAAAGATAAAGGATTTTCAATAAGCATTGATAAACTTCCATAACTAAGGTAGATATGAGCTTCTCCATTGCTTTAACACTGTTGACTTCAACAAATATACTTTAATCCACAAGTATATTTGAAAAACCCTTACTACATTTTCTTTAGAAGCTTTTGAAGCTGTTTAGTGAAGCTGAAAAAGAGTTTGGGGAATGTCAGGAAAATTAATCCACAAACACCAGAGGTTTATGTCCAAAAATGAGACAGAGGAGTCCTTTTATTTATTCAAATAAAAGGAGAGGCCATGGGGCATTCCCCTAGGGTCTCTCAAAAATTTGGAGGACACAGCCTTCTTTTTATCCTAATTTCCCAGCCCCATATCCCTCTCTCTTTCCCCACTGGCTGAGGTACTTGAGAGGTACAGACTTCCCAGAATACCTAATATGTGAGATTCCCTTCTAATGTATAACCCTCCCTCTTAATTTTTAATTCTTATGGAATTTATGGGTTTTCCCCATTGTTTCTTTTATCTTTCAATATCCAATTTCATTTATCAGCAAACATACAGTTTGTTTGTAAAGGCAAATATCTTTTTTTCCCCATTCATCAATCAGCAGAATCCTTCCCAATGTTTCTTTTATCTCTCAGTGCTATTTTTATTTACCAGCAGACCCACAGGTTGTTTATTAAGACAAAGCCATTATTCCTCTCAGAAGCAATGTGATTATAGGAATAAACCTATGTTCATGTACATGCAAAATGTGATAACACAATTTTCTCTCAAACTATGATAAAAAGTTGGCATCAAATGCATGTCAATAAATTAGTATGTGCAGAGAAGTAGGAATATAAAAAACTAGAAATCAATTAATCTCTTCTTTCTGCAGTTACATACGATGATTTAAGAAGAACTAGGCTGAGTTTCTACCAGCAGTACGGCTAAGGGCTGTTTTCCTATTCATATTATTCACTATAGTTAAATCTGTATTAAGATACTCCAAAAGAAAGCAGAAATCAAAGTTTATTAATGTTAAAAAACTGTTCTTATTTTCAGTAAAACCCACAAAGGCCGGAGGTTTATGTCCAAAAAGGAGCAGGGGGGTCCTTCAGCTTTATTTGAATAAAGGGAGAGCCCACTGGGACACACACCTGCGGGGTTTTCTCTCTCGAGATTTCAGAGGGCGCAGCCTCTGATCCCAAGCTGCCGCCCGCATGTTGCCCTCTTCCTTTCCCCACTGCTGAGGCACTGGGAAGGTGCAGCCTTCCCAAACAGCCTAGCACATATTCCCCCCTTGAACCTACTGTTCTCCCCCAAAGCTCAGAAGTTCAGGCTTGTGCAGACTCTTTTTTGTTTCAGGAGCTGCGCTCTCTGGGCTCTGCCACGAACCTGCTGCCCAAAGTCAGTAGAGACATTAAAACCCATTTCAAAAACTTAATACCCATATCTTCACCCATCAAACTGTTTGTAAAGACATCAGTTTTTCCCTCATAATGGAGACCATGGCAGATGTTATTCATAACTTTGTTTTTGCTTCTTGAAAATTTTCAACATTCTTCTGTCCCTAAAACAAGTTCTTATGTATCATTTACTCTTTAGTTTTCCTCAGCCTGAGGGAAAATGTCAAGTATCTCTAGAAAAGACTGCAGATGGAACAGAATTAGGATATGCTCAATGTTTTCAGGTGCTGTCAAATTAAATGCCTGGTCATGGTCCCTTGGGATATCTCAGATTTACAGGATAAAATAACTGTGATCTAAACTTTATTTCATGAGCTCATAAAGAAATGCAGCCAGTCTGACAAACAGGGGCTCAACCCCCTTTTTCCTAGACTAGTCTATCACAGGAATTCACTTATGCAGCATTCAAATCATACAGTTTCAAACCTTAGAACCCATAATTGTTAATTCATGCCCTTACAAGGAAAAAGAAATCAATTCATCATCTAGCCGATTGTGAGAATATTCATCCTTCCTCTTCCATCACGCTTTAGGAATCCCTGCCCCAAATCCAGTCCCAGCAATCCAGCTGCTATTGTGTCTGCTCCAAATGCATTCTGAGCAAGCTGATGGTTTTATATCTTCCAGCCTGAAGGTTTGGTGTAAATCATTTTCATAAATTAGCAGATTGTGCAGAAAGTGGCAGACGGAGAGGATGGCTGCAGGTGCCAGCGATCTGCAGGTGACAATGGCTGCATAATGGCCCTTTCCCCTTTCTGGGCACCTGTCCTGCCTACTGGTGCTCTCTCCTTGACCCAGTGTCTGCCCCCAGCATTCATCAGGCCATAGCACGAGCTGTGCCAGCCAGCTCCTGAGCAGGATTTTTAGTGAACAGGCACAATGCCTAAACAAAATTTAAGAACAACCTGTTCCCTATTCATTAATAAAATCTCAGTGCAGGGTGAGTCAAAAGAAATTGTCCCTCCCACACATAATTAAACTGACTGTGAGCTGATCCTATTTCCCCTTCCCCTAGGGCATGAACACGCTTGAGGGCTCACCTTTCCCTGGATTTCCTACTGATGAGCATTCCTTAGACTGAGGTGGATGAACCACATTCCACACATCCTGAAAATGCAGATTTTAGGAACACTCTTAATGAGAAGGCAGGTTTATATTCTCTAAATAGATTTATATTCTTTATAATCTTATTTTTATATGTAAAATAGCAATGAAAAAGCATACAAAACTTATCAGAGATATTGGGGGAACAAAAATCAATTAAAAGCCTTTTGATCAACTCAGAATTTTCCTGGAACTTGGGAGTAATTGTACTTGTAATCTGAAATAAAACCTCAGAAAAGACTTTACTAATGAGGAGTTCCTCTTTCATTCGGCTTCCAGGATTAACAAAAGGTAAACACCCTGTATTTACCAGGAAGCAGTCCGGGGCACCTCCCTTCAGAGAGGGTGGGAAGTGCCAGCTGAAACCAGCACAGCCCTGCTCAGCTGGCAAAGAGCTCTGTGCAAGAGCTGTGTTTGTGGGGCTCAGCATGAGGCTCCAGGCAGCAGCCACACACCTCTTGTGTAATTGCTGATAAAGTCCTTGTGCTCTCTGGGAGCTGCTTGTGCAAGATGTTGTGCAGGATGATGTGCACGTGTTTGTGCAGGATGCTCGCACTATCCGGAGCACCGCGCACCGCCAGCGCCGGGAAAGCTTCCTCACGGGCTGGCTGCTGGTTCATAGGAACATTGCCGCTGCAGATTTCCAAGAAGCTGGACTGATGGTCCCTGGAGTTGAAAAACTAAACAGGAAGGCTACCAAAAGGTCTGAGAGCACTCATCTGAAAGATGGAGGAAAAAAAGACAAGACACACCTCTTGGTCCTGACAGTTCCAGTGTGTTCTTACATTCAGCAGCTGTAAAGAGAAACAACAACAACAACAACCATGTCAGCATTTTCCTGTCCTGCAACTGCACTGATGTCAGCAAGAGATATCAGGCACTTTGAAGCCAGATGTTCTATCTGTTGCCTGGATTTTATTTTGCCCTACAAAACCTTCCTTTTCCCAGTCTCCATTTATTTATTCGACTGGATTTGTTATTTGGTTATGATGTGGCTCTTACTTTCCCTCCTTTTACTAGACTCGCCCTTTATTCCCAGTTCCTCCTCTTTAATTATTTTTTTCAATTTCCTGAAAAATCTGAAGGTAATACTTTTCCTATGGTGAGTTATTCAACATTCCACTTCCATAGAACCATTTTACCAGAGAATTTCTGAAAAACTGGTTATGAAATCGGTTCCATTTTCCTGGAGTATGCCTTTTATGAGTTATGTTCCATCTTTGAACGAAGAGATAAACGTACCTTAAACATGATTTTTTTCACATTAATATCTGTTCTATACATTTTTTCATATTTAACATTTCTGTTATTTACAATCTTTCACATTAATTTCTTTGAGTATAGGATGCTGAACCCTGAACCAACTGCATGAACATCTTTGCATGTGGCAACTTCCTCTCCTCTTGAAAGATTGGCTTATAACATTTATTGATTTAGTCTTGCTCAGGCAGTAGCTCAGTCCAGGAAAATTAAGAATTTCAGCAGTTCATTAAAAAGCACTTCATATCAAGGGAATGACAGGAAATCAGTAGGTAGAAATAGCAGACTCCTTGACTATCACAGACTCATTGTAAGGCAGATTGACACAGGCTGTGCTTCAGGATAAATGTGAATGAGAAAGAAAAATGATCTTGTAGAAAGCAAAAGTCAGGTAATTTGGGATTAAGGTCTGTCCCTAGGACACTGAGGTAGAAGCAAGACATTAGACTAATTTATTTATGGAGAAAAAAAAGCAAACCCACCTTATTGTGTACAAAACAGCTTTACTTTCTTTACAGGCCACAGTTTAAGAATGACCCTCAAATAGAGTCTTGCATTTATCAGAAGCCACAGCATTTTCTTGAACCTATTTTTTTTTCCTCTCTGAGACAGAGAATCCTTAGTCAAGGATGCAAACTTGCAGTTACAGACAGAAATCTTTCAACCACATCCTTGTTGTTCTTGTTGAATGTGAAACCAGAAAGCACCTCACTACAAGCAGCCTACATTACCTGCTTTAGGAGAGGTGTCCTCTTCCTCATCTGCATTTTTGTGCCCAGACAAGCCATTTGCTATGTCCTCTCTGAGCAGACACTTCATCAGCTGTAACGAAGCAACAATTGCACCGCACATTTTTCATGCACATATCTTATATATTTATTTATTTTATTTGTTTGCTTGTTTGTTTGTATGACCTGTCCAATCTTGCTGCAAAGCACAGCTGCAAGTTTCCCATTTTTCTTTCCCGACCCCACACCCTGAAGCTCTTTATTGTTCACTTGGTTATACTTTGTCAAAACAGTTACTCTTTCTATGCAGCAAGAGAGCTGCAGTGCAGGTGAGATAAAACTACATATGGGTCCTCAGAAGCCTGACTCTGATTGATAGACCTTGCAGCAGTAGTTCCATGGCACTTTCCGTAAAACTGGCAGGTTTTTTTAAGATGACATTTCCCTGCTCCTGCCTGTACAAGAACTGATTTATTGTCCCAGTAATGCTAAAGGGATCTGAGAAAAATGTCTGTATTTTAGCAAAGTAACATAGCCACTTGTGTCAGTGGCAAAAACCTTAAGCTGGCCTTTCCTGAATGACACTGCCTTTAAAATGGTCCCAAGCATTTATGCAGCAGCCCAGTGGTCACTAAGTAGGAGAGAGCCTTTAGAGGAGCCAGCAGAAAACTGCCTACGTGAGAACAGGCAAGTAGTAAATATGGTCCACCCATCTTACCAACAACACAGGTGAAGACTGCTCACAACATATCTTAGACAAGGGAATGTGTGCTGACATTTGAGTTAAAATACAGCTTTTGGGGGAAAGGGACAGAAACTGCATTGGAGAGTGCAGGTGAGCTTGTCTAGAACAACTAAAGCTTATTGGTGCACTCAGGACCCTGGCTGTCTTGGCTGACAGGAGTACAGCTTCAACAAGCATCACAGAGGAAATCATAGACTCAGAAATAAAAACACTTATTAAACCACCTGTAGCGTCACACTGTGTCAGTAGGATAACGATGACTTTAAACGGTGAGTACTCATTGCTTCAAGATACTTTCTGCAGCAGAGAAAAGCCCGTCAGGGTAGCAGTTAATGATTAGTGAGCAGTCACACTCACTCAGAATTCATGAGTATCCCTGAATGCTAGAGATTACGGAGGTAGTATCAAATTACTTCCCCTACCGAGTTCAGTACCCTGAACTGCAGCGCTAGTAAGGACCCAGAAAAGGAAAAAGATAATACTTTCCCAAGTTGGGGCTTTTTTTGTTTGTTTGTTTTTGTTTTTTTTTTAATTTCATGGAACTTCTAACATTTGTCTGCTCAACGCTTTTGTGCCCCTGCTCTGCCGAGCGCCAGGGGCGAGCAGGAGGCTGGGCCGGGGTTCGGGTGCAGTACCGGCTCTGGCCAGCGGGCGGCACTGTTGAGCCGCAGAACCGCAGCCCCACCGCCGCCCGCCTCGGCTGGCTCCGCGCCCGCAGAGAGAGCTCCAGAGAGAGCTCCGTGCTCTCCCCAAAGAGCCAGAGCAATCCCGGGCTCTCCACCTCGTATCTGCACCCTGTGCTTAGACTTCAGCGCGAAGGAAAATTTATTGCTTGTTCCCAAACACGTTTGCCGGCTGTTTTCCTGAGCTCTAGCTCAAAATTGCACTCCCCGTTCCATGGTTTCCTTCAATTCTTTTTTGTACCTTTTTCACAAATCTTTTCCCTCTCTGTTCGTGGCCTGGACTCTAATACGTACAGACTGGGGGATGAGAGGCTGGAGAGCCCTGTGGAAAGAGATATGGGGGTTTGGGTTGATGGCGAGTGGAACATGAGTCAGCAGTGCCCTGGCAGCCAAAAGGGCCAGCTGTGTCCAGGGGTGCATCAGGCACAGCATCGCCAGCTAGGCAAGGGAGGGGATTGTTCTGCTCTGCTCTGTATTGATGTGACCTCACCTCAAGTTCGGTGTCCAGTTTTAGGCACCATAGTGTAAGAGGAACATCAGATTATTAGAGGGTGTCTAGAGAAAGGCGATTAAGATGATGAAATGTCTCCAGAGCAAGAGGTCACTTGGTTTGTTCAGCCTAAAGAAGGCTGAGGGGTGGCCTACAGCTTCCTCATGGGGTAAATAGAGTGGGAGGTGCTGATCTTCTCTCTCTGGTGATCAAAGATAGTACACGGGAAAATCTGGAATCATTAAGGTTGAAAAAGACCTTTAAGATCATAAAATCCAACCATAAACCAAACAACACTGCCAAGACTGTCTCTAAGACATGTCCCTAATTGCCACATTTGCACATCTTTTAAATGCCTCCAGGCAGGGATGGTGACTCATCCACTTTCCTGGACAGCCTGTTCCAGTGCTTGATAAACCTTTTGGTGAACAAATCTTTAATTTCCAATCTAAACCTGCCCCAGCACAACTCGAGGTTGTTTCCTCTTCTCCTGTTGCTTGTTACATGGAAAAATAGACCCACTCCCACCTGGCTACACCCTCCTTTCAGGCAATTGTGGAGTGTGATAAGATACCCCTGAGCTTCCTTTCTTCCAGGCCAAACAACCCCAGCTGCCTCAGCAGCTCCTCACAGGGACTGTGCTCCAGACCATTCCCCAGCTTTGTTGCCCTTCTCTGGCCTCACTCCAGCACCTCAATGTCTTTTTTGTAGTGAGGGGCCCTCCACTGAACAAAGGATTCCAGGTCTGGCCTCACTAGTGCTAAAGAGATAGGGGATGACCACTGCCCTGGCCCTGCTGGCCACAGTATTGATCATACAGGCCAGGTACCATTGGCCTTCTTGGCCAACTGGGCACACTGCCAGTTCCTGTTCAGCCACACCCCCAGGTCCTTTCATGCTGGCCTTTGACATTCCTTTCACTGTGTTCCGAGCTTGTAACTCTGCATGTTGTGACCCAAGTGCAGGACTCCACACTCAGCCTTACTGAACCTCACACAACTGGCCTCAGCCCATGGATCCAGCCTGTCCAGATCCCTCTGCAGAGCCCTCCTGCCCTCAGCAGATCCCACCCAGCCTGGTGTCTGCTGTAACCTGACCGAGGATGCCTTTGATCCCTCTGTCCAGATCATCAGTAAAGATATTAAACAGGACTGGCCCCAATACTGAGCTCTGGGGAGCTCCACTGGTGACTAGCTGCCAATTGGACACAACTCCATTCTCCACCGCTTCCTGGGCCCAGCCATCCAGCCAGTTTTTAACCCAGTGAAAAGTATACCTGTCCAAGTGATAAGCAGCCAGTTTCCCCCCCAAAAATGTGGGAAAAGGTATCAAAGGCTTTACTGAAGTCCAGTAAACACCCACAGCCTTTCCCTCCTCCACTGAACAGGTCAGCCTGTCATGGAAGGAGATCAGGTTGGTCAAGCAGGACTTGCCTTTCCTAAATCCATGCCAGCTGGGTTTGAATCCCTGCTTGTCCTGCACATGCTGTATGATGGCACTGAGGATGAGCTGCTCCATGACCTTCCCAGGCACTGAGCTCAGCCTGACAGGTCTGTAGTCCCCTGAATCTTCCTTCTGTCCCTTCTTTTGGATGGGGATCACATTTGCAGACATCCAGTCAACTGGGCCCTCCCTGGGGATCCAGGTGTCTCCAGTGGATCCCATCTGGATCCAAAGCTCTGTGTGTGTCTGAGTGGTGCAGCAGGTCACTGAGCATTTCCATTGGATTATGGGAGCTGCATTCTGCTCCCTGTCCCTGTCTTCCATCTCAGAGAGCTGGGTACCTGAAGAAGAACTGGTCTTGCTATTGAGGACCAAGACAAGGAAAGTCTATCATGTACCTTTTCCTCATCCTTTGTCACTACACCATTCTTTACTGGATACTTAGCACTGCAGCATCCAGTAAAGGATGGAGATTCTCCTTAGCCCTCCATTTGTTGCTGATGTATTTAAAGACATTTTTATTGTCTTTTCATTCCAGTGAAATTATATGAAGCTGTGTTAGGGGAAGTTTACATTGGACATTAGGAAGAATTCCTTCACTGAGAGCACTGTTGGTCACTGGAACATGCTCCCCAGGGAAGTGGTCTCAGCCCCAAGCTTGTTGTGAGTTCAAGGAGCATTTCATTCATATGGTTTAGATTTAGGCAGTCCTGTGAGGAGCAGGGGGTTGGGCTCAATGATCCTTATGGATCCCTTCCAGCTCAAGATATCCTGTGATTCTATAATTCCATGATTCAGGCTGATAAGCAGGGGAGCTGATGTGATTGTAATAGATTACTCCAAATATGATGAAGAGAAGCAGTTGTTCATTGCTTTTGTTACCTTCAGGGTGCTTACTCACCTTCTGCAGCTGTGCTGCCTAATGCATAGGGGGTTTACTCTTTGCATGTTAGCCCGTGGCTAAACCTGTTGACTTCACATCTCCACACCCCCAGTGTTTTCCAGATTTACTCAACAAGGGCATTTCAACAATTTCTGGAGGAATTTTCAGGTTTAGCTTTATTTTCTTGCATAGTTTCTTAGTGATTTTCTTTCTTTCTTTTTGCGGCTTTATTTTTGGTGCCAAGAGAACAGTTTCATACACAGACCGCAACAGCAAGGGGTACTGAAAACACATCCCTGTTATGGGATACTCAGTTTCAAAGGCCTCATACTCTGGCGACTGGCATATGTCCACTTAAAACAAACATCAGCTCTCTTGACTGTCCCTCCACAACCTGCACACCCTTTGCCTTCTCATCCATCTTTTAGCTGCAGCATTTTATTCAATTCCATAAAGTCTCCTACGTGTACACAGAAATTGTGCATTTAATTTTTGATGAATTAGTTTTCAGACAGATCAGGTCCGTGATCCAGATCACTGCACAAATCTTTGCTGATAGCACTGGGAAGGTGATGAGGAAAGGGCAGAGAAAAAAAAGAGTGTAAGGTTATCTGTCTCAGTAGAGGTTCATATTCTTGTGTTGTTGAAATATCTGTTGGACTACAGCCTTAGAAGTAAATTCTCATTTTGCACTACAGTGCTTTTAAACTCATTTCTATAAATATGTTGCCACCTCTGGGTTCCTGAATATGCCAGTCTGTGCATGGGAGATTGAATGAGAAATTAATTTTTCTGTTGAGATGTTTCCACATCTTACAAGTAATTAAGCATTCCTTGGGGAAGAAGCTGGCACCCAGGCAACAGACTGAGACCCAGGAACTGCCAGGATACAGACCAGTTCTGTTCATGAAACACTTTTTCTGCCAGGAGATGTATCCAGCCATTCATTCCCTTCTCAGAAAAACTCCTGAAATAATTACATTAAGTGGAGTTTCATGCTAAACAAAATTGTTTTAACACTTCCCACGTTCTTTTTCTCTCTGAAAGAAAATAAACCATTTTATTCCCAACTAAATTTGTACTTCTCCTTTCCTACTCATTTTTCAGCCAAGAGCTAAATGAAAAAGGCAGTCATTTATGTAACCCCTTTCTGCAAGTTTGAGCAGGCTCACAGACCTTTACGGATGGATCTGGACATAGGGTGGCACCAGTCACCCTCTCTGGCAGCCGAAAAGAAAAATCCTGTGGGTAGGTTATGTTTTCTCACAGAAGCTCAGCTCCATTCCTTTCAACTTCCTGAGGGTGTGAAGCCTTCACCTCTCTGCTTTTTAATGCCAGTAACTTAATGTCCTTATCTTTCTACTGGCCTTCCAAGAATTAGCTGTATGTTATGTGATCTTTTCAGCAGGGAGATTTTGCTTAAATCCCAGGGCACTTAGGAAGTGCAACTTCCCTTTCCATCTACGTAACTGCTGGTCCATTTTTTCCACTAGAGCATAAGCATGCAACTGAAAACGGAGTTTTTCAGAATCTTCTGCAGCTTTCTGGAGTCATTTTTCAGATGAGCAACAGTAACCCAAATCTAGCACAGATCTCCTTAAAGTATGGAATATTTCCAAACACTCTTATGGAAGCAACAGAACAGTAGGATAATTGCAGTTTACTTGAGCCCCTTTTCCTTCCAAGTCAAACAGACAATACTGAAAAAAATACAGTGATACTTTGTCTGTGCTATTCCAAAAGGAGTTTGGAGTTTCTGGTTTTCATGAGCAGAAATTAGAAATTTCATGCTTGGTCAAGAATTTTGGTTGCAGCACACATCCAAAGGAAGTGAGTGAAGCTTGGATGAACATGGATCAGCAGATAGACAGGGCTAGTCTCAGGTGCTTTATAGAATATAGAGATTGTAAAACATAAAAGTTCAAAACTTCAATACCATTATAAAATATATACCTATACATTCATACTTTCTAGGGAATTCATAGGCCTTTAATAACAATACATACAAGAGAAATATACATATCTTTAACTGCACATTTCTGTTCCTGGGCCATGGCTGCAGAGCTCATGAATTTTACTTTTTCTCCCTTTGGCAGCTTCGGAATCCCTGTAGTGTCTCATGTTCCAGTAAGCAAAAAATTAATTTACAAGGTCTGGGCATTCAGGTAAAACCTAGTAGCAGTATTGAACTTACACAGCTGGATTGCAGGTCTGCACAGAATTGACTAAATAGTGTCCAGTCCCAGCAAGGAACAGGCTCAGTGTAAAACCAGTCATGGATTCCCAGGCAGCCACTTCTCTTTTTAAAGTTCCCCAGACCCTGGTCCACAGCATAAATAACTGTTTTTCCCTCTGGGTCTTAGCATGATGAACACTGGCACTCAGTCTTTGTGATGAGTGTTTTAGAAGGCTCAGGTTGCAAAGGTAGGATGCTGGAAAATGGAAAGATAAACAGGCATTTAGACTGTAGCTCTGGTGAACTGGCACGAGTCTACCTGTTTCTTCGCCTTTGAGACTGTCATGAAAATTTGCAACTGGTCCATGCCAACTGAGGAGAGAGGTTAAGATGCAAAGCATGGAATTACAATGGGCAAATGTTAATTCACGTGCATGAGGTGTCCCAGCCAAATTGGGGCAACCTGAATGTGGTTTTACACACAATTCTTATACCCTTCAAACATCCAGGTAATACATGATTTGACTAATCACTTACACCCACACTACTGATTATTAATAACAGTAAATCTCTGCAAAGCACCTGCATTTTTGCAGAATTCTTACTGCTTATCTGTTGATCCAGACATCCCTGGAGTCAGTCTTGCTATAATTACTTGCTGTGATGCCAGAAGATGCTGGGAAGATGTGGTCTAGGGTGCTGCTGTTATCTTAGTTGTCAAAGTCCATATTTCCAGGACTAGGTCACCCTTTAGTTTCTTTTATCTAAGAAGGAACAATACTAACTTCAGTAAATTTTCACAACTTTTTGACAATACAGTGTATTATGTGAACTAATATATGTTAGCAAAATTGATACACTGTTACACTATAAAGCTTGGTTGATATAATAGTCAAGGAAGATAATTTTTAGAACAACCGATACACATACTTAATGAAAATAATAATTAAAAATACAGGTGGGTGAACAGTCAACTAATGTAGATTGGGGTTTTTCTCCTCTCTGGCATTTATTTCCATTAAAACTCATAAGCAAAGCCCTAAGAAGAAATGAATGATGGCAAAGAAGGAATAAAGTAGAGAATAAGCCCGGTCTGTAAGTACAACACTGCTTGTTTCAAGGGAGAACAGAGACCTAGAAGCCTTCTTGCCTGCAAAAAAATCTCATTATTTGTGATAAAGAATAAAAACCAAAAAATTGAAATGCATGACTGTATAATGGTGGCTGCCAAGAGCCAGTGTGGAGACTGTAAAGGTGCAGGGTCTGTTTTTTCACATTGCACCTTGAGCTGCCCCTCAGTCCTTTGCACTTCTGTGCTTCCCCGAATTATCTTTAGTTATCTCTTATGAATTTTCTGTAAGCTTCTCCTCTTTCTGTGCCAGGCTTTCTTAGGGAAAAAAATACCTTTGTACTTCACCAAACACAGCAACAAACAAAACAACAAGGCTTTGGGTATGGAGTATCCAGAAGGATATTATAAGGTTTTAGTTTACTGATCTGTATGATTATTTTTCAGAAATCTGTGAAATCTGCTATTTCAGACAGTTGCAGTGATAAATCTGCCCTTGAAAAAAATCTCCTTGAAGATTTTATCCACTAAATAGTTCTGCTTCAAAACTGCTTGTCAAACATGTCCTCTCATGTATAAATAGTACCCTTCTTATTCTTTCCTCTGCCTGCTATTCTATTTGCTGTTCCCAGCTCCTCCCTTTCTTCTTCACATCCCTTTCTTTCCTTGTCTGTCTTTTATAGTCGCTCTGTGTGTATCTTGCTTTCTCTACCTTTGTCTCCCACCTCTCTCACTCTTATCCTCCTTCTTCTCTCCTTTTTCTTTGAAACTCTATTCCCCTTGTCTTAGCCTCACCCCTCCCTTTTATCCTCCTCAGATACTCTCTCATGGGTGGTTTTCTTCTCTTTGGTTTGTGTGGTCTGCCCTGCACATTCCAATTCTTTTCTCTTCAAGACCTAACACGTTTTACACAGTGAGGAGAGTATTTGAGAAATGAATTCTGCTTTGCTGCTCTGACCATTGTTTTGATAACTGAAACTTTAAATATTACGAGATCTGTTTGTGTGTCTGGACATTTGAAACTCACTGTTGTGTGGAATCGTGTCTATAAAATGAATGTCTGTGTAATTTGGAGTACGATTGTCTTTATCAGCATCTCCAAACTTTCTTGATCATGTATCCCTCTTGGTAAAAGGTTTTAATATACACCCCTGTTATACATATATTTACTTATTTATAAATTATGCACTACTGAAGTTCTGTTACTTTCCCCCTGAACACCAATGGGTTGCCTTGCATACTCCTTTGGGGTGGATGCACCCCACTTTGGAGATCACAGCTCTATATCACGGAAGCCACCCTGTTGCATGAGACATGCTGGTTTTGTCACATTTAAGAGTCTCCTGAGAATCCCATCCATCTGTGGTAGTTTGGGATTGAGAGCTTTTTCTTCTCTGTTTCTATCATGTTGGCTGTGGTTGTTTATATATTGAGAGGGCTGAGTTTTTCTAGTAGGGTGTGATAATTTGCCTAGCAGAGGGAGATTTCAGTAAATGGAATTTTTTTTTTTAAAGATGCAAATTCTGCAGCATTGCAAAATGCTGCAACATTCGAGAAAAAACATTTAACCGCTGACGTAAAAATTAATCCCCAGTAAAAGACTGAGTGTCAGCTCGTCTTTCGCCAGGTGAGGTTTTAAAGAGGGTTTGGATGTTGCATGTGCACGCGTGCACAGGAACTTTTCTCAGACTTCCCCATTCAGTGTAGCAGTTCGCTCATGCTTGGCTTTCATTCCACAAGAAGGAGGAGGAGGAGGTTTTGGGGGGAATATTCCGTTACCATAAAGGGGAGGAAGTGTTTCTGCAGCTATTGAACAAAGCAGCTAGTTAACCTCTTTCCCGACCCCGGTGCAATGGTACAGTCCCACTGCTCCTTTCTAGGGGCCAGATGCTCCTCATAGTAGTAAAATGAGGAAGAAAGGAAAACATATGTGCAAAAATTTACTACCCAGCTCAGTAAAGACCAGATTCAAGGAGGAGCTGAATACCTGCAATGTCTCCTAAAGTAAATTTCTTTTAGAACCAGATGGGGGGGAGGGAGAGGGAGGGAAGTTGGAAGGAAAGAGGTCTGTTGTAATTGGTGTCTAGAAACCCCCACAGAGAGGATTAAGAAAGAAACTATGCTGTCTGGGAAGAAGTAGGTATTTGTGTTGCTCTGCATATATACAGAACTGCTAGAAAGGGCTGCGTTCTGTGGAAACTAGCCCTAGCTTTTTGAACACTGAGATGTGTCACTGTCTGCTGATGGTACTTCTTTTAAGCAGAACTTTATTCAATGCGGTTTTTCCTTTTGTATGTGTACCAGTGTCTCAAGTATAAGGGAATCACGGTCACTTTCTATTGTGTGTATTGTGAAGCTCGTACTTCAAACCAAAGAGAGTTACTTTGGGAACAGAAGCCCAAAATTCTGCTCTGTGTTATCACAGAAGTTTTTATGAATTGTAAGGCACTGAGTTTTGATATCTTTTCCATTCAGTGCCAATGCATGCTGTGTTTAGCTCACTGCATCCTCCCTCATTTTCTGCCACTCGGCTGTGTAACTCACTGAATGGTAGGAACGAGCAGAGGGTAATGCTGTATGCCTCATCCACAAGCATTTCTCTGTATTCAGCCCAGTGACATTTCCAGAATAAGTAGGTAGACTCTTGTTCTTGCACTAGCAGGAAACAGGAGACACCCAGAAAGATTTCTCAAAAAAGATGCTTTTAGTCTTTTGTTTCCACATCGGAAGGTGAGGTTCTCTCCTTTGAAGAACTGAGAAATCCCGTTTGATTCACCCTCACAACTGAGGTTTGTCAATACCTAGAATCAATGAAGCACCTCGCCTCTGTGATGTCTCTCAGAATCACAGCATGGGTCAGGTCAGAAGGGATCATGGGTGTGGTCATCTGCTCCAACTTCCTGCTCAAGCAGGGTCACCCCAGAGCGCACGGCACAGGATTGTGTCCAGACAGTTCTGGAATATCTCCAGTGAGGAAGACTCCACAACCTCTCTGGACAATCCATCCCACCCAGCGCTCAGTCACCCGCACAGTAAGGAAGTTCTTCCTCATGTTCAGCTGGAACTTGCCGTGCATCAGTTTCTGCCCATTGCCCTGTGTCCTAGTGCTCGGCACCACTGAGGAGAGCCTGGATCCACCCCAACACCCTCCCTGCAGATACAGACACTGGTGAGCCCCCTCTCAGACATCTCTTCTCGAGGCCGAACAGGGCCAGGTCCCTCAGCCTTTCCTCATAAGAAAGGTACTGTTAATAATCTTTGTAGCCCTCCACTGGACCTGTTCCTGGAGCTCCGTGTCGCTCTTGGACTGAGGAGCCGAGCACTGGACACAGCACTCCAGGGGCGCCTCACCAGGGCCGAGTGGAGAGGAAGCATTGGAGGTGGAGTACAAGGAAGCACTGATGCACGAACCTGGGGCTGGGTTATGCAGACCAACAGGAGATGGCACACATTAACACGGATTTCAACAACGTCAAGAGCGACTGACCAAGGATCAGTCTTGTGCAGCCACGCTGTCCTTGCTGACCTGACCCTGGCAGGGGCTGGGGCAGGGGCTTGGGCAGAGGTTGGGGCGGGCACAGCTGCGACCACGCTCGGAATCCCCGGAGAGCCGGCGGTGAGGGAAGACCCTTTTGGAAAATCCCCTTTTCGAAGGGGCTGGGTGGGGGAAGCGGGAGGGGTTCAGCAGCACAGCCTGGGATCGCGGAGGGAAGCCGGTGCCGCCCAGCGACCCGCCCAGCGGAGCGGCTCGGAGGGGAGGGGGGGGAGGCTGGCGGCGGCCGGGGGAGCCGGCGGGGCGTGCGGCACAGAGGATGGCGATGGCCGCGGAAGTGACAGGAGTGGCTGCAGCCGCCTCGGAGTGCGGGATCCCGCAGCGCCCCCACCCCCATTTGCCGTCGCTGGGCTTCTGCGAAGGAAAGCAGGTCGGGGGGGCGGAGAGAGAATGGAGGAGGGGCACGGCGAGGAAGGGAGGGAGGGAGGGGGGAGAGAAAGCGAGAGAGAGAGAGCGAGAGAGAGAGAGCGAGAGAGGAGCCCGGAGAAAGGGACAAGGCAGATCCTGGGAAGCGAGAGGAAGAGATACTCCTGCAGGAGGGGGAACGTGGGTGGGGAGAGGACATTCCCAGCGAAGGGCCTGGAGGGGGGCGCAAGGATCGGGACTGCTCACAAGCATCCGACTTGTTGAAATACGTCGAGCGAGGCGAGAGGCTGTGCCCGGGGCCGGGGGACAAAGCGGCGCTGGCCCGCCGGGATGGTGCAACTCGGGCGGTGAAAATGGTCTTTGTCCAACTTTTCTGATGCCGGGAGGCCGGGCGGCACGGCTCTAGCGGGAAGGGCTCCTGCGAACACCGCTCGAGTAATGCTGGGAAGTGGAGGGGGTGTTGCTGGAGTCCTGCACAAGGTACCGCGGCGGGCGGGCGAGGACGGGCATTGTGAGTCCGGCCGGGGCGCTCGGAGCCGGCGGGACGTGGTCGCGGATACCCGCTGGTCTCTGCCATCCGGGGGAGGGGGCACAGAACAAACGAGGAGTACTTCGGAAGGGGTTAAAAGTCCGCAGGTGATTTTTTTTCCTCCTTTCCCGGCGTGTGCTGTCGAAAGGCTGCGTTACCGGGACGCTCCCCCGAGCGCGCCTCTGCTGTCAGGTGGCGGCTGTGGGCACGGGAGGACAGAGGTGGGGAGTCGGGTCACGGCCTCTCCGTTCACAGGGATTACCCCCAGAGCCCTTCCACAGGGCCACGGTGCGCTTGGTCTGCTCCCGTGAGCGATGTTTCCCCTCTCTAGCCCCCTGAAGAGCCATAGGGAAATGCTGCCTTTGAAGTAGGGCTTGATGGATGCTGCTGTGGGTTCCCGATCCTCGTGGAACGACACAGGGGAGGCTGTGTGGCCTTGTCTGTGGGTAGGGTTGCTCAGCGCTCTTGGGGGGGACAGATGGTTGTATGAGTGCTTGTGGCAGAGAAAAGCCATGTTAGGCTATTTTTCAAGGAGATGATGCAAGTTACTACTACTCAAACTAAATAAATCTGTGAATGTGGGAGGGGCTGTTGTGATGGGTAATTTTAATTTTGCCTTTTGTGGGATACACTGAGATGATTTCACTTACTCTGAAGTTTCTCTTGCTGTTACCACACTCATTTGGTTGGGGAGGAGAGTGAGTATCACCTCTCTTTCGTACAGGTTCCAGAAATCAGAGAGTAAAGATGGGGAAGGAAATCTCCCAAGGGGCATCCTTCACTAGTAGTGATACCAATTCATGCAGATTCATGGTGAAGTAGACTGAGAGGGCAAATGGAAACAACAAAGTCAAGGAGAGTTGGCTGCCACCGCATACATCTGTTACAGAGGCAAATCTGTAGCCTCAGATGCAATGAAGGAGGAAGCTTCCTTTTTCATTGTTATATGGGTTCTAATCCGAAACATGGAACTGGATGTGGGTATACCTCTTGTTTAGTCAGAGCTGATCCACCTGCCCTAAGCCATTAATACGAGATTTATTGGCTATTCTTCATTCCCAGTTTGAAATAATTCCAACCTAATAATCCTCTTTTGATGCCTCCCCATTTAATTGCAGAAAAAAAAAAACCAAACTGTTTTTCTCTAGAAGTTCACTCCCTAAATTCAACACCTTGCCCTACTTCAGTTTGCTTTACTAATGCATTGGCAGGCTTCAGATAGCTGCACATAATTGCATCCTTTCCTTTACTGCTTTTTGCGTGTATGCTCTCTTAGCTAAATTACGCATGTGCAGTTTTTAAGTCCTTGACTTGTGTGCCCCTCTAGCCACTAAACATTTTTTCTTGTCTTCTGAGTTCTCTCCTATTTGACATTCTTGCACTTGCACTGAGCTGCTCAGAATTGTTTGCATGGCCATGTGTTTTGATACATGGAAATAGCATCACTTCAGGGCACTGGATATTGTATGAAGTAGGATTGTATCTCTTTCTAATTTAATCACCGAAACCCCACAGAAAGGCATGTTTTCTTGCATTGTTCTGAAGTTCTCAGCTCTTCCAAGCTGTTATCTGTGGCAAGAACAGCTTAGGTTGTGGAGACTTTTTGGAGAGGGCTGGGGAGGAGATGTCTATTCTCTTTTCTTTTGCCCAAGGCTGCTACTGTCTTTGCCTTCTGTATTTTACTTGGAGGCTGACCAATGGCACAGTGTAAATCCTTTTTGGAGGGAAGGCAGCTGGTGGCTCCAAGGAGACAGCTGCTTATTCTCCAGCATGCTCCCATAGGCTGCCAGCAGATGTGTCTGACAAGGGAGCTCATGCCTCAGTCCATTGAGAATTGTCTTCTTTATGCCTGTACAGATTCACTGTGTACATCCCTCTTTGTGCCCAGGTGCAGATGGCTTCCCCTTCTCCCCTCTGATACTGCATGTGCCATATGCAGAGAGTCATGTAAGAGATGAGTGTATTTTCTCCCCCCTTATCTTGTGTGCCTCCAATTAAGACAGATTTGTTTTTTGGCCAGCGTTCCTTCCCCTGGATTGTCAGAAGATTTATGCTTGCTTTTCCGCTGGTTCAGGAATGCTCCTCTCTCCAGATCTGCTCTCCCTAAAACCTTGGTTTCCTTGTATTTCATTATCCATCCGCAGTTCCTGTGCAGAGGGTTAACCTGAAGTCCCTACAGATTAGTGCGGAGTACGTTTGAAGCACACCTAAGGTTACACAATATATTTTTATTTTTCATTTTTGTGGCCATGTTGCATATGTTTACTGCACACATAAACAATAGAAGGTGGAAGAAGTACAAATTGGTGTGTGTGGTCAAGCTAGAGCTTTATAATGTCATTTAGCCACCAAACAAGAGGGCAGTGTCTTCTAAAAAGGATGCTGTCATAAAAAAGTATTTATTAAGAATATTACAGATAGATTGGCTGGCTTTGGTTATAAATGTGATTTTTTTTTTCTAAAAGCTCAAAGACTTATTTCTGTGAGAAGTTGATTAAAGGTTTAGGGGGAAACTGATGATCCCCTAAAATATTATCATTATTTAGTCTTGTTTACTGTTATTTTTGTTCCTTAAACTTGATTTAATACTATGTTACTGTTACATCTTGCTGTTGATTTTGATTTTGTTAGCAAGTTTTGTATCACCTTACAGAAATGCAGGTAAGGTTTTCTTCCAGCTACTGACTCCACACATACAGCGGTTTTCCTACTCATTATGACCTTATACTTTAGCTTCTACCTGATAAATCCTGGGCTGGATATCACTCCTCTCTCCATAATTGCTCTTTGGCAGGCAACCATAAAGTGTCATGGGCTTCAGGGGTGTACACAAGTGTAACACAGGTGTATTTTGTAAATAATTCTGTAGATGTTGTACAACAGCAAACTAGCTCTCTTTCTCCAGTGCTGCCAACTGTGCTATGCAAATAGACCCCCAAAAGGATAAAAGCTCCTTAATTGCTCATGTCAGCCATAGCAGTCAAACATGTGAGCAGCAAATCCAAGTAAGAAAAAGCCATTTCATGTTGTCACTCTTCTCACACTTGATTTATACGAGTTTTAATCTTAACAAACAACTACACTAGTACTTCCTTCTCAGAGGTGTGTGTTGTGCTTTCAAGAAATACTCCTCTGCCACCAGAAATAAAACTTTATAGGGAGTGTACTGTTAATATATGTTGTATTTTAAAAAATGCAATTAAAATGTGTGCACTTTTTGGAGATCCTGGCACATTATTTTATACTGATAGCACTGTCTTGCCTCTTAAAAAGTCACTTAAAAAGAAGCTGATGCTTCTGTCACAGAGGTCCTACTTGAAGATTGTTCTTGAGACCACTTCTGACAAAAGCTCTTCTAGTCACTGGTTTCAGTTTTCCATGCCTGCAGAGGCCCCTGTGCATTCTGCTGCTCAGGCCTGCTTGTCAAGAAGATTTTTGTTGAAACATTTCACATGCACACCCCCACTCCCGTGTGCACGCGCGTGTGCGCATGCTTGTGTGTGCACACAGCTACGGGCAAGGAGCGGAAAATAGGCTGTCCTGGCAGCAGAGAAGATGCTGGGTACCGTAAGAACACAGCCTATCCAGCCTCAAAAGTGCAGTCTTACATATGAAAGCTGAATCCTTGAGGTCTTGATTCACCTTAGGATGGAAATTCTCACCAGCCCAGACCTGCACATTGAAACATACATGACTTCATTTTCAGACAGGCTTTTCTTTTTTTTTTCTCCTGTCTCCTTAAGCTTGCCAAGTAAATGATTCCTCTGCTGATTCTGCAGTTTCCAAGTACAGTTTTTCCTCTGTGCCATGTCTCCCGAAAATATCCAACGTGTCTAAATCATGTAATTAAACCCTAGAAGCTAAAGACTGAGAACTACTGACTCTTTGTAAGATATTTCTGTTTTGGCATACTGATGTTTCTCCAAGTTACTGTAAAGCTTTCAAAGCTCCCTAAATGACCTGATCTCTCTCCCACTTACTGCAAAACACTCACATGATATGAATCTGCTTGGCCCAGCTGACCACTTCAGAGGCAGTGTGTAGGATACAGACGCCTGTGTGGAAGCCTTTAGCATCAGCCTTACCACAGGTTCTCTCAGATCCTGGGTATGTCTGCAAATGGAAGCATGGTTCCTTGGCAGAACTCTCTTATCTTCTTAACTATTCTCTAAGAAGAGTTGTCACAAGAAGGGATGTCACAAGAGGGACAGTATTACAGAGATTTCTGGGCAGGTTTTGAATAATTTCAATTTGAAAATTCAAACTGGACTGTTTATGAGACTGTTTGAATTTTCAAATGTTAGGTTTCACTCACGGCTAGGATCAATTTCATTCCAGTACGCAGAATCTGGAAGGCTTTCTGCACCAGGAAGATGTTTGAAATTACTCCTTTTTGGGTTTGAGCCAGGAAGAAGCTGCTGGAAGCACAGCTGGATTGGGATGGATGTGTGCCTGCAGTTGTCTCCCAGATGGTCCCTTCCGTTCCTAATGTCAGTAGGCTTTCAGCTGGTGCCAGCAGCAATGGGGATGCAAATATGTAGTGACATTTTCACTTTTCAGTGAGTTTGCTAATCCCGTTTGGTGCATGTGTTGTCCCACACTATGGTATCAGGAACTGAATAGTTCTCTTGAGGAATGTTTGTTTCATTGCTAGTGCAGAGAGGATCTTAGTGGTCTTCTCTTCTTCCAGTATCTAACAGTGTTAGAAATACATAAAGATGCAGTACCACGTGATGTGAGAACAGATTCTGGTGGCCTGAGTATAAATCAGCAGTCTGTTAAAGTCTGGGGGATAGATAGAGGCTTGACAGAGGGAATTTTCTTGGTTTGCACGTGCCTTGTTCTGCTGGGACATGTATGTGGAGTCAGATGCTGAAGAGTAATTACTCTTCATTTTGAGCCTTATTGTAGCTACGTTTTTGCTTGGGGCCCCAGGCTGAGCACCAGAAAGACATTTGGTGAAATAACGTAATGGGAATGATGCATGACTTGTGCTCCTTGTTTCAGTCAGAAGTCCTCTTAACTCAGACTGCAAGAATGGTGTTGACAGTTGTGTGTTTTTCATGAATAATTTTACCAGTCTTGAATTAGAAGTGGCCCTGGATGGTCTCAGAGAGCTGCAGGTTCTTGGAAGAACTAAGGACATCCTCAGGTAGAAGATGGATGGCCTTGAAGGGAGGGAGGGTGGGCCAGAGAAGGCCAGGAAGAAGGGTGAAGCACCTCTCCTGAAGACAAGCTGAGAGAGCTAGGATCATTCAGACTGGAGAAAACTCCGGAGTGACATTATTGTGGCCTTCCAGTGCATGAAGGGGATATAAGAGAGCTGGAGAGGGACTTTTGGCAAGGGCATGTAAGCAATACAACATGTAGGAAAGACTTCAGACTTGGAGGGTTGGTGTAGAGGAAGGAATTCTTTACTCAGAGTATTGTGAGGCACTGGAACAGGTTGCCTGGAGAAGCTGTGGATGCCCCATCCCTGGAAGTGTTCAAGGCCAGGCTGGATGGGGCTTGAAGCAGCCTGATCTAGTGGAAGGGATCCCTGCCCATGGCAGGGGGATCAAAATTGAATGGTCTTTAAGGTCCCCTCCAACCCAAACCATTCTGTGATTCTGTGAAAACAAATTACTGACTAGATCCCTGTTGCCTGGAAAGAATAGATTAAAAAATGCTTTCCTAAATAGATTTTTTTGATTATATCTAATGGGTTTCCCCCCAAAAAGTGTGCGTGATGACAGAGTCTAAAGAAAACAAATCAGTCTTTGGACACTGCGTAAAAATAAAAACGTTAAATTCTTTGAAAGAATTAGGCTACAACAGATCTTATTCTGTTCAATAAATTAACACCTACTGGACAGTCCTGACTGAAAGGATCAGAATAGGTTCCATTGAATAGTTGTATATTTCCTGCTTCTCTTGGCTGATAGTCTGTACCAGGCCACTGTATCTAATAGTATTGAAAAGAATTGTGTGTATGGAAATCAGAGTGGGGAGAATTTGCCCTAAACCCTCAGAAAGTTATTTTAAAATTAGTTTTTAGATGATTTTTTTTGTTTTAAATGTTTAGCTTTCCCATCCTCCACCAAGATCATAGCAGATCAGCCTGGCATTTTCTGCTTTTTTTCTTTTGTGCCTCTGAACCTGTGGTGTTGAAATTGGACAGTCCCTGACTTTATGGCACTAATGCAAATGCACAGAGACTATTTGTGTTTGACTGCGTGAACTTCTGTGCCACAGCACTGATGAGCTGGGAGCTCAGTGAAGAGCAACAGAAGTGATTAGGTGACTACAGGGAATTTTTAAAATGCTATTAAAAAGCACTAGCTTACTGATGAGTGAAAAGGGTTTGCTCTGGAGTAACTAGAGTACCTAAAAGACTATTGACGGGATCCCAGGCAATGTGCTGGCCAAAGTGGAAGAGCTGGCCCAAATTGCCCAAAGTAGATGGGTTTGGGTTCAGTATTAAGGTGTGATTTCCTTCAGCAAAGGTCCACCTAGATTGTAGAAAGTCATGGAAGTCCTACTGGTAGTGACATTTAAAAATACAACTAGGGAAGCTTAAAGAAATACACCGACAAAAATCCTGCAGTTGACCAGGGGCTGTAGGCCAGATGTTGTCTAAATAAAGGTGCCCATCCCCCTCATTTCATTTCTGTTATTCTAGTCTTACCAACAACTGGGGGAGGGACTGCCTTCCTGACAGAAAATGTATCTTGGATCTGCTCTGTTACAACCAAGACTGGTTGATATCCAAGGAAAGGAAGTGGTGTATTGTACTCACTCCATTCTAAATGTAATCCTTTGGTTTTGAGGTTGGACATGGTTGTAACAAGAGCAGCGAGCCCCAGCATCCACACTGAAATATAAATAAGCCTTCGAGACACTGAAGAGGCAGGATGAACTCTGAGATTTATGTGTTGTTGCTTTCATCTCTGGCACGAAAAATAATACAAACATGCATTAGAAGGAGATGCTATGAGCCTGAAATATCTTTCTACCATAACCTGCTTGGCCTTCCCTTTTCCTCTTAAGACTATTTCTGTTCTGCTGAAGTATTAGTGGCACATAATGTTCCCATTTCCTGAGGGTGGAAACATCGAACTGGAAATGCAGGATGGAGGAGGAGGGAAGGACCTGAGAACAAAATTGGCTGCTCTTCAGGCTCTGCCAGTGGCAAGTTCAAATTTTTGGTGGAGCTCTCTAACCCTCTTTGCTACACATGGGCTCCTTGTGATCCTTCACTGAACTCAGGTAATTGTTCCAAGCAGTCATTGCCATTCACATCACCCCTTCTTTCCAGCCTTCGTCTGACTTCTTTTCTTCAAGCTACCATTTCTGCTTCATTTTCCTCTCAATTGTCTCGGAAATGAGAGCCAGTTTTGGGCAACTTGATTCCCAAAATCAAAGTGCAAACCTGGACAAAGCCTTGAATCGGCATGAATCATTAGTGTTGTTCTCTAAGTAAATATCTAGATGTTGACAAAAGTTAAAATAAACTTAATGTTAAAGACCAAATGAGATGTTTCCGAAGTCCAATAGGACTTCTGTAGTTCTTGTTTCTCAGTTCAGTCATTTTAGCAGTGAGACCAAGGCACTAAGAGGAAAGACAACTGAGTCTGAATGAATATTACGGATTTCAAGACTGGAAGTGAAGACAGCAAAACTGAAGAAACCATCTATTTTCTCGAAGTCTTTCTAGCATAAGTTCTAGGTCTCATAGTTCTTTTCTCTTGTATTCTTGAGAGATTGCTGCCAAGGTAGCTCCCTTAATTGCCTGGTATGGCACAGTGAAGTAACACCTCCTGCAAAAATGGTTGTTGACAGATTGTAGTAAGTGTTGGTGTGCACTTCTCAGAGTATGACCAGCGCAGTGCAGGGTTGTTTCATGATGTTTTAGTACCTAACATGAACATGAGACTCAAACTACTGGTAGAACAGACAGAATGCCCGTCTAGGCAAACAGTGGTCATAAAAGAATGAAGGCTGTGTGGTAGCGCTCTTCTCTGAGCCATTTTCTCCCTCCCTCATAGCTTCCTAGTTTTGTGCATATATTTCCACATCAAACACTCTAATTTACATGCTGGAGCTAAAGCTTGTATATTGTACAGCCTGTTGGTGCAGTCAGCAAAATGTAAGGGAATCAGCTTGACTGAATATAATTTTTTATTCTCACTACCATTTGGGGAATATGTTATGTTACAGCCCTCTGTTGGGGCAACCTTATGAACTCAAAAACTGGTATTTGCAATTCTTTGGGGTTATAACTATGGAGATGGAAGGTACCTGGTAATCATCTGCATGGAGTGAAGGTAGGAGAGTAGGTTTGGACAGCAAGGTCAAGGAAGTGAAAAAGTCAGTAAAGTGATCGTGCTTCAGTGCTTTTGTGCCTTGTTGTTTTACAAAGAAGCATTCTTGCTTCTCTTAACAGGAATAAAAACAGTGATGATAAATAATGCTAGTAATTAAATAGTTTTAAAAGTAGCCTCTATCTGCGAGTGCATGAAGCCTACAATTTGTGAACCAAGCTCTATGACAGCCCAAGGCTGTGAAACTGATTAAAATGGAAAAAAGTAGTTTTAATTAACCCTTAAATTATGAAGCACATTCTCTGAAAACCCAAGCCACCTCATTGAAGCCAGAAAGGAGGTTAATAAAAAGAGCTGCACTTAAATTAAGATGCTTTAATATTATTAGTCCTTTCTGTAATCTGTTTTGAAATGACAGTTTCTCTCATGGAATGAAAGGCAATTTCAAAATGATGGGAATTCCCATAGAAGAGGAACATTATCTTTTAACCGGCTGTCATTGCTGCCACTATATCCCAATAGAAAACATAACCTTGGATACTGTGAATACGAATAACATGCATTTTCTGCTTATGCTAAACATTTCTTACTGTAAAACCCTCATGAAGTCAAAAGGAAAATTAGAGATGAAGACAGTAAGCATATTTTTGCAAAAAATGAAGTTCTTTACTGCAGCTGAAGAAAATATTAATCCTTACTAAAGGATTTTTCAAACTGGTCCACAATGAACAGTTTAAGAAAAGTATCTTCAGCTTGTTCTTTTTTTTTCCCTCCATTGTATCTTTTGAGTGTTTATGCGTGGATCTTGGTTCATATGTTTCTAGACATGACATGTACAGCTACATTCTTAAGTTACAGAGGGAAAGAGCATTAGTATAAAACATATCTTTTCTTAGGCTTATTCATATCTTAGTTTTGCAAGCCACTATCACTTTTGCTCCTGTTCAGCCCCTCAGGCCCTTGATTTGTTTTCCAGTGTCCTGAGAGAGCCTTTAAGGCTGTTTTGCCTCTCTGTGTTTGGGTTGTCTGCAGATTTGCAGTTGCATTTGCAGACTTGTTCAGCAAATGTCAAGGTGATTTTTCTGATTTGTGGCATTGCTTGACTGGCCATTGCAGGCACTGTGCTTGGCTTCTTTACCACTTTCCATCCATTAGCAATCAGAAATTCGTCTATAATAACTTTAATTTCACTTGAAGAAAAAAAAATGCATGATCAGCATTGCTGAGTAGATGAGAACATGATTTTCGGGACATTCTCTTTACATCACTGTCATGGTTTAACCCCAGCTGGCAGCTAAGCAGCACACAGCTGCTCATTTAGCCCCTACCCTCCCACCCCTCAGTGCGATGGGAAGGAGAATGGGAAAAAGGTAAAAGACATGGGTTGAGATAACAGCAATAAGAACAGTTTAATGACTGGAATAAAATAATAACAATACTGTGATGGTGATGATGATGATGATGATGATGGAAAGGAAAGGGGGAGAGAGGTATAAACCCCAGAAAACACAGCTGATGCATGGTACAGTTGCTCACCACCTGCTGATGGATGCCCAGCACATCCCTGAGCAGTGATCAACAGATCCTGACCACCTCCCCTCTATTTATGCACTGAGCATGACTTCCATAGTGTGGAATATCTCTTCAGCCTGTTCATGACAGCTGTTCCTGGCCTTGCTCCCTCCCAGCTTCTTGTCCATCTCCTCAATGGCAGAGCATGGGAAATTGAAAAGTTCTTGATTTAGAGTAATCTTTACTTAGCAACAACTAAAACATCTGTGTTATTAAGAGTATTCTCAATCCAAAACGCAGCACTCTGCCAGCTCCTAAGAAGAAATTTAACTCTATCCCAGCCAAAACCAGGACAGTAACACATCCTCTGTTTAATAACCATTTGTGAAAATGTGTTATTTCCCTTTCCCTTTCAAATACCAAAATTGGATGCATCTTTTTTCTTGTTTTCAGATGTCTTCTGTTACAAAATTTCAGTGAATTTTGGGGTGTTTGTTTAAACTTGTGTCAGAGGAGGAAGTGTCAATTTTCAAAGAATTTTTAGTACCACAGATTATTTTCACCTAGAAGTAAATAATGTGGTGATCTTCAAGGACACTTGAGTCTAGTATTCTAAACTTAAAATTCTGTGTTTAGAATTTTGGGAATACAACATTTTACACAGTGCTTGACAAAGGTTTGCTGCTGTGCCCTGGAGTTTGTGAATTGTGTATTTTCTTCCTGGCTGAAGCCTTATGTCTTCCTTTTGTACAGATGAAAGTATAATTATCAAAGATAAATTGTACTTGAAGCTGATAACATCATGTTTATTTCCACACAGATAAAAGTGCAGAGATCTGTGCACAGTTGTACTGAGAGAAGTATCCTGAGAAATTAGGGTAAAATCAATAGCAGGACAGTGAAACCATACCCAGTGGGTACAGTTGTCATCTTCTCTTACCATCAAAGAAGATAAATGTGATGGACAGCTGTTAATTCATTTCTCCCTGTTTGAGAACTCTCCTTTATTTACTGTATAAAAATTCAAAGGGAGTAATTTCTGTATCACTTCAATTCCGGTTATATTTTAGAAGTTTCTATCAGAAAGTAATGGATAACATAAAGAAAAATTAATTTCTTCACATTTTTCATTTTATAATGCTGTTAATATTCTAGATTTTGCTTCCAGGTGTTAATGTTAGAAACTTGACTAAAATTGCCAGTGTCTCTTTGAAAACTACCCAAATCTCTATAAAAATTGTCAGTGAAGCAAAATCTTCACCTGAGGTAGAAAGATTTTTTTTTTTCAGGAACTTAAAATTGTATTCAATATGTATGTAATTCAAGTACCTAATAGATGGAAGAAAGAGTCTGTATCTTTAATTAGAATATTTTTTTAAATTTCTGTAGTTTCAAGTGATCAGTGTCCATCTTTGTTAGGCATAGCAAAACATGATGTGGAGACATTGAGGAAGTCTCCAGAAACACAGGACAGCTGTGAATGAATTTTGCTTGGGAGAAAAGACTAGATTTACAAGCTAAGCTGTAAAGCTACTCTAGCCAAGTGTGTGTCATGGCAGAGAAGAGAGATTTAAGGGAAAGCACTGTAGTTATCTAAAGAGATGCTAACCTGGCCTCCTGTGTGGCTTGGGAGATGGCACAGAGGCTCGGAATCTCCCCAGACACCTTCGGGCTGCACCTAGGGAGTCATCAGGAGGGAGCTGTTCAGCTGTCCATAGCTCCCTTTTTTAATTAGTGCAGATCTTAGCTGGTGAACGTGATTCAGCTCAGTCCACCGACTGCCGAGGTCATTGGAGTGATTGTGCTTCTAAGTTGGGCACCCTGTTCAAGCTCAAGGGTTTAATAAAAATTCATGAAAATAAGCATCTCTTTCTTCCCTGTAAGAGCTATGGAAGTTCTTAATTTGGATTCAACTAGGAAATGTATAATCAGAGCATGGAAGATCAGCTTCAAGACTCCTGGTGTTTCCATGGTAAACAAGGAAATGAATGCCTTTCTTTGGAGAACATTCAGAATCAGCTTTTGGAGTGTCATTGTAAACTTAAGGCATCCCAAGAGAGACAGACACAACTCTATCTAAATAATCTGTAGGAAGTAAATAATCAGGCCAGCTAGAAGAAATATTTTATAAAGTATGCTCTTGAGGAATAGTTATTAGTTATACATTTCATCTAGAGCGTTTCTCTCAAAATTAAATAAATCAACAGACTGTAAAAAATCCATAAGGCTTTTTTTGATAAATTCTACTCTCAGATATTTTCAAAGTAGTTTGGAGTCATTAAAAATAATCTAAATTAGTAACAGAGGATGAAAGGATATACAGCAACTATCAAAATGAGCTATTTATTTAATCAATCATTTTTCTGTGGTGCTTTATGTGCCCCAGTAACAGAATTTTTGAAGAAAACACATTAACTTCATTATATTAAAACCCTGAGGGATAAATTATGTGTTGCTCCCCCCCATTCACTTCCTGTTTGGGGCGTAGAAAGATTTCTATGAATAGCAGTTATTGTAATTATTGTCTAAGAAAGAAGGTAGGCAGTATTATGTCATGCTCAGAGTGCTGGACAGGCACTGAGTGACAGCTTTTCACAACAGCATCATGAGATTTATCCCAGTGAGATGCGTGACCATTGCTGCAAGGGCATCCCAGTGGCAAAAGAGCAATTATAGTAGGACAGAAATGGGGGCAACAAAGGAGGGGGGGAGGCCTTTTGCTTGATGTGTAATACTATCATGATTCCCTATTTATCATGAATGAGAGGTATTAATTCCACTTTTTGTACTCTGCCTAAATGTGATGAATCAGTGTGCGGCACAAATTAATTGGAATAGTAGTTTATTGACTCTCCCAGATGTTGTGCTCATTTATCTTTTTAATGGTTCTTGCTGAGAGATAATATTAAGCTGATATGAGTCATAGTGCAAAATGTGCAGGAGGAGGAAAGACTGTTTGCAAAGGTACAGCATTTTCTCTACTCTGGAGAATTTTTGAGGTGCATTTATTTTGAATCTAGATCCTTTGTGTGAGGAAGAAGTATGACAAATACAGAGAAAATTTGTGGAATCAAGTGTAGCAGAGGGAAGTTAGACCTGTGTAATGATTTCTACTGTGAAATAGGCCTAGAGGAGTCAGTTAACAATGAACGAGGAAGAAGCATTGTTCCTGTGGGAGGAAACAAGATGATTTGGAAAAGTTCTTGGAACAGATAAGAAGAATTGAAAGCATAAAAAATTTGGCACTGTTACGATTTCAGCTGCTATTAGTAGAACAATTTAAAATACGTAAAAATACTTAGTTGCACGAGGATAGATATCTTTCCAAATCTGTTTCAAGTTCAAGACAGGGATTGGATGAATTCCTAAAGAGATACTAAAGTCAAGGAATTTGGGGATATTCTCTAGTAATCTTTGTCTTATATTTGTGGATACCAGAGGAAGAGTAGGAAAGAGGGTCACATAGAGGCCAGGCTTGCAAGCCGTCTGCACACAGCACCTCTTCCTGGCACTGGAGACACGAAGAAAACTTGGCTTAGGTGGACATTAATATGCTTCTGTGTTTTCTTGAATTTTAAAATGTACAACTCAAAGAAGTAGCTATATTCAGGCCCTCATCTTTTCTCCAGAAAGCTTGTGCAGTACCTGAACAATGCTAGCTTTTTTCTTAATTCTAAATGCGTGCTTGAATTCCTCCTGTGGAAGCCAGACAGATGCATGGTTCAGAAGAGTGTTTAATGCTATACCATGTCAGGTTCTGCAGGTGGTGTCTGTCAGAGGGAAACAGGGACACTGCACATTATTTTCTGATCTGTGACTACATATTGTCTGTGTAGTAAGCTAGAACATTCTTCAGTGAAGGTCTGTCTAAAGTTTTATGGTTGGAGTCAAAAGGTTAAGAAAAGGAGGGGTTTTGTTCAAAGCTTAGGTCCAGAAGAGCCTGTGGCCAGCACAGAATTAACACAGTTTATCTAGCTGTCACTGTTTTTGATAAGTCTCAGAGTGCCATGCAAACCCCAGAAGAATAAAAAAGCAATCCATTCTAAGGAGACCCCTCAGGTTTGTCATGTGCATGACCACCTCCATCAAGGCTCCAGACATATTGGGGTATTCTAAAATAAATGACTGCACAAACCTTGGAGCAAACCTGCTTCCTTGCTAACAAAAACACATGCATTGATGGAAGGGAATTCTCAATGCAGACCTGTTTAGCAGCACTGGTGCCCTATGGCTCTTCAGGTGTCATCGCTGACAGTGCTTGAACTTTGAGGGAATCCTTTATTTGCATAAAGAAGCTGCTGCAAAGGTACTGGCTGCATGAAATGCTTTGCCACAGCTTAGGTACAGCATGGGCAGACAGCAGCCCTCTTTGTGACAGAAATCTCATAAGCACAGAACTGTACTACTGTCAGTTGTTTTAGCACATGTGGGAGCACTATCACTGTCTCTTCTGTAGCACTGAGCATCATTTCCCTGGAGATGGTACTGAAGCGTTCCCACTTCAAGACTGAGTTCAGAAAAAGTGAGAAATTACAGCACTGGCCCTGTCTGGTGAGAATAAACAGGACTTAAACAGTGCCAGTCAAGCCAGGCATGCTGTTTCACATTCAAGGCTTTCCAGCTGAAGTGGCTTGTGTTTTTAGTCTTGGGTAGAAGAAGCTTTGAGGTGTTTGGCAAGAGCTGACTCTCTTCTGTTGAGATAGAAAACAGAAGGCAGCAAAGGTTCTCATGACATATAAGGAAGAAAAAAAATACCCAGTAAAAAAAAAATCTAAAATGACCCAGTTCATAACACTGCTACAGAAGCCCAAAAAGCTGGGGAATCTCCATCCTTGGTGGTGTTCAAAACTCATGTTGACAAGCTTCCCAAAGTACTCTTCTCCCTTGCTGGCTGTTCATCTAAGAAACCAGGATTCTTGAAAATAGTGGTGGTGATTGTATTTATCTCTTTAACTGAGATCTCAAACATAAATTTTGGTAGTCTAGGTACCACAGTGATGGTGCCAAAGTAAACAGTCATGATAGCTTCGGTGAATGATGTAAGGAGATAACCCAGAAACTTCAAACTTCCATCTCTTGGAGCTTAGTGTTACAGTAAAAGTCATATGTGACTGATGTTTTCTGACTGCTTGGGATCTTCACAGTTTTATAAGTTTGAATCATTAAAAGGCATTTTGATCCTCAGGAACTGTCACTTCTCAGATGCTTTAAAATTTTCAGGACTTCCCAGGAGATGGAGATCATTCCATTAGCTAAGGAAATGTATGCCTAAAAATGGGTTAAATCCTTTAAGGAAAGGTTAGCATAAGAGGATTGACAGCTGGTACATGAGTGGCAAGTTCATGTACTTGGAGGAGAGAAAGGATGAGAAGCAGTATTTAAGTTTATCAAAGGATCCTGTGCACAGAAGATGTATTGCTTTACAGTTGGATTTGGAGGAGAGTGGGGAATAGTGGACTCCATACTCCATAGCAAAGGGAAGTAATCTTGCTGAAAGCAGTTTTGGAAGAAGTAACTAGCTGAGAAGGCCATGGAAAGATGCTTGTGTGGACAAGAGAAGAGGGTGGTTTGAAAGTTGGGATGGTTTGAGGTTTCTGTTTACGTAGTTTGGGGTAGGGTAGAAGTGGTAGGAGAACTGAAGAATGAAAGATGAGCGTCTCTGGGTGTAGTCAGATTCTGTACACATCAAGTGCTAGGGGGAAGGGCAGGGCAGTGGTTAGCAATTTAGGGGCTCAGTACTCTTTAATTCACAGAGGATAGTGCTTCCCTCCTACTCTCCCTTAAATGCTTCCATAATGTTCTCTCTATCCTTCACTGTGGAGTAAGCATTTTTCATTGAGGTGTGGAAGAGGCAGAATAAAAATAAAAATATAAAAACTAAAACAACTGAAAAAAAACCCCTTTTTTTAAATCTACTAAATCACTACCAGCTTTTTGATTTAACCACAGTTTATTTCAGGGAAAATAATTGCCAGTCTAATCCTGACAAAGGCAGTATGATTCCTCTTGGAGAGCAGTGTAACTTCGGTGGGATACAGGGTCAACCAGGATAAGGCAATGAGATGTTGTAAGAGAGATGTGCAGGTGAGGAGAGCAGCAGAAGAACAGCTGGTTTCCTTGGAGCCAGAAATTGTTTTGTGTCTGGTTTCGTGTACGAGGGGTTTTTTAGTTATATCTTTTCTGTGGCAATTTCAATGCTATGGCCTGAGATCCAGCAGCCAAAGTATATTTGGGTTTATTTTTCTGCTCTGTGACTCAGAAATTATGTGACATGAGAAAATCTGAATTGTGAGCTGCTTCCAAGCCTTCTGCAGATAAATGAAGTCCCATTGACGGATATTAAAGTATTCTTCAGTTTGTTTGACCTCTGTTTCTGCATTTGCCTTCATTATGAATGCTTCAAAGTCCTCATCTCTTAGGATTTTACTGGCCTAATAAAAAACTTTAAGGTATTATAATATTACAGATTGACTGTCAGTACAAATGGTATTTATGTCTCCATGTAAAGGTGTCTTGCAGGCTTGATTTTGGTGTACCCAGTCTTAGTTTTGGTGGCTCAGGCAGCAGTCTTCACTCCTGTTCCAGGAGAGCGCTGCTGTGAGCTTGGATAGTTCTTTCTGTAAAGAAGAACATTCTGATCTTTCACCCTGGAATGTTCTCCTTTCTGCAGTTGCATTCAGTGGTGTTTTTATTCCATGACATGCCGTGCTGTATACATGCTAAATAAACTAGTAAGCAGTACCTGTATTATATCCATCCTCACATTTAATCTTCATTTTTCCTTAGTTATCCTTAATGGACTTTATTTTTCTCTTTCCTCTGAAGTCATGAATCAAAGTTTTTGCCTCTTGCTGAGATCCCTTTAGTTTCCTTACATTTTAGTGATGCTCAGAGTGCCTTTGGTTCGTCTGTCTTGGGTGCTTCAGGTTCTTACTTGGGGCAGCAGAAAACAGAACTGTTCCATCCTGTCCAGAATTTCTCTCCCTCTCTGGTAAAGCAAATCCAATAGCACTCCACTGCCTTTTCGCATACTCCCCAGGCTGCTTTTTCTTCTGCTGTGCCCAACCTGCTCAAATCCCCTATTGCAAGGGTTTCAGATAATTGCACTGAGGCTGCCCCTTTTAATTACAACTCTCCCCTCCCTCTTTCAGCCAAGTTATTGAGCCATTCCTGTACATTGCCTGAGACATTTTTTCTTTCTCCTTAGCTACGCTTCACTGTGTCACTGAAGATATTGGAGCATTTTCAATGCTCTGCTCAAAGAGCACCTGAAGAAACAAAACGTACTGGCTTTTTGCATGCAACCTACATATTACTGTGATATTTCTCTGGTGGGCTGAGAATTGGACAGATGGAGCTAGAATTACCTTGCTTAGCAAAATTGTTATGCTGTATTGATCTAATGCTGGATTAAGCGACATGCTGCTCCCTTACTGTAAGATAAGCTTTTATGTCAGGTTCTTAATGGTGGTGGTAGAGTTTTGTTTGGATTTTTTCCCACTTAAGATAATAAACTTGGACTTGTGTGCTTTTTCTGGCTGTAATGCAGGCTCCCTGTTTGACCTTAAATATCACAACGTTTGCTTCCTCACGTATGACATATCAATGGGAAAAATACTGTCCAACTTGGTAGTGTTGTGCAGTCATATGCTTAAAGGGACAAATGCCTGCATCTGAAATGCAGTTACAAGTGTGTCAGCTGTGCAGATTTGTTCTGGCAAAAACTCTCCTGTCATGGCTACTGCCCTGCAGAGGCCTTAAAAGGCAAAGTGTAAATTACAAGAGACAGAATTTGAAAAGCATACAGGGGAAATGGAATGGACACCTTCCAAGAAACATTGCCAAAGATGCAGAAAGGACCAGGACTTCAGTAGTAGTACAGCCTATACTGCGGTAGAGATTTAGCATTGATTGGGGAACCACACTGTCACTGATGCCATGAAAGTCTCAAAATCTCTGTCTACTGGCAGTGCACAAAGCACCTGTGACTGACTGAAGTCTTGAGGGGTCAGTGGATGGTAAATACTGGGTCTGTGCTACTCCTTTTCGCCTGAAACTTGGAAGTAGTAAATGATGGAGCAGTTGTATAAAAACTGTCAGTTTTGTGTTAGAGTGACCTGATTTCTGTTTCTACCTTCTGTTTTTTCTTAAACAGTATTTCTCTGTGAAGACGTCTGTGCTTTAATTTGGGAAGATACTAAAACACTCCAAGAAATCTCAGACCATTTCAAGGGAGTGGTGTGTGCTTGTTGAAGATGGTGGTATTTACAGAGAATCTTCATGGATTCTAATGCTGGCATCAGTGCAAGAAGAGTGTCGGGAATGGGTTGGCTCTGGATGGTCTTCTTCTTTCACCTAGTCACCTCATTAGAAGGTAAGAATGGATGTTTTACGACAACTTTGAAGAGTTTTCTGTAGAGGTTAAAAAAAAAAATAAAAGTGTGCTCTCCAGTATGCTTATATCCTAGTCCAGATGAGCATTGAGCACGTCTGTTTGATGATTGATCACTATCTCTTGGGATTTAAAAACTTGTTAGTATTGTTTCTGATGGGAGAGGCAAACCCTCTTATGAAGGATCATTAGTGAACATTACTACTATCTCAGACGTGCCTGCCTCAAAGAATAGATTTTTTTCCTCCAGGAATAAGCCCCTTGTTTATATTTTATGTGTATTTGATTCTTGTGTTCCTGTTCTTGCACCATGTTTGCTTTGTGAAATGATCTCTGGGTATTTGTACTGCTTGAGAAGACAGCACCCAATGGGCTGAAATCAAGAGTTTTTGTCTCGTCTCTGAAAAACATGCCTCAATTAATAGATATGGAGAGAATGTTTTGCATTAACAAGAAGAGACAGTTCACATTCAGCCAGCAGACAGAGGAGGGAGAAAGCACTGAAGGCAGGGTAGGGGAAAGGTAGGCAGGGGAAAAGAGGTGCCAAGAAAAAGGTAGAAGAAAGAATAGATGATAGAATGGAGGGCGATGAGAGCAGGAGATAAGATTAGAGCTATGGAAGAGAGTTAGAGAAGGGCAGAGGTACTGTAAACAGTCCCCTTGTTTGTTCCAAGAATATCCTTGCAGCTACATGTGCTCAGTGAACTGTACTGCTTTGTGATGAATGTTCATCTCTTGCATTTCTGAAAGCCACTGAAAGAGGAGAGGAGGAAGAGATGGAATCAAAGGGAAGCAAGGAAAAACCTAGAGAAAAGGAAAGGAGAATAGTGTGAGATCTAATAAAAAGAGGAAAGCTTGTTAAAGCATCCCTTCTCTTAATAGGAAGGGAATGCAGTGTGTGTGGGAAGTTCAGAGACTAAATAATTGATGTAAGATTATAATACAAATTCTTAAATCTCTGAAATTCTGTGAATTACTAATTTTAAAATTGTATTACAAATTACTATGTAATTCCTCATGTAACTGGTAGAGAAACCAAGATAGAAAAGGGGGGGAAATGTAAATTCTCTCTGCAAATATTAAATAACTGGGCGATGCCTGTACAAGTGAACATTTTTTTTAATTCAGTGCTCACTCCTGAAAGTTTGTAGAGATAAAAGAGTTTAGAAAGTACTGTGTGATACAGCTTCACAGAACACATAGTTGACCTGCCTGGATTAAAATAGGACAGTAAAATTCTGCCTGTGGAGAGGAAGCAGTAAAAGTGTCCATGAACCAAACTTCAACTCTCAATTTAGAGTCAGGGTAGTCAGCATATTCCTTGTGACTGTACTGCATGGTCCTAAGTTTGCACTCCAAAGCTGATTTACATCTCAGAGGTAAGTATTTTTGTTGTGGTCAAAAGTCAAAGAAAAATTATATGGTAAGGGAGGAAAGTCTGATGATAAGTATGTAGAAAGCTTTGCTTTAGTGCGGAGTTGTCCATAAGGAAGGAAAAAGGCCCATGGCTTGTTTGTTGACTCATTATATACAGCAGAAACTTGAAATTCAGGTTTCAGACCTAAGTTGAAAAATACAGGGAATATCCAATGTGGTCTTTAGTTTTTGGAGAGCTTCTCAGTAGTCTCAGATGGTGTTTCAAATACATTTCATCTCCAACTAAAAAGAATTGACCGAGTGGGAAAATCAATTTTTCATAGTGTTTCTCAGGCATTTGAGTTAAAGTCTGAATGTAAATCACTTTCTGTCTCAAACTAAATGTTGTTCAAACTTTGTTTGAAATTTTCTAAACCTTAATGCTAATCATTAAGAAAAGAGGGAGAAGCTCTCTAAAAGAAATAGAGAGGGGAAGTAGTCAAAATATTCAGACCATCTTTATATACATTATGAAAAGAGCAAATACTTCTTAGACATAATGCCTCTCAAATGGAAAGAAGGCAGCATGCTTTTACAGGACCTAATGGGACTTTAAACTCCCTCATGACTCAGAAGTAAAGAAGTTCTTGTAAGCAATTGAAATTATTTTGTTGGTATTGGTTTTAATGCATAAAAAGGAGACACGAGTCTGAATTTATTCAATACAGCGCTAGTATTTGGACACACTGATTTCATTAGGAATGAGCATGTCTGTGCAAAGTTTTCCAGACATGATTTTTACTCCAAAAGAAAAGCCTGAATGGAAACCTAAGGGAAGGCTGCTTTGCAAACAGAAAACATTTGTATACTTATTATTTTAGCCTTATAAAAAGAAACACAATTTCACAAAAGTTTTCATTAAGATCACATTTCTCAGTGTTTATAGTTCTGCAAGAGTTTTTGAGGATTTAGTTTTGAGAGCATTACTTCTGAGCCACATGCTGGGTGAAGTAACAGATTTTTCCTTTTTCTCAAAGCTACATAAAGAACTGCAGTGATTTTATTTCTTTGAAAATCTGTGGATGTATGTAATTACAGTTTATCACTGAATATTTAAATTAACATTTTAGGTTAACCTCTCTGATTGTAAAAATTTGTGAAGCATAGAATTTAAGAATGCTTGATGGGCTGCAGTCAAGACAGGTGAGAGGAAGTGATAACTTGTTAATGAAATAGCTCTTGCTAGGGCACTGGGATCAATTTTATGCAGAATATTAGTTTTGCTTTGATGGCATTATAAATGTCTACAGCTGTAAACACTGAGTTCATTTTGAAGAACTCATTAAATATGTTCCAGAGGAATGGTGTGTTCTGTATGTAAAGGACTGCATTTATTTTACAACAAGCTCTCAAGCCTGCAGAACAGCTGGACAATCTTTCTAAGTATCTTGCAGAAATTCAAGATACAGAGAGAATAATTCTGCTTTGGTAAAACCTCTTTGCATTATTCTCTTCGGCAAAAGAGAATATGGAAGAATATGGAAGAAAAAAGGCAGTGAGCTCAGACATTTCATTTTCCCCCTATTTTTTCTACTAACTGGTTGTTGTCTTGGGCTGTTGAAAATAATGTATTGATTGCTCAAATTGGCTTGCCTTTGAAGTGGAGGAAAAGATATCTTCCTCAGAGGGATCTTCAGAGAGAAAAATACCACTGTTTTTTGGTTTATTATATGCAGTTTAGTATATACAAAGAAATGTTTAAATTAGTGTCATTTTACTTTGGGGCGTGGGGGGAAAGAGAAATTAACTTTTTAGTTTGATTGCTTGTGATTCACATGAGTTATTAAAATCCTAGCAAACATTTTCTTCACAGTTCTTTCCTGACGCTCTCCTGTGTGCCAAAAACTTTGCCACATGCTTGGAAAGCCCAGGGCTGAGGAATATCCTGTTGTAGACATGCAGAAGGTGAATGAGACTGGGCTGGATGTGCAGCCTGTTTGTAAAGGGGAACAGACAGGGGTTTATCCTCTTGGTCAGTCTCAGCAGCTCCATTTGATTAATTTTCTTCCATAATAGATTCCTGTGTAGTTCCTGTGCTAGGGACATCCCTGTTCCCAGGTTTGTACCATGCCCTGCGTTGAATCTGTTCCCAAACTGCTGCTTGGAGGCCAGTAGGACAGGAGAGACTATTCATGCTGAAAATAACACTGTTTATATTCAAAGCCAATTAAAGCTTCATAGAAAAGGAATGGCATTCCTGTAGTGTAGAGTCTCCAGGATTTTCAGTGTATGCTTTGGTAAAACTTGGGAAGACATAAGCTCACTTTTTAGAGTCTATGAAAAAAAGCAAGCAGGAAAACATAGATAAACGTTAAAAGTCATGCTGTGCTGTCATTCAAAGTAGGTGGTTTGATGGCAGTGGTAGTTGGACCCAAGTTCTAGACTTACTAGTGGCTGTTTGGAGAATGAACTTCTTTAGCTGTGGAAGAGTAGATATTATATTGTATCACTAGGAAGGTTGTAGATAGTAATTTAACTTGATTTCATATGCAAAGTTGGAACTTTTTTTATTTTAATTTCTTGATGTCTGCATTTCTGACATCAGTAGTAGTGCAACATGCTAATCCTGGCAGTTTCCTTAGAGCTTTAACAAAAGAAAGGGGCTGGGAAAGAGGAAAATACACAATCATTCATAAAGCTTAAAAACTGTGTTACCTTGCAAAAAGCTGTGTATTTCCATATCCTACACCATTTGGCTGTCATTTCTCTCTTTCACAGATGGTACATAACTCCTGGTTGGAGTGTGAGAATTCCTCCTTGCAGATGACAACTTCGATGTTCTGAGAGTGTCAGCATTTTGCTCTGACATAGCAAGCAGTTAAATTACATTAAACTTCATGGAACTTACTGAAGACATATCCCATTGATTCCAAATAGCTTTTCTAAAATTAATTGCATTTGAGAAGTAGCATTGCAGAAGTAATACAGGATCATTCATTGCAGGATTGACAATATAGTTTTATACAAGAAAAAAATTTGAACTCATTTGTCTCATATAGACTGGTTTTGTATATATTCTTTTACATTAGGAGGCATATTCTATAACTCTGTAGCTTGTTTTTTCATGTTAAGTCATAGCTAAAATTTAAGACATTTTCTTTTAAAAAGTAACAGCAACTTTTGTGTTGGATAGTTATGAACAAGTAGGATTTTTGGCTGGTTTTGTTTGGTTTTTTACTTGTTTGATCAACTCGTTTTTGAAAAACAGAATACTTATTACAGTTGCATATGTCATTAGCTATTGATATATTATTTAATTCATCACAATTGCTGTTTAGTTTTGGAAGAAGTTCTAGTGTATTTAAGGCTTCCCAAAGATTTCACTGTATTTTGTCTCCTGATGATAGACCCCATGCATAAATACATTTGTTTGTAAGAGTGATAAAAGGTTCCTGATAAAAGGGTTCTCTCCCCACGCTCAAAGGAGCACAGAGGAACAGTGAAAGTCAGGGGAATCTGAATAACCTAACAGAGAAATAAACTCCCTGACCCAGCTTCTCCCAAGTACTATCACAGGAGTGTGATCAGTCCGTGGGGTGGGAATGGAACCCATTAAGTTAAATCAGTGGAAGTACTGTCTGGAACACCTTTTAGATGGAAGAAGATTATTGCCAACAAGGGCATGAGGTTTATTATGGGATGTAGGGAAGATAACCTGCAGAATTTACTGCAGGTTGTTTAGGGGAGTAACCGTAGGTGTGGAAAGGGAGGATTAAGTGTGAGAAAGTAGAGAGATAAGGGGCCAGTCACATACACCAGCTTGCAGGTTAGTATGGCTGTCAGGCATCTGATCACCACAGTCTATCCTATCTTCTTATTAAATTCCATTTTTCATCAGTTACCTGGGTGAGGGGGCTTTGTGTGTGTGTGTATGCACATTTATATACCAGCAACTGGAGTTGAACCACAGGTCATAATGGCCCATGAGTCAGTGCTACCAGCAACTGGAGATCATGGAATGGATGAAAATCAAATGCTAGGAACTCAGGGTGGACCACAGGTCATAGGATCTGTGTATCTGTGATGCAAGCACCTGGAGTGAGTGAGCTTGTATTAGTGAGCCTGTGATCTCTATATCAAGGCAGACTAGCTTGATGGGGGAGTTAGTGGGTTGGGAAACCAGGGGAAGAGTAGAGTCTGGAGGAGGAGTGACACACCAGTTTGAATGTGTGTGTCTCTGTGAGTGAGAAGAATGGAGGGGTTTATCTAGTGAGGGATGGTCAACTATCAGGAGGTCCAGGTCAGCTATTCTGGTGGCCATAAATTCTGAGGGTTCTTTGAGAGTACTGTCTGTGTGTTGTGTATCTTAGTGTACCTGGAGACAGGATGATCCCAGGGCCAGCTCCTGGATCGTCTGAGTGTCAAAGACCACTTCATGGAGAAATCCACAGAATGGCAGCCCAGGAGAGCAAGCTCCCAGGGCTAGCACCCAGGGGTAGGCTGCACCCTTAAAGCCAGTTAGTAGAGGATCCAAGCGTGCCTCTGTGTGTGTGAAGGGATGTATCAGTGAGTGGAGGCTGTCTGACTGCTCACACCACGAGTGGGGCTGGGAGCTTCACATGCCAGCAGATGGAGAGACCACAGATCCAGAGGTTTAATCTTTAAGGACAGTTATTGCAGAGATCTTCATTGTATATAAATGCATATGTGTTTCCCACTAAGAGCCCTTAATCCTGACCAACTAGAAAGGGGAGCAGGATGAGGCCATTGGTGGTGCTGTTTCTCTTTGCATGACTGGTGAGTGCTTCTGTCTGTGTTGATCTTTGTGGCTGGCCATTCACAGATGTGCAGTGCCTGCATGTGTTTGTGTGTGTGCCTGTTGGGAATACTCACTTAACCCTGCTTTGGGTTGTACCTGGGGCCATGGAGCTGCAGCAGCCTGGCTTGTGTGAGGTTACTGGATTTGACAGCTCCTGACACTATTTTTGCACAAACTCAGGGAATGATTTCTCTCCCCGGCCTTCTTAGAGAGCATTCACACTCTTCCTACTTTTTCAAGGCATGATCATAGAAGGCAGAATAAGCTCAGAAATGTTTCAGTTCTTTTCAAGTCTGTTAAGTGAGCAAGTTTTGCTGCTTGGGGCATTCAGCTCCATAGCAAAGCAAACTCTTTGAATGTTACCTTTTACCATAGTGCCCTTTGCCTTCTACCGGTGTACATTTGGATATGTTCAGAATTCAACTGGACGAGGTTTGGAGCAATCTACTGTAATTTAGCCTGGCCTTGAGTGGGGTGTTGATCAAGGTGACCTCTGTACCTCCCTTCCAGCTTGTTTCATTCTGTGTTTCTACAGTTTTAGTACCAAATTCTCACCACACAGGTAAAGGGATCATTTTGCTCTCTTCTCAGGATCAGCTCTCTTGTCTGTGGCTGTAGTTTGCAAGGCTTTGGTTGTATAATTCCCTCTTGCACCACTGCACTGTTAAGACACTGAGGGCAAATGCTCTTCAATCCAGAAAGCTGTTAGGCCATCATTGCCTCCATGAAGGTTGTCTAAGGGTCAGTCATCCTTGGGTGAATTGTCATCCTCTTGCATCAGGGGATCATTTTGTCTATAACACAAGCACTTAATAGTCTTGCTTGAAAGTACTGGCAAAATCTGAAAATTGTTAATGTGCCTATTCTGAACAGCCTGATCTGTCATAGCAGCTTCTAGCCTCTGCCCAGTTTTTCTGGATGTTGACATTATAGCATAGTCTAGCCCAAGAGATTGATTTGTGATGTAAATATAGAATAGTACTAGCTGAAGTATTTGGGATTTTTATTTCACCCTTTCTGGCCTGCAAGAACTGAGGATACTCAAATGATAGTTCAGATTTTGCAGAGTGTAATGAACCCATTTGACTCTTCTATAAAAAGTGATGTTTTTTTCTTTTTAGTTTAGGGAAGAGAAATACAGAGGAATCTCTCATCAGTTATTTTTATCTTCCTTGAACTGAAATAACACTTGTAATATGAAATTGGAATATCATTCTTCAAAACTGAGATTAAACCAGGAGTGAAAGAAGTATTGTAGAATTGTCATAATTTCAGGTGTTTGAAAGCTTCTAGATTTCTCAGGTATCTTGCCCTTTTTTAATGCAGAGTGGAATATTGCTCCAGTGATACCCTGAGATACCTCAATCAGTGTTGCCTCGAGCAGCATCATGGGCTCCGCTGAGCCTGGGTCTAACCTGATCTTGCAAAACCCTTGATTTTGAGCAATGTTAAAAGGATGCAAGCCATTTTTCTTCCAGGGTGGTAAATTCAGCAGAACATATTGTTTCTATCTGCACTGAAGAACAGCAGAGTACTGGTCTGGCCAAGCACAGTGAGGATGTGGAATGCTACATCAGTCACCAGTGCTAATAAAGTGTCAGAGTGAAGGCTTATACCTGTACCCATGTAGTCATTCATACTGTTAAATTATGAACACAGCCATGGGTTTGTTTGGCCCATGCCAAATAATCTTACCACAGACAGTGCCTACACGTAGGTCAGAGGTTAGGATGGACTGAGGACCACTCCTGGGGGGTGGTTTGGATGCAGCCATGCGCTTTTGTGGGGTTGGAGTTTTTAGTCATGGGAACATGAACCATAGTGTGCCTGTTGTCCTCAGAGCTAGAGAGCAGTTTAACAGCTTGTTAGATTTATGAGTGTGCATGCAGCTAGTGTGACTAGGGATGTGATTCAAGGCATACAGCCAGTAGGAGAGGGAGGAAGAAGAAAAATGGTGAGGGACTTTTGGCTGTAGGTTGCAAAATGAGATTTATGCACACAAAATTCTTGTGTACTTTTCTTATTTTTCTAGTGGTTTCTGACTTAAAGTATTCACTGTGAAAGGGACAGTTCTGTCTGCTTCAGGCTGTCTACTTCTGTTTGCTTGTAAAATACTCATGGTAAATTTACTGGGTAAATATTACCTTTCTCACTGGTGAGAAGTTGCCTGCAGAATATGCTTAACATGGCAGAGCATGGGCTGCTGAGCAAGTCTTTGTTTCCTTTCTTTTACATTCCTTTTGCGCTTTCTATATGGCTTTCCATGCCCTGATTAACTTCTCTCAATTTTACTTTCTTCTAGAGTTTCCATGGGGTAAAAGCATTATGCTTTGGTAAATGGGAGACTCAGATCTGATTAGGAAAAAAGTTTTCTGTGTTGAAAAATGGCCTTGTATATTATTTCAGCATATCAAGGCCATGTCTGGCATCCCAGTGGCAAAGTAATGACATGACACAGTGCAATCCCTGTGCCAGGCTGTGCAATTGAGAAGGTAATGGGCATGGGGAAATGCCAAGTTCTTCTGCTGCCAGGACAGCCTAGCTAACACTGTGCCTCAGGGAGGCATGGGCCTTCTGCAGATGTTCTGCTGCTCAGAGGGGCTGTCTGAGCTGAGCTATCCTTGAGAACTGAGCAGCTCAGCATTTCCTGAGGTCTGTAACATAATTTTAGTGGGGCTGTACCTCAGCTGTAGCTGGTAGTTCTTTCCAGTTTTGGCAAGCCAGCCCAGGTATTTTGCACTGCTTTTGAATCAAGGAGCTGTATCCTCAGGGAGGTCTAAAAAGTATAAAATGTCCTGTGGGAATATAGGGAATATAGTTCAGGGACATCGGTGAATGCTGGGGTCTATATAAACTTGTTCACTTGATCATGTCTGCTTTAGGATGAATCTAGTCTTTCCTTTCCAATGATTAATGTGGATGAATCCCCAGGTGTATTGGCAGGGATAGTGACATAAGCAATCCATAAACTGGAAATAAAAACCATTGAGGATTTCTCTCCTGCATAAAACATGGAACAATCATATTATTAAACCTTTGCAAGGTTTAATAACGGATCATGAATATTATTTGTAAGTAAGCTGTCTGTTGCTCTTAAATTTTGTGTTGGTTTTTTTAATCTGTTTTTGAGGTCTTTTTTTAAAGCAATAAGATAGAAATATGAAAATCAGAATAACCAATTAAAGCCAAGAATTTAAGAAAGGCCAGTTGATTTATACAGTAAATATCAACACATGTAAATACCTATTCAGCTGAGCCATTTTCTTATTCTGTGTCCTAAATATACAGAGTAAAGAGCACATGCTTGCATACCACGGTGGTCTCAGACCCTGACACTCTCTTTTGGAGTTTATGTTTAAACTGTGTTTATAGTTTGTACTGTCAAAATCTCTTGTGTGTTTCTTCGTACCCAAGCAGAGAATAGTGTCCAACAGCAGTCAAGGCTAGTATCTGTCTCCAGTGGTAGCTTCAAAAAGAATGGAAATGCAGACTATTTGTGGGAATAAATTAGGCCTGCAAAGTTCTGCATGTACCCTACTCTTGAGCAGTGTGATGCAACAGATTATTTTGGGATTCCTACACAGGCTTGGAATGTAATGCCCAGCTCCAGAACAAAGTGAATCCATTACAGGATCCGCTGGGTTTGGGTCTTAAACTCCCAAAGAAATTTGGTTCCAGAAATGTGAACAAATGTATCTTGGCCTCATGTCCACACTTACATGTGCAAATAAAATGGGCAACCATAGTTCTAAGGAGACTGGCATGCATTCATGTTGCTCATCTTGTGTCCCTCTTTCCTTTCCAAAAAGAGAGTGGCCTCATCTGAGTTGCTCATTATGATAACTGCTCCAAGCTGTCAGTGTGCTTATACTTTGCCTGGGAAAGTCTGGTGAGAATATTGCCAAGCAACTTGAGAATCATGAGTTAGCATGATTATGTGCCCAGTGCCTCTGCCCTTGTCTTGGCCCTTCTTAATTTATTAGTATAGACATAACCTGTCATATTTAATCTCAAAACATTAATGTTTATTTTTGGTGTATGGAAGACAATCTTGTGAGGAACAGATAAATTTTAGTTTGACTTGGAATAGCACAAAATACTTCTTTTATTTATTTGTTTCCTAATATAAACAGAAATACTTCTGGACACAACTCAAGAGACCTCGGAGATAGGCTGGACTGCACACCCTTCTGATGGGGTAAGCATTTCCCTTGTCCTCTTCTTGACTGTACCTCTGCTGGGAAGATGTGCATGCATCTGATGAAGAAAGGGAAACTGGAAGCAATGTGACTTGGTTTATAGATTCTGTACATATGAACAATTTGAGCACAGTGTATTATGCAAAGCCGAATTGTTAAGAGAGAAGGATGCTGAGTGGGATGCTGTTGCTACCTCCTTACCCTCTTCCTTCCACTCTGCTCCAGAGACACTAAACAGTTCTCCAGCCACCCCTCCAGATTAGAATAGAATAGAATGGAATAGAATAGAATGGAATAGAATAGAATAGAATAGAATAGAATAGAATAGAATAGAATAGAATAGAATAGAATAGAATAGAATAGAATAGAATAGAATAGAATAGAATAGAATAGAATAGAATAGAATAGAATAGAATAGAATAGAATATTTCCATTGAAAGGTACCTACAACAATCAGCTGGCCCAGCTGCTAACTACTTAATGGCTGACCAGAAGCTGAAGCATGTTATAAAGGGCACTGTCAAATGCCTCTTACACACTGACAGGCTAGGGGTATTGACCACCTTTCTAGGAAGCCTGTTCCAGTGTCTGACCACCTTCTAGTTAAAGGAATGTTTCCTGATGTCAATTCTGAGCTTCCCCTGAGGCAGATTTGAACCATTCCCGTGCATCCTGTCTTGGATCTGAGGGAGAAGGGATCAGCATTTCCTCCTCCCCTTCCCCTCCTCAGGGAGCTGCAGAGAGCAAGAGGGTCACCCCTCAGCCTCTCTTTTCTCCAGACTGGATAAACCCAGAGCCCTCAGCCACTCCTCCCAGGACACACCTTCCAGCCCTTCCACCAGCTTTGTGCCTTCCTCTGCACACAAAGACCTTCCCACCCCTCTGAAGTGGCGGCGGTGCCCAGAAGTGCCACCAGCACTCCAGGTGAGGCTGCACCAGGGCTGAGCACAGTGGGGTGATCCCCCCTTCTGCCCGGCTCTGCTGCCTGTTTGGTGCCCCCCAGGACACGGTTTCTGCCCTCTGGGCTGCCCGGGCACACCCTGCTGACTCTCACTGAGCTGCTGCCACCTGCACCCCCAGGGCCCTCCCTGCAGGGCGCTCCCCAGACTCCTCTCCCAGGTTGCACTTGTGCCTGCAGTTACTCCATCCCAGGTGCAGGATCTGGCACTTGCTCTTGTTAGGTTTTGTGCCATGAATGATTGCCCAATGCTCCCATGGTGTACAAACATTTCAGCTGTGCTCCTGAGCCCTCCATGCTGCCAGGAGCAGCATACATGATCCCAGCTAGCACTGCCATCCTAAATTTATGCCATGCCAACCTTCAGTTTACCTTCAGGTCTCCTGCTGGTATACCCTTCCTCCATCAGTTACAGATTAAATCCCTCAATCAATGAGATTAAATCCCTCAAACCAAGTCCCTTCAGTTTATGAGCAAAGATACATTTCTTCCATCAGAACAGTGGATCCTGTCACATCCCAGCACATCCTGTGTCTCAGAGATTCTTAAATGGTTACAAACCCTTTTTGGCAGAGGCGCCAGTCCTGAAGCCAGTATTGATGTCTTGGCACCTGTTTCTTTCAAAGTGCCTTACTGCTACTGAAAAGATCGAGGAAAAACACTACCCATTCTCCTGAATTTTTTTATCATTCTTCCCAGGGCCCTGAAAACTCTCTTGATCAACTTTGCACTTTTTGTTGGGACATTATTTGTACCCATGTGGAAAAGCAGGTGTGGATAGTAGTCCGAAGGCTGTACTAAGCTCTTCCATCATCTGCTGACATCACTGAACTGGGGCCCAGGGAGGCTGCAAACTTGCCTAAAAAGATGTTTGCTTCTGTTTGACACTGGAGAAAGTCATGGATGACCATAGCTTGCTGTTGTTTCTTCTTGGCAAATGGTCTTACTGCAGATCTTACTGTGAGGAGCTGGTTGGCCAGACCTTTGTGAGAATGCTTGAGCAGGTTCATTCTCTTCTCTCTCACTGTGCACATCCTCTGTCATACCCAGGGCCTTGTACCTATTCTGAAAAGCTTGTTGAGAGGGTAAGGAAGGTTTTGTTTTACAGCTTTGTGCAGGAACCTGCTTCTACCCCTCCTTATTCTTCCTCCAGGCACAAATCAGATCTGGACCTGCCCCTGTAGCGGTCATGCTGAGTGGTTTATGTGCATAGGAGATGTCAGAACACAGCTCCCACTGTGATAAAAAGTGGAAGGGACTTCTGCTTTTATGTGTTTTCCAGAGAACAGTGTCTAGTTGCTCTGTCTCATTTGTTTGTGTCCTTTGTTTTGTCTCTGGAGATAAGAGATGGGAAGATAGGAAGGAAGAAAGTGTGACTCTTGCATTTTAAGATTCTTGATGTTGTGTGACCAAGTTTGCATGATTTATGTTTTCTGTCACAACAGTTCTTACTTCAGAGCTTTGACTGCTATTCTTTACAGGGTCATACTTTGTCTAGAATGCTCTGCTGCACATGGCATCAACAAGTTCAAATCTTGTCATAGGCACGGCAAGGAAAAAGGGAAGACAAAGGCCTGTCCTGCATTTTTGGGGCAGCTGAATACTGAATCCTTTTTTTTTTTACAGTTTCTTTTTTTCTTCTCTGTATCCATTGTAGTGGGATGAGGTAAGTGTCCTGGATGACAAGAAGCGCCTGATCCGAACCTTTCAAGTGTGCAACGTGGCTGAACCGGGTCAGAACAACTGGCTGCGCACTCACTTCATAGAGCGGCGTGGAGCCCACCGCGTCCACGTCCGCCTCCGCTTCTCAGTGAGGGACTGTGCCAGCATGCGCACCGTGGCCTCTTCCTGCAAGGAGACTTTCACGCTCTACTACCACCAGTCAGAGGCTGACATAGCCTCTCAGGACATGCCAGAGTGGCGCGAGGGCCCCTGGACCAAAGTGGACACTATTGCAGCTGATGAAAGCTTTTCCCAGGTGGACAGCACTGGGAAGGTGGTCAAGATGAATGTTAAAGTACGTAGCTTTGGGCCACTCACCAAGCAGGGCTTCTACCTGGCCTTTCAGGATTCGGGAGCCTGCATGTCCTTGGTGGCAGTCCAAGTCTTTTTCTACAAGTGCCCAGCTGTGGTGAGAGGATTTGCCTCCTTTCCTGAAACGTTTGCTGGCGGGGAGAGGACGTCGCTGGTGGAGTCCCCGGGGACGTGCGTGCCCAACGCTGAAGAGACGAGCACGACGGGGTCCTCGAGTGTTCGGCTGCACTGCAATGGGGAAGGGGAGTGGATGGTGGCCATTGGACGGTGTACCTGCAAGGCTGGCTACCAGCCTGTGGACGATGAACGAGCCTGCCAAGGTGAGAAAACTTTTTTCCCCTCGCCCTTTGGCAGCCATTCTCTCATTGGTTCTCTGTGTCAGCAATATTTGGCCCTAGCCAAAATTTCACAGAGCTGGGAGAGTAAATCATTTCTCACAGAGATTGCCTTGTAGCAGCCTCTTCTCACACATTTAGCTCCTCAGACTGGAGTTGGAGTGACCACTTTGTTGTGGTTTAGGAATGGTGTTCTCTAGTTCGATATTGCCACTAAAACCACGCTGCTCCTCGCTCCCTCTCCCGTTGGAAGCACAAAAGGCAAAGATCATGGATTAAGACAAGAACAATTTACTGGAAACAGCAATGAGATCATAGAATGAATGGTAACAGCAACAATATTAACAACAAAAGGTGTAAGACAGATGGTTTACATGGGAGGTGACAATGAACTAATACCAATCTGATTGGCTGTTTCTGACATGTTTTCTCCGAACAGAAAGGAATGCCCCTTTCCTTGGAGTGTGTCTTTCCCCCACCCCTGTCAATGATAAGAGGTGGTGTAGCGTAACATCTGGTCCTGGTTACACCCCCATATCCATGCCCACTCCCAGCTAATGCAAAAAATTGTCCTTGTCTTGGCCGAACCAGGACACCACTGCTTGCTGCTAGGAACATGTTTGGAAACTCCACCGAGGCCTTAGTTACAGCTGCCACCAGAAACAGCCTCTCAGGGTACTTACAAAGAACTAACAGGAGCTGTCACTAAGCCAGATCTACCATAATTCCACTGCTTTACCAAGAGGCAACAGCATTAGAAGAAAGATGCCACATGGAGGACAGCTGAGCCCAGAGCTAATAACCTCTCTATCCTAGTTATTTCTGGACCTTTTGTTAGTGTATAGTAATAAAATTTTAAAAAGGGGAGACAGCAGCAGCCTGGTCATGGGACAGAGAAAATGTGGCTCTGTGAACCTGTCCTGACTAGAAAAAACAATAATAATAGTATCATTATTACCAATAATGTACTCTCTGCCGCAGGGCCAATGGTATTTCTGTGAAATATCTGTAGGAGGAAGTAGAGTTCATTACATATCACCCAGAAGTGGTATTGGGCTAAAATTTGGCCAAGCCTGAACACCCAGTCTAATGTCATGACTGTGTTCCTATCTCAAGCTTAGGACAGTCTATTAGAGCAAACTGCTTATGTTGGTTATATAATTTGTGTATGAAGTTCTTCTAGTGCTTCCTTTGTTTCGATACACATCTACTCATAATCTCTCAGCAGTGTAAAATGTTGCTGCAGTACACTCAGTAGTCTAAAAAATAAATGCTGTATGGCACCCAGTTTTGGCTGCAGACAAAATTTAAAAGTTGGATTTATTCAAACAAGAGTTCAACTCAGATATGGTATGTACGAATACTCTGGTTAACACCGAGTGCAAATGCAATGAATAATTAATGGTTGTCAGTAATATGTTACCTTAAATTCCTGCTTCATGAAGTGATTTGGGTCATGCAAAATAGCTTCATTATTAAAATACTTTTATTTTCAAAATACAGGTCATTGTGCTGGAGACTTAAAAAGCAATTAAAATTGATAAAAGCTTTTCATTTGTTTAAACTTTGAGAATAATTAAAATATGTGTGCCTTTTTATCCTGTTAATTCTGAGAAAAATGTAATTACATTCATTTGGTGCTGCTCCAGAGCCAGTAAGCTCCGATGTAGAGCAGCTCTGTATGGCACTAAATTTGTTGTCTGCATGAGTGGCATGACTAGTTCACAGTCTAAATAAACTGCCAGTCAATAATTTAGTTTCAGATAGTAGTTTTAAGCAGTCAAAAAAAAAAAAAAAAGATTTGGCTTGACAAAGAAAAAATAAAAATAAGGATTTTTTAAAAAAAAATTGTCTTCCATTTTTTGTAGTATTCAGTGAAAGCTGATACTTCCTTGAAGCCTCATTGTCATAGAAGCTGGAGATAGATGAAAATTATTAATATTATAAGGAATAGATGAAATAATGGCAGTCTATCAAGCTACAAAAGTCAGTTCCTATCATTTACTTCCCAAGATTCCATGAGCAGCCTCGAGCAGCCAGTGTCAACCAAATATGAATAACATTAAAGGGTATTATTTTCTCCTCATGTTTCTTTTATACTCCTCTGGCTTGATCATCCTTCCTGGTCTCTTCTCCTGCTAACAACATGTTGCTGTCCTGTCTGAATGAAGCCACATTCAGCTCGTGTCCCCTTGCTTGGTGTTTCTCTTCGCGGAGTCCTCTGCAGCCCTTCTCGTCTGTCTGTCCATGTGTCCTCCCTTCCTAAGAGCAGGCATACACCATGATACAGTGCTGCTGCCACGGTGTTCTAGATGAAACACGGAACAAAAGCAATAGCTCAAGGGCAGATTTCCACTCATGATAATGCAGAGAGGTGTTCTTAATAAGACTGAAGAATCAACCAAGGATAAGAAGGAGAAGCAAGTTTCCTTCTTGCACTTTGGTAGAAGAGTGTGTGGGCATTGCCTTCCCCCTCACCATATGCAAGCCCGTGGAGTCCTTCCTGCACCAGCTGTTACCTCTTTATTTAGAACAACAAATCTGCCAAGAGCCATTCTGGGCAGATAGATAGAAGGCCCTTTTTTTCCCCCTGCCCCCATCATGATTTAAGGTACTTTCTTTCTTTCTTTACTTTTATAAGACTGCCTGCTCTATGTTACTATACGGCAGATTTCTCCAGCTAAATAGAAGAGTGAAATAGCAACCTTTAAGCAAGCCCTTCGGGTGATGTGGGGTGCAATCTGCGTGGGATTTACTTTTGACTTTATGTGAGTAGACTTGTCATGCTGAACAGTCAGAAAAGAGAATGGCAGTTTACAGAGGAAAAAAGAAGGCTGGGACCTTAGTTTCTTTTCTTTCTGTAGATGTTCACACACAGGGTGCCTTGCCGTGCAAAATCATATAGTATTTAAATTACCAGGTGCTTTTGAAAATAATATTTAGAATTTATGACTGGGACTTTTTAAAAAATATTTCAAAAATGACAAATGTAGACAAAAAAGAGTGGAGGAATGACTGCCTGATAAAGTGCTAAGCTGACTTCCAAATAAAGAAGGACAGAGCACTGGACAGAGCTGAGCTGATTAGCCATGTGTGTGGCACCTCTGTACAAACATACTCAACCAGAGGCAGAATACACCAGCCAGAAAGAGGAGGAGGGAACAAGTTTGAAGTCAAAAGCATTAAGCTGAACTTAGGAGAGGGAGGAGGGAAGGTGTTGGTTTAATGTTTGTTTTTGTTTTCTCATTACCCAAATCTATGTTAATCAGCAATAAATTAAATTTCTCCAAGCGAAGTCTGTTTTGCCTGCGATAGTAACTGGTAAACAAGCTCCCTGTCTTTATAACTTCTTTACCTCTGCCCACGAGCTTTCTCATCCAATTTTCTCCCTATGTCTTGCTGAGGAGGGAGAGTAAGAGGGTGGCTGGGTGGGCATTTGGGTGTCTACCAAGGTTAGCGATCTACATGGCTGCTTCTCCACTCTTATTTCTCTGCATATTTGTTTCTAGGAGTATTTAGTAAGCAAAAGGTCTGCCTGTCATCTGGAGTAGCTGTAGGGATTCTATAAAATTGCCCATCTCCTGTGGCAATATGCAGTCCCTTCTGATTGCAGAAGGAATCACATCTGTATTACCGATAACTGCAGGAGCAAGCAACTGTGCACGGAGCTGTTGGAGGTCTCATTTGGGAAGAATATTGCATGATTATTTTTATGTTATTAAAAAATGCCCTTTCTCACTAGCTTGGATAAAACCTTTTTCAGTGGGTGAGGCGAAGAGAATGTTAAGATTTATATTAAAGTAAAAGATTCGATAGTCTGCTAAAAATATGCACATACTAGTAGCAAAGGAAAAAAAGAACACAGTAACATCTTCTTAAATTTTAATCACTTAAAGGATGCTCCCTTTAAAACCATAGGATCATTTACATTCCAGGGACTTGTGAAACTCATCTGCTCCAACCCCATGCTCAAAGCATGGCCAAATTGGGTTAGGTCACTCAAGGCCTGTTCTAGTCTAGTTTTAGTTATTACTGAAGATGAAGATTACACAATGTCCCTGGGCAACTGTTCCAATATTTGACAACACCCATGGTGAAATTACTTTTTCCTATGTAGAATAAGATTTTAGTAAGACGTAGTAAGAGGTTATTACAACTTCTGTCTGTTATCTCATGTTCTGCCACCTCGTGCCTACACCTTCTTCATATCCTCCCATTAGGTGGCTGATGACAGCCATAAGCTCCCGCCCCACAGCCTGCTCTGCTTCAAAATGAGCAAACAGAGTGTCTTAGCCTCTCCTGGATAAGAGCTTTAATTTCAAGGTAAACTCACAGTTGACAATAATGTTTGGTGCCTTGATCTAGATTACTTTTTTCAAGTTTTTTTTCTTCCATATTGTTCCTTTCATCAGCTTCTCCAGCCTTCTTCTGCTACTTGCACACACATTTAGTGCTTTTCAAGTAGTTTGCTTCTTTTCCTGTATCAAGTGCTTGCTGTCTACTCATATTCTGTCCTACCCTGCCCAAATCTTTCCTCTTGTGTTTTTTTCCTTTTTTTCCTCACACAACCCATTCACTGGCAGTTCTCCCACATATAATTAGCCAGTAATTGCTTCAGCTCCACCTCTTTTACCTAAAAAATCCCTTACTCAACTGATCTCCTATCAACAGTTAAGCAGGAAAGAGTTCTTAGTCACTCCATTTATTTTATCTCAGTTGATTTGATGCTCTTCTTTAAGTCTGGAAAGACACACTTTTCTCTCCTTACGTTTCTTTCATTTTCCACTCTCTCTTCCCCACCCAAACAGTTGTAGTAACTGTGAAACTCTAGATCAACCCAGGGCCCTATTGCATCACTGTGCCTTGCTTTTATCGCTGGCTGATTCCACCTTATTCAGAACAAGATGCAAGATGCACGGTAGCAGTCACTGTGGAATAGCCTGGCCCAGTAGGAGTTTATTACCACCATAAGCTAGCCATAGATTTATTTATGGGGGGCAGGGGGGAAGAAGAGCTTTATCTAAAAGACACTACAATTTTCATTTTCTGTTGTGTTTTCTGCATGCTAATTATGCTATCTTTCTAGCATTTTGAGAAATATAATGTCTAAATGTCTACATCATAATTTTACAGTACTTCTGGTTGCTAACTCCTTTCCATCATCCTGCCCTCTAAGTGCCAAACTCCATCCCTTTGCCTCGAGTCATTCTCGTTTGAGGCCCTCTGTAGCTCTGCAGATTCGGTTTTCGCAAGGCCTCACAATCATCTGTGTCCATTCATCCTTCCCAGTGTGACTCCAGTGCCAGCTTTGACACTCTTCATTTTCACTACTCTCACATCTAGTATTTATTCTTGCTGCCCCACAGTACTGGGAGCAGAACTCCTATGTAAGAAACAGATCACTTGTCTCGGTCAAGAAGAGAGCAATTTTATGCTCTTCTAAATGTCTTCCTGTGTCCCAGCTAGTTTCCAAGTCGTATCTGTGTACAAAAAATCAGTGTCACCTGTTTCACTCCCTAAGGTCACTTCTAGGTGTACCTAAAGCTGTGTTGGAAGTTCCCAGCTGCCTTTCTTGGTCATTCTCCCCTTGCTGCATTTTGTTTAGTGATCCAAATATTTCCTCTCTGTCCTTACTGTCCAAGTGAGCTTTTTAATGCCTCTTTCTCTACCTCTTTGGTTCTTGGTCTGTAGTTTCTTCATTTTAATTTTCTTTATCCCTGTCCCCACTGCCACTCCATGATTCCAGCAGTTTTCTCTGCTGGTTTGGCTATTTGCTATTGCTAGAAGTCTGTCAGAAGCTGCTCCTCCAGCCTCACGGGTGGAACTTGTCTCCAGTGAGCAGTCAGGCAAACACAGGGGTGAGCGTTGTAGGGGGAGCTGAGGAAAACTGGGTCAGTGTCTGAGATGAGCTGTGCCCAGCTGAACTGTTGTGGCATTCTGACACTGTGCCAAGATATGGAAAATGACTGAGACAAGCTGAGGGAAAAGCGCTTGCGTACTCCAAGCTCTGCCCTCTCCTTTCATAGTAGGCTTGACTTGATGGGATGTGGCAGCTTGCTCTGCCCCCTGAGGTGCTAGCTCTGCAACCCTCTGCCCTTGCATTGGATATTGTGAATCAATCAGAGCTAGATCTATGTTTTCTTGGAAAGTCCTGGTGCTGGGGGATGCTAAGTCCTACTACCACCACCACCAAGGCCTGTCAAGAGCTTAACTGGTGCTCGTGTTCTGTGTGAAGCTGTTCTGCAGGAACGCAGTGGAGGTGTTTCAGGAGAAGCCCCTCTTGTTCAGGCTTTCTCTGGGATGGTCCTGAAGTGGTAGTGTTCACTAAAGGAAAGGGTACTAGTCCTAGTGACAGTGGGCCTGCTTCAGTCCGAGTATTTGTTACGACTGTCTCCAGTGAGCAGCCGTCTGCAGAGGCTGTAGGACCACAGCAAGTGGACCATGATCTGCAGTAAGAAGGGAATGCAAGGTAAGATCATTCAAAAACAAATGAGAGATGGATTCTGTCTGTTTGTGTAAAGACACCCCTAGGCTCACTGTAACTGCTTGAATAAAAGGAAGTGGCTTTTGCCTATTTAGATTGCCAGGGAATTTTTTTCTCTTTCCTCCTGACTTGACCTTCGATGTACTATTTATAGTGACTGGACTGAGGCAATGCCAGGAAAAGCTCCATATTCTGGGAACAATTATTATTGCTATCTGTGGGCCAAAGTCCTGAGTGCTGTGGGCAGCCTATATTAGGCAATTTTGGAAAGGGATAAAGGTGCTCATGAATGTAAGCATCTCTGTGACTGAATGCAGAGGCAGGGTTCAGGTAGAAGCAGAAAGTTTGTGATAGCTGCAGTGCCTGCTTTTGGAGGCCATTCTTTAGTTTCTTGTAACTGGAGGCCAGTTAGTGTCTATTCAGTCCAGCCGTTTTGGCCAAAATCACGGATGTAAAATATAAGCAACAACAAAATTTAGGCCACAGCATTCTTTTTCCAACTATATTTTATTAGGAAGGTGAGAGAGATGTGAATCATGTTTAATCACTGTAAATCAGCTTTGCTTGCAGTATGCTATATGATTTCATTTTGCTGTTTTTCTTCTGGAAATAGAAATACCCAGGGGCAGAATGAGAGTTTCAAAGCATGATTGTTTCTCTGTATCTGCCATCCCTCCTGGAAATAACAACGTGAGATTATAGGTTTATGTAGTAATTATTTTTTTCACTAGACAATAAAAAATAATCACTGTGGGGAGATCTTCCCTCCTAAGTTGCTCAGTATTCCACTCCATAGTTCTTCAGGTGCAATTTCTGTAATGTGAGTGGAATGGGCAGATGAATCTCTTCCTTATTGCTTTTCTTTACACTTCTCTCTTGTTAAAAGTCTTTTCTCATGCCCCTCTCTCAAACGGAACGTGACAATCCTATTCTCATTTTGCTTCTGAACATCTGAAATGAGATGTAGTCTAGTGTCAAGAACTTTCCATTCATTTTCCCCTGTCCACCCACCCAAAGTCGTGTATGTGATGAATGATTTGGCAGTGAGGCAACCAAGACCATGGGGTTCTATCCACACATTTTAATTGGCTTATGTTTAAGGGAAAACAAAGAATAACTGAACTTGGAAGAGGTCTCTGGAGTACACCTTAACCCCCTCCCTGCATAAGCAGGGTCATCTCTAGCAAGTAGCCCAGCACGAGGTCCAGACTGGTTTTGAACTTCTCTAAGGAAGGAGAATCTACAACTCCCCAGGTTAACCTGCTTCTGTGCTCTGTCACCCTCATGGTAAAAAGTTGTTTCCTTGTGTTCAGAGGGAGCCTCCTGTGTTTCAGTTTGTGCTGTTCACTTCTGGGCCTGTCGCTGAAAAGAGCCTGGCTCCGTCCTCTTTGCTTCCTGCCTTCAACTGTTTGTACTCATTCATGACATTGCTGGAAGCCTTCTCCTCTCCAGGCTGAGCAGTCCCATCTCTATCATCCTCTCCTCCGTGGGAAATACTCCATCACCTTCACCATCTTTATGGCCCTCTGCTGGATTCTCTCCAGTATGTTAATGTCTCTAGTGTACTGAGGAGCCCAGAACTCAACACCAAAGCTGAGTAGAAGATAAAGATCATCTACTTTGCTGCAGAATTCCCCAAGGTCTCCAGGACCTAGAGTTTCTAAAGGCTCGTCTTGCTAGTAAAGACTGATGTGGAGAACTTGTCCTGTGTCACCCAGCAGCTGACCCACATTTTCTCTAATTTTCTTTGAGCCACCTCTGTTGTTAGAGAAACTCTTCTCACTTTTGAAATCCTGTGCCAGATGTGATTCCAGGTAGGCTCTGGCTTTCCTAGCTATGTGTCTACGTGTTTGGACAATGCCTCTGTGTTCTCAGGCTACCTGTCCATGCTTCTGTCTCCTTGTACTTCCTTTCTGTGCTAGGACCTCTGTTCAAACATGCAGGCCTGTTGGCATTTTTTGCCAGAATTTGTGCTTGTTGGGATGGACTGCTTTTGCACCTGGAAGAGGTAACCCTTGCACATGAACCAGCTTTTTTGAGTCACTCTTCCCTCCAGGGCATTATCCTACAGGACTCCTCCAGATCACCCAAGTGGTCACATCTGTTCCCCCAGAGTTCAGTGTTGTGGATTTGCTTCTTTCTCTGGTCACTGCACTCTGGATCTTGAACTCCATCCTGTCATGGTCGCAGGTAGACATCGAAAGCCATCTGAGACACGCTGGTGTAGCCAAGACATCAGTCAGCCTTGGTCTGGCACACAGATATGTGAGCGTATTACTGAAAGTTGTTTCATTGGTGGAACAGCTGCAGTGAAGTTTTATTTCCTCAGTTTAATTAGCTCTAATGGAGTGCTTATTAATGAGCCTATGTGGCTGCTTCACTCTGCTTAAGTTAAATAAAGGACAAGGGAATATTTGACCTAGAGATGTTGGAAGGAAGAGATATGTTTACATTAATTCTGCTACTTTACTGTAAATGGCAACTGTATCAAAATCTCTTCATAAACAGGCCAGATTCCATCTTAAATGTGGTTAGGCTTTTCTTTTTTTTTTTTTTTTTTTTTTTTTGTCTGCTGCTCATAGTTGAAGTTTTTTTCAGAAGCCTGCTACTTTAGTTGGTGGAAATATTCTTCTTGTTTAAACCTGTAATTTAATGTAAAGTCACCTGCTCTCATGCTGTCATTACTCTTGAGCCTAAATAAACAATTCTTCATGGAGTGACTCTTATAGTTCTGGGATTGCATTCAAAAGTAGATGCTGCCCCAGTGAGTAAGAGATCTCTTAGGCAGCAAGGAATCAGCTCAGTGTGACAAGACAAAAGGCATTGGGCACTGTGCAGTGCTTGGGGAAACAGCAATACACTGCCTTTGTATGTGGCTCAGACATACAATGCCAAGCACAGTGCATGGACAGTGAAATTAGATTTTGTGAGGCAGTGAAGAACAGGTGTAAGTATTTGGTCACTAGTGCTTGTTACACATACCTGTTCCAAAGTGTTGTCCCTATAGTAGTGTACTGCATCAGTGATATGAGCAGGTAATACTGTTATCCATTAGCTGGCACCAGATCCCTGTCCAGAGGCTTGTGTTCTTGCTCTCTGTGTTGGTTTTTACAAGCAGCTTTTGAATGTTTATGGTCACGTGACCATAAAAGTGAGTGACTGCCTGTAACATGGATGAAATCTTGCATGGCCTTTTAAGCAACAGAGGTGCTCTTACTTGCGTAGACTGCCTTTCTTTAGTGAGGAGGTGCTGCATCTAACACCAGTTTTGTTCCACTGGATAAAACCTACAGCACTGCACTTGTGCTTTTCCTACCTTTGGCTAATTCATCAACAGTGTGCCATCTCTGCAGACCTCATCCCTGCATCCCCTGGCTCAACAGCAAGTTGCCTGTGGACTTGAAAGAACTGTGTAAAAATAAATGTTTATTTATTTTAACACATGTTTGTTTTAATATTAATTTTGTTTACTAAATACCAGACAAATTCTTCATTTACATCTTCGCTAGCTTTCCATATGATTTGTAATTGGCCTAAAGGTTAATTTACCTGAAATCTTTTTGCACTGTCCCTGTAGGTTAAATATGGTTTTGTACTTCAGGGGTCTGTAGCGTCTACAGATTTTCCTTTAGTGTCACATACATAGTAGACATTACCATTACCTGTTCATTTTCGGTATTGTAACTAGCAGCAAGGTAATTGTCCTACTTGATATCGGGCTGTAATGCTGAATGAAAGAAAGGAACTATTCTAGGAGGCCTGGCTTGACAAGTGGAATGAATGTGTCATTAGTTCTAAGCCTCAACAAAAACTCAAAGAGTTTGATGCAAGAAAAAACAGATGAGATAAAATCACTTTTAAGAAAATAAAGACCTTCACATTACGTTCGGCATTCTCAAACTTGAAATAAAGAAAGAAAGATCCCTGAAAATTTGGTTGAATGGCTGTGCAGTGTGTTGGATGAGAACTTCCCATTCACACTACTCGTAGTTTCAGTATGGGTGCATTTGCCAAGAAGTGTAAATATTATAGTCTACATTTGTGGCTGTTAAGAGAGCCTAAAGTTAGTGAAAGGTATAATTTATAAAGTGGGTAAAATCTTACATACTCTTTTTTGTCCATACAAACATATGGACATATCTCTCCATATGGGAATAATTTTATTTTCTGCTGGATAAAGGCCTGAAGGCAAAGGCAGTTGGACTTTTCTTACCATTATCCGTCACATGGAAAAATTACAGTCTCTTCTTCCCCTTTCCTTTCCAAATGCTAATGTATCACACACTGATTGTTGTCATTTTTTGAGTGGTGGAAAGAAACAGTGTTCCCCCATCTAATAGCTATCACTCAATTATTGAAGTCCCCTTTATGGTCTGACCCGTTCCAGGACTTACCATTCTTATCTGTATACATGTGGAGGTTGCTCTGCATCCAAGAAGAATTCTGACAGAGAAGGTGGAGTATTACAAGAGGCATAAATCTGATGGGACACCACAGATGTTATTGGCTGTTATTTCTGGACTCCGCCTGTAGCCGCAAAGGGGATTGAACACATATGATCCTAATTTCATATAATGCCTCTATGCAATATTCTTCTCTTACTTGCCTTGCTTTTTTTAGGTAACTTTCTGCTATCCTCAATCCTTTATAATACTCTGTTTATGGTAACCACTAGAACAGTTCTGCTCTTGAGGGTGTTTCTTGACATCAAATGCTTATCTGTGGTCTATCTGAAAGTTTCCTTGTAAATGCTCTTTATTGTGAAGTTAATGAACCAAATGTCAGCTGCAAATGAACTTTTACCTGAGCTTGTTAGTCCATAAAATCTAAAAGAGCTGTATCTATTTATAGAGAAAATCAGCTTTAGAAAACTTTTGTAAAAATAGTAAAAGCTGTATCCTAGCACTTCAGTGTAAGGTCCAAGCACCTCCTGTTAGACAATTCAGCAAAGCCTCTTTGCCAAACCTAGAATGTGCCATACTCCCATATAGTTAATAAATGATTTTTTTGTTTTCTTTCCCTGTAGGATGGATTTCCAGCCATGTTTCAGCTTGTTGCATATACATATTCCTATGAATTTTCAGATTAAATTTAACTAATTAACATGCTTTTATCCATTACTGGGAAGTTTTCAGACCTACAGGAAAAATAATAGGACTGCCAGTCTTAGTGTCTGCTCTTAGTTTTAATGCAAAATCAGCAATGGTTGTGTATATTACTTTAAGCAATGAAACTGTTGTAGGCAGCATAAAAAATCCAATTTTGTGTCTGTGTTGGGGGGGGAAGGAGGTGTGGGTAACTGTTTGATACTTCAAGACAAATCACCTGGCTGGGCTCTTTGGCTTCTCCAATTTAAAAGCTCTTTGAGTGAATAATGAGAAGACAATGATTCAAGGTGGCCAAAGCTGTCTCAGGACTGGTTCTCTTTCATCTGCCAGTGAATCAATTTAAGCACTTACATATAGAATAAAACAAACTGTTTTGAAATGGGAACTTTAGCAAAATATACTCCATTAAGCACCAAAACCAGTAGTAGCTCTGTGCAATAACTTCTCCCAGCAGTAGCAGCACAAGTTAAATATAAATAAGATTATAGTGTTTCTGAAATCTGAATTAATGATTTTCCTGCTTTTGCCTCTCTTATTTTCCTCCTCTTAGCCTGTGCCCCTGGTTTCTTCAAAGTATCTGTGGGAGATGACCCCTGCCATCTGTGCCCTGCCCACAGCCACGCTCCACTGCCAGGTTCCCGGGAATGTGTGTGTCAGAACCGGTACTACCGATCTGCTTCAGACAATTCTGATGCTCCCTGCACTGGTAAGTGTTTGGATGAAGTGTTTGGAAGCAAGAAGGGCAGTTAATGAGAGAGAATGTGTTCAAATGATTGGGGGGTTTGCAGTTCACCTATTCTCAAGACCTTTGAAGTAACCAGTCTTGCACCTGACTACAGAGTGGTGGTGAGAATGAGGATTCTTGGGTTTCATTACAGCCTTCAGAGGGAAATGATCTGTAAATAATGTTTCCCTTGCCCCTCCCTGTTACTGAGCTCAGCCTCTCTGTCACTGCCCTTCCCATCTTCTTTTGTGTCTGTGCCCAGGCTTAGCAGTGCAATTCTGCTGCCTACTTCTACCTTTCTGAACTTTTCACTTCTTAGGTGCAGCGTCTTGTCCCATTCTCATCCCCATGCCTTCTTCTCACCCATTGCATTTTCCTCCTTCTCTTCACTGTCTCTGTGTCATCAAGGGAAGTGTTGGATGCACAGAATGGGCAGTTTTTCCAGCGGTCAGAGTTTACCTCTGATGCCATTGAGGAATCTGGCTGGCACCAGGAATAACTGCAGGCAAAACTTGTGTCCAGTTCCTGGAACAGATGCAACAGGTTAACTGAAGTCTGAGAAAGTTCGGAGATATTAGGTGCCAAAGGAGAGAATTACAGGTCTCAGTGAGAGAAATCTTTACTAAGCTTGTGTAAAGTTTAAAATTTTAAGGGATTGGCACTTCCCTAAGCCAAGGCTGTTCTTTTAAGGACATGAAAAAGTCACACCCTTGAAACAAACACTCTTCTTTGTAATTTTGTTTGTCTAAAATGTGCTAATACAGTTGTTCCTTTGTTAATGTGTGTGCTTGATGTAGCAAAGAGTGTGTTTTTCTGAGCCTCCAAGAAACAATTAAAGAATAGTAAGAATGAGAAGGAGCAACTTGTTCTTCTATTCTTTTCCCTTTGCTTTGCCTCCTGCCTTCCCTCACCTCTCTCCCATTCTTTCATGGGATTCTGATCCTTCATTCTGTTTTCTAGGCATCCCCTCTGCTCCTCGTGACCTCAGCTATGAAATTGTCGGTTCCAATGTGCTCCTGACCTGGCGCCTCCCGAAGGACCTGGGTGGCCGCAAGGACGTTTTCTTCAACGTGATCTGCAAGGTGTGCCCGGCGGGGTCAGCGGGGCCGTGCGTGCGCTGCGGGGACAGCGTCCAGTTTGAGCCGCGCCAGGTAGGGCTGACCGAGAGCCGCGTGCAGGTCTCCAACCTCCTGGCCCGTGTGCACTACACCTTCGAGATCCAGGCCGTCAACTTGGTGACTGAGCTGAGCTCAGAAGCACCCCACTTTGCCACCATCAATGTTAGCACCAGCCAGTCAGGTGAGGAGACCCCTTCACCCCAAAGTTTCTACTCCTGTCTCTCATTTGATTTGCTTTTATCTTTTGAATCCTGGAGTTTTGTCTTTTTACTTGCGTCTTGTGCCTTTTTTTAATCCTGGCCTGCTAGTTCCATGGTTTCACTTTTGCCCTTCTCATTCCTGCCTTATCTAAATGGGCTTCCCTCTTGGTAGAAAAGCTCAAGTTTAGCAACTGATGTGATTGTTGGGGAAGAAGATGCCCTGGAGAATATTCCAATGGGAGATAATAGCGCTGTGGCTCAGACAAAGCACATTGTTTCATTGTGCAAGAGAGGGGACACTATCAGGGTTTGATGAGGATTTTGTGAGCAGCAGTTTGCCAGATGCCAAAGCTATTAATTTTCTCTATCCCCTACTCTTCTCCATTTCATTGTCTTATTTTCCTCTTAGTAAGAAACAATTTATTTTTTTTTTTTGCTCTTTACATGGTAGAAATATTAAAATGTGTTGTGCAGTTGCATTCAAAGATGTCGTGATCCTTGTAACTAGAAATTAAACCGTGGGGATGACTAAACTAAGGTACTAATGGGTTGTGTGGGCAGTCAGAGGAGTTCTATTTCCTGTAAACATCATTTACAAGGACTTGAGCTGGAGAGAGACACATACATCCAGGCAGAGAAATCCGCTAAATGTCAGCATTAAGAGACTGGGCATATGTTGTTCTTCACACGCATGTATAAGCTAATATGGAGAGAAATTATACACAGCTTGTTTAAGAGGACATAATGAGGAGTAATGTGATGAAGAGGAGAAAGAGGGGGAACATTTTGAACTGAGTGACAGAAAATGTCTGCAAACATTTAGAGTTGTGTAAATGTTAAACTGAAACAAATCCCACATGAGATTCTAGAGTGTAGTGTGGAAACCCCTGCAAAACAAGGTTTTGGTAAAGCTCCAGAGAAGTGCTGTGAAACCAGATGTGGCATCATGGGCTTGGTTAAATCACATCTTATCATTTGTGCTTCTATTATGTGGAAAGAAAGGGAATATATATATACCCCCCCTACTAATTTCCTACTGTTAACAGATGCCAAGGGGTTGATCTGTTTGTTCCCTTTGAAATGTTATCTGACAGACATCAAGTACCAAAGCACCTCTGGGATTCCTGGTCCCCTTAAGATGCTGGCTGCAAGTGGGTGATCAATTTTTGTTTACAGTAAAATGTGCCTGGGTAATTTGTATGGTAATTCCAGGTACTTCCTTTGGCTTCTCTTGGTGAAAGGTGGGTGTTCTACTAACATCTCATCCTCTCATCTCAACCTTCTTTATCTATATCAGAGATAACTGAATAGAGCAGCTGCTTCCTCCTCCTTCCCGGAATCACAAAATCTACCCTCTTCTGTTTCTGTTTGAATTTTCTGACCACTCCTCTTCCAGGTTTCTTGTAGTGTCTCTTGGGTGTGTTGGGTGATTCTCCCTAAGGTGCCTCTCTTGTGCAGTATAGCTGTTTCAGGGGAGGACAACTTACTTAAACTTCAGTGTGTACTGAGTGGCTTCTTGTGTTTGGTTGCAGTTTTTCTTCCTTGCTTTCCTTGGGATCGTTGGGAGTGAGCTTGAGATGAGCTGCCCTCGATTTGTACTGACAGCTCATACTAACAAAGCCCTGCTTCCTCCATCACGTGGTCTGTCTTGTCCATGCCCCCTCCTTTTGATCCCTTCAGCAGCTTTTCACTTCAGCATTGCTTGTTGATGTTGTGTTGTTATTATTATTGTTATTGTTATTATTATTGTTATTGTTATTGCTATTGTTATTGTTGTTATTATTATAATACAAGCAGATATGTAAGTTTCAAGATTTTACATGCTGAGAGAAAAAGGGTACAGGAAAACATGGAGGGTATTTTAAAAAAAAAAAAAGCAAACCAGAAAAAGGTAGACTGTCAGGATAAAGAGCCATAGCAAAAATTTCCTCTCCATTGAATTAAAGATGACCCAAAAAAAGACCCTCCAGTCCTGGCAGTTTCTGAAAATTCTGCTTACTCATACATGCATCTGAGTTCTCTCTCTCCTCCTAATTGCTGGTCAAAAAAATATTCCTGCCCCTTTGTTAGAGGTATCTTAGGCAATGTTCTGTGTGGAAACAGGTATGCTTTTTCTTCTTCCCATGATACCTATTCACTCATCTTTGTCTCCAAAACACTGTTCCTCCAAGAGTTTGCTTACCCCTCACAGCCTTCTGGCCCTTCTTCAGAGCATGATGGGATCCTTTGGTTACACAATCACATGTTTCTGTGGCAGACTGATCATGATGTTCCTACTCTTCAGTGACCACGTGCTTGAAATCAGAATCAGAAGGGCTGGCATTGAAAAACCTCCTTTACTGTAAGACTTAACCTGAAACGTGAGACCTGTTTGGATTGCAGTAATAAAACCTGTTTGGATAGTAATATTGTGAAATGCAAATATGATATGCTAATCACCGGAAGAACTGTACAGAGATGAGACAAGAGAAGGGAATTGCTTTCAGCTCAGGTTTGAAGTGCTGAGGGTGAATACCTAAATAAATGTCAGGATGTATAGAGAGATGTTGGAAGGCTGTTCCAGATAGCAGGAACCACATGATGAAAGGCAATTATGTAATTCTAATGAAGTTATATTTCTTCACAGGTGTGAACCTGACACAAAAATGCAAAGAACTTAAACTCCTACCATATTATTACAAAAAATAAAACTGACTACATTTTTATGCATTATTTTAACATCTGCAAGTGTACTTATCAAGGTAAACAAATATCTCTTCTCATGTCTCAGGACAGAAATCAGGTTTTTATTTAAAGGACTGTGAAAAAACTTTTTCTATGCACAGCTGTAACTACCCGTAACTACCATTTTTTCCCTGCAGCTTTCACTGAAGCATGTAGTAATGCCTATTGCCAGAGAAATGCTACTGAACTTATTTGTTCAGGCAGTTGTTACATTCCTAGAAAGAAGAGGAAAAAAGAAAGGCAGCAGAGATTTAAATGTTGGAACAAATCAATGCAGACTTTTAAAAGCAAAAGTATATTGGTTGTTTTTTTAGCTGAGTCCAGACATTCTGAGAGCTAGTAGAGGTATGTGAAGATAAAGGTTATCTGACCAGGTTGCCTTGTACCTGTGAAAATTTATGTAGCAGCCTTCTGCATCAGTGGGAATCAGAGAAGTGGGACCTGGCAATACCAGAAATCTGTAGCACTGCAGAAATGAGTGCTAGACAGTCAGAAGGATTGTGTAAGAGGCTGAATGGGGACAAGGACACTTTTGGGTAGTGCCAGAAAGTTTAAGAGGACCTGACAGAAGATTTTCACATGAAATGGTGTGATAAGAGGAAAGGAATTAAATGCCAAGTATGATTATGAGATTGTGAAGGGAAATGATGAATTGCTTGAAGATGTTTGCTTTTCAAAAGAGTACAATAGACTTAGCTGGCATAAACAGGGACAAAGGCAAGGCATTTTCTAGTTCAAAACAAGAAAGAAGTAAGAATAGAACTGTCAAAAGTTACATGCTGTTGTGTTCTGCCAGGTTAAAGCCAGCAGCAAGTAGTGTGAGTGTTCATTGTCCTCTGAATGAAATACATCATTTTTCAGTCATTAGCTGTTTGCTTTTTTATGATCTAATGGCCAACCCTGAGCACTCACCAAAGTTCCCTAAGAATTCAACTTTCTTGTTTTCTATTCATGTGGGAACAACTAAAACACATTTTTTCCTTAGTGACATAAATGACATTTGTCAACTTAGCCATCTTTAATGGATTTGCTGAGCTATGACTGGGAATTAATAACCATTTCTATAATCAATCCACAAAAAGGAGCTACTCCAGTTTCTCTCTTACTATGCCTAATCTCTGCAACATAAGCAGAGAATGAATGTGCTTGTTTTCAAAAGTTAGGTTTCACTTACTGTTTAAATGAAGTCAGAAACCTTTTGAGCAAGTATAAAAGCCAATACAATAAAATACAATAAGTATAAGTATAAAATACAAAGCAAAACACTTGTGTCATAAAAGGCTACTTTCCTTTTTATTAAGCATCAATGGAATGCATACAAAAAACTAATAACAAGAGTGGGAAGGGAAGTTAAAATAACTGACTGATTTGCCCTTTTAAAGCACTTTTCATCCATAGGGAGCAAAAGTACAGGGTTGTGACAGAAGACTATCCAAGATACTTTTAAAGGATTTTTGGGTATTTAGAGAAAGGGCCAGAACTAAATTGAAATGTGTGGAAAAATGTAGCACATTTTCAAAATAAAGATAAGATAATAAACACACCAAGAAGGGAATTTCCATGCTGCATTCAGACTGATCTTCCTAGAAGATGATATTTGGGAAGCTGGAAAAAAGCTAGGAACAAATCTAGGGTCTTCATCTTATCTGCTTGGAATATGAGAACAGGATACATGAGGAGGTAATGAAAGTGAAGTAACTATGAGAGAATGTAGAGCCAATGTTAGTGAACATTAGAGGCTGTTCTAGCTAACTGAGGTTAATCAAACTGCGTAGCTTCAGAAGATTGTGGGGCAAGATGGAAGGGGAAGGAAACACATAAGTAATTAGACATAACACACAGGTCTTGGTAGGGTTTAGTTTGAATCCCAGCTGAGTGATGACCCACGAGCCAGCTGAACTCCTATTGTACTACGTGGATATCTAGTGAGTACTGCTGAATGGGTGTCTCCTCAGAACCAGAAAATGGCTAAGCTTGGAAGATACTTCTGGAGAACTTATTCTCCAACCCATCTGCTCATCAGGGTCACCTCAGGCAAGTTTCCCCTGACCACATCCAGAACACTTTTGAATATTGCCAAGGTTGGGGACTCAGCAACCCCTTTGGATGAAGGTGAGGCTTAGCGGCCTGCATATCCCTGTATCCTCTTTCTTTCCCTTATGAGGAGAGGAGTGACTTTTGTTTTCCACTAGTCCTCAGGCAGCTCTCACAGTCACAAAGATGATGCTAAGATTATCAAGAGTGCCCTCAAAATGACATCAGGGCCCATGGAATGATGTACTTTGCCTAAATATTCAATCACCTGATCTGTCATGAGGAAGGTCTTCCCAGCTGGAGACTTCCCCAAGGTTTGCAGGACCTGGTGTTCCTAAAGGCAAGACTTGCTGGTAAAGACTGATGTGAAGAATATGCCCTGTGTCACCAGGACCCCTGCACCGCCCAGCACTTGGCTCACATTTTCCCTCTTTCTTGAGCCACCTCTGTACTTAGAGAAACCCTTGTTGCTTTTGGCATGCGGTAGCATATGTGATTCCAGGTAGGCTCTGGCTTTCCTAGCCATGTGTCTACGTGTTTGAACAGTGCCTCCATGTTCCTCTCAGGCTACCTGTCCATGCTTCCACCCTCTGTGTACTTCCTTTTTGTGTCTGAGTTTAGGTATGAGCTCCTTGTTCAAACATGCAGGCCTGTTGGCATTTTTTGCCTGAATCCATGCTTGTTGGGATGGACTGCTTTTGCACCTGGAAGAAGGAGTCCTTTGCACATGAACTAGCTCTCCTGAGCCACTCTTGTTTCCAGGGCATTATCCCATGGGACTTGTCCAGACAGAACCACAAAGGGGTCACATTGGCTCTCCTGGAGTATCTTCCTAGAATGGAGTATGATCTGAATGTCACGTAACAGAAATGCTCATGGTCTGTCAAGAACAGCACTTGGCTGTGCTCTGCATAAGTGAGGGGTGTCATGTATTTTTACATGAGTCTTCTCTCCCTTCACATTTCTTCCTTACCTAGTCTGTTCATTGAGATAGATTTTTAGTCTTGCAGGCACGTGTCTCCTGCCAGGAAAAAAATAGTCCTGCAGTGTAGAAGGGTTGCAACTGACAACCCACAAAATACAGAATCTGGGAGTTGTATTTAACTGGTGTTTGCACTTCTTTACAGCTTTAACTAGGTTTATGTGGGCAAGAATTTTCCATACATTTGCTAATATTTAAATTGCATACAAAAAGAACTGCTTTTTCAGTCTTAATAAGAGATCTGATCTCACAGCATAGTTTTTTTTTCTCTCAGAGAATAGAATAGAATAGAATAGAATAGAATAGAATAGAATAGAATAGAATAGAATAGCATAGAATAGAATAGAATAGAATAGAATAGAATAGAATAGAATAGAATAGAATAGAATAGAATAGAATAGAATAGAATAGAATAGAATAGAATAGAATAGAATAGAATAGAATAGAATAGAATAGAATAGAATAGAATAGAATAGAATAGAATAGAATAGAATAGAATAGAACCTACAATGATCATCTAGTCCAGCGACCCAGATTGGATTGAATCAGGCACTGTGATTTCAGCAGCCATTAGACAGGGACCTAACACATCTATGTCTATAAATGTCATGTAAAAATAAAATAATAAAACAGACAAATCAATATAGACCTAGACATATTTGTGTATACAAAAGAAAGCTTTGAAAGCAAAGTTCTGTTATATACATTTTTAGTAGTTGGCATGCAAACAAATGAAAATACTCATCTAACACTCCTGTGGCAGCAGAGATATGGTACTTTGAATGTCTATAGACATAGAATCTTGAACTTTTTATTTCCTAATGTATTAACACTGAGAGAATAACCTTATAATACACCTCTGAAAATGAGGAAATATGTACTTACTCCACCAACAATTATGTTTGCATTGCTCATCACCTTAGTATTAGTATTCATACCATGTTAGTATGAAATTTTTCAATGGAGAAATCTTGATATCTCTTTTACTTCAAGTGATGGAAGAGCTCCTTGGCCAGTGTTTCATGATTTTTTAGGTCATTAAAAGAGAGGCAAACATATCAATATCTAAACTTTGTCTCAGAGAGGCAGATTAAAGACAACCTGCCTTGCAGTGATTCATGGCTGGTTTTATTTCTGATGGCTTTTTAATGTTTTTCATGGCTGTTGCTCTAAGCAGTGTCTGCTTATTAGGTGCAAATGACTGAAATTACTATTTTTAATAGAACAGACTGCAGTAACTTGGTTGCCTCCCCCCCGTCACCATCTGATTACCGTGAGTGTTTGACATATATGGATAATAGAAACATTCTAGAATGCTGTGGCACATGGTCAAGAGAGACACTTGAGTGATGTTTTTGTTATTTCTTTGTTTGATTAATTCTTCCAGGTAGGGGAAAAGTTTGGGATCGGGAAGAAATGAGAAGCAAGAGAAGAATAACAGTTAGAGGTGGGAAGGAGAAGAATTGAGGGAAGATTTAAATCTGATCATTCTGTAAAGTCTTAGAAGGAAGTGGTCTGTTCCCTGGCAATGTAGTTGTGCATTTGGGCTTGTGCCTCTCCTGTGTGTTTGCTTTGTGTCTCAGTGGAAGAGAGTTAAACTTTTTGGAACATTAATGTAACAGAATCTGTCTTGGTCAAATGTTAACTGACCAGTTGCCTCCTGACATTTTAATACAGGGTTATTAATTTGCATCTCAAATGCTACATATGGTCTTGGTTAATTGTTGCTCTCTTCCATTCTTGTCACAAAATTCTCATTGGCAGGTGAAGTAGTTGTGTAATCTTTTTTGAAGGACAAGCAATGGTAAAAAATAAAAGGAGTAATGAGGAGAGAAACCATTTTATTGCTTAGACTCTTATTCTGTTTCATTTACATTTTTAAATTAGTTCCCACTTGCCTGAGCTGTTTGAAGCCCATCTGAAATATGTTTTTCAGAATAATTTTATCTTGTTATTAAAAACAATCCTTTTATCTTTTTCACCATTAACGAGGGAAGAAAATGCTATTCTGCAGGTTTTGATCATTTGCCAAATGTCTCTGCTTCATTCTTCACATCAAGAAAGTTTATGTTTATTTTCTAAAACCGGTGGGGTTTGGTGGCAGCTTTTCATTGGTGTGCTTTTTCTGGAAAATTTAAATGTTGCTGAAAATGTTGCATCCATTAGGAAAATGAGGATACCTTAGCTGCTTACCTGTAAGTTTCTTGGCAACATGACATTTTCATTGCAGAGAGAAAGCAAAACTTGAGAAGAGCTTTGTGGAAAGACAGCTGGCAGGCTGAAAGATCCTCTTAAAATTGTCCTGAATTTTTTGCTTGGAAATCTCTTCCCAAGATGCAACTCATACACTCTTAGCTTTTGCATGAACCCAGAGAGTGTGCATGTGTGTGTACATGGGTTCATGTATGGTTTTGGTAGAAGTGGATTTCCATTCTCCACAATGCTTCATATGCAAGGCCTCCACTACTCTGGTAGCCCATGCATGATTTTTTCCCCCCAGGAAAAGAATTACAGTCTGAGGGAGAAGCAGAAGAGAAGTAATGTGCTCTGCTTTTGTTCTGACCACTCTCATATTCTTTGTCCAAGTATGATCTTAAAACAAGGCAGTGGCATGGAGCACCTCATCTTATATGTAAAAATTGCACATTTGAAGATCAGAATTATAGTCCAGTGATAATATAATTTCTTAACTCCTGTGCATAATCAGTTTGTTGCACCATATTAGGAACGGTGATAAGCACGACACTGACTCTCTTAGCTGCATTGTCCAAGAGAGCAAAGTTTATTATTCTTAATCTTCTTTTATACACATGTTCGAGAAGGTCTGAGAGGTAAAACTCTCATTGGTCATTAAAGTAGCACATCACCATCATTGGTTAAGTGGAATGCCACCCCTTGACTAAACAACGCCTACTGATTGTTGTCCTTTACCAAGGACTGTTTGGATTCCTTCTTATGCTTTCCCAGGCCAGAGCGAGAAGCCTGTGTGACTTAGTTTCACACAGACTCTGTTCCCTGCTTGCTTTTTGCATCAGAGATATAGATATAGATCAGTTGGATCTGGATTTCTTCATTTTATTTCGGTCTGAGTTGTCAATGACTGTATCTCCCAGTGGTGTAGTATCATGCCTGGATTTCTTCTGGTTCTTTTACAACGTACTTCATGATGGAAATTAAGGAAAATTAAAGGATGTGCTGGCCTAATTTATTAACTCATCATAAGGAATATTCAATTATAGCTCATTTTTAAGCTTATCCCTTTGCAATCTCTCCTTTTTGTCTTTTATTCCAGTCCCTTCTGCTGTGCCTATGATGCATCAGGTGAGTCGTACTACCAATAGCATCACTCTGTCGTGGCCTCAGCCAGATCAGCCCAATGGGATCATCCTGGATTACCAGCTACGCTACTTTGACAAGGTGAGCAAAAAGTGATACTGAGCACTTTCTGTCTGGGTGATGCACCCCTGCATCAGGATGAACAAGGTGGAAAAGAGTGCTTCAGTTATGAAAATGCGAAAAACTTCAGCAAGACCAGAAGTTTGTGATATACATGTCATCTGACATCAGTCCATCTGCATTTCCCAGCTTGGAAGCATCTAAGGACAAGGAAAAATTTAAGAAAAGAGAGGACACTTGTTTAAGTTCAAAAGCTGCAGCTAACCATAAGTTTAGTATCAGCTGATACAGGTAACAGTGGAAGGAGCTGAAGTTTTTAAATATATTTACTGGAACAGGATTCACTGCAAGTCTGTCATTTGTTTATGAGGAGAAGTCTGGTGTCCCCATTTAGGCCTGGCCAGACAGCTCTAAGAAATTTTATGAGGAGGAATGCACTCTCATTCGCTAAGTGGAAAATACCTCTTTGTGTGCTGGACTTATGGGCTGGCAAATACAATTTTGTCCTCCATTCACATGTCTTGTGACTCCTAATCCATCTGACTTGAGGGGAAGAGATGTGTGGGGCTGTTCAGACAAACTCCCATTCCATATTACACATTTATGTCTTATTTATTTATGTCTTTCACATGTATACTTTTGCAGGATTTTGCAGAGCTCCTATTTTTGGTGGTAAAAAGGACTGCTATTTGTGATAACAAAGTATTATTATTAATTATTAATAACTATTATTATTGCTATTTGTGTGTAGCAGCTTCCTGGATACAGCTTTATATGTGTTCTTGCTCTGAATTCTCCTAGGAGGATAAATGAGTTTGAAGTTCATAGAAAGTGAACCTCAGGACAAAGCTTTGTCTTTCATTTTTGTTTGGGTTGAGAGTCTTTAGCAGAGCTTTGTGGGAAGCCCAGGCCTGGGGGAATGAAAAGCAGCAGTGAGAAATGAGTAGTGTGCGAGGAAGTAAGGTCTGGAATAGCAGCTGTTGTTGGGAGGCTCTGTGAAGGTTCAAAGAATATTGGGTTGACATGGAAACTGTCATGCCTCGATGCAGGGAGTGAGCAGTGTAGGCAGAAGTTTCACATTCCTTTTTGGTCATTGACATTCACAGGCAGAGGATGAGGATAATTCATTGACCTTAACTAGTGAGACCAACATGGCCACAATATCAAGTCTGAGCCCAGGCAAGATCTACGCCTTCCAAGTGCGCGCTAGGACAGCAATCGGCTACGGTCCTTACAGTGGGAAGATGTATTTCCAGACTTCAACAGGAGGTAAGTGCTGCCATTTTCTGCTGAGCTCTCCATGTGATCTCCTTCCACTTGCCTGTGTCCCTGACACAATGTAGGAAGGAAGGCACTGGAGAGGCACAGTGACTGGGGGGCAAAGGGCTGGTAGGGATGGAATTAGGGGTGAGATCTAGGTGAGAAGAAGGGAAACTCTGCACATTTCCTGTCCTCTGCATCCATGTGCGTGTATGTGTGTCTTCCTTGCCAGGGGAGCGCTCGGAGATGGTGCAGGACCGACTGCCACTGATTGTGGGCTCAGCGCTCGGGGGCCTGGCCTTCTTGGTAATTGCTGCCATTGCCATCCTTGCCATCATCTTCAAGAGGTGAATTCCTTGACCTGCTCATGTGCACTTCAGACAGTGGAACTTCCTTACCCCCGCAACATAACCCCGTCCCAAGGGATACAGCCTGATCTGCATTTATCCAGATGTCCTTGAGATGCCATTCTCTAATTAAGGAAAGATCCTGCCCCAATACTCCTATCTGAGGAGCCTCTCCTTTGGTAAACCACTCATGTACTTAGCTGATATTTGGCTAGTTAGCAATATGAACACAAGGAAATAATTTCAAAGCTGGTACTCAAAAGGTATTTAAATCCATTGCTGTGAAGCAGGGACTGTAAATTGCATTTTAGGCAAGCAAGTGGAGAATGAAACAATGTAGTGGAGAAAGACTGGTGGAATAAGTATGCATATCCAGTTATTTAGAAGGTGATAAATACCCTTTTACCAAGGACCAAGACAAGGGCTCATTTGCTGAAGAATAAAATCTATACAACCCAATGGTTCCATGGAACACTAGCTCATAAAATACAGGTTAAAGAAAGCAAATACCACTTCCCATTTTGGAAAGAATAAAGGGCATATAGAAGATTGTAGAGATAATATCTTACAGGGGAAAAAAAAAAAAAAAAAAGACAGAAATTTTAAAGAGAAAAAAGTGAGGGTTGCTATTTTTGTAGAGGTACAAAAGTAAACAATGGGGGTTTTGTTATTTGAAGAAAAGAAACAGTCATTACCCGCTCCTTGAATTTACTGAGGTTTGAACTTAATCCCCTAGATTGTCAGTAATGGATCTCTGTATCTTTGCTCTACTGTGCCTTTGCACAAGAGGGACTTTTTAGCTTTTTCTGCTGACCTAAAAAAATGTATAAACAACTTTAGAAAGTGACGTCTAGTTTTAATGATTTCTTCTTTGTACTCTTCCCTTTTCTACATTTGTTTTCTCTTCTTGTGTATATTCTCTTTTAATATTTTTCTTTTTGGAAAGAAAATAATAATCGAATACTGTTATATTTGAAATGTTGCCTCCTTTTGTTGCTTTGAACTGTTAAAAATACAATTTCTTGTTACAGCTGGAAATGTGATATTATGTGCACAACTCAATAAAGCATATATTTTTCTAAAAAAAATAAACCAAACCCAGAATAAGTTAATATTATCAAAACTGTGTTGGGGAAAGGCATTAATGGCATCTGTAAATATACATATGAGGAAATATCATAAAAAATACATTCATTTATACTTAAAGAATTATGTACAGTTAACAGAGAGTTTTTCATAAAAAGTGGAGATACCAAATTTCTTTTTTAAATTTGTCCTTGATAAGAAAAGTAAGTTTGAATATGCAGAAAATGAGGAACACCAGATGAAATGAGTAGTTCTTTAAAAGGTTGAACATATGTAGAGTCAAATGCTGTGGTTTTAACTTGTTTTTATAAAATGTTGGTACACATTTTTCAGGCAATATGCATTGTGAAACACCTATTTTAGCTAATTGTTTTGGTGGCTTTTTATATGGAAAACAATTAATTTGTTAGATAACCTACAAAAAACATTTTTGTAGACCTGGCTTTCAGGTTCAACAATGGAGTTAGAGCTCTTAGGTACAGGCCCCCAGCAAAGCCAATTTCTTTGCAGAAGAGGAAAGATTTTGAAGGCAAAACTGTGGTTTTGAAAGCAGAATTTAAAGAGATAAGTCTGACAAGTAAGAATAATACAGTTAGCTGTTAGAATGTCAGAATTACTTATGTTCATAAAGAAAAGTAACATAATGTTTCATGATACTTTGCCTTCAAATGCTAATTGAATCAGCAGCTAAAAGGTCTCATGCTGAAACAGCAAAACATGAGTTGACACAAATCCATGCAGACAGCAGGGATACTGCAGGATACTGTAGGGTTTGGTTTACAATCTGGTCCCTAATTAATAGGATGGTTGGAAACTAGCATGAAATGTACATTTAAAAAAAAAATGAACACTGCTTGGAACAAAGGAAGTATCTTGAAAACGGCAAATAGATTTAGTGCAAACAAAGAATAGAATGAAACTTCTAAAATAATTAGATTGCATGGGAAATAAATTATTTAACCATGCACATTCAGAAGGAGAATGAAATCTGAGAAATGCCTATGCTGAGAAGGACCTATGCTTACTGGAAATTAGATGCATATATGCAATAAACCTTACAATAATAAAGACCATACCTGCTTTGATCTGCACATGCAAAATTAAGGAACAGATCAAGGAACAGATTTCCATCTGTTTGGGTCTGTGTGGTTTGGTTTGGGTACCATACTTACAAGTAGAAGGGCCAAAGTAAATGCTGTTAAACAAAGCCAGGAGGAAAAATAATTGGGGGAGATCTATACATATTAAGCATTAGAGTAAATGTCTCTCAGAATGTTTTTGAAGAACTTAAAAGGCATCACAGAAGAAAGCATACATTATAATTGAAAAGAATAATTTGTTGTAATTAAATTAAATTAAAATGCAAATTTAGCCTGGATAGCAAGAAAACTTCCAAGGCAGTAACATTAAACTGTAATATTCTTTTTCAGGATAGTGTTGGAAGCCCTATCATTTGTCATTTCTAAAGTGGGGATGCCAACAATGGTATAAAAACCACCACATAGAAAACAAGCATGCACTGGTTACCAGGAGATGGGCAGGATCTTAACATCCATCTTCTACCCCTAATTTCAAGGATTCTCTGAGCCTTGCACTGAGAAGCCTACCCCAGCATCTGATGAGAGACTCTTGTGTGTGTTTTGACTTTCCTTTCCTTTGTGTCCTGCAGTAAAAGGCGAGAGACTCCATACACAGACCGCCTGCAGCAGTATATCGGTGCACGAGGTAAGTGTGTTTGAGCAACAGATGGCAAGGGCCTGTCTCTTCAGGACTCATTAACACCTGTCTGTCTCAGGGTTTGATTCTGGTGATGTTTTGGGCTGTTTCCCCCACTGCAGGACTTGGAGTGAAGTATTATATTGATCCTTCAACCTATGAAGATCCCAATGAAGCCATTCGAGAATTTGCCAAGGAGATTGATGTGTCCCTCATCAAGATTGAGGAGGTCATTGGATCAGGTAGTGTGAGAATCTGCAGATTATTTAAAGTGTCTTCTTGTTCACCTTGAGACTTGACACACTACTTGCCTGAAATGGACCCTTGGATCCATGGTACATCAAGTGTCCCAGGATATCTAAACATTTATTTTTAACCTGCCAACCCTTAGATGCTGGCTCTAAACCAAGTTTAAAACACCCTTGGAAGACTCAGAACTCCTCATTTGAACCCTGAAGATGTAGTAGCCTCCAACCTTCACCAAAAACTTTGCTTTACTCTCTACGATCCCATAACCCTATTTCCAACCATCGCTCAAAGTTGTCCACAGTAGAATGCTTTACTACATCTGACTAAAATCCATTGCTGTGTTTCCTTATTTGAGGTGTGTTTCTCCCCTCCCTGACAGGAGAGTTTGGAGAGGTGTGCTTTGGGCGCCTAAAACACCCAGGGAAGCGTGAATACATGGTGGCTATTAAGACCTTGAAGTCCGGTTACACAGAGGAGCAGCGGCGGGAGTTCCTGAGTGAGGCCAGCATCATGGGGCAATTTGAGCATCCCAATGTCATCCACCTGGAGGGGGTGGTCACCAAGAGCCGACCAGTCATGATTGTCACAGAGTTCATGGAGAATGGATCGCTGGATTCCTTCCTCAGGGTACCACAGAGTCTCCCACAACCGTTAACCTCTTCATCTTGCTGAGTGCCGGTTTCAGGCCTGATAATTTTTTCCTGTCTTTCCTCTACACTCCTGTCTCCCTAAGTCCTCAGTTGCCCTCTTCAGGTGCAATAGAAATGATAGCAAATAGCCACAGAAAGTGATTTCGGGCCAAATGGTGAAAATACTCCAAGGGCTCAACAACCATATAAAATTTCAGTATTTTAGACTTCTTCAACTCCAGTAATTAATGTAAACAGTACCAAATCTTTGTACACACCCTTTCAGTTGCTTATGTCCATGTTCCAAATTTTTGCTTTCTAATAATGTTTTTCAGACTTTATTTCACATAATATTTTCAAGTTTCAACATTCTAATGAAGTAATGAAACCTGTGGTTATTTTTGGGTTTCAAATTTTCTAGTAATGGAACACAAATATGGACAATCTGTGTAGTATAGCTACTTCACTTCTCCTTTTTACTGATTCATGTGCTCATTCAGCCATAAATGCTTTGGCAGGAACAATTTGAAAAGCACATGAACCCCTTGAGTAGAACTGCATAGAAGCCATTGAAAAGATCTTAGTAAAAGCAGATTTGTCTGCTGACATTCATTTCGCCATCTTAGTAGTTAGTGAGGTTAGGTGTAGGATGCTAAAGGTGGATGTGGCCACAAGAGGAGGTTTGCCTTCAGGAAAAGATCACCAATGTCTGATTTCATTTGAGGTTCATTGCTTTAAGCCCACCCTCCTTTGTTATTTGTTGTCCTTGAACCTTCAGATTTGGGCTGAAAGGCAGATGTGTGTTCTCTAACTTCATAAATCCACCTTGTTACCTTGCTCTTTGTTAGTCTCCTCTGTTGGCTTCATGTTCTGTGGCCATGAGAGCCTGTGTTTCCCTCGTCCCTTGCAGCAGAAGGAAGGGCAGTTCAGCGTGCTGCAGCTGGTGGGAATGCTGCGGGGGATTGCAGCTGGCATGCGCTACCTGTCAGACATGAACTATGTGCATCGTGACCTGGCAGCACGTAACATCTTGGTCAACAGCAACCTGGTGTGCAAGGTGTCAGACTTTGGGTTGTCCCGCTTCCTGGAGGATGATGCTTCCAATCCCACCTACACTGGGGGTCTGGTGAGTCACTGCTGTGGTGGGAGTTGCTGTAGTGTTGACAGATAGAATTTTTTTATGTGTTCCTCCTTGGTTTGGGTGTACCCCCTTTAGTCCATCTTGAGACCATAGAGAAGCATGGGGTAAAGCCTTCTGTCTTGTGGGCTATTTGCTCCAAAGCAGTAAGAATCAAAAATAACTGAGTATCTGAGCCACTCTGCCATGGGAAGTCTCAGTGCTGTTCTTTGTGGCATGATGGTGAATAGGTCAAACCTCACAGCCCGATGTAGCTATTATCTTCCCCCTTTCATTAGCTTTTTATAGGAAGGATAAGGGGCTGATGGAGAGATTACAATCCTGTACTACCACTCTTTGAAGAAAGAGTTGGGTTTTTTCCTACAGAAAAGATAAATGTCCTAACTGTATTTATGGGCTTACAACCAACCATCAAATGAGCTTACTGCCTGTGAAGTTGTGACACCTGTCACACATACTACAAAAGGGGTGGGAGTATAGCAGGTGGATTGAAAAAGAAGGGGATGAAGAATTCAGTCACTGAAAAGTGGAGCAATTTTTAGATCTGTGCATTTTGAAGAACCAGCACCTGAATGATATTTCATCTTACAGGTCATACCTACAGTTAGAGAGGTCAACATGGACAGGGAAAGGAGTTAATGCTAGCTACTCAGTGTATCTGTCCCTAGTGCTGCAGTTTGGCATTATTTAAATGGCTTTAGGTTTCCAAATGATTGTGACTCAGGAGGATTTTGCTATATGCCACTTTCAAATGCTGCAAAGTAAAGCTGTGAAAGTATAAAGTCACGTGATTTGTAGCAGCAAGGAGGCATTATTCTCTCTTTTCATTTATACTTGTCAGTAAAACAAGGTGGAAGCCTTGAACATAGTATGAATTTAAGCCAGCATTGTTTCCAAGAAAGAATCAACGGGACTGTCACTCCATGCTCCAGGTTGTGTTGTGCTGCTAACATCTGATTATTTCAGTGATGTTGTTTTCACAAGCAGTCCTCATCTGACTACATTCTGGTTGCTTTCTCTCTGCTTCCCAGGGCTGCAAAATTCCCATCCGCTGGACTGCCCCTGAAGCCATCCAGTACCGCAAGTTCACCTCCTCCAGTGATGTCTGGAGCTATGGCATTGTCATGTGGGAGGTGATGTCCTACGGTGAGAGGCCTTACTGGGACATGTCCAATCAGGATGTAAGTTTTAGAAGTGGTGAGCATGTACATCTGCCTCTCTGTCCTGTGTCTGTCAGTTCAAGCAGAAGAAAGTCACACACACGAAGTGATTGAAGCTCTTTTTTATTTTCCCAGTTGTGATGAAGCTTTATTCTTGTTTACCTGCAGGTAATTAATGCCATTGACCAGGACTATCGCCTGCCACCACCCCCAGACTGCCCTACTGTTTTGCACCTGCTGATGCTTGACTGCTGGCAGAAGGAGCGGGTCCAGAGACCCAAATTTGAGCAAATAGTCAGTGCCCTGGATAAAATGATTCGCAAGCCATCAGCCCTCAAAGCCATTGGCACTGGGACCAGCAGGTAAGATGGGGAATTAATGCAAAATAATAGGATTTGTCTCTCAGTAGGCATCACGAGGAAAAGAAAGCCATAAATCAGGCTATTTATTTTTTTTTTCCAACCCTCTCATTTGAGACTGAGAACAAACAGGAAGTGGAAAAAAAGAGAGGAAGCAGGTTGGAAGAACTATATATCCTGATTCAGTTAATGGGGAGCTCTGAGTGCTGAAATGTGACAGGAGATAAATCTCGATGAGTTGCCCTGGGGTGAATGACTGAGGGATCATAGGGAATGAAGGGAGGGACATACCTGGGTGCACCAGCACAAGATATTCTGTGATCACACCCTATTGTGTGACCACAGGAGATAATGAAGTAAAAAAAGACCTTAGCTTATGGAGGGAAGGAAGTCTCTACATAAGAATAATTAGAACTGCAGCTTACATCCCATATTTTCCCAACTGCATTTTGTAGTCTGATGGAACAAGAGGCAGGAGGTCAGCAAAGAAGAAGTCTCTGGTGGGATAAATGGTGCCAAGGTTAGTTGGCTGCTGGGCTGATGACGAAGTTACATCCTGCTGCCCTGGAGGATTTTTCCCTGTGGTTATAAATCTTGTCTCAGTGGAATGTACTCCACAGCTGGGGGAGGGGAAAAGTATCTATTGATGGCCAGTTTACTAAAAGCAGCTCATAAAGAGTGCTATAGCTTTGAGACAGATTCAGATGATGAGGAAAAGAGCAAATGCCGTATGTAAACAGTCATCTCTTTGGCCTTTTGCTGCAATTCTTTTATCTGATGGGTGTTGGAGCTGAAACAACACACTTGTCTCATAGGTCACTATCTGACCTTAAGAGAACATTTAGGAGAGAGAGACCTAGTCACAAAGGTAAAAAGGTGTATAAGGTCTCATGTCTCTTTCAGAAACCTCCTCACTGCAGTTCTTTGCCCAGCTAATAGGTCTAGACCAAGAAAGCATGGAAGGATCTTGGGCAACAAGAAGAGAATGCACCTGAGAGAGTATGGGCAATGGGAAAGGAGAATCAAATTCTTGAGTTGGTTGATTGTTTTCAGACAGGAAAAGGGACACAGGAAGCTTAGAAACAGCACATCAGGGTGGGACTTAAGGAGTCAAGGCACAAAGAACAAATGTCATAGTTCTTCATTCTGTTCTCTTCAGAGTCTGCATTCTCTCCCTCTCATAATTCTTCCTTTACTAGTGTGCTGAGCTGATGCTGGTAACTTGGGTTTTAGAACCTGCCTCTTTTGCAGACCATCTCAGCCTCTCCTGAGCAACTGTCCTCCAGATTTCCCGTCCCTCAGCAATGCCCATGAGTGGTTGGATGCTATCAAGATGGGTCGCTACAAGGAGAATTTTGACCAGGCTGGTCTGGCTACATTTGATGTCATATCACGCATGACTCTGGAGTAAGTAACAGAGCAGAGAGCAACAGACACCGGACACTGAGTTTTCCGTGCAGAAAGTGAAAGCAGTCTGAGAAATTTGCTGTATGGAAAACATATACACATGAAAAAGGAGAGGGAAGCCAAAGAAAAGTAGTTACTGTTCCTTGCTTATTACTAGGGCCTTCGGACACCATCCATGCTGTGATACACTTGTAATCTGTATCTATAGTCACTAATTGTAATCCAGTGTGCATCAGAAAATGTTTTGCCAGTGCTGCAGAGAGCCTGTTCATGACAACTAGCACAGATAATAACAACCACTTTTTAGCAGATGTGTAGAACCAGCCACACCATATACTGGGTTAAAGTGTTATGTAAAAGACAGGAAAGTGAACATTCTCATAATCATAGAATGCTTTGGGTTGGAAGGGACATTTAAAGACCATCTAGTCCAAACCCCTGCCATACGCAGGGACACCTTTCACTAGATTATGTTGCTCACACTACTGTGCAACCTGACTTTGAATGCTTACAGGGATGGGACATCCACAACTTCTCCTGGAACCTTATTTCTGTGTCCCATCACCCTTCCTTACCTCCAGTCTAAACCTACCCTCTTTCTCTTTAAAACCACTGCCCCTTGTCCAGTCACTACAGACCTGGTAAAAAGTCATTCTCCATGTTTGCTGTAAGCCCCCTTTACATATTTAGAAAGATCTTTCCGGAGCCTTCTCTTCTGGCTGAACAACTATCTTTTTTTCTGTAGATCAGCCCTCTGATCCTTTTTGTGTCCCAATTCCACTGCTTTTTTGTACCTACCAAGTTCTGCTAACACCCCCTCCACCCACACACATTTGTCAAGGAAAAGCAGAAGCCTTGTCAGCTGTTCCTCAGACACAAGTAGGCACACATACACATATCCATACATGTTGATTTGCATCTACAGCAAAATGGACTGAGACTGTTCAGAACAAGCAGTTCATTTTAACAACTTCTGTGTCCTCTGTTCTTTTGCAGAGATATCCAGCGTATTGGAATCACCCTCGTTGGTCACCAGAAGAAGATTCTAAACAGCATCCAGCTCATGCGAGTCCATTTGAATCAACTTGAACCAGTTGAAGTGTGATGTTTACATCATCCTCATTCCACTAGTCTCAAACTCTGGAAAGGTTCTGGGGGAATTCAGAGGGATTTTCAATGTAAGAAAGAGATGTCAGTATGCTACTTGAAGACTTAATGCACCCAGAGAGTGCACACTACATGTCCTGTTCCATGAACAAAAACAAAGCCTTGCCGTGATTTGAAAGCAGAGCTAAATGACTGGTGACAATTACATGTGGCTGATGTCACACATTGGGAATGGGCTTGGGGTGGGAAGGTTATAATAACATAGGGTGGAGATGGAATAACGGCTTGGACAGATCACAAGCACCTGTTGCCTATTGTCTGCCAACAAAAGGTATCTGACAACTTTACAAAGTCATCAGCAGGCTTTATTTATGGCTGAGAGCCCAGCAAAGCTGCAAAGACATAATAAAGGCAACAAAAAATTAGCATTTTTTTCAGAAGAATGCCATCGTGGTGTGAGAGATTATTCCTCAGATGGAGATGAGCATCAGGCTATCACTTGGTGTGCCAGCCGAGTTTGGAACTGAAGTTCCAGCTAGTGCACAGTATGTGGTAAGCAAAAACAGATGTCACCTGGTAAGCAGGTTCAGAGTAAAGGGTTCAAAATTCAATGCTATTTCGTGTGCAGTTCTTGGGTCTGCTCCATGATGGGAATTGCTAATGTTTTGTGCTGATGTGAGGAATAGTCCATCTCTATTTATGGGACTGCAGCAGAATTAATAAATAACAATTCTTAGAATCCATCCTGCAAGTGAAGGGGGAAACAAATCAGTTCTGGTTCTCATAAACCCATTCTTGTGAGGAAAGGCTTAACCTGTGATACTCCAGATTCTGAGTGATACTGATTCTGTGATACTGAGATTCTGAGTACCCAGATCTTGGGTTTCATTTTCTTCTGAACCCCTTACAGTGCAAAGCAGAACGAAAAAAATCTGAAACCTTTGCTGCTGAAAAATACTTTCTTTTTCTCACCCTAGCCATTAGGCACAGTTGTTTGAATATTGTTTTTGAAGAAAATGTAGACATGCAGTAGTCAGCTTCAAGCAGACAGCTAGAATGAGTGAGTTGAAACTCTTTCACGAGTTTTTGTCAAGAGTGATCAGTGAATGGTCCCACTCCTGTAAGTCACTTCAGTCCATAAGAAAGGGCTAACAATGTTCTTGGGATCATATCAATGTTTTTTGGTACAGGCACATGAGAGTGACCAGAATGGCAGAGCTTTGGGACTGTATCTCTCTATATATCCCCATGAAGTTGAGCTTGAGAGGAAAACTCATGAACTATACACTTGTCTACCTCATCAACATATAGGAAAGGAAATGGAAATGGCCCAGTAAACAAAACCCCAGTTATGATATCCTCTTGGTATGTCTAGAGGGGAAATAGCCCCAACTGTTCTGATCTGTGCTCATCTGTTGGCTTACTGTGAACTAGACATGAACCTCGTGTATTTCTCCAGCTGTCAAGGTTGGAACATCACAACTTCTTCACATTCTACTCCTGTATGTATTTAAAGATTCCCTCAGTAAACCTAACAGTTGAAGACAAGCTACGTTTAAGAGTGACTCAAGAGCCCAATATTATGATGGGAGATGCTCCAGAATAGTTGCACTGGAATAGCCAATGCAGTTAAGACTCTTTGTTGCAGCATTAGAGTAACATTATTTTTAATTTTTTTTAGCTGAAGAGGGAGAATAGCAGTGCATTTTTCAATATATTAAAAAGTCAATACAAAAACAATAAAAGGAAACATGAATAAAACATTCATGACAGTACAAAGTGAGTGTGAAGATTAAAAAAAACCCCAAATCACATCCAACTAGAGTCCAACCTAGAAAATCTCAGTCTGTGCTTTTTAAGGGGTTTCTGGAAACTTGTAATACTCACACATCCAGTCACATGTATGCTGACTGACTGTCAGCTCCACCCACGGCATCTGAGACAGAACAAGTGTTGTCCTCTTCAGAAAGCATATTGAGCACAAGATGTTGAGGGGAATCTGTGGTCTCTAGCACCTTCCATATATATATTCACCCGAGGACAACAGTGCATATATGCATCTTCATGTATGAGTGTATTCTAGAAGTTCTGTGTGCCATTTGGGGAAACAAGGCAGTGTTTCTTTTCCATGCCTTGAGTGGTCAGGATTACTGGAGAGATTATCAGTCTAGGTCAAATTTTATGGCCTCTTTTCAGCCTAGTAGAAACTTCAATGCAGAAAAAACATTTTCGCTCTCCCTTCATGCAATAGGAGATTAAATGGAAGCCTTGCCTGAATTCTGTTGTGTTGACAATGACACTTAGAACTGCACAAGGAGCAGGCTTGGCATCACATTTCAGTGCAAATGGATAACTATTCTGTAAGAAGTGTCTCCATTCTCTTTATTCCCAGTGTGTTCCCAGTTTTCAGGTGGTTATTCTCTTACACAATTTGGGATGCAAAGGTTCTCAAGCTGGAATGCAGCTTGTGTTATTTGCTATCATGTCACTCCTTAACTCTGCAAGCATGGAGGAAAGGAAGTCATGGCAAAAGCATTAGGAATACCCTGATTTTACTTTTCTCAATCATCTGAAGCCAGAAATTGTACATTTTGTTTCTGCAGTTATCGGGGATGTTCTGCAGTATATGAGCACCCTCAACAGGTAGGCATGAGAATGAGGAGGGAAAGGAGTGGGCTCACCTAGGCACCTGATGCCTGCCCTTCACCAGAAGAGTGAGAAACAATGCCAAGAAAGTCTTACAGAGCTGTGTTCTCTGCCAGAGGAGCAATGGGAGACTAACAAGTTATTGCCCACCTTTACTCTATGTGATTTCTGTAACAGGCAGTGCACAAGAGTAATGAATAAACTAAATGCACAGTGGACAGACCTTCTTAAGGGTGTTAGGCATTGGTATGAGAGCTCAGAAGAGTCATGCCTATAGCTAGAAAGAATATATTTCAGAGATTAATGTCTTTTATGCTTGAACACCAACTTTTCACTGTCTGGAAACAGGAAGAAACTTCACCTTAAGGCAAGCTGTTTTGTAATTATTCCTGATGAGGTTCCTTGAACCTGGCTTTTTGGTGTCTGTTGCTGGACAGCCTCCCAGACAGATAATTGGATCTGCACCAGGCTGTCAGTTAATATTCTGTGCTGCCAGAGAGCACGTCAGGCAAGCAAGTTCCCACCTATGCTGCTTTGGCAGCCAAGTGAAATTCTCAGGCGGGGGTTACATGCCTGTGCACTCCTGCCTCACTAAGCCATGGCATGTTTCTGCCAGAAGCAGGCCCTGCTCACCAGAGTGTTCAAAGACAAGCACGTAAGCTAAGACTTTTTCTTCCATGCCTGAAATTGTTTGAAGGAAGGGCTCAATGACAGTATGACTTACACAGTGATTTCTGTGCTTTGCACACAAGTAGCTTCAATGTGTGTGCGGGTGAAATGGCTGAAGTCCCTGGTTTCTTGTTTGTTTGTTTGTTTAAAATTGAAGGGTGTAATCTTAGTGCATGCTTCAACAACACAGTGTTAGGGCTAATTGAGTGAGCACAAGCTACTCAGTGGAGAGAAATGCTGATTGAGTCTGTTTGGCACAAATATATTCAGCACCTAGGGCTATCTAGAAAGAAAGAAGCTGCTGTAGCTAGTCCCAGACAATTCATATATTATGAGGCTGAATGAAAACCTGTGGGTGTGGTGGGAAATGGTGAGCACCACCAAGGAACTTGGCTTTACTAAACAAACAAGGTGTCCCTACCACTGAGTCTTCCTTGGTCCTGATTGCAGCCAACAAGTCTACCTGAGAGCTATTCCAAGTGAAGGTAACCAGCTTGAATCCATCCTGCTTTTGGCACATTTTCTCACCAGCTGGCTACACAGTTCTTCTTAATGAAGAATTCATGACTTCTACATGAAGTTCATGTCTTCTACACCTAGAGATGCAGCTAGGCAGTAGATGGTTCAGAACAAAAGTGATAAATTCTCTTCCTGAAACCAGGTGATGCTAGAGGGGCAATGCAATCAGCTGATCACATGTGTTGAGTGTTAGCAGCTGTTCATGACTACCAGGCATCTGGAGGATTGCAGATCACACATGAATTTGAATCTTTGGATATCATTAAAAGACACCATGGAAGAGCAAACCACATTGCCCTACCTAAAAGCTAGTCTAATCTTTCGCTTTTCAAATCTGTATGGAAAAAATGGCACCTCTCTCAGAATTTACATTTTGTTGTGGCATTCAAGGTCATCATTCAAGGTCATGTGGCCTTTGTGTAAAGCTGTTCCACTTCAGTGTTGCTGAAAGGGCTGCGCTGAGCTAATGAAAAGCCACTGTGTCTTCTAGACCTTGCAGAGATGTAACTGGGGCCTGTTCAAAGAGGAATCGCTCCCCCTGGTGTGCAGAAATACAGAACTGACGTGTCCTGGTGTGCTCAAGTACAGAACTGCCCTCAAAAAGCCTTGGAGCTTAGCTATTTCATTTCCCTTTCCCGGGTGATGAGAAAACTCTCTTCCTGAAATATTCTCAGTTGAAACATGCAGATTCATGAAAATATACTGAGGTTTCCTTCTGTTTTTTTTCTGTGACCTCAGTTCCTCGAACAGAGTAACATGGTCTTTCACTCAAGTGCTTCAAGAGCAAGTCACTGGTATGAGTGCAATGGGTTGACATCTATGCCCTAAATAGTTAATGGTTTGGCCTGTTATTTATGTCTCTCATACAAAACCAAGTGTGCTTAGCTGACAGTGATAAAGCTGTTTGCTTCTGAAAACTAATTCCTTAAATTCAGGCCATGCTAAGTAAGGTTGAATTTTTTCCAGTTTACAGTGACACTAGAAACTGCACAGGCTGCTGGCTACAACTGGAATTTGAGTTACATCTTAGCAACTCTCATCGAATTTTGGACACTTTTAGCCAAACCTACTACTGCCTATGTATTTGGACAGTTGGAACAGATTGATCATTTATAAACAGTTCTGTTGCTGAGATCAGACTCTTGCCCTCTTTGAATCATACTAATTCTGCAAAGTGAACAGGCGATTAAAAATAAGAAAATCAGATTTATTTGGAGAAGTCAGCTAGTTGGACAGATATGAATGACAAGGCACTCTCTGAAATAAGCTATTTAAAAATAGATCTATTCATGTTGCTCTGTTAGAAAAGAGTAATTATAATGTGCCTTAGTGTCTCTAATATTAAGTAGGAGAGGGAACCCTCCTTTATCTTTACCCTCCAGGACAGTACACTTCACCTCTTGATCCACTGTTGAATTTAACTTATATTTGACTGAAGAATTTTTGCTAGAAAGGTGCCTAATCGTGGTTAATTCAAGAATAATGAATCTACAAATCACCTTGGACTGTTTTTTCCCTTGGCTGTGATAATTTTTAATTGCATTTTGCCTGGCACTTTTTCTATACTACCCATTTTGGATAAAGAGCTGTTTGTAATCTGATACTTCTGCATTTTCCACAATCATTGGGTCACATACTTGCTTCTTTATATTCTAAAAAAATGAAATATTTACATGTCTCCCTGTCCCATCCTTGTTATGGTTCTCTTCTTCATCACATTTTCTGCCCTCCTTTCTAAGAAGAGCATATGAAGGACAGAACCAGTCTCACTAATACTCTCCATGGACAGGAAACCAGCCTCTCACACTGACTGTTCATTGCTTATTCACCCACAGATCACAGTAAGCCTTTCACAATTGAGCTCTTTGACTCAATCAGGACACTCTGATCCTTCTGACGTAAATGTTTTTTTAGGAAACCCATTATATGTAGATAGAAAGTGCACTCCCTTTTTGTTTCCCCAGCTGTCAAGCACTACCCTTAGAGGAGAGTTTTCAAAAAATGGATCTTTGTATTGGCATTTTACAATGCTAAGCAGTTTTTAATCAGCATTTTCAATCTAACAGACCATAAAATGATCCAAAAGACGAGTCTGGACTGCATAAGATCAATTTTATGAGAATTTTGCTATCCAAACCTCAAAGTAAGTATTCACAAGAACCGCCTGAATTAAGGAAAATATCTCAGTGTCTGCTACTTTCTCCTTAGACACGGTTCTCCCTTGCTTGTTCAGCACCTTGTCAGAAAAATCCGGCATCTAGCTGTTCCTGTGTTGTAAGCCCTTCTTAAATACAGTAAGGAATGAACCTGTGACTTCAATTTGGTGAAACTCCAAGGGCAGAGGAGTTGCAAATCCTGGGCCATATTGCTATAGCATTTTTTTTTAATTACAACCAGGCATTTACAAATATAAAATGTCTAAAAATGAAGATGATCCAGAACTTCTGAATCCCTAATGGCCCTAAAGGTAGGCTTTGCCACCTGCCAAATGCTGCTTCATGACTGCTGGTTTGTATCCTGTCAATTTTTTCCAATACCTGCTTTGAGTGAGTACCTGTCAGATAGGTCCCCAGCCAGAGCAAAGCTAGATGAGATAAACTGTAAATCACATATGTGTGATCTGATGGGTAAGCATAACAGCAGTATCCTAGGGTCTAAAATAACTCAGTCAAGAAATTCTTAAACTACATCCTCTCTGAAATTGAAATAGATTAGCTGGAGTAACTGTGGGTCACAGGCTCAGGCATTAGGGTGCTCAAATCTTTTAGTGGATCTGGATGGCCATGCTGTAACATTATCCTGTCATTTGTTGTAAAACTGATTGTGCTGTTGGGTTGCACTGTGATCACACAAGGCTGTGATGTGTGTTTTTTGTCATAGCAACTTGATGCTTGTCCATAGCTCACTTGGGATCTGTGATCCTATTCACATGGGAATGTACCATGTGAATTACTGAGTCTTTTAAGCTGATGATAGATATAAAAAATAATATGCACTCCCTTCCAGTCCTCTCTTCAAACTGATCAGATCCCACAATACTGAACTACTCTTGAGTTCTTAAGCAATTGTATCCACGATGTCCTAGTTCTCAATCTTCTCTGCTTTTTCATTTTTTTGGCATTCCAAGTCAGGTCAAGGATCCATTCTTGGATCTTCTTTAATCATCCGCTTAGATGGTGGCATAGGTAAAAAAGAAATCTAGATTTATCACTAATCCATTGATGTAAACTGGAGAACTAATTTCATTTTCTTCAAGTTTGTAGTGTACCAGTGCCTAAGACTGAATATTTTTCACTATGAGGTTGAAAAGTAACATTCAAATGATCCAGAGGGAGGACTCTGTGTCAATAAATGTCTTCACTTACACACCACCACTTCATTTGAAATTCCCACAACAACATTCCAGAATTATTTGCTGAAGGCAAAACCAGCAAAGGAATCTAGGGGGGGTTGCCTGAAAGAGAGAGAAAATTATTTTTGACAAGAATCAAGTCATAGCAGAGAGTAAAGACAGAGCAAATGAAAGATTTATGTTCTTCAGAGAAGGAGACAGGAGTAAGACCTTACAGACTGAGCAAATACACAAGACACTAACTGGCAAACCCATGAAGAACTTCAAAGTAAGAAACTGCTTTGGACTTAGAGCCTCAGAATGACAGAAAATGCAGCAAATCTAGATTTTACAATATCTCTAGGCAACCTGCTCCTGCACTTTATCACCCTCCCAGTAAAATATGTTTCCTGATGATTAGATGGAACATGCTGTGCTTCAGTTTGTGCTGATTGCTTTTTTTCCTGTCACTGGACACCACTGAAAGAGCCTGTCCATATCTGCCTTCTTTAAACACTCCCTTCACACTTCTGCACATGTTGGACAGTCCCAGGTCTTCCTGCCTCACCTCATAGGAAAGAAACTCCACTCCCTAAATTGTCTTAGGGACTTTTTGTTGGACTCTGTGTGGCAGCTACATGTCTCTCTTTACTTGGAAGCCCAGATCTGGGTGCAGGACTCCAGGTGGTGGCTCACCAGAGCTGAGCAGAGGAGAAGGATCACTTCTCTTGATCTGCTGTCAGCAGTCTGACTAATGGAGCCCAGGATTGGCTTTCTTGGTGTCAAGGACACATTGCTGGCCCATGTTCAACTTGTGATCCATCCAGTATCCCAGACTCTTTCTGCAAAGCCATACAGCCAGAGGCATAATTTATAACAGGGGCTTTTTTTCAGCATTTAATTTTAGTGCAGGAGTTAGAAGAGAAATGTCTCCTTGATTTTGGGGGATGAAGAGAAAGAACTATTCATATAATGAAATACAAGTGCAAGCATAACAAAGTAATTATTTACAAACATTAGAAAGGGCAAACAAAAGGGGAAAGGAATTGTTTATATTAATCATAACTCCTGTTTATAATCTTAGCTCTTACTCATGGGCTCTATTAGCAGGGCAATACAGATCCTGAGTGGATGCACCTACTTAGCATTCATCATGTAAGTGAAGTTCATCATGCACAGTGCAAGGCTTACGTCCCACTTCAATCTTATTTTATAGTGTGAGTAGGATGTAAAGGAGTTCATCAGCCTCATAATGGCTCTATTTACACAGATTTTTTTTTTCTCATAGAAGTAGTTCACTTAAAATGCCTTTACTTCAATGAAATGTCACTATATTTACAGTGAAGTAATCAAGAGTAAGATTAGACCACCATCTGTAGCAGATTTGATTTGAAAAATGTCTAACTCTCTGAAAAGTTGCTTTTATTGACTATCTACATGGAGAAATAAGTGACCCTCTTTTGGAAATTTTCATGCGTTCTCAATTGGAATTTAGACAATGGACCAGTAGCAGTTTTAAAGGAGATGATTGAAAACTCAGTGGGATGGAAAGATCTACCATGTTAGTTTCAGTAAAAGATTTTCATGTTCCCAGAAAAGAAATGGAAGCAAAAATGTAATATGCACATAGTACAGTCATATATAAACACAAAGTGCACATTGCTATACACACCAAAGGTATATACATAAATACACCACACAGATGTTTGGCCATAAAATGAAGTGTCAGTATAAAAGTAATAGTAAATTTCTCTTCTTATTTCCTTACACTCACAGTTTGTGGCATTGACAACTACTAAATACAGTGGCCAGATGATTGACTAACATAAATAAAATACTGGCATTTATTGCATTATTCCATTTTTTACCAAATGATAATTCAGCCCAGTAGTATCTTAAGGGAAGCTTCCAGCATTACAGGAAGAAGCAATACAACAAGCAAACTACAGAATTTAGAGAAATGAAAACAGAAATGAAATATGGAAATCAAAAAATTGTTTTGGATTTGCATTCTTTTCCACCTGTCCTGCAGAGATTTTCTGCACTTCAGGGGTAATTCAGATTAACAGAATAATGAAAATATTATTCTCTCCTGCAACAAGGCACTATGCTGATCTTCCATCTCTTCCTTGCCAAATCCTGGCAGCAGAGGGATTCCAGCATTTCAAAGAGAGTTTTTTTATCACAGAGAGATGTTTTGTGGCAAGAGAGAGATTTACTGAGTGTTAGCATATTAATAATAATTCTTTATCTAGTCTAATTTAAAGTGAGCAGGGATTTGTCTGCTAAGTGCCTAACGCTTTATATCCCCAGTTCCATACTATCAAAAATATTTCCTGATACTTGGCCCACACTTTTGCTTATCAAATTTCAACCCTTTTTTTGTTGTTGTATTTTTGAGGCCTTTTTGAATATCTGCTGTCTGTGACTGTTATATGCTTTTTTGAAGCATATGATTAGGTGAGATGAGATGATGTGGCGTCCTGCAATGTGACTTGACATGAAGACTGTAGGAGAGAATGAAAGAAGGAAATGCATCCCCATGAGAAAGAAATTGGAAAGACAGCTTTGGAAAGAAAATCACAAGTCTGTGCTCTCTGAAGCAATGCTTTTCAATTTCAGAAGGGTAGATAAGAGATTATATGAATATTTCATATATACATATGTTCAGACATCTAAATTTTAAATTAATAATATCACTGTCACAAAGCCATCTGTATTAATTGAAGGGGCAAACCATGAAGCCATGTCTGATGCCAAATGTTACCTTATAATACAATTGGACCCACAGAACAGCAATTCCATTCAAAAAGAAAACATTAATAACAGTGTGGATGCATTTGCACAATCTGCCCTTTTGGGTTCTTTAGATAATTTTTTATTCTGACTTGAGTTTAGAATCACTTTCCACAGACATCAGAACTTCATGTTGTGTATTTCTGTTCACAGTTGAAGTTGCAGAATATTTTCATAGTTGCATATGAAGAGCTGATGTTTTTGGGCATGGTATGAGGGAGAAAGCATGGCATGAAATTTCAGATTAGTTGTATTAGTGTTGTAATGGGTGACAGTGAAGTCATTAACAGCTCTTGTCAGTACCATTAACTTACAGGTTTAAAGTTTGCTGCTTCTTTTCACTGTATCAGGCTGCCTGCAGGATCAGACAGGCATTTCCCCACGGGTCATAGTTCTATAGGGGTACAGGGATGAAAAACTGCTTCCTTTTATATGACCAAGTCTCTGCAGAAAAGTTCTCTGACAAGATTTGTCTTCCTTGGCAATTCTGAAGTTAGGATCTATGGAAGAGACACATATGTGGTACAGATTAGACAGGTTGATAGACAGAGGGGGAAAAGGTGGACAGTTGCAGAGACACCCATGAGAGAAATAAAGAAAACACAGCAGGTTTAACCCACAGATGAATACCAAAGTAGATGAGATTGTAACAGTTGTGACTGAAAATTTATTTATTGGCCCAAGGATTCTTGACATCATCTCCCTTTTCCATTATCACCTTCACCAAACTGATGGTTTCTTTCACCACAGCACTCTGAAGAGCAGTCTCTTCTGCAGCGCATGATTTCCTTATTGTCTCTCACACCACATCAAATGTGCCAGAAACACTTCAACAGCTAGAAATCCACAGCACAGCCACAGATATTATATTAGTGAAAAACTGAGAGATAATAGGAAACTACAGGGTTTTCAAAGATTTCCATGACAATGAGTGATGAATATCCATGGAACAAGGGAGATGAAGAATAAGATTTCTTTCAAGTCTCAGGAAATTGCCAGTTCAAGACTCATCTCATTTTCATGTTAGGAATGACTTTGTAGAAGACAGTCTGGATTTTGTCCTGTGAGAAAGACCATAAGATCTGATCTAGTTTCTCATCCATGCAGGATTCAATTGGTTTGGACCCAAAGGCAGATATTAGATCTGTGAAATGAATTGCCACTCAGAGTGAAATTCACTGTCAGCGTTTCTCATTAAAGTGTTTTAGCACTTTGTTTATTCCACTTCTCTTCCCAGTCATATTTTTATACTCTAATCATTTCTGTGTGTCTCAAGCACTTGGAAATGTTACTTCACCAGATTTTGCTGAAGTAGACTTTGTTTATGGCTCTGAAATAATTAATGATCTTTTACAGATGGAGAAGCTGAGGCACAGAGAAATGAAGATCCTTGTTCATAGATAGAAAATTGACCATAACTAGGTTTCACACATAAATCACTATTCCCTACCTTTTTTTACACTTTTTCTGAAATAAGTGGATTCAATTCTCGCACAATGCGGAGTTGCTATGAAAGCATTTTTAAAAGTGACATACTCTTCCAAAACATTTACATGGTAAAATGTAATGTTCACCCTGAAATTTAGGCAAAACCACAAATAAATACTTCTGCTCCTGAGGGCGACAAGAACTTCAGATGCATTCTCCTCTCATGAATTGTGTTTGTTCAGGGAGGAGGCTCCTCCCCACAACTGTTTACATTGCTTTCTCTGGCAGGTCTGTGTAGCAACATCTGTGAGAATTAGGTTCAGATAGAAAAAGCATCATCTGAATCTGCACTGCTTCTGTCAGCACTGGAGCATGTCTGCAGAGGTGATCACAATGTGATCTTTCTCAATTATTAATTCAGAGAAGTCAAACAGGAAAAAGAAATGGAGAAAAAAAAAAGCTGAGAATGGGATATATTCCAAGGACAAAATTGACTTATGGACTTTTATGAGTCATCATAAATACACAATTTAGCGACAGGGGTGTTTTAGACCTTGTAGGTACACAGTTCACCTCTTGGAGTGAAAGCAAAATATTCAGAGGTATCAAGAAATTGAGTCATGTGTAAATAAAATAGAACATCCTTAAGTAGGTAATTTTCACTAGCTCTTTGGAGTCTTCAGTGAAACTCTAACATGGTTCTCGACCTTTACTGGACCATTTTTGATCATTTGGATGCCCTGATACTGTCCTTTCATATATTTATACCTGCTTACAGCTCAGATATCATCGTTTCATTGACAATCTCTGGGGCTGTGTCCATCACAGCTGAGCAACTCCCACACTGTCCCACAAGGCAGGCACGTGAAGGGCTGCCTCCCCCACTGCACCTAGAGACATTTTAATAAATTAACCATCCCAGTGCTGAGTCCCCACCGTTCAGCCATTTCCCCTTCCTCCTGGCAAGTTTATTTTCTGCTACAGCTACAGTCTGGTACCCATTGTCCAAACACCGTAGTTTTCTTCTGAAAAAGTATTGCACCTTGGACTAGTACAAGAAGGGGCATTATCCCTCTCATGAGTAGAAGAGATTTTACAAGCAAGAAGTTTCTGAATAGCTCGTTATCCTCCAAGGCCTGGAGCATGGGAGATTCCCAAAGCCTGGAACAATAAAATTTGCCCATTCATAGTCTTAAAATAAATGCATTTGTTATGGGAAATGAATTTTGCTGCATCAGCGAACCACACTTGGTTAGAGGCTTTTGTTCTCAAGGTAGCAGACACTTTGAGAGCTCTCAAGACACGCATATAAATGATCCATCTTTTATAGATCAGACATTTTGCATAACCAGAAGATCTATAATTCAGCTTTTACCTGACTAGGGAGCTGATGAAGATGTCACAAAAGAAATATAATTCTTACTCAGGTGGTAATTCAGCATTCCAGGGTTATAGCACATTTACTGTACTTGACTAGACTTTGTTCAAGGTGTCAAATTACCTTCCAATCTTACAGGGCCAGGCCTCAGCATTTTCCAGCATGCAACATCTGAGATCCATGGAGAAATTGTGCATATTCCTGACATTATTTCCAGATTTCTGTTCCCATTTCAAGTTCATCAACCAGTCTCAGGTAGACTGGATCATTGATTTTTGCCATAGTACAAAATTCGGTAACCAAATCCTTTCTTTCTGACAGATGGAAATACACAGCCAGAACACAAAGCTGTCTCTTTGATTCTCATCCTTCTGCTCTAACCAGGAAATTCAGATAAAAAGGAATCCTAATTAAAGATTCAAACCTTTCATCTTGCTCCATCCCAGCATGGGAGCTTTAGCTCAATACAATACATAATGACCCCTCTGGAAAGTTTGAAAATAAAGATGTCATTGTTAAGAGAAATAAATAATTTTAAGTAATATAAAGGTTGGCTGCATGCCCATTGTAATTATCTCTGATACTGAGAGCCACAGGGGTTCTGCCTGTAAAGACCCAGCCAGCTTAATCTGCCAAAATGAAAAAAAAAAAAGAAAAATCAAAATAAAAAAAGAAGCTTCTTCTTCATCTCTTTATTAACTTAAATAAAATAAGGTGATACCCTAAGAAAATGTGCTAACAACATGCAGTATCATGCTTTTCATAAGGAGGGGATGAAAACCCTTCTCCCTGCTTTTAATGAGATGGGCTGTGCTTAAGAAATTGAGAAGTCAAGCCTGCAGTTACCGACAAACATGCTGAAAGGGCAAGATTGGGGTAACAGCAGATCTTGCCAACAGGTATCACACCACAGATATACAAGGCTGGAGAACAAAACTAGGAAAAGAGCTGTGTCTGTCTGACCTGCATCTCCAAAATGTGATACAGAAACCAAAGAAGAAAGAGCTGAAAAGGATAGACAGGAATATACTTGAATATCAAGTCAGCACTTGTTCAACATTCACCAGATCTGCTCAACACTAGGTAGTGCTGTCATCTGCTCATATTTACCAGCACTGCAATACCTGATTTATTAAAGAGATAGGTAAGAAAAATGGTTGTCATAGTTTCTTATGGTTCAGTGGGTAATATAAACACCTGCAGTCACAACCCAGGACCTCTGTTTTGCTGCCTTTCTGCTCAAGGAAACAGAGGTATCATGCACTTGTATTTGGATGTTAGTCTCAAATAAACATTGAAAGAAGATATGGGCCCTAAACCCATTGTGGAAAGTAGCTCCTGATCCTCCATTAGTTTCCCACAAAAAGATGGAAGAAACCCTTCTACTGAGTTTTGTAAGTTCCCTTCATGTGCTTCTGCGTGGTTCCTGAGCACTTCATAGACACAGGGGGGCTGTTCTGAGGTCTTTACAGCTTCTCTCTATCCATGCAAACTATGGTGTCCTCAGGGTTAGGAACAGGCCAAAATGTAGATGGCAGCAATGTAGATGTCGCTCAGTTTAGCAGATTCCTCGGGAAAATGGATCAGGTCTTCCTGTCAATTGTTACTCCTAGAGAGAGTCAAGAATTAAATCAGATTAAGTCTGAATTATTTATAAGAGAAGTTTAAAAAAAAAAACCCTGGCAGCTGATTACAGAAAAATTGAAATTTTGAACATGAAGTTGCAGGAAATTTAAAATAGTCAAAAAAAAAAGTCAAGCCTAAGGTAATGTTTTTTCTCAGAAGAAAATATACATGAAAGTCTGGAATGTTATTTCATTGTGATCTACCCAAATCCCATTTTTTTTGCCACTTCTGAAGTCTAAATCTTTTAGATTACAAATGTTTGGGCTTCTCTGCTTAAGGGGACTGTTTTGCAGGTTTACAGAACTGTATTTGTGCTGAAGGATCTCTTATAATTCTACCTGAATCTTCTGGGTTTGCCTAATTATTTTCTTTAGTTCCCTGTATTCTTTTGAGCCACTCTAACCAACTTTATTCCTTTATCTTTAAGGATAAGATCACTGTCTGTAAAATTCTACCTTTGCCTTAAAATTGTTCGCATCTGTGCCTAACATGTTCTCTGTCTTTTTTCTCAGCAGGATGTTCATGCTAAAATGCCTAAAGTGAATTTTTAAATTCTACTATTAATTTTTTGTGAACACGCAGTAAATGCAATACCCCTTAATTAAAAATGTAAACAAACTTCTGTAAAATATATATTATTTGGAATGATGTTTAATGTAGGTGCTCATCACCTGAGAGGATATGTGTATCCACATAAGACTGGATAGCTGTACAGATCTCATGAACTTTTGTAACAGGGCTGTGGAAAAGTGTGTGTGTTGATGTACTACTTGTGAAGTGTTCAGAAATCAAGAAACTACATGCTTTTGTTACGGAGGTTTTTTTTCCCCCAGGTCACTAAAGTTGAATTTTGAGAATGGTTAAAGCCTGATGATTTTAGTAAGGAAACATTAAATATATTTTGATTAAAATTATATTGAAGAGTATCAAAATACCACTTGACTGGTAGTTCCATGCTCTGAAATGTTATTGCTAGTCTGTAACAAAGTCTCACTCAACAAAGGAAGAGAAAAAGGAGAAGGTCCCTGCCTTTTTGTCCCTCTTACCTTTCAATAGAGGAATTAATCTCTGCTCATGCCTCACTAGACTTATGCTTCCCAGACAAGTTTGATTGTGTTACTCACTGATTATTCATATTAAGATGACTCAAGCAGTGAGATTCTGTCACTTTTCTTGGAAGTTCATACAACTATGAAATCTTTTTATTGTTTAATTATTAATCCTTGAAGCAGTCCTTAAAGCCTGATGGTGGGTCACTAATTATGATCTTACACTGAGTGTCAGATAGCCTTTCCAGATTTTGAGGCTGTCATTCCATTTATGTTTGTTTAAATACTGTAACAGTGTCACAGTATTTAACCAAGAACAGAACTTCATTTGCTTTTATTTGAACAACCAGAGCATCTGCTCCCTTTGGTAGCTGCCTTGTGATAACCAGCTAGGATTGGCTTGGCTGATAATTCAGGTAACAACTGTTCTGACAGGTCTGCAAAAGATATATAATTTTGTCCAGGACACAGAGCTGAGCATCATGGATTTTTCAAGGAGAACAGCAGGATACATATATTGACCAGTTTATTTTTGCAGTGCTCTTGGAGAGCCTCTCCTCTCCCTCCTCTCCCTCTCCTCTCCTTAGTGATACTGTCCTTAAGAAAACAAGCCCAGCACTGAAATGGCAGCAGATCTTATGACATATGGTGGTGATTTCTGATTTTGAAAGTAAATGTAATGAATTTGGTCTGAGACAGGAACAACAGTTTATGTTATTTTTCTAACACGAAAAAGAAAAATTTCTGAACTAAGAGATGCCTTGCCCAACTCAGCACAAAAAGGTCTACCTCAAATGACTACCTCCAATTTTTATTTAAACTTGAAACTCATTCTTGCTGGTCACTCCAGGAGCACAGGCAGGCCGTGGTGAGAATGTAGCCGTTCTGTTGCAGTGAGAATAAATGAACACAAGGCAGCAGCAGAGATTTGAGTGGAAAACAGGGACGGCTTGAGGAAATTAATCTCTGCCTGAACTTGACATATAAAGACTTGCCCGGCTTATCTCTGTTTGGAGAAGGCATGTATTTGCCAACTCCAATTAAATACAAGACATTTGAATTAGGTTTTTGTTCAAGTGGCTACAAACATCAACTTAACCCCCCCCTAAACTCTATTCTTTGGCTAAACCATTGACACCTGAGGGTATATCAGACCCCACATGTAAAAAGTGAACAGGCTTTATGGGGCCAGATTTACAACCTTGGAATGCAGCTGCTACCTCTAAATGTCAGGGAGTTTGTCCATAAACCTATACACCTGGTTCTCATTGCCAGGCTTGACTGCACCCTGGCTCAGACAATGAGTCTCACTTGGTTCATTTGAAAATGCTACTTCAGCTAACAGAGCTCTTGTAATATAAATAATTGATTTTTTAAAAAAGGTAGCATTCTCTGTCTGCCTGATTTAATTACATTTTCTTGAGCTGTGCCACATTTCTGGTTCCTGAGCCCCTCAGTACAAATTCCTGTGTGAGTGAAGCCATTTGCATGGAAGGAGGGCTGGTAGTTATAGAATAAGATTTGCCCTAAAGATCTTTTAGAAGAAAAGGATGTCTTGCTGTACATCATGATTTGCATTCTGAGACACTGAAGACCCCTTAAAAAGAGTTTTCAGTGAGGTTCCTCTCCCCCCACAAAAATCCTGCTATCTTTGAATAAAACATACTACCTTCTTTTGTAACTAAAAGAATTCACCTACATAAATGAGCAGATGATTTGGGCTTGTTCTCAGGATTCGGAGGCCACAATAGAACTTTCCAGGCAGCAGCAGAAGGGATTGATAGAGGTGATTCAATCTGATCATGATAAGAATCAGCTGCTGCATAATTTCTCTCCATTGACTCATAAGGTGAGTGAGGTTAGCAGACGTGCACCCCTTGTAAATAGCAAAAAGTTTTCTATATGGGTGATATCTCTTGCTCTATGGCTAAGCACTCCATCAGAATTCATAGGAGCTTAGCTCTTCTGAAAACCAGATCAGCCGAATGTGAAGATAATAATTGCTGAAAATGTTCAGTCAAACAGAAGTTTATTTCATCTCTGCTTGGACATAGAAAAGTTCTGGTATCTGTGTCCTACGTACTGGCTGAAATTACATTTTCCCTTGAAGCAGTTCTGGTTCAGAAGCCATAACAGCAAAACATAAACTGTTTTTTATTTTCTTATCCCAAGGTGGCTCCATGTTAGCAAATACAAAGCTTTGCTGTTTTAGTAGACACTTTAATAATTGCGGGGCAATTTATTCTGAATAACAACAATTAGAAAAATTCCAGCAATTCTGAAATTAAAACTACTCTGCTCAAATCAGATGTCTGAGACCCCCTTAAGAGAGCTTACATTTACTTAATCAGAGTTGTGTTTCTCATACAGTTAAGTTGGATTCTACACAAAAGGAAACTCATCCAGGCCAGTCCCTCAGAGGTTAGTTACACTAATTCATGCCAGAATTCTGCTTCCCTTATTATAGATGCTGAATAAATACTTATTTGCAATCAGCTGTGATCCAGGTGATTGCAGGCTTTTATATTTCCTTAGTGAAGGAGAGTGTGGACCTGTCCAACGTGCCAAAGGCCAGGAATGAATGGGTTTAGCAATTTTTTTAAGGGAGTTAAGTGTTTAAACCAATGCCAGAAACTTGACACCCACTGCATTCTGCCCCCAATGGGAATACAAATGAAAATATTTTCAAAATGCATCATGGTTCTGAATCCACACTGCATAGTCCTAAAACTTCCACATCTCTGCTCTGTGTGTGCTGCACTTCCAAACAGCTGAACTATTAAATTGAGAGCAAATACAGCTGTTCTTCTCTCTGAGTAGCTGAAAATGTCCTACTTGTGCATTTCAAAGTGATGTCAGGACAGTGTCTTCCAGATTATTTACCTGAGCAAGCTTTAAATGCAACCATGGCAGCACAAGCATCACTACAGGTGAGAAAACCTGCTCAAAAAGCTGAGTAAATCCCAGACACCTAACCTATCACAAACATTCCTACATAAAATCTTTCCCACTGGGAGTTTTTTCACACTTTCTTATTTTATTGTCTTCCTAATTTTTTGATCTTCTACACTCAAGGCTGTAGCATTTAGTCCTTTGCTTTAAAAAGCCCCTGAATCAGATAACCACACAGAAAACCAGCACCTATACCTTGAAACACAGGAAGGAAAAGATGAGATCTTACCTTTGCAAATGTGAAAACACATTTCACATCTTTGAAGGATTTTAGAATACTGAGAAAAAAGAAGCTGATTCAGAAATTCTACAGCAACACAAAAGAATATTTATCTGTCTTTAGTCCATTTTTCACTTACACCAGTGCTGCTACTCATATATTTGCACAGATTTTCTACCAGAAGAAAGTGACTAGTCACCAGCTCAATGCAGGATCTATGGGCTCCTGCACAAAAGACACCAAAGGGCTCTGGCACTGGAGCCTTCTTTTGGTTTGTGCTTTACAGTTATGGAATCCCATCCCCAGCCACAGCACAGACTAAAATAGCAGTGCTAGTAAAAGGAAAATCATCAAATATTATATATCAGAAATTAGAAATCTTATCTAAAATTAGCTTTCACTTTATCCTAATAGTTATTGCATACATGGGTCTTGATGTAGTCAGTCCACACTCCCATAAAATATAGGATGGGCTCTGTCACACAGAGTTGTGCCTAGAATCCTAAATTGTAACTTTCAAGGCAAGTACCTGTAATGCGTGAGGTAAAGGAGCATGTAAGAGTTACGAGACAGCAGCCACTAATTGCCTTGCCCCCAATCACTAGAACTCAAGACTGGATAACAATACTAGCCAATATCCAGAAACAGGACAGAAGCCTGTGTTGATGTGTATTTCAGCTGGTTGTGCGCTGTGCAAGCACTTCTCTCACAACATACTATCTAAACAGAGACTGGAAATTCTTCACTAGATTTATTATCTTTTAAATATGTAGGTTATCACTATTTGACGCAATCTTATAAGATGTAACTTCATATGCAATGATTAACCCAGCAAGGTGTGCACAAGTATTTCAAAGAGTCAAAGTATAAGCAAAACCCTTCATGTGACAGACAACCTGGTCATTGCAGAGGTTATGTATTAGGAAGAAGCTTTTTACTGTGAGGGTGATGAGGCACTGGAGCAGGTTTTCCAGCGAAGTGTCGACCCTGGCTGTGTTGAAAGCCACACTGGATGGGGCTTTGAGTAACTTGGTCTGGTGGGAGATGGCCCTGCCAGCGGCAGGGGAGGCTGGGACCAGATGACCTTTAAGGTCTCTTCCAACCCCTTAACTCTGGATGATTCTATTCATTCTGCTCCATTTTATAAAACAGGGGAGAACACAGAATGCAATGGTAGCACAAAGAGCAAAACAATTTCATCTGCAACATATAAGGGACACTTTAATGAGGCACAGGCATTTTTCCTACTGACTAAATAGTTCTCCTGCGGACTAGCACAGCATTGACAGCCTCCTCAGCATACAGGGTGTTCTCCACCTCTGGCTTTAGCCAGCGTAGAAGGACAAGTATAAGGTCAAAGACAAAATGTGCTTTATCACCATTTTGGCAGAAGGTGATGCTTGTACATAATAAATTCTGAACTTGGTTATGTGTAGCTGTTGCTAGCTTTTTTCTCATTACCCTTCCTGTCCACCCCTTTCTCATGTTGACAGAGTTTATGCTCACTACCTCTTTGAAATAAAGAGGATTATTAGAATTTAAGGCCAGAAGCAACTCTAAAATCACATAAACTGATCTTCCATACATCTTAGATGCTTTTAACTCTCCACATACCATAGCTCTGGGTAAAGGTGTCTAGATGGACCTTGTTTTCAAGAAAGCATTGAGGATTAAAAATTTACCATTTGTTGGGGAATTTTGTTCCCCAGTTAATCAATGCTGCTCTTACAGATAATATCACTCCTTTTGTTTAAAATTAACATTGGCTTAAGCTCCAAGCCACTCTTTCTTGTTACATCATTCTCAGGTACTTTACAGAGCTGTTGCCAGGCTGGCATTTTCTCCTTGTGGAGATACTTAACACTTGTAACATGCCACTTCTCATTTATATTTATTTTAATACTTGTATGGACTGTACTTTTGAAACTTTTCAGTGTCAGGCATGTTTCCCCAATCATTGATTCATTATTAGGGTTCTCATCAACAAGTTTTTTAGCTTTTCAGATGCTTTAACAATTTACATCTTAATTAACGTTTTACATTCTTTTTCATGCATAATACTTTCAATAACGCCAAGAGTTTCACACTGACTGTCCTGTTGATTTCTTTGTCCTCTACTACTCCCAGCTGGTTTTCAGTTCTGTGCTCCCCCTAACGCCCTGTCCATTGTTGTAGATAACTTTCTTCTTTGATAACCTTGGTTTATTTAGTGGTATTATTAAAAACAGAAAAACAACCCACACAAGATCTCTAAGTATGGATGCAGACTGCCAAAAAACCCCCAATGTCTTGTAAAACTCCTCTGTTTTAATCTTTATTCTGTTTATTGTTGCAGTGCTAATGACAGAATGAACAGCAGTGATACTCTCCTTGTCTCTTTTCATTAATTGTTAGGTTATCCAGTCTTACACTAAGCTCACAGTGAAACCTGAAAGAGAACACAGGAGCAAAAGAACCTGGTCTCATTTTCCATTCTCCCATCTTCCTAACAGAATGACTGAACAGTAACAGGAGCAATGCCCTTGTCCTAAAAGGTTTATCCACACATATTATCTGCTTCATTCTTACCTTACATCCTGCTACAAGCAAGCATGGACCTAAATTTTTCTGTTTTTCCATGTCACCTGTTCACCACTCTGCACTGTCTGAAACCAGCATAGAAAGGGTTCTGTGTCCCTCTGGAATAAAATAATTAATTCTAAAAACCAGCTGTTCATGCTTGCTCTCGATTTGTAGCCCTGTAATCTGTGTGCATATGTGGCCAAACATTGTATTAATCTGAAGGATTAATTCCTTCCACTTTAGGTAAGTCTCTATAAACTAAGCTGTATTTTAAGGTTTTTTCCTTCCCACTTTATAGAGGTTTTGAAACAGAGTCTGGAAAAGTTTAAACACACACAAACCCAGTGGCATTTATTGAGCGTGAGTAATTTTGGTTATTTAATTACACCCAAGGCAAATGGCAACCAATGGAACTGATGTGTCTGAAGTTTTGTTTATTGATGCCCTTTCAGGTAGCCAATAAAAGAATATTTCCATAGGCCTGTGGCAAAACTTATTTAAACAAAGAAAGGGAGAAAGAAGGACAGAAGACAGGAAAGTGATCATTAGAATAAGCGCTGCTTTGGTGGTGTGTTTGTTATATAATTTTGACAAGGTAGAACATATATCCCTTCTATACAACACCACGGTATCTTCAGATGGGGAAAGTCATACAGAAAAGAATATACATGAAAAATTGTGTGAAAATAATGTGTTCTCTTTTCAAATGTCTTTCTGGCAGTAATCTGGTGTCACGAACAGAATGATGACACAATCAGCCACAGCCTCCAGTTTGTGTCGAGCCTTACACACAGAAAAGAGCTGAATTTCTGATGTGCTGCAGGCTCCTCATGGTCACCAGGCCAGTCACAGGGTTCAAGAGCAATTTCACTGCATCATGTGGCTCTTACCTCAGGAACTTACTGGATACTTAAACATACCAGCAGCGCCACACTATCAGATATTTCTGCTGGGGGGAATGTTCTGTGCTCCACTGAGATCACTGGTGACGCCACGACTTCTTGATAACCTGATTCCCAAAACAACAGAGGTTTTAGCAGAGAATCCTTGGATGCATCCCAGCTGCTACTCAAATGGAATTTCTGTGAATACTTTTAAGAATTCACAGAATAGGTTCCTCATAGATGTCAAGCTAGTTGCAACTCTCCTGGAAGTTAAAAGATTCCATATGGGCAATCACAACAACAACAAAAAAAAACAAAACAAAAGTAGAAAGACTGAAGTCTGTATTACAGAAAATTTTACATTTATACTTCCTTTCAGAGAACAGAATTTTATAAAACTTGCCAAGTTCACAATATGAACAATAATACACAGGTAAAACATATCTGTTAAATAGTTTAAATACATACCTGAAGTTTCCTATAAGTGAAATAAAGACCTCCATCAAAAATTGTTCTGTTGGTCTAGATGAATAAATAAACTTCTTTACATTTTTGTAAATGTTTTTTGCATTTACAATGACATTTACCATTATCATAACAAAAAGGACTAGAAGTGGCTTTCTAACTGCTGTTGTTTGCAGTAGTATGTGTTCTCTGGAAAGTGATCCTGCAAAGTCCATTCAGTTTCTAATCAGGACCAATTCCAACATATACTGACTGATGTTGGTGTATCTTACACAAGATGTTGATGCTAGCAACCCTTTCAAGTCTCATTTCAGCACATTTGTTTCTGATCAAAACACATAATCTCTTTATGTATTAACGTCTCCTGTTAGCCTCTCTGTTCATCACTCCAAATATGCTGTGGGGACACAGCTGGCATGAAATTAAGCAAACCTGTCTACACTCTTTCTCCTTTTGCTGCTTTCCTTGCCTTGCTTCTCCATACCTACATGTAATTTAAGAAGTACATTGATTAGAATTGCTGTCTTAGTAAACTCTTACATAGCAGCTATTCTATCCCAGGAAAGCATGAGTCTTTTTCACAGATATAAAAAAATATTGTGTTTTGGAGGTGTTCACAGTTTTGTAGGAAAAGGTAGCATTACATCACCAGGAGTCTTTCAGGAATAAGTGCCAAGCAGAGCATCCTATAGTGGCTAATTTAGCCAAATTTACTCCATGGACAACCTGTTACTTCACCCTTTCCTCTTCTGAGGAACAAGTAACAAGGTAGATCACATCTGCTTGCTTTTTAACAGAATCAGAATTGCCAACATGTTATATTCAGTGTATTATTGAAAATAATAAATCCGGGGCAATACTTTAGGGACAATCAAGTAAATCTTCAAAACAAAGCCCTTGTTTCAAAATAAAAGCTAAGAGGGAATAAATTATTTTCCAAGGTGTTAACAGTGAGTGCTCTTTTACCTTCTTCAGAACCATGTAGCACATGGTATCAGCAAATATGGTATATTGGGTTAGAGAAGCCTACAGTCAGTCTAAGTTTAAAATCACTAAAATTATTGAGCATAATTTTAGACTTTTTGATTAAACCAATTGTAAGGAACAATTCCAAATATCCCTCTACTATGGTCATGAAAATTTAAATCCTGCAGAATTCCAAATAACATTCACGATCTTTTCTTACTAGACCAGAGTTCTCTTCCAAAAAACAGATATTACTAACAGTAATTTACTAACAGTTCAGTTTATAGGTCTGTTCACCTGCTGAAATCATCTCTCACAGGCCTTGGGACATTGGGGAATTAATTCCTGATTGGAAGCTGAAAGCTAGCCTACATTATTCCAATTTACAAGAATGAGGATCCAGGAAACTGCAGAACTATTACTCTAACTTCAGTACCTGGAAAATTATGGAGAAGATCATATTGGATGCTATTGAAAGGCATTTAGAGATCAATGAAACAATGAAATCATAAGGCACAGTTAAAGGAAAAGTCCTGTCTAACTAATCTGATGTCTTTCTGCTGTAACATCAGCTGCCTAGTGGGTGAAGGAAAGAGAGTCAGTGAAGGTTTTCTGGATTTAAGTAAGGCTTTCAATGCTATTTCTAACAGCAGCCTTTTAGACAGGCTTCCAAGAGAGTGGGTGAATGCCACAAGTCTGTCAGTTTGAGAAGCATTTGGACAATGCCCTTAACTACCTGTGTTAACTTCTGGTTAGGTTTGGACTTGATGATTACCAAAGAGATCTTCCAACAAGAATTATTCTATTCTAATTTTAAAATAAAATTAAACAGTATTTCAAACATGAAAGAAACCTTAAACTGTGTAGCCTCATGAGACAACAGAAGAGGAGTTGAACACTGGCCAAAAGGTCATCTGTTCTTGGACCCACTTGAATGGGCTAACTGAGGTCAATGAGTTTGGACAGTGCCACTGAGAGTAGGATTTACCTCATAAAAATGCAACAGCTGTGGGCTGTTTGTGTTACATAATAACTCTTTAGATAAACCTGTTAGAAAAAGTCACTCTTAAAAATACAGTCATTTATGGTAATGACTACTTTCTTAATACCCTATTAGCAGTGCTGCATTCCTTGGCATGTTATCTATGTAATCATCTAGAAGAATGTCCCAGACAGTTCTACATGAAATTCCAGTTCCTGCTGGGCAGTGGGGTGCTTTTTAGATATCTGAATAAACAACTTTGGTGCAACACAAAACATGAACTGATAGCACTTGGCCTTTCCTACATCAGGAATGCAGGTATGGTTGAAAAAGAGTATTATACATGTTCTAATGATATATGCATAATCTAATGGTACTTAATAATTCGTAAATTAATAATCAAAATATGTATGATATTTTAAATTAATAAAATCCTGGGGAAAATCAACCTAGTCATATTTTTAATGCATACAAGAATTACAATATATCACCCCTTAAGATATAGTCAAAGTTTTCAATCAACATAGACCTGCTGGGGTACATGAGATAACCAAAAGGGGAGAGCTACCCTACAGCTTATGAGGTTGAAAATAAAGAGAGGTAGTACAAGTTATCCAAGCCCATTCACTACAATTAAATTTCAAGGTTACATGATGCTTTGCTGATTTCCTTTTTTATTTTGTGAAACTAGGGTAGCATAGCCTGGCCATACTATGACACAGTGGCAGCTCACTCAGTGCCCTGTCAGAGGATGACCAGTGATATGTACAATGCAGAAAGATGACAGAGACTTCCTAAATGGCAACATCAGCGTCAGATCCAGTCGTGGATACAACTCACGTATACACTCAAGTATATAAGGTAGTGAAATATGCTTGTTCAGAGTGGTGTCCTGTGAACCAGCACACAACAGCACTGATGATGGGAGAATCTGCAGGACATTTAACTGTCCCTTTCCTGGCAGAGCTTCACCTAGAGAATGCTGTTCAACAGGTCTCTTGCATCTCCCACTGCACAGAGGAGATTCATGCTGCTGGACATTGGTATGAACGTGATCTACCTTACAAAAGAAACAAAACACCCTGAACAAACAAAGAAAAAAACCAAGGTCTAGACTTTCTGCACTTTAACCTTTTCATTGTGGAAAACTTACTGTTCTAGAAGCAAATTGCATTTCTTACGTAAAGCAAATTTTGTTTTTGTTTACAACTTCTCTGATTTCTTCCACTATGTAAAGGACAGGATCAACCTCTTCTTTCTCATTCATTGTTTTACAAAATCTCCCCTGTATGTACACACCCTCCCAGTTTCTAATCTTCCTAAACCAATCAATTTAAACACTGTCTCATGTCATATTTTCTTTATGCTTTAAATAAGATTTTGTATGCATTCTTACATTCACCTCATTTATTGAGATATGATAACCAAGGCTGAATAACCTCCTTTATAGACTGGGGCAGGAGAAAATTTTCTAGAGGATGTTGGCTCTGTAACTGTTCACTTCTCTCATTCAGCTTGTGGCTGCTTCCAGCCCTGAGCATTACAATATTCCCATTGTTATTTTCTTCCTACTCCTAAAAAGACTAAAATCTAAAAAATTATGTTGCTAACAATGGAAGTATTCTAACATCCGGCCCCTTTCCTCTTTTCAGACACATTCCATTAATTTCATTATTTGCTTTGAACAGCTCATTAATTCAGTGGCATTAATTGATAATAGAGTAGGAGGGCTTACAGGAAAAGTTTCCAGTTGCTAACCTTCTAGTTACTCTACAATTACTGGTCCTCTGGACTTCAGTTCCTGAGCCAAGACATTACTGCCTCCCTGTTCATGAGCTCCCCAGGCACAAGCCTTAATCATGATTAAGCCAGATACAATTACAGTATGCACACCCTAAGACTTAATAGAATAAATAGCTGATCGAGCCAGTCCTGTGATTCACCTGTTTGGCCACCCACAGAAATAATCACCCACACTGCAGTACTCAGTTTTCCCAAATACCTTGCAAGAACAGGGTTCACAGCAGGTTTTATGTTAGTACTGTGAAATTTTTTTATCCTGACAATACTTGGAGTTTTTTTCCTCTGATTGTATTCTGAGCACTCAGCTATGGACCAGCAGCCCACCTTGACCATTCCCTCTCTCTCCTAACCTTGTTTCAGTAATACAGATGCTGAGGCCCCTATGCTATAGATCCTGAAAATTAGTCACAGTGATGATTGTTACATGTAGCTCCCTGCAATTAAGGATGAGATACTTCTCAGATAGCTAAAGCTCAGAGCAACACGTTTGGTGCCCATTCAGAGAGCAGACTGCAGTGGTAGTCCCTTTGCCAGCCTACTTTCAAGCTGTTTGGCTACCCCCCACCTCACAGGATGCCACTGCCAGAAAAGAAGGATGCCAAAAGCCTGGCAGCAGCAGTTGGTATGTTGTGTCTTGGAATGCAACAGCACACCACTGGGGTGTGGTGGGCAGACCAGGAGGGCTCAACCTCACCCTTGTCTGCACCCCAGGCATGCAGTCATCTGTACATCCTTGTGCTGTGGTTAATTCATGTTCAGCTCACAACAACACATCAAGAGCCCATCCAGCTGAAAACAGGTATTTTTCTCAGGTTTCTGCAACAAGCTCACATCTCTTCTTCAGCTTGCAGTAACGTGAGCATTAGGTGATAGAGTAAATGCAGGTGGGTTTTGACACAGGGAGAAGACTTCTGCTCTCAGTGGCATTCAAAGCACATAGCCTCATCTAACTGTGGCCACATAAATGCATCCTCAATGAAAGGCCAATACAGCTTTTCATTGGCTGACTTTCTTCCCCTTGGACCTTACATGGGCATGATGGAACATTCCTGTAATCTCTATTTTACTCTTCTTCACAGTCACACAATTTTAAAAGGCTTTAAAAATTTTCCCCTCTCCATAAACATTGCAGCAGAGAAGAGACAGAGATGATATGTGATAATCATGGGTGTGACACACAAAATTTCTGGTTGCAATTGGGCCAAAGTTCAGAGCATGGCTCCCTCAAGACCACAAACAATTAATGATGGCAAGAGATTTCTATGATCTCTGTTGTGCTTTCCCTCACAATTTGGAGCTGCTGAATTCTCAATTGTCAAATTACCTATCCCACTGAGATGTTGTCTCCTTTAGTTTGCTTTTAGCATCTTTGGAATACCTATTTCTTAACACCCAATGATATATGAAAGGAAAAACTGTTTCCAAGTTGTCTGAACACAGCAAGTTTAGGGCAGAAACCAGGTAAACATCAGGTGGTGACAGCATACTTAAAAAAACCCACAAAAAATTGAAGCAAAATGCAGAAAGGTACAGCAAGCCTTGTACATACATTTTTTGCTGCAGTAGGTTGATTTCATCCAGACACCCGAACTAAGTCCTGTAAAGTGTCTAAAAAGAGCTCCAGAGCAATCCATGATGTGTAGGCAGAGCCATCTCCATGGTCCTGTGCCATCCTCAGCTGAACCCAAACCATCACCGCCATCTGTTTTTCCCTCTCGTGTGTAAATGGCACTTCCCCTCTTCCACCTGGCTTAAGACTACCTCACCTGAGGTAAGACTACCCAAGTGGGAATCATGCTTCTGCAAGAAATGTTAGTGCAAAAGAGTGGCAGGGAATTGCAACACTAGGCTAAGGATGCAACTTGGCTGAGTTTCAGGGACAGAAAGCCTGATGGAGAGTTGCTGAATGAAAGACAGAAAGCACACACCTCTCTCCCAAACTACTTCCTCTTTTAAAGAGAGGCGGCTTTCTTCAGAGGTTGTAAGAAATCTACCGTGATTCCCACAGTCTTATTTATGCTCCACACAGGACTTCCAGAACATATTTGCAAGAGTATTTCAAAGATATACAGCAAATCTATAAGAAAAGTACTGAATATTGTCAGGGGCTCCAATTTACGTCCGCTTTTCACTTTATTTCTCTTTCAGGTCTATTTTGTCCCTGTCTGCAGAAGCAGGAGCAATATTAGTGACAGGAGAATGTGAAGGTTTCTTGAAGTTCTTCTGCTTTAAGTTCCAGGCACTCTCTTGTGTCTCTTTCTAACAATCCCATCTGCATATACTTAAAACTCAGCCCTGGGTTACAGCTGCCCATGGCCTTCAGCTGTCTTAAGATGTTCTCTTCCCCTCTTTGAGCCATCAAAACAAAAGTGTATCAGCAGAGAGACTGAAAAGGAGCCATCTTCATAAGATCTCTTTAACACTGATTTCTGTTATGCCTTCTTAGTAATCCCTGCAGGTACTTGCTATCCCTGAATGAAAATTTGATCATCCTTTATCAGCAATAAAAATACATGTGGGGGCCCAGGAATCAGGCTGTCATTTCATGGCTTTCATGCTACTCAACTGAATGAGCATGCAAAGCACACCAACCCAAAACTGATGTGTGAAGCTCAGTCAGGTTACAAGTCTCTTGCTAAAAAGACATAAAGCCACGGCATCATCTAGCTGTTACCATAAACCAAGGATGGCAGCTTCATTCTCTAATCATGACCAGCATGAGTTGGAACGATTGTAATCTGCTGCAGGTTTGGCAGGCTGGCTTGAGCGAGGTCTCTGGGTACAGTCTGTCTGCTGAAGTGCACGAGGATAAACCCTATGAACTCAGAGAGTCTCACTACCCCTGTGAACTCAAGACTGAGTCTTCTCTCTCAAGTTCAGGTTCAGATTATGTAGGAATGTGTGTACACACAAGCAAATATAATTTTTGTGTCAGTGTTCTGTTAATGGTTGTGACCAGCCTTTCCTTTAGGGAAGCAAAGATGCTTATGGTCTCAGGACCACTTAAGAGAAATATCAGACAAACGCAATTTGGTTTAGTCCTCTTAGCTGAAGAATAGTCCCTTAAAGCGATTAAATATCAAGGGTCTGACTTTTGGCCAGGAAAAGGTCCAGAAGTGGTAAAATCACCATTGAAAAGACCCTGGTTCTGTCCTCTTTGCATCCTTTCCTTGGATATTTATGCAGATTGATGGATCCTCTCCAGAGCCTTCTCTCCTCCAGCCTGAAAAGTCCCAGCTATCTCAGTCTCTCTTCATACAAAGGGATGCTCCTGTCTCTTAATAATTTTCATGTGCCTTTGCAGAACTCTCTCCAATATTTCCATCTGTACTGGTGAGTCCAAAACTGGACACAGAATTCCAAGTGTGGCCTCACCAGAGCTGAGTAGAGGGGAAAGATCATCTCCCTAGACCTGCTGGTAATACTTTGTCTAATGCAACCTTTTTTGTGGCAAGGGAACATTGCTGGCTCAAGGTCAACCTGGTGTCCAACAGAACCTCAAGGTCCTTTTCTGCAAAGCTGCTGGTGGCTCCCAGGACATATTGATACATGGGATTGCTCCTCCCCAGCAGCAGGACTTGGTACTTGCCCTTGTTGGACTTTATGAAGATCCTGTCAGCCTATTTCTCCAGCCTGCTGAGATCCCTCTGGATGTCTGCATGCCCTGAAGTTGATCTGAGCCCATCCAGAGCATACTGTATACATCCAGTAGGATGGGTTGAGGAAAAGAGATTTCTTTTTCTTACCACACCATTAGACTTCTCTCAGGTGTATACTAAAGTGACATTAATGTGGCAGCAGCTGTGCTGCCAAGTACAGCTATTTCCTTGGGCAGCTCAGCTCTATATCTCAATTCCATCTTATACAAAATGGGAGCAATAACACTAAATTTTATTTTTCTTAGTGTGAGCAATTAGCTCCCAATCTTCAATGATAATCACAAAACCTACTATGGTAAATCACCTTTATGTTCCTAGTATTTTCAACTCTCTGTTGGCAAGAGATGTAGGAAATGCTAAAGTGTTATTGTGCATGGCGAAGAAGGAGAATTATTTACATATGGAATATGCTGTGATGAAGTATTGCAGGGGGTAGGAAGATTACACTTTACCCTGGCCTTAGCAATGCATGTTTAAGCCTAAGCGGGCTATGGTCCTATCTCTTAACACTTACACTAAGAAGAGCTTTCTCTCAAATAGTATTTGATCATGAGTTAGCTAACTTTATATGAAGATTCATTCCTGCATTTCCATTTGCTCCCTTCCCTTCATAATGCAACCCAGAGCAAAAAAAAATTGGTATTTCATAGAATCATAAAGTGATAGAGTGGTTTGGGTTGGAAAAGACATTAAAGATCATCCAGCTCCAAACCCCCTGCCATGGGCAGGGACACCTTACACTAGACCAGGTGCTCAAAACTCCATTCAACTTGTCCTTGAAGTCTTCCAGGGATGGGGAATCCACAATCTCTCTAGGAAACCTGTTCCCATGCCTCAACACCCCACAGTAAAGAATTTCTTCCTCCTGTTTAAACTAAGTCTCTCTTTTTTAATTTAAAACCATTCCCCTGTTCTGTCATTATCTGCCTATGTAGGAGGTGACTCATGCTTTTTTTTTTGTAGGCTTTAAGTACTAAAAGGCTGTAATGAGGTCTCCTTGGAGCTTTCTTTTCTCCAGGCTGAACAACTCCAGCTCTCTCACCCTGTCTTCTTAGAAGAGGTGCTCCATCCCTCTGGTCATCTTTGTGGCCCTCCTCCCAGACCTTTTTAACAAGATTTGAGAACACTGATTTTATTATTTTCCTGTTCAGACATTTTCAAGTGCAATTCAGCTTTGGGAAGTGAACCCTAAATATGGAGCATACACAGAACTTCTTGCCTGTAATCTACTCTTTGGTAGAACAAACTCTGACTCAACCTTTTTATTTGAAAATTAAAAATTTCTAGCTCCACATTAAGTGTTATTTTGCAAATCTTACCTGAGGTCTAAGAGGCAAGAAATCTTGCTTCATGTTCGTTATCCTATAAAATAAAGACTTTTAAAGTATGATAGATATGAAAACAATTAAATATACTCAATTGTGGTGGTTTTCAAAATTATATAATAATGGATGTCCTCCCTGACAGGCTTGCTGTCTTATTTAAAGCATGGAAATAACAAATACCTCAAGTAAATAAACTCTTGATGAAAAAAGTATTCCAGGAATAACAATGGGGTGAGGAAGGCGATATTCACAAATCCTTCTCTGGAGAATTCAAGCACTATCTCTCAAGACCATATCCAACAGTTCAATAAAATCATTGAAGGTCCATGTGGCCAGGCTCCCAAAAGGTGTGAAGTCCTGGCCATATTGATAACTCTGGCTGCCTTTGTAACTCTTGCTGTTTTCTGAAGTAGAAGATGGGGAGAACAACCTAAATTAGCATTTGCAAAGTCAGTTGAGGATAAAGAAAGAAAGCTGAGATAATGAAAAATACAGGGGTAATGAAGGGATTTTGATAGAAGAAAGAAAGCTGAATTTCCCCTTTCAGAAAGGGGAAAATACTTAGTGAGTAAACAGAACTGAAGATACAGACCACAAAAAAAATCAGAAATAAAAGTACTCTAAAATTCTGAAGAAAGGGAAAAGAAAGGGGAAAAAATAAAAGAAAAAAAAGAGGAAAAGAAAAGAAAAGAAAAGAAAAGAAAAGAAAAGAAAAGAAAAGAAAAGAAAAGAAAAGAAAAGAAAAGAAAAGAAAAGAAAAGAAAAGAAAAGAAAAGAAAAGAAAAGAAAAGAAAAGAAAAGAAAAGAAAAGAAAAGAAAAGAAAAGAAAAGAAAAGAAAAGAAAAGAAAAGAAAAGAAAAGAAAAGGAAAAAAAGACCCAACAAACAAACCAAGAACATTAAGAGGAAATAATCCTGAAAATAAATCCTGAAAATAAATTTTACTACTCTCATTTAGTCTTTAGGGAGCTGGCTTTAAAGTATTAGAAATTTTGATCTCATTTGGAACGGGGTTACTTACAGTAAATAATAATCTCCTACTTGTGGAAAAATGTTCTGAGTTAGAACTGAGCTACCACAGTTCCAGCAGTTTCCAGAAAGTGTTCTTGACATGTTAAAAATCCCTTCTGGATTTCTGATTGAAAAGCAGCCCTAACACTGAGATCTGGAAGCATTCAGTTCATACTGCAAATGAGGCTACTGAGGTCAAAGCAGGTGGCAGATCTCCAAAGTGATACCGAGGCAAGCAATAGAGTTTAATTCCTTGTTTTTTTCCACGACTACAGTTTATCTGAAGTGCAAATATTAAATAAATGGATACTTTCACTGGAATCTCAAAGATGTCACCTGTTCAGATGTGTTGTTCTTCCTTTTAAAAAGGGGAAATACAATAAACCTCCCTTAAAGGGAAATTGAAAGGAAACCATGAAATGTTAAGTTTTATGTAGTATCTCAATGCTGTTGTAGTTCTGATTCAAATGCAGCTGTCTAAAAATTTGCCTTAATATAGAAAAGGCTCCCAAGTGGGTGAAATTACTGTTAAAAAGTAGACTACTTAACAGAGAAATCAAAGTCAAAATGTGCACCTCTAACTATTTCTGCTTTCAGAGGTCATAAAAATCACTAACCTGCAGTCATGATTAATTTAGACTAGTCACACAGGCATATTTAAAAAGTAAGAAGTATCTTATCACAGGGACATCCTGCTAAGCAAGCACTGCACTAAGGAAAGGAATTTTCTTGAAGCATAAGACTGCAGGGGCAGGCATTCAATATAAGTGTCAGACATCTGTATGTCACTAGTCAGAGAGCCAACAAGGTCAGTCTCTAGCTGAGAGAGGTACCCAAAGCAGGCTGAATTCCCATCTGGAGAAGTCTATGGGATCTATGGAGGGGTCTATGGACCACTGAGAAAACCTGACAGTGAGCAGTTGCCTAATACTTACATGATGAAAGTTGATTTGATGTTACTATTAGATGAATTTACATGATGTCAGAAATTAACTGAGCAGTTTTAGTTGGAATCAAGCAGATGGCCTCATGTACAGAAATATGCCTGGTTTCTGTTGCTATTTGTTTGTATGCTTTTCATGATCCTGCATTTGTTTGTGAGAGAGATTTCTTTATTTTTTACTGTTTGTGTGATTAATTCAAAGTTTGATAAGTTTGTGAACAGGACCACGTGGTAATATTGTCTAGTTACAGCAAGGAATCAACCTCCATGACCCTTCCTGGCACACAGTATATATAATTTAGCACCACTGACTCTTTCACCTCTCTGCACTAACAAAAGAAAAGGCTAACATACCTCCCAGCTTGAAAACAAGCTCTAAATACAATGATATAACAAACACTGATACAATGATTACAAACACTGACATACCCTGTATATAAGGAATGAAGGAAAAGCATTTCAATGTGTTCCTCGGTTGCATCACTTTCCTGAACAAAGAGCTTTTAGACAAGGCAAATACAAAGGGTCTGTTGGAGGAAACAGGACCCCTTGAGCACATTGTTAGGACATCACTTCTCTAAATAGAGAAATTTATTCACTTTAGCTGTGCATCATTAGCATCATTTGCCTCATACATCTGGAAGCTGATAGCCATCAGTGGTGTGTCTGTAATTCTGCTATTATTAAAACTTAAGATCTGGCTATAGAAAACAATAGAAGACATATTGCTTGAAGACATCCATGCAGATAGAGTTGTCTGAATGAGAAACAACACCACTACTGATTGCCTGTATGTCCATTGGGGAAAACAATATTGAGAAAGAGGCAGTTGTAAACTATTTGGATATTTATGGACCGAAGAGAGCATTGTCAACATGGAAAATTGCCACTAAACAACTTAACCCTACCTGCTCCTGGAAAGTGCCAAATTTCTACATTCAGTCAGATGCTGTGGTACAGGAAATGCTCACTTCTAATGAGAGTGCCAGTCAGTCTTATCCTAGATCAGCTAACTCTCCACAAAGAGCCAAATTAAAAATCTCAGTAAAACTGGACCACACAACATTGATATAGAAGGTCATGATGGGAACACAGTTCTGTGGCTGGAACATGTAAGAACAAAGGGAAGTGCAATTTTCCATATGGAGATCCAGTAGTATTTTCTTGCGCAATTTTAGACAGTATTTACTTTGAACACTTAAGGGTTTTCAAATCTTGTGTGCCTGACTTGAAAGTAAGCTCCCTCTAAACTGTGGGAATTTTAAATGAGTCTTCATTTCAACTCCTTGAATTTGACTATTGCTGGGATGAATAATATTGTCCCACACCATAGGATATGTCAAATATTTTGACACCTTTGCATGGTTAAGGATATAGAAATGTAAAATGTTAATGGCAACTCAGCAGTCAAGATAAATTGACAGGGAACTAGATGAAAGCCTGTTATATATTGCACACTTCTGAAACCAAACATGAGGAAGGTTTTCAGCTGAAATGACCACATGATTTGATCTTACAGACCAAGATGCAATCACAAATCGGGAGCATATGTCCAGCATTGTATATCTGCATATGCTTCCACTTATTAAGGAAAGCTTTTAGCAGAACAGACAGCGAATAGGAGCTCTATAAAGAGTACAGGACTTTTGATGAGCTTCATCTGTTGCCTAAAAGTACCAATTCTGACATTGTGCTTTAAGAGACAGATGCTGCAAAAGAGTTGTGTGTTAACAGAAAAAGCTCAGTGTTTTCAAGATGTTTTACATTTACAAAGCAACTTCTATCAAAGATATGAAAGACAGAAACATGGAGAAATGTAAACCCATTGTCTTCTCTATTCCATTCTTCTATTATCCCTCTAAATAGCTGAGCAGAGTTAGCTGCCACCTCTATATATACATACACAAACACAAATTCTATTCTCTCTTTCTTCCCACACTTAACTTCAAAGTTAACTTTGCAGTTCTGGGTCCTAATTTATTGAATTTACTAAATGCATTTAATTTCTCCTTTTTTTTTTTTTTTTTTTAGTTCAACTTATTCATTACTATTCTGCAGCATTCCTATTTTCCTCAGAGTAGAAGCTTGATTCATATGTTGTTTCTCTTTGAAGCAGGGAGATCTGAATACTAACATGGCCCAACATGAACAGGTACTGGAAATGTCAACTATAATTTGACACTTTATGAAGTAAATTAAGCAGCTATTATGAGAAAAAGCTTTTAATCTGACACCACTCAGCTAAAAGCATCATCAGGATATATAGGTATCCCTAAAAGACTGCCACCAGACTGATATTCACCTTTCATAAGTACTGAAAGGAAAATATTATTACAGAAGCTGAAAGTGAATTCATACACACAAGTGTGCACACATGAATATTCACAAAGAGACAGTCACACAGATACGAATGAGGCCAAAGCTCAGAGTCCTTTATATGCTTATCTAGAGGACAACATTTATTTTCCTAATCTCCTGTAAGGAAATTGCTGTCCCTAATAAGCACTGTGGGATAGCTAGCAGTCATTCCCCCCCCCTCAATGATCAATAGTTTTTCTAGCTTGCTTTTTTCTGGTTCATTCCACATCCTCATGGCCACTTCTCTGTCTGTAATGAGAAATCAGAGGTATTTTTTCCTTCTACCTTCCTCAGCTTGTGCAGCACTTTTTCATCTCTGCATTCTTTGGAGTCACTGAATTCATAGGGAGAAACATAAATAGTGTATCTGCCTTTAACCCCTCTGATCCTCTGCTATCTTCTTCTTTTATCTTTAAGATTTTTTAAGGTTAAGGCAAAGCAATACTTCACACTGTGTCTGGCAGACCAGTTACTGAGGACTGTTGTTTTCTTCTATTTATGCCTTAAGCAGAAAACAAAAAGAAAAAGGCCTGGCAAAATCTGATGTGTTCAATGTATTGGATCCATCCCTGTGTCACAATGTTTTAGGGTTTCCTGTCACATTTGCTACATGTCTCTGGGAAACATCTCTTTCTCACATATGTACTGGCAGTCTCTGAGCTGGGAGACAATCAGGAGATTCAGCTTTAATTGCTCATTTTAGCCAATGACTGGCCAAGGATGCTGATCAGGAAAAACTCAGGCACAAATGGAAAACTAAGAATGTCTCTTAATCCCATTCACTTGGATCTCTGCTGTCCCAGGATTTCAGTATATATTAATGAAAATAATTTGCATTCCTATTCTATTAAATATGGGAAATGTTGGACCTAACAAATCATTGATTCTTTCCTTTCATTCCCACCTATTTATATTGGGTTGTAGCTTGAAAGAGTAATGAGTGCCTTTATTTTCTAAGTTCTGGGTACTTTTGATAATGCCTGGAAGCCCTCCAACGTTGTTCTATAAAACAATAGACAATGTGAAACAATGCCTATTGTCTTGTGTATTGTCTGACAAACAGAAGAAGAAACAGTTTCTGGAAAGGAAAATTGGCAAAGACAAAGCCACATAGCAGTAGAAGAACAGGAATAATTGAAACCACATCTTCAGATAGAATGATTCTCATGTTTTCTCAAATGAAAAGTAAATCACGCACACATCTCTGGAGCAAGCTTAAGGGACTCTAAACAGATTCCTCCAAGCTGTCCTTTCAGCTAATAAAGAAAATATTTCAGATGTTCTTCATGTCTTTGATGGGAAAGAATGAATGCTGGGAGCTAGCAGTGATCTGTTGTCTGTAGCAGGAGCTCATCCTCACTCTGCTGGAATGTCTACAGAAGTTGTTTCCCTTTTTGTGATAGTCAAGCCATGGCTGAATGAACTCAAGTCCTTCATCCCCATTCCAATGATAGTTCAGCCACTGATGTGGAACAGACCTTCCCTTGCTCATGCATAAATATCCTATGAAACTCATCACTCCTCCAAGGCTAATACAACTCCCTATCAATGACACAGTCCACTTGTTCAAGGCAAGATTAAGGCAAAATGAACTGTGGACCGTGGAGGCCTTTCCTTTCTTCTGTGTCAGACTGTGATGTTTTGCTCATTTTAGCTAGGTGTTATCAGGCTCATACATCCCGTGTGTACGAAATGAAAGACGGAAATCTGAGGCAATGCTTTCACATTCAGTGTAAAGACTTACCACTCCCAGCAGGTCTGTGATCACCTGTACTGTGCAAACAGTGTTCAAGCTGTTCTGGAGGGAGCATTCACCACCACCTGTGATGATGGTACAGGAACTTCTCCTTCTTTTCATGTTGGCATAAAATACAGACATGATCTAAACTTTTTGGGAGTCACTTTCTCTTTTTTTTATCTCTTTTATTTCTGTCTTCTATGTCTCTGTTTCTAGTCTGATCATTATTTCTTTCCCTTCCCTTCATCGTCTCCCACATGAAGCAGAACATTTATTAGAAATGTGGAATGCAAGAAAATAGAAAGACGGAATGGAGAAATTCTGGTTGTTCTAGTCAGACAGTTTTCTGAATCTACTGTTGTCTTACAGTCAAAAATTGCATTTCTGCTGTCTTGCACCTAACCATCCAATTTGGAGCCAAATTTCTTTGCTCAAGGCTTGGAGATGAATTGCCCAGTGTCGCAGACTTCCTGAATGATATCAAAATTTCTGGCCAAAGGGACTTATCTTAAGGTTTTCAGGAGTCTAGTTTTTTGACATTTCTTTATAGATTTTAAAAAAAGATAACATAAAAAAGTTTGCTTAGGTTTAACTATAACTTCATAAAACAATCTTGATGAAACACACTGAAATGAACTAGATCAGAAAATAATGTCTTGATTGTCTCAAATTTGTCTTCTCAAGTGTAGATTTGAGCTCAGCAGAAAATTTTCCTTTACAATTAAAATTATTACATTTCCAGTTTCACATTCACAAAGCCTTCAGAAAATACCCAGGTAGTATCACAACTGCAGAGAACAAGGTAGTTTTTAAATATTGTGGTGCCTGAATGAAGCAACTACACTGTGGGGCCCAATTTTAAACTGCATTTTTACTAAGTGAACAAAAGTGGAATGAAGAGTGTCTGACAACTTTGTGGTGTTTTGATTATAAAAATGCTCCTTATTTATTTGCTTTAAGTTATTTCTAACTGGTTTTTTTTCTTGTAGTTTTGGGTTGGGTTGTTTTTTTTTTTCAAACACTTTTCCAATTGGCTGAAATGCAAAAATGTAACAAAATTATGAGACCTGGCAAACAAAATTTTGCATAAGTTTCCAGTTTCTAGAGGCAAATGTTTTAACTTACTGAGCTGACATGATGAAGAGTTAGGATAATGTTCGAAGCCCAGCATCTGACTTCTTTATCATAGTGTTTTGAGAGAGAGCTACAAAGGGCTTTTTTTTTACGTAGAAAAGCTTTTATTAATTGAGACCTGCACAGTTATGTGCCAGTACAGAAAATATAACTTCAAATTCAAACAGGATATAGGAAATAAGAGCTGTAGCACTGCACCCCCCCGCCCCCCCCCCACCCCCATAAGTGAAGACTATTAACACAACCCAAGAATACACCTAGATAATAATGTTTTGCACATGAGATTTCAGGGGAATTTAAGGTTCCCTCCAGGTTTAAAATACTTTTAAAATAATCCTGCCAGATTTTGGATAATTGCATGCATGTCTTGTTGAAGAATGATGGAGATCAGAGTGTCTCATGGGCAGAAATATAGGGTCAAAAGTTTTTAGGAGTTTGCAGTATTAGACAACACCTGCACAAGTGATTCAGCCAGAAGAATGGACAAATTCTTTAGTATTATTTTCAGATCCAAATAAAACATTATCTTTGTATTATTTTCCTCATAATTTTTTAATTCCTTTGGGATTTTGGGGGGGGTTGTTTTGTTTTCTTTTGGGTTTTTTAATTTATTTTTTTTTTCTTTTTGAGTGATACTTCAGAATTGATCTGACAAGCTTTCATGTCAATTAAATATAAGTGTAATGTAACTTTGAGGTTATATTGGAGATCTTCCTGGCATCTGCACGAATAAAGCGGAAAGGATTTGGTTCCAAACACGACAGATCGCCAAAATTTCCATTGCTCCCTTTGTAAACTGCCATACAACACTTCTTTTTATATTCTCCAGCAGAGCTATATGTCATAATATCAGTTTCATGTTCTTTTTCATCTTCAAGTGTAACAGGACTTGTGCATTTTCCTGTTCATTGTTAAGAAATATTTATTACAGCAGTGTGTGGTGTTTCCCCCTGTGAAACCATCTCCATTAACAGGATCTGAAGTCATCATGGGCTCTGTTCCAGGGACTGTGTAAAATCAAGTTAGTAGGAAGCCACGACAACTCACTGCATTGCCTCTGCTTATGTTTTCTGCACTGAGTAATATGTGGAAAAGCCCTGAACTTTCTTCAAACCATTTGGAAAAATACTTATTTTTAGTGAGGTTCTCATTGTCTTAATTTGCCTGTGGATGTACAGCACAGTGTTATATCTGCAGATAATCTATTCAGCAGTGCATGGTGGGAAGTCAAGCAACTAAGTCAGAACAAGAGGGCTTCCAACTGGACATAAGGAAAAGGTTTTTTATTATGAGGACTGTTCAGAATTAGAAGAGATTTTGGAGGGTGTGTGCAGTTTTTTTCAGACTTTCAGAAGCTTCCAAGATCAGATTGGAGAAATCCCAGAGCAACTTTGTCAGACCTCACAGGAGACCTCGCTTTGAACAGGAGCATGTGCCAAACAACCTCCTGAAGTCCCTTCCAACCTGAAGTATTTCATGCCCTTAAGGACCAAGTTCTCTCTTCATGGAGACTGAGTCAAACAAAACGGATTGTAACGTGTTCCACCGATGCTCTGTATCTCCTCCTAAACACAGGAAAAAGATGGCTAGAGAAAAGATTCTCAGTTCTGTCCATGGGCTTCTCTCACTGTTTTTGGGCTCATATGGCAACAAGGAAACAAAAGTTGAACTAAACTTGTCTTCCTTGAAAACTAAGTAATTTATTCTCTTATAGCTTTATGTTCTGTATAATGAAATACTAATCAAATTTAGTATTCCATGCTAAAAAGTTAATTTTTTCTTTTCTTCCAAATTTTCAGTGACAAAACCATGGATGAAACATCACTTGCAGAGAAGTTAAACAGTGATTAGTCACTTCTGGATTTTTTTTTTTTTTCATGCATTTGCTTTCCTTTTAATTACTTTTTAAAAAACTCTCCTTTCTAGATTTTTATTTATTGGCATGTTGAACTAGTCAAACAGGACTCACATCATTGCTATTTTTTTATGTGTCACAGGGTTTTTCCCAGGTCTCAAAGGTAAAATATGCATGTAGGTGGCAAATACAAACAGAGAAAGGTTACTTGTGTGCATACTGAAGTTGGCAAGTGAAGAAAATGCTCAGTGGTTACAAACAAGCAATTCTTACTTCTGTCTATGTTGGGTGTGTGTTTGATGTGACCAAAATGAATAGAAATGCACTAACCACATGTAGCAGGTTGTTTTTGGAAAGACACGTCTTCCCCTCACCCTCCTTCTTCCCCTAGCTTTTATTGCTGAGCACAACATCATATTGTATGAAATATCTTTTCCATCAGCTGGGATCAGCTGTCCTAGCTCTTTCTGCCCAGCTTCTGGTGCACCCCCAGCCTCCTTACTGGTGGGGCATTGTGAGAAGAAGAAAAGACCTTGACACTGTACAAGAACTGCTCACCATCAGCCACAACGTCCCTGTGTTAAGAATCCTTTAATCACAATTTTAAAACACACCACCATACAAGCTATTGTGAAGGAAACTAACTCTATCCCAACCAAAACCAGCATATTAAATTAATTTTCTGCATAAATTATTGTGGAAGAAGCCTAGATGGCGAAATGACAACAGAAGATAGTGTGGAAGAAATCCCCAAATTAGTTGGCACAATAATAATATGAAACAAGACTTCAGCTCCCAAATTTCCAAACTCAGCACAAATGTCTAATGAAATAATGTGAAACCCTGGAAAAATTATTTAAAGCAACTGCATTAAGTACCCAGTTATGTTACATGCTTCTGTATCTTGTTTGCATACTCTTCATGCATGTCTACAAAATACTCTGGAAATTGTCTGACCTTTTCTGTAAGTCTGAACTCTGCGGTTCTCAAAATGCTTTTGAGTCTACTATGCAATTACCACTAAAAACAAATATTCTAGTAATAACGTAGCATTTTGTTCCACCATGAACATAAGTTCAGGAGTAAAACCCTGCAGTTCCTAAGTTTAAAGAAAGCAAATATGCTTTGCATAAACAAAAGAGACCTTGGGTATAGATGTCTTGAAAAAGTGATATAAACACAGACCTTTAGACGGATTTCAGTGGTTATAAGCCCGCAAAGATGATAATGAGAACTGTACTGTAAATTGGTGATTTACCTCATTTCTGACCTTCAGCATTGTCACTCTGAATAACAAGTCCATTGAAGTAGGGACGTGTAGCTTTTTTCCCATTGCTGTGGGAAAAAAGCGAAGCCTTTGTTCTCACAGGCATCGCCATTTTAGTATATTATTATATACAGTCCATACTGCAGCAGGTGCAGTTAGGTCTGTCTTAATTTCAGGGGTTTTCAATTGGATTCCTTTACTTTTTGTTATGGGCCCATACTGTTACCGCTGAAGATGAATAGATCACACGGACACAGGTCGAGGTGTGGTGAAGAGAAGAGAGAGTTTATTTTTCCCTCCAGGATTTATAGGCTTCTGACCACAGCCAGGGGTTGGATGGTCAGGATAACACTTTCTCACAGCACTGGCCATGAGAGATGTCCATCACAAGATGTGTAACAGAAAGAATGTACACATATCTATGTTTACAGTTACTGTCCTGGGAAAGTCTTTAGAAAACTATGTTAGCAAGCTCAGAAGCTGAGTTTTCAGGGCGACACCATACTGACTGTACTAGTTTTCATACCTTTTGCACAAAGCTCAGGGCATGAGGGGAGGTGACACACAGACAAGTAAATTCTAGGCTTCTTTGAATCATAAGCTATGAGGAATATCTCACAAGTTTAAGATTTTTTTCTGTATTTTAGCCCCAGGAAAATATCTTTCTCTAAAGTCTCCTTTTCTAACAGGCTAATAACATTAGTTTCAGTGTTAGGTTGCATTGTGATGCTGAGAAAAGAACTTATTTGTTGCAGAGCTGCAAAACCCCTGAAAGCAGTGTGCAAGTCTATCACATCATAAAACTAGGAAAAGTTTTGATTGTCTCTTCTCCTGTCAGGGAGTGGCCCCAAACAAAAGAGTTTTAAAAGACAAATTGGCAGATTATCCCATACTCAAAGAACTGTATGAAAGTATTTAGGGAAGAAACTGCTGAAGTAGTGAAGGAAGAGAATGACAGAAACAGAAAACTTCTTTCTTCCTTCCCACTAAAGAAAATCCAGATACAGAGGCATTTAAAATAGGAAGACAAATACACATCCAGAGGAAGTATTGCTTAGCATAGATCATCAAAATGGCTGTCAGAACCACTTATGACCAGCAGCACAGACACAACTCTTGTTAACTAAAGGATCTATTTAATTAAATATTAACAATAACTTCTGACTAGTCAATAGGAGAGATGGTGGCTCATAAGCAGGCACAATTAAATATAACGATTTTATTAATTTAGCATTCAATTATATGCCTGAATCTTTGGGCTCAAATATTTGGAAAGTACTGGAGAGGTAAGATTTTAGAATAGATCTTCCCAAGAAGATACCGAGTTCCTGACTATATCACTTTAACCTTTTTCTTTTATTAGTGATCAGTTGTGCTATGGTTAAAAAATGCCCTCACTTTTAAGAATTCATATATATTTGCCTTTAAATAGGTCACTTCTTGTGTATTATGAGGAGGTAATAGACATTAGATCTGACACTAGGTAATTTGTATTGATGTATCAAGAAGAGAAGCACCATGGTGGTTACTTTTGTAGTTTGCCAAGGCAATGCTCCTTCAGATTCTCCCAGCACTTTGCTCACCAACTACTGATACTGGAAAGTCATCTTAAAAATGCTCAAAAATCACTTTCAATGATTCTTTCTTTCTTTACCTGAATGATGTTCAACACTACACATCAAATAATCTTGAAGGAAAAATGTTGAACAAAGACATGAATGGTAACTGCTGCTTGAAGTGGAGAAGAGGTGGAAACTCTTTAGTACCTTATATAAAAAGCATTTCAAAATATCCTATCCTTGCCCTTCACAGAGAACAGGAGGAGAGCATTGAGGCTGGTTGTGAAAAGCTAGTGGCTAAAGATCTTAGCACAACCAGGACCTGGACTGACTACATTGTCTTCTTTCAGCATAGGTTCTGCCAGACCATGAGTCTGTTGAAACTATTGTTCTTTAAGCCCAGGAGAAGCAGCTAGGATCACCATCTGCTATTTGGTGAGCCACTCCTTCCACCAGCCCTGCCCCAGTGAGATCAGTATTTGTTAAAGGTCAGTTGCTTTAGAATGAAGATCGATACCCTGATATGTGTGTGCAGACTGTCCACGGCCACTGCCAGCTGTTGACACAATGCTATGAAGCTGACCTTTTGCACACTGACATTTATGATCCATTCCTGATTATTTCATATGTGGAATATCGTAGAGTCTTACCAGTGGGAGTGAGTGAGGCCCATCCCAATCCCTTAGACACAGGAGGAAAAAGCATGCCAGCATTCCCAAACATCTCAGCAGTATTTCCAGAGTATCATGTTAGAATGAGCCAGTCTCTATTGCTTTAACAGTCCAGGGCACTTTCCCCAGGAGACCAAGCGAATTAACAGGACTATAAGCTTGAAAAAAGACCTCTCATCTGAATCCATTGGATTCTGTTTCATGTCTGTCATAAAAGATAATATGAGGAAGCACTATGGACATCCATGTGCAGAAGGAGCATAGATGCAGCTGCATCTGCCTTATATCTCCTTAAAACCTATCTATTATTGTCATTCTATCATCTTTTCGTTGAAGTGCAAAGAAATTAATTATTTGCCCTGCTATGTCCTTGTGAATTCTAGGAAGCAAGCACTTTCTCCTCAGTTTTCCATCCGTGACCCAGACAGAACAATGCATAGTACGGTGTTGACAAGTGGCTGTCAGAGCAGCTTGACTACACCAATAAAACAACTGATTAGTATCTGTTGCAGATATTGTTTCCCTGGAAGCTTGAATTTATTGATGTTTTATATTAAAATTCTTAGACTAACTTAGAACTTTTCAGAGATTATAAAGAATCAATTATTCTGATACTATAGGCTGGTTGAATTTACACAGCAGTGTTTTCTTTCCTAGTCCTGATTCTTCCCAACATGCAGTCTCAGTTAATTCTTATAATAAAAGGAGAACTTCAGCCAACCAATGCATTTGATTAATGAGTAGGAAGGTGTTCTAAGGACAAGGTTTTCATGTATGCAGAGGGTTGATGGTAGACCGTGCTGCTTTTGGAGCAGCAGAGAGGAAATAATTTGCAATTATCAACTGAGCATAAAACAGTAGCAAGACCAGAGGGTTCTCATATGGCCCATCTCAGAGATGCTTGCTTACTTCTTCACTAGTTTCTTGTCTTGGGTTGTAGGTTTCTCAGGGCAGGACACAACTCTTGCCAGAGGGTTCTCAATGCACAGTTGAGAGTTTGATTTAAATGCTGTAATGTCAGTGATAAAGACTACCTTATTCTTAAAATCAATAGTTAATGGCTCTAAGTATTACCCCAATCCTCTATGAACCAAGCATTTGTTGAATTGGTTCGTTCCCATTTACGAAGCTTTCAAACAATCAGTTTGAATCATAGCACTAATTTAAGAAGTGGTGTAAACATCAAATTCGGTGAACCATGATGTCATGGGTTAGCTTCACCTTTAAGACAGAGTAAAAAGAGGGGAAGTTGAAGCTACTGGTGGCTGATGGGAGTTTTTCCTCCTGACCAATTATCAGTCATTTCCAAGAATTGACAGCAGATCTGACCATTAAAAAGTGAATTCAACTTGTAAACACCTCCTTAAGAAGTACACTCAGAGCTCTCTCATTCTCTTTGGTTTCCAGCTTTTGAGAGGTAACAAGCTCTGTCTTGGGCTTCCCCCCCCTCCGGGCCGGACAAGGCCGCAGGGGGGGGGGGGGGGAGGAGAGAAAAGCAGAGCCTGGCAGCTTAGTTCAGTTTTCAAGGTCTGCTGCTAGACTGAAACCTGACACTATGAATTTTTGCAGCTTTCTTAAAACTTTTAATTCTTTTACTACCTAGATAAACAAACAGATTACTCCTTTTTCTTAGAAAAAACAGAGAAAGAGAGACAATTAACGTGTAAAACATCATAAAACCACCAAAAACAGTGAAGAAAAAAGTTAAGTTTAAATAAGAAAGAGAGAAAAAAGAAGATGCTTGCTGCTGAAAGGTCTTTCTGTTACAGCTATGGAGATGGACAATAATAGTTTAGAAGACTCCTTTAATTCATGACTAGAGTATGGGAGGAATAGAGTATTCAAAGTGTGGACTTTAGAGAAAAGAAAGAGTGGTTATGATACTGTGAGTTGCTGGAACTTACGAGTGAAGTGAGGATTTTGAAGCCTTAAACGAGCCAAAGAGATGGCTGTTTTCCAGGAAAGCTCACAGAAGCAAATAAAGAAGATTTCTACCTTTGAATAACTTATCCTTAAAAATAACATCCCTGGATTCATTTGACCCATGCACACCTCAGAGTAATGTGAGATGGGAGGAGTGGACTTTAGAAACTCCATAGATTGGCAGAAAGAGACTTCTGTTTCTCTACAGGGACTGATGAAAAGACTCTAGAAATTGAGACTCTTTTTGACCACCAAGATTCTAAAATTTTTTGTCTCTATGTTGTTATGTGTACAAAGAAATAATCGAGTAGTAAGAAGTAAAAGGGTTTTCTGAAAGTTTATTTTGGTATTCTTATTCTAATAGTTTGTTAATAAACTGTCTTTATTCCTTTTAAGTTTTAAGCCTGTTTTGCTCTTATTTTAATCCATATCTCACAACAAAAAATAAGTAATTTTTGTCACTAGTTTAAAACCACGACACATGATTATACACTGACATTATAAAAATGAGCTATCTGTATCTGTTTTGCATGTGCATTACTGGAAAAACTCTGTATATATGTGCATTTTATTGCAAGCAGCTATAGCAAGGACAGCTGCCTCATTGTCCCACATCTATCATTCCACGAACGTGAAAACTCAACTTCTTCTCTGAAGAAGAGAGAACTGTCCTGCAGTTTTCACTAAGCTCTCAATGACTTTAAAAAACAGGGCCTTGACAGTTCATAGTTTGAAACAGAAATCAGCATTTGGAACTTTATACAAACTTTGTATAAAGAAATACCTGAAGTGGATTGCTGTGGAACAACGGATTTAAGAAAAAAATTTAGTGTAGACCCATAGATGACAATACAAACAATTTGTCAGCTAATGTCTATTATTGCTGATAGAGAAGCAAACACAAAAATTGGCTCCTGAGAGTTATTTCAGACACAAAAAAGCACTCAAGATACTCCATATTTTTATTGTCAGCAAAATAGATCTCATTTAACTACAAGCAAGTAGATCAAAACATTCATTCTTATCACATTATCATAAACTTCAGTAACGTAGAAGACAGGTTGAGGTTAGCACTTTCAGGGAGGGAAGGAATGTCTGCTTTGAAATCATAGCAATGTTGTTAGAAGGGAGAGGAAAGACACCTTGCAATAGCAAGGAGCAGCAATACTGTTTCAGAATTTTAGAATATAATTACATCGAAAAGCACAAAACTTGAAGCAAATCTTGAAGCAGCACATTCATGCATAACACTACAGTGAAAGTGCTTTGCCTCTGTGTGACTGCAGTCACTGCTATTGCTGAGTCAGAGCTAGACTGCATTGAACAGCTCAAAGGTTATTCCTGTGCCTCCTATTACTTCATCACCTGAGATTCACACAGGTGCACTTCATGTATATGTGTCCAGACGAAAGAGAGTAAGCCACATTCATGTACAAATTTAGTATTTCCAACAACTGGTGTGCCCATTACATCTGCTAAATTTCCATGCCTCTGGCTTTCTTCTGGAGCCATTTATCCTACAGATAAATAAAATTATTCTAAAAATAGTCTGCATCACTGATCATCAACTAAAGACTGGGGAATCAATTTACTATTGGTAAAATATTCTGCCTCCTTTTTCACAGAGTAATTTTCCAGGGTTTTCTCTTTTTTAAATATGCAAGTCATTTTAGGAAACTGGAAGTCAAATTCCAATAGAAGCCAGTAAGAAATTTTTTCACAATGAAGGTGATGAAATACTGGAACAGATTTTCCAGAGATATGATGGATGCACCATCTCTGGAAATATTCAAGGTCTGGTTGGACAGGGCTGTGAGCAACTGATCCAGCTGAAGATGTGCATGCTCAGTTTCTGGGCTACATGACCTTTAAAGGTCCCTTCTTTCTATGATTCTCTATCCTATTTACATTAGGCAACCCCTAAGTCAGGAAATCAAACACTCAGTTCTGATGCTGTTGTTTGCAGGGGTATTGTGCAGGAAATTTGAAAGCTAAGTATCACAGGATGCAATTTTATGAAAGAAGGCACTTGGAGAGCAGATACCAAAATCAAAAAAAGGTCTTGCACTGGTTACTGAGTTATGTTCTGCCTCCTGCCATGTCAAAGTGTTGTTTTCATTTCTAAGATCAAATTTCTCAATGTTTTTAGCAATGAAGAAAAATGCAAAATCAGAACCAGGGCTTACACAGCTTGTACTTCAAACTACCATTATTATTATTATTACTATCATTAATATTATTATTTTGTCATAAGGGGGAGTTCTTTTGTAGAAATGACAGTATGTGGTTCCATCATAATTGTATTTCAGTGGTTTCCAAGCTAGTAAAAATTCTACTATATTTGGGTGCAGGGATAGGACCTGGAAATCATTAGTTCTTCCCTTCTTGCTACTGCCTACTCACTATGAAATAAAATTAAGCTACAATCAGAGAAACAATTCACAGTTCTGGTTAATGTACCACACTGCTCCCATTTCCACAGATCACCAGTGTAAAGGCCAAGGGTTTTGGGAAGGACTGACAGCACTTCAGTGACTGAAACCAGACAACACCTTCAATTCAGTATTAGTCAACTCAAAAGCATACAGTTGAATTCCAGAGTGACAGCCTTCTGTCCGTCTTACACTGGAACACACACACACACACAAAAAAAAAGCATTCAAGTAAGGGAAAGTGGACATTTAAATAAATACACACAATTGCAAAGATCATGATACTCATTACAGCACCTGCAAGTGAGAAGGCATGGGAGAGGTTTCCAGTGATATTTCAATACAATCAGAAATCCACTGGATGCAGCTTTTTCATTGTCTGCTTTGATTATCACAGGGTGATTTGGCTCAAAGTCTAGTGCTAGATAATAGTCTTTAATTTCTTAAAGAGCAAAGTTGCTGTTACTAGTACTGTTGGAAGGAAATGTTAAGACCGTGGATTGCTTTCTGCTTAACTTCTACTACTGGAATGAAACTACACATGCCTGAGAATACAAAAAAAAAAAACAACCTGAAATGACTGTCCATTTCTCTGAACACTTCTTCATTTTTATTAAAGTGGTCTGAAGCAGATGATAAACTGACAGACTGGCATAGTGTTATGCCTGGAAGGGAACTGTGTAGATGCCTTAGTTGTTCATTGGATAGTTTTAGACTTTCAGAGAGAGACAGAGAGAGAGAGAGAGAGAGCACCAGCTTCTGAACTGTCTCTGCAATAGCTCTTATTCATCTATTCAACATCTCCTCACCATTTCTTTCCATGCTAAATAGGAGCTCACTACTCTACCTTGCTGGCTCAGTTATAAGTCAGGGAACTATGGTTCAGAAACCTATTCTTCCACAAAAAGCAGAAGACCAGCTTTAGCTTACTTGGCAGATAAATATCTCTGCTGAAATTTCACACTACTGGAAGTCACCTAACCAGGTCATACACTCTCTCAACTGGAAAAGAAGTTCCCACTTTAGAATCCTCCCAGGAACAGCAATCACTTCTTTTCAAAAGCTTAAAGTGCATTCATGTGACAAAAAAAATAAAACAAACAGAAACATCCATCACCAATAAAAAATCCAAACAACCAAACCAAACCAAAACTGAAACAGTCCTGCTAAGCCAGAAATGTTGAAACTGCAGTTAATGGAGAATGCCTTTCTTCAGAAGGCAAAATATGTCAGGCCCTCAATGTCAGCTGAGTAGTTACAGTCCTTTTCAATCATCACAGTGTCAACAACTACCTTCATTCCTGAGATCAGTTACAGGGTTTGTGGGGTCTGGGGAGTTTGGGGGTTTTTTTCTGTTCTGTATCAAATCATAAATCAGAACTTCAGTCATTCTTTGCTATGAGAGCCTCACAAATTTGTGAAACTGGTGGGGGGAAGGTTATACTCTATGTAACAGTCCGGAAGAGGGCTGACTGATCACTTCATCGTAAATGGATGAAATCCCTTTGCAGGCTTCTTTTGATCATTTGCATTACACAGCTCAACAAGCCCACCAGCTTGGTGCAAATATCAGTGCAATTGCAGAGAAGCTTATAAGTAGGAGAGAAAAAATTGCATTTTTTATCGTAGCACAGATGCCATGAACTGCTCACAAAATCTTCGCCAGCAGAGTTCTCCAAGGCTGACAAATGTGTGTGGCATGATGGGGAGTGTTTGCGCAGATGCGGAAGACAACTGTCATGGCAAAAGAGCCACTTCATACACTGTGGAGTGAAAATAGAGGCTTCTTAGACATCATACACCTCCTCATCCACGGCAGGACCGACCTCTCCACAAAGCTGGCGGAAGGTGTTGCGCCTCAGGATCTCCCAGCCCCGGTGAGAACTAGTTCTGGATGTGCTCCGTGACAGTGACAGAGCAGACAGTTCCTTCTTGCACAGGGTGTCCCCGCTGGTCTCCAGCTTTTCCGAACCTTTGTCATAGTTATCCCTATCCTGAGCCTTAAATGCCTCCGTGTACCGCATCATCTTGTGTTTGTTGGGATCAATCCTGTCTTCAATTCTGGAAGAGGATTAGAAGATATAAACTGAATTAAGTAGAAAAGTGCCAGCTTATCAACAAAACCCCTCCGAAAAACAGGACTACTGACAGAGACATTCCAGAAAAATCTGCACAGGAAACTGATCACAGGCAGGATGCCAGGAGTTGCTAGCACAATTATCTCCTAGACCTTCATCCCCACCACTGATTTCAGCACCTTTGTCTACCTGTGGTTTCTTGTTCTTTAGCTCATTTCCCAGTCATGATTTGCTCTTTCCATTTTGCCAACTGTAAGCAATTGGCAGACTTTGTATATATGCATATATTCATTTATTTTCTCTGTTCTTGACTTTCCTCCTCTGATACTCCATGGCTGCCAGACTCAGGATGTCATCTCTTGCTGAACCTTTATTTAACTGCTCCACTTCCACCGATTACATTACTTATAGACGTCTTCTGAATCACTGTCCCACATACATATAATGAACACCCATGTGATTTGACAGAACTAAATCACAGAAACACTCTTTTCTCACAGCATCCAATAAATAATTGGCATTCCCAATTATTCCCAGTGAATTTCTGGGACATTGCTCTTGCAATACATTGTTATATCCCATGCCTTGGGCTGAAAGTGTTGCATATTGGCACCACTTTAGGTTGGCTTATTCTGCCCAATAAATCTGAAAAGCCACAAGGCTGTTTGCCTGCAGAAAGTCCTGTGCAGAGCCAGGAGTTGGACTTTGATGTTCCTCGTGGGTCCCTTCCAACTCAGGATATTCTATGAGTCTATGATTCTATGATTCATACAGCCACCACTCCCCCTTCTGGCTTTATCAGCAAAAGATGGCACAGTTAGAAAAGGCAAATGCCCAAAAGTTAATTCACTCCTCACCTGGCGTAAATATTGGTTAAAATCAGAAATAATGAGGAATTTAGTGTTACCCAGACTACAGACAGTTTTTCAGTTCAGTGCCTAAACTGAAATCCTGGACCTGTGCCTTCGTCATAGCAAAGTATAACATATTTACTAGGTTCACTTCAGAAAGAAATTTTGACTTCTATTATTCCTGTTCTAATTTTGAGTCATTCACAGGGCAGCTCGTTGTTGAATGCCTGATAGATCGATTCTGCCTCTGCCATTTCATGTGTCCAAGGGACAGGGACAGCTGACCAAGCATGTCAGTGAAGTTCAGTGAACCTCATTTTAAGAAGTTTGAAAGAAAAATTCAGGTCTTATAAGCCATGCAGTTTCTGGGGTCTGTCCAATGTGACTGTTGCATGAGAAAGCATCAGATGATTTCACAAGGAAATGCACAGCAGAGCTTTCTGCAGGGGACACTGCTTGTCTATCAGTCACAGACAGAAAACAGACTGGGGTCTGTATTCTGCAACAACTTCAAACACTCCCAAGACCACTGGAGAGGCTCTTTATAAACACCCACACATTCAGTTCTTCTTGTTGGACCCTTACCGGCGCACACTCCAAGAGAACTCACCTGAGATACCATCGGTCCCCCAGCCCAAACTCCCGCCCACAGATTCCGGAGCGAGGCCAGAGGCACCGTGGCAGTTTCCTCTCCAACATGACAGTAGTGGCAACAACCTGTGGAATGAGAAAAAAGGAAAAACTCAGATGAATTAGAAAAAAAATCAGACTCTCTTTCAAAAATATTAGTTCCATGAGCGCGGATCCATACTATACTTCATTACAGCTCCTTAAGGAAAAAAAAAAAAAAAAAAAAATATATATATATATATATATGTCTATATTTCAAATAAGGCAGTCACTAATTTAGGTCTAACTGTGACATGTTTTGAAGAAGTAACAGTGGTCTTAAAACATTGTTACATTTCTTTCTTTTTATTCCTCATGCAAATGATTAGGGTAATGAATTGCAATCCAGAGAAGAGGACAGTATCTATACCCACTTTAATTGTCATCAGAACTTGCCACTGTGGCCACATGACTGCATTTAACCCTTTGTCTGACTGCTTTCACACAGAAAACATAGGAAATTAATTTCCTGTTGATTTGCTATAAAACTGGTTGAATGTCTTTGCCTTTTGACCAAGACAGGCCAACTTCTTTTAATGGTTCAAAAGACATTTCTGTCCTTCCTTTAATCATTACTTTGTCTTCTATCCCCCTCATACAATCACTGTAATTATAATTAAACTCTCAGTTACACAGCAATGTGATTTGCAAGAAAAAGTTGCAACTTCAATTCTATTTAACAAGAGATTCCATGTGTTGGGAATGAACATCTAGGGAGACACAGGATGGACAAGAAAGGCTGATGGGCTTCTAGCTGCTATTTGAAATAAGGTAGTAATGCCCACCTTAACAAGATTACCTGGGCTCTCCAGAGCTCATCCTGCTCGTGGGCCACTCTCCAGTGGGTGTCACCCATCATGGCAATTAACAAGTTGAGCATAAGGAGGGTGGCAATGATGGCAAAAGCAAAGTACACCACACTGTACATAAAGGGTAGGTCCACATCGTAGTTTGCAGGGCCATCAATGATGGTGAGGAACAGCTCAAAAGTGGTGAACAAGGACATGGGATAGTTGTAGAACTGCCCAAGGTTTTCAGGGTTCTCTGTCTGGAAGATGATGTAAAAAGCTAGGAGAAATCAGGAAAAAAAGAGAGTTTAACAACAGGAATCACATTCCAGAAGGAATAACAAAATCCCATAAGAGATTCTGACCAAAATAATTGGTCTGGGAAGGCTCTGCACATGTTTCTATGCAAGGACAAATCCCTGATGAAAATCACTGGTCTCCTTGATAAAATGACCCAAATTTACTTTGATTATTATTTCACAAAGTAGTGATCTTTTTATCCTCTAGGACAGAACAAAGCTTTGTGTGTTAATCCAATTTTCCACAGACAAATATCATAAATGCAGTATGTTCTTAAACCTTAACTTAAAAATATATGGAGTTATCCGCATTATCCTAGTTTCTATTATCCTGGAAAGAGCAAGAATTGAAAAGCAAACTGATGGTTTGAGAACAGAAGTCAGTACTGGGAAAGTGACCATGCTCAGAGAAATAGAAGCTAAACATCATCACCAGTTTTTCCAGCTATTCAGGAGTCAATCAGAGATTAAATCAAAACCCACACTCTTAATTCATACCAAAACAGTTGGCAAAGGTAACATATGATTATTTTCTCTTTGTAGACTCACCTGATGCAAAGCCCAATATCACCACAGCCATGAGCCAGCAAAAGCGCATGAGATCTCCAAATATCATCTGTAGAGCAAAGACAGAGCCACCATGAGGCCCAGCTGTTCCACCAAGCCACCCTATGTAAACCTTCTTCCAGATTCTAAGACCATGAGTGGACCAAAGCAAACCTTTGCACTAAAGAGAGAAAGTTCTAAAACTCCCTGTGCAAACAAGAATTTGTCTGTTTGACATTAATGCAAAATTAAGCAAATAGTCCCGAGGGAGAAAAAAGTATTCTTACAGTTCTCCCTATCTGCAAAGAGGTGCCAGGATAGCCTGTATTTGTTTGTGTCTCACACCTTCTGGATCATGATGGTGAAAGGTCCGAGCATCTGGAAGCCCCGTGCGAAGTACATGACGTTGCACCATCCCAGCACCAGGGCGAAGGACATGGGCACCACCTCCCCAGTTGTGCTGGTGAGACGCATCACCATGGTCACCAGGATCATGCAAGCATATGTGATGCTGCACGGAAGAGGAGACAGTGAAAAAAAGGTTCAGTGAAGGAAATATTGGTCAAGCCATTAAAACAAATAAATTCAGAGAAAAAATACTCTAAAAAAAATTGAGGAAGTGACTCATCTTGCAAAAGAGTGCAGTGGGGAAAATGATAAGACAATATATTTATTAGACTAAATATGTTCTGTACTTACACAATTATGTGGAAAGGCCCTCCTAGGATTGTTTGTCCAAAGTATTTCGCTGCTCCAACTCTAAGGATATCTGGAATCTAAAAGAGACATCCTATTAGGATTAATAGGACTCAGTTCCCATAATACTACTAAATGTCATGGCAACCACCAATTTCCATGGGTTCTTAGGGTCAGACACATCTCCTTTGATAGATCAATTTCTATGCTACTTTAAAATCAGAAGGGTTGAGCCAGGTGGGCCCTTCTTGGGATGAGACAGAAATTGCTGAAAAATATAAGAATGCTTGGGCAGATTCAGAGACTTGTCACAGGGAAGTGCCTCAGTAACAAAGACAAAAAAGACCTCCTTGGGGAATCAAAGGAGCTTGTTAAAACTCACACTGTGTTAGTTGTAGCCTTAGCCCCAGAGTCCTGACTAAGCACAGGAAGAAGGACTTGTCCTTCAGGAACACACCATAGAATCGAAACTGCATACTCCACTCAAGCTGAGGTCACACCAGTGCAGAGCAGAGAGGGGACAATCACCTCCTTTGGCCAGATGGTTACACTGTGCTGATGTACCCCATATAGGTAGAAAGCTGTTTACAAGACCTGTTTTATTTTCAGTTCTTCCTGTCATCATCTTTTGCGTTTTCTCACAAAAGTTTCAATCTTCTCTTTCCTATTATAATAAAATCAAGTGGGGGGTGGTTGAGAAAGGCTCCTGTTACAAGTCCACGGAGTAACTGATCTCCAACTAAATGCAAACTTCTCTGTTTATGCACAGAAATCACTTTACCCAGCACTCCTAAAAACAGGAATATTTATGGGTATTGGCTGAAGCAACATCTGGGAGTCAGCTGAACCATGGATGGTGCTAACAGGAACTGTGGATTACTCTGCAAACAGTATTTGAGAGTGCAATCAATCCTTCTAATTGCTTCTTCCGCACCTGGAGTCTCAGGACACTGTCACAGTCTCTGTCTCATCTAATAGACACTGCTGGCACTATGTTGCTGAACTATGTTGAAGCACTCTGACTAAGCAAATAAGCCCTACCAAGTAGTGAGCACAAATCCACGTTTGTCTAGTAAGTAAAATCTGCCTTGATGAAACTTGAAACTGTATAGCTGTTTCTCTTACCTCAAGGACCAAAATTACTACAGCTCCAATGACTGTGATCAGCTCCCCCACCAGCCTCAGCTCATCCTCATATGCCACATATGATTCCTGAAAAAAAAAAGTTAATAAAAACTAAAATTAAATTTTAAATAAAGTGAAAGTAAATTTTAAAAGAGGATGGGGGTGAAGACAGCCTATTGTTACTTATAATAAACATGAGTAGACCTGGCAATGCCAGAGGAACCAGCCCACCCCCAGCAATGGAGAACAGAGCACACCTCCTATTCCTCCCTGACAAAGGTCAGCTGGCCCAAAGAGGGGAGGAGGAGAGCTGCAATAGCTGAGGACTGGGGGAGGCTTGGACTTTCCAGTTAAGTAGGTTAGATGGGAGTTGCCCAATGGGGGCTCTACAGTCTCCTACAGACTCCTACAGTCACAGTACCTGAAGCATTTTCTGGACGTAGATTGTGTTGTCCCTGCTGCTGGTTCTGTTGCCTGTTCGGGGTTTCAGGGGGCGGTAGACGCAGCACATGGTGAAGCAGACCATGTAGAGGATGTAGAATAAGGCCAGGAAACAGAAATAGGGACGACCATACATGTTCCACTTCAGGCTCACCAGCTCCTTCACAGGTGTTAAGTCCAAGATCTGGCGTGCCTGAGGAAGAGAGAAAGAAGGAATTAATTGCCAAAAGTGCATTGTTTCATAAACAGCATTCACAAATTTTCTTGAGAGAGTGTTAACAAGCTATTCTCATCTGCCCTATTCAGCATTACAAAACTGAATTTCCTTTGCAAAAGTGGAATGCTCTGGCGGGCATTGGATTTGCTCAGTTTGACAATAAAGAGCTTTGGAAAAAAGAAATATATCATGCAGAGAACTACTGTTGACTACCAGTGGGAAGTACAAGAAAAGGATGTTAGACACTGGAATAAATTTGTCCTCTATGTAGGAACATAGAACTGTGGACGACAGAATATTCCTGTTAGTACAATAACAGAAGTCTCTGTATCAGATGTTTTAAAGTAAACTTACACATTTTTCTAAAAGATATTTTTACTTTTCTGGTGGTCTATGGCTTATGTAAAAATACTGCCTTTTCAGTTTATGCCTTATTATCTGGGTGATACTTAATTGAATTGCTTATATCAAGCCTTCAGCTTATACTAGAAGACTGGACAGAGCATGAGCAGGAGAGACGGGTGTACTTTGCAACTTACGAATCTGAGCCATGCACTTTATCAAATATTTCTACACTTACTTTCGATTGTTTAGGGGACCACTGCAATAAGTGAGAAGAAAATGTGAGTCAAACTGATGTGACTGGGTTACTTTAAAGAAAAACTTCTTTATGCACTCTGGATGTTTTTCTTCTCTTGCTACAGTGCCCTGTTTCCTCTAAGTGAGCCAAAAATTGCTCAGTGCACAAAGTGCAGGGAATGTTTCCATAAATGGAGATGACTCTAACAAAACTCTTGAATGGCCTATGAAATATCATAAAGGAACAAAACTTCATGAGAGAGAATCCACCTATGGGTGTTCCGGTTTCTGTAGAAATCAGTATTCTAGAATTCTTTGCATAGGAGAGTAAATTTCATTTTCAAAGGGATAATACAAGTTTCAGTCTTACTATAATCTTCCCATAACTGAGTTCCCTTCTATTTTTTTACTTTCCAACCACTTCAGGATCAGAAAATATATCTTAGTACCTATGTATGTATGCATTCCCCCTAACACAAGAGGAACCTGCTTCTGACTGGGGGCTAAACGTGCTTCTCTAGTCCAATATTGAACTGGGACAGGATGATGGGATGGGGTCGCACGTGGCATTCTTCTAGAGAGACAGCAAGCATTTTGGGCCAAATATATCAAATGCAAAAAAATAATTACTAGCTATGTGTCAAAAAATTGTAACTGCATATATGTAAGAACATTCTGGAAAATAAATAATTTTATCTCTTGATATTTGGGGATCCCTTCTGAAATGAGAATTCTTGGACCTGCGTGCACTATATGAATGTTTTGGGATAAGAGAGAGACCCAATATTCTGCTTTCTTTTTGTGATTATGGTTAGTCTCCTAAAGTGGACAACTTCCAAGCCTGTTATATTTTTTGACATGGACTGCTTTTTCCTGGATTTCCATATGCATCCCCACTTACAGAAATTTAAAGGTTTTCACATAAAAGCAAATGAGAACTCCATAAACAGAGAAGCTCCACAGCAAAGCTCTCCAGATGCTCAAACTTTTGTTAGAAAGGTTTGACGAAAATTTTGATAGGTGGAAATAATACAGGATGGGCAGAACTGTGCTAATTGAAGTGTGTTCTGATTCACTTCCTGTCCTGTTAGGATTAGTTAAGGTCATTACAATTGACAGGGCTGTGTACCTTAAAAGTCCTAGGGAGATCTATCAAAGCTCGCCATTCCACTCTGATATTTTGATCTTATTAATCCTTTTACAAGCTTTTGAGCCGACAGCAGAGATAATTTGCCCACTTTGTTTTGAGTCATAACCTGTCATTAAATGAAGGGAATAATAACAATGAGTGGTTTTAAAATGCACTCCAGTTTAGGATTTCTGAATGTACTCCTGTCTCACAGGGATACTGTGAGAGTTAATCAGTATCACAGTTACAGGAAGATACTTGCCAGAGCTACTCTACAGGTTCTTAGTGTATCTTTGAGCCTGGTGAGAGAAATCCCTTTTCTGTAGTTTGTTCATACCTAGTTCTTTCAATAACCTTCAATTTTCATGCCCCAGAAGAAACTCTATATAAAGCATCAGGTGTAGCCAGACCATTAATAAACCCCTATACTTCACATACCCTCTGCAACTCATGGTATGAATTCCTTGCTCTATGGATTGTATCAGTGAGCCTGAACCTTCAAACTCATCATTCCTCTCCTTCTATAATCACCCTGGTCTGCACTCAGAATGCATGCGCTGCCCACAGTACCTCTCTCTTCTTGGTGGACACTATGAGCTCAAGGAAGGACTGATCTTCAGCCCAGGAGTCAATCTCTGTGATATCATACAGCACAGTGCTCAAGGGGCCAAAGGACCAGAGACTCTGCTTCCGCTTCTGCATAAGGTATTGAAACATCTGAGGAAAAAAGAAGGGGGACAAGGATATCAGAAGCTTTCCAGTATATAGTGTATTTGCAATGAGAACAAATAAAGTTGCTCAAAACCCTTAATTATGACATATTTTCCTTGAACTCAGTAGCTGTTTTGGTTCCCATATCTCTCGGGAACAATTACAGCAGGTTTAGAATGGAAGAAATTTTTCTGATTCCTATTTGATCATTAGCTCATGCTTGACATAAAGGATGAGTTATTTTTACTCTAAATTCTAATCAAACTGCTAAAGTTACTTGACACAGTTATAGTTCCTGACAATAGACTTCAGATTGAATTACACGTTGATTAGAAAAAAAATGTTTTAATACTCTTCTACAAGACATCAGAAAAGAGGTGTGACAAGGGAAATGATACTGTCCCTTGTGAATCTACAGAAGAAACAGTAACCACCTTCGTCTTTTCAGTGAGTGGAAGGATGAGGGTTTACATTAAATGCTACGATTTTGTCTATGAATAAATGCCTGTGGATACCTGAAGAGGCTTCCCATCTGTCACATTTAGAGTAATGAAATCTAGACAAGCAAGACAACAATTTCTGTGAGCCTTTAAAAAATTGCTTGGGGTAAATGTGTCTGTTAACACCTGTTTAACTCAAATGCTTCAAAAATAGGGGGAAAATATCTATTTTTTAAGCACTCATTTCTTTCATTAGGATAAAGAAATTTCTTATAAAGGGTTTTTGGGACCTACATAAGACTTCTGGGAAAAAAATCTTGTTACGTATCTCCTACCCACTAAGAATATGCATAAATTCCCTTGCTCTGACTGATGTTATTTCAAGGTCTCCATTTCTCTTTTGTACAGAGGTACCAGTGTCACACAAACTCACCACAGTGTTGCCCTCAACTCCAGCCAGTTTGAATGGACTAAGCCCCTCATTGTTGGGAATCAGTTCAAGTGACCCTGGTCCCTCTTTGTTCCTGTCATAGGAAAGTATCAGGCTGTACATGTGGCAGGCAAACGTCTTATTAGGTTGGAGAACCAGGATGTGAAGAACAGTGTTACCTATGAAGGAAGCAGACTGGATGAAGTATCTGGAATAGCTCAGCCCCGTGCAAAGATTGAGAATGGACTGATGGCTTTTATTTTCCTCATCTCCCTCATCCCGCAGCTGTTTCTAGTGAGAGAAGAATATTTGCATGCACGGATGACAGTCAGAATTAAAATGCCCAGATCCATTCTGTGCAATTCACTGAGCCCCACAGCACATACCCAGAGAATCTTGAGCTCTAATGTCAGCTCCGTTTTCAATGAGCAGCTGCACAATTTCCTCATTCCCCACACAGGCAGCAAATGATAAAACATGCTCTCCTGAAATGAAAAGGATGGGGAGAAACAACATTAAGGATCCAGAGGTAGGAGAGCCTGAAGCATGCTGAGGGGAAGCTATCCATGCTATGAAGCCATAGGATATGAAAGGAAGAGTTACTGTAGGTAACTTGTAAATTTTCCTGCCCCCCTTCTCATCCCAACCAGAAAAGTTAAAGACTTGTCCCACACAACACTAAAAGGAAGAAATGTTCTTTTCAGTGGTTTACCTCCATAAGAAGGTTGATAGATAATTTGCTCCTAGGAAGACACTAAATTACAATTTTAATACAATATATATATTTATTTCCATACATGCAAATCTATAAAACGTGTATTGTTTATATTCACATATCATTCACATACTCGGAGGAAGTCTTACTCTGCTAAAAGGTGTATGTCTGATGACACTTGAAGATAGGAGCCTCTGTTTACCCACTTTAGATGGGGATTATAGTGAGGCTCCCCCATATCCCCCCACCACTCTACTGGTTCCCTCCTTTAGCAGCGAGGGGAGAAGTTAAGGCTGTACCAAAATAGAAAAGGTTCTGGGAGCTGCGCTTGAAGAAGTGCCCAGTGGCCCTTGCTGTGCTGGCATTGGCTCCTCTCTTAAGCAAAGCCTTCACCAACATGGTGTTCTGGTTAGCTGCTGCAATGTGGAGAGCTGTCTGCCCTGCAAGACACAGAAACAAAACCTTGTCTTCCAAGAAAGCAACTTCAGGCTCATCAGCAGTTTGTGTGTCAGTCATGGTAAATGGACAGCAGCTAAAAGAATTAGCTTTGAAGTTATCCCTGTTGTGTGCAAAGGGTTGTGCTAGAGATTTTACAGAGGTTCTGTTCTACCTAAATCTTTTCATTAATTTATTAAAACTGACTTTACAAATTGACAAAAAATCCCAACAGGGTGCACATTCTAGATTTTTTTCCTAGGGAAAATCAAGACATGCCACACTCATCTGGGAAGCAAGCAGGAAGTTGCGAGACTGACTATGCTTTCCTTCCTAAGAAATGAAGATAAGGTCAAGACAAAACTCCCAAAGACTTACTCTAAGTTTTTAGTCCAAAAGAATTTTTAAAAACCCTATTATTATTATTTTAGTGGGTTTGAGATTCAGACTGGAATTTCTGTGTACTCAACCAGAAGCAGTCTTTAAAAATCTGGATAAGAGTCTAGCCTCAAGAGCAGTGGCCACATTTCTCATTTTCTCAACCAAATAACTACTTTTTCTCCTTTCAGGGAAGGTCAGGCAGATATCCCTTTTTTTATAAATGAGTATGTCAGAAACCAAACTATATATCCTTGCAATCCCTTTCCAATCCCTTGCTATTCCCTGGTCAAGGTCTTTGCATGTTTGCATATGTGTGTACTCATGCTTAATATAATTCCTCCTTTTAGGAAAGGTCAGAAGCCATTTGCATATTGGTTTTGCTGTGTTACAGTTTAGCAACATATTGAACCAGGAACAGTATAATCCAATTTCCCAAATGTACAAGTAGCACTTCCTCTCCCCTCCTGCAGGGAATCCCATCCATCCTCATTCCCAGTGATATTACCTTCATAAAGTTCTGATGTCATCCTCTCATTGATAAGCTCAGGAGCTGCTTCCATCAGAGCCACTGCAGCCTCCAAGTTGTCGTACATGGCAGCTACATGAAGGGCAGTCTCTCCCACTGCGCCTAGAAACAGCAGGACAAGTGTGAGAATTGTCACGACATTCAACTGTATAGGACAAAAGCAGAAATAGATTCCTTGAGGTGGGGAATTACAGGAGGGCTATGTCCTCCCTTGAGTAGTGGCCTGGTACAGCCATATAACTGCACAGTCTCTGTCCTTCGCTTCAACAAAATCTGAAAACTGAGCAGAAACTTCAGGTGTCTGTAAGTGACAGCTGACTTCAGGCATGAAGTGAATGAGCACAACCAAGTCAGAAAACTCACTTTGTTGCAAAGCTGCTGACAGAGTTAAATCATTAGAGTCTGCTGATGCAAATATTTAAATAAACTAACAAACTGCTGTAGGAAACTCTTGCCTTCCACAGAAAACCATTTTTCTCAAGTAATCCCAGTTACCTCTCTGATAGATATCGCATGTTCCATCAGTGAGAAGTTTCCTAATGGCAGCAAGGTTGTTCTCTTTGGCAGCCTGGAGGAGTGGGGATTCCCAGATCCTGCAGTCAAGAAAAAATGTCTGATAAGGAATAAAATCAAACACATGGTACCTATTTCCATAGTTAACACGGCCTTTGCTCAAGACAGTTTGTATCTTGAACATTTTAGTTGAAAAATCAGCAATGCACATCTAACATCTGAGGTATTCCTTGAATGCACAAAAAAAAACCCCAAACAAAATCAGAACAGGAAAAAGCAGAGCAGTGCGATTCTAAAAATACACTGAAGTTCATAATCTCTTAGCTTAGTGATACTGAACCGTATGGTGGCAGCAGAGGAGAAAGACAGGGGAAACAACCAAACTGTTTCTTGTTTTTATATCCCACTTTTTGAGGCACAGAAATAGTGAATGATGGGTCATTGAAGCCTCCTGCAAGTAGACAGTTATCTCAGGAGCCAGAAAAAGCCACTTGTTTCTTCACACAGCACAATAAATTAAGAAAAGGTTGCTGTCTGAATTGCTCCCACAGTGGATAGAAAAGGGCAAATGAGAATTCCATCTGTGTTCTTGCAACACTTCCTATAATTAACAGACTGAGCTCTGAAATGTAGTTCTTCCATATACAAAGTTATGGAGAAAAAATTGCCCTTTGGTATACTAGTATTTTCTCTAGTACTGAGAGAATTGAGGAAATTGTTGAGAACTGAAATATGTTCATGTCCTGGGAAAGAGCATGTGCTCAAACAAGTTCCAGACAGAGTGGTTCACTTATAGCTGAAGCATGTCCTTGAGTCTTCCATGAGGATCTGGGTTATTTGAGTATATCTTTTGCACTTGATGAAGAATTTATAAGTACAGCCACCAAACTCTGCTACAGCAAGGTCTTTGGAAGCAAACAACAGGTCAAGGGAGGTGATCCTCCCCCTCTACTCAGCTCTGGTGAGGCCATACCTAGAGCCCTGTATCCAGGTCTTAGGATCTTCAGAACAAAACACATATGGAGTTACTGCAGAGAGTTCAGCAAAAGGCAAAAGATGATCATGAGAATAGAACACCTCTCTGATGGGGAAAGGCTGAGAGAACTGTGACTGTTTAGCCTGGAAAAGACTAGGCTCAGGTGGTGCTCCTATCAATTTTTATAAGTACCTGAAGAGAGTTACCTGCAGTGTTTGTTCAGCATCCAAACATGTTTTGGCAATGTTCAGGGTGAGTTGGCCATACAAAAGTAAAAAAAAGAACAAAATCTACAAAACTGAGGTGAATATTTCTGCTATCTTTGAATATATTCAGGTTTGTCTTTTAATTAAACTTAAAATAAATTAAAAAGTCATTTGGAGTGGGCCTTTTGATTTCTTGATTTTATACAAATAAAAAATTATAGGTATCTCATATTCAGGAGATAAAGATTAAAGGTGAGGAAAGACTCTCAAACCAAAAGAAAAAAAATATGTCTCATGAGTTTTCAGTATGAAATAGTAAGACATTTTTCTCTCCTAACACAGTAACTTCTGTTTTAGACCTTTGTTCAAATTAAAATTTTGTGCTTTTATCTCACCCCTGTTGTTTTCTAGTACAGATGTTTAATTTGATCTTAATTATCTAGCATGGCCCAGGTCAGGCTGCAATGTGTGATGTGGAATAAGTCTAAGGATTACAGTAGAAAATGACAAATTCAAGCTGATATGAACAAAGATAACACCAGCCCTTGTTTTTCTACCAGCCTCTATCTGTCCCTTTACTACAATCTAACAACTGGCAATAATTGTCTTAAGCACACCTCCCCAAAAAAGCATGTGGGACAAATATATTAATCAAACCATATATCTGCAGATACAGTAAATGCTTCCTCCTGGTGGCATTCCATGTATTCTGGCATTATTTAGTTACAAGATTTTGGGGATAAATTCTACATTAAGCAATAGGTGCTTTGTATTAAGTGGTAACACTGATGTGAGGATACATCACCTGTGAATATAACTGTTATAAGCCACATTAAAACCCACACGAGAGAGACAGAGAATATAAATGGCCCATTGCAATAAATGTTTTCTTGCAACTCATGCATCTTAAGTACAGGACAACTTAATGACAAAAAACAGGAAAGCAGGCAACATGAATTCTGTGGCTCAAAGGAATGTCTATTTCTTTAAATTTTTATTTTATGAACAACAAGATCTGAAATAAAAAAGAAATTTATATGCCATTATCTCTGTGGATTTAATCCACTTGAAATGTTAAGAGTTCTGCTCTCTTTTTTAGTGGACACTGGAGACACGAGAAAACTTGGGGGATAAAACAAAACAAAAAATATCAGAATTATACAGATAAATAGAAATCATTTGAGTAAGTGTAAATTAATGGACATGGGCTACAAGTAATAGAAGCATAACTGAACATCATTGTATCATTCCACAAAATGAGCCCTTCCTGTCACCAAAAACACCCCATTATTTAAGTCACTAGAAACTAAACTAGAAAACCCCCGAGGAGCAGAGAAGAAATAAAAACATTCAGGATAAAAAGAACCATCCTCAATAAATCAGGGAGCCATTCTGAGATATTTTTATATGTCCTTCACAGTCCTAGTTAGGGAAGTATTCCTTCTATAGCTTACTCATGCGTCAGTTTCATTAGTAACTAATGACAAGATGATTTGATGAGGAGATTGCATCTAGGATCAAACAAACAGGAACTAAATAAAGAGGCACTCTAAGCAAAAGCCATAAGATTCAGTGTTAGTGAAGTCAGTCTGCCACCTCTGCCACTATTTTGGCTAAGAAAGACTCTGTGTTTCTGGAAAATACATGTTTCAGAGGCAGGAAGTGGGGAGAGGTGGGGTTTCAGTAGCATAAACAATGCAACAATTAATATGTTGATGCTTTATTGGGTAGGCCTTTATCCCTCAAATGACCTCAGAGAGGAGGAAGGATTGGGCAAGAGACGACATGGGAGGACACAAACACAATACCTTTCTCTCAAAAATTACCAAAGTTCTTGTAAACAACTAATTAAATCACGATACAGCTATGAGAAAGGCACCTAAAAAATACTATGCTCAGTGTTTGGAAACTGAGGGCAAAATGGTCAAAAATTTCTTCTTAATGTAGCAACCTCCAACTGGGCTTAAAATGCCAGAGATCTCAGGCCAAAGAGCAAACCAGAAGAGGAACTCAGAAATGTCGGCAAATGTCATGGCACATTGCCTGTGATGTCTCAAAGGTTTGTGAGTTACATGTTCCAAGCATATGCTTTTACTCTCATTTAATTTTCTGTCTCATAATTGGGGAAACATTTTAACCTCATTTAAAACATACCGTTCTAATTATCAACTAATTTTTAATATATTACAGCAATGTACTGAGCACATAAATGTCAAAAACTAGAGGAAGCAAATTTGCTAATATAAAAAATTAAATGAAGTTGCCTGAATTTAGAACCTCCAAAACATTTTCAATTATTTAACTTCTGCATATTTAACTAACTTTCTTCCTGATGGATCAAACGCAGCGTGAGTTTAGCATTTTACTTCTTGGCCCCCTTTGTGTCAAAGCAGCAGCTGGCAAAATCTGTAACCTAAGTCTCTTAAAAGAGCTGCCTACAGTAGGTGCTTAGTTTCCATAAAGTACCATTATGTCACTGAACAGTGAGGCTGTATTTCAGAAAATGATTCAGCAGACATATCTAGACACTTTGAGACGATAATTCAGCACATCTAAGTTAAGCTCCTCTTCTAATCCTGTTCATCCCCTTCAACAGCTATGGAATCAAGGAATATTAAGCACCTGATTTACCCAGCTAAGTTAAGTTTGTAACTCGAGGCAGACTGGATGTTGCCTTACAGGATCAATTTAGGATAAGCACAGCTCCATAGCAAACCAGTAATTCTGAGAGGCAATGAGAACCACTAGTTTCCACCTGGATGTGCTCTTGGGTTCTTCTTACTGAGATAAGGAATGTGTCAGTATGGACGCAGCTCGTGAGCCTTGATCATGCCTTACTATCAGCCAGTTTTCTTCACAGATGATTCAGTGATGTGCTTGGGAAGCCATGAGCTGTTTTTCCAATATAGGTGAGGGCAAAACCAGGAACACCAGAAAGTCCATTGTGAAACAAAGAGGAGATAAAATTTAGGTCAGATTCTGACTGAGGGAGTCATGTAAAACAGTTCTAAACAAGGTTAAAGACTTCACAAGCACTTTCTGCTGGTAATATGTGCCCTTTGAGGTTTACAGCTTCTTGAGAACTTCTTTTGGAGTGCAGCCTGCTCATTTCACTTATGGACAGATAGAGAATGCAAAGGCTAGTAAATAAGTCTTAATTTCATTATAAAAAGAAGAATTTGGATTGCTATGGTTATTCTCTCAGGACATCATTCAGAAGCATCTCTTTCTATTCTTCCCTTATCAGATTCTACAACTTCAATCATTCACTATATGGAATTCCCCTATTCTTTGCCCTAATTTAAGTTTGCTTCCAGCTTCAAGCTTTATACCCATGGAGAGTCAGTTCCTGAAGTTCTAAAGCAGTTATTTTAACCTAAGCTATAAATTCATCATCAGAATATTGTTTCAGCTTTCTCTTCTTTCCCTGTTGTGCTCAGAATATCCATGCTCCAGAATGAATCATGAAATTGTCAGAGGAGATTCATCTTCTCCCTTCCTTCTCCTAGCCTGTGCATGTAAATGTGTGAAAGCCGTCAGGAGAGCAGAGAGCTGATCAGAGGAAGCCAACCAGCTGAAGGAGGATCAAAGCAATCACCTAGCAAGATGCCAAAGGAGTTGGTAAATGACTGCACAAAGTGAAAAGGATCCAGATAACAGGGGCTTGGACAATCAACAGGGTCAGCAAATTTCCTCAGCACCAGCAACAAGACTCAGCAAGTTAACTGGGACCTCTTGCTTGTGTATGTCAAAGCCCCTTCAGCTGAGAGTAAACAGAGCTTCTCTGGAAATTAATTAAACAGGTTAATAATTGCCAATGTTACTAGACAAGAAACTGATAGGGAATTCTTATCCCTTCAGATATTTGACTATCTGCTACACAAAGCAATAGAAATCTTGATCAGTTATTTCCAGCAGGGCATTCTGCTTGCATTAACATCTTTTTTTTCCTAATTCTGCATCTGAGATCATCATAAGAATAATCTCATGCTAGAATTGTTTTAATGGTTCATAAGTTGTTAGTTCTTATTTATTATCACTGAAGCAGTTATAAAACAAATTTGTTCTTTGATGTATGACCTTATTCTGCATCAAAAATTCCAGCCCTCCTCAATAGGGATTTTCTTGCAGTTTTATTCCAGGTTGTGTTCTTTACCCTGTGTCTAATAACTTTTTTCTAACAGTTTTTTAATTTGGGGTGGGTTTTTTTTCAAGGCACAAATTTAATGTTTTCTTCTTTGTAAGGAAACCTATGGCCAAGTTTAGGAAATCAAATAATTTCCTAAATCTACAAATAACTTCCTAAATCTATGAGCCTGAGATGCATCTTAGGCTGAGATTGTGCATTGCTGGGAAAACACAACTTCTGGAGGACCTTTACACTTGCTAAATTAGGGAGACTGTTTTCCATTATTAGTCTCAGAACTTTCATTAGGATGAAGGTGTATCAGTAGAAGAAAAGACCAGAAATGCTGCCACTGATGCTTTTGATTCTATTTTATGTGCAGCAGCCAATCGTTCTTTGCATCATGACTGCTCAGAAGCACTGTTGTTGAAACAAACTATAAATAAAGTGCTGGAACTGGGAGCTGGCATCTTTATTTCACTGTCACATTTGGGAGAAAAAGAACCAATTAATACAGACAGGTATTGTGGATTTTAGGACAGGACAATGCTATGTTAAATAGTGGGATGAAAACTCAGTAATGTTTAGACATGAAGAGCCAAACTATGGGGACAGCTCATTCACTACCAGCTTGAGAAAGATTTATGTAGAAGCTGAAGGCTCTCTGTGTCCTTGTACAACTCTCAAACAATTCCATTTACCTGCATTAGGCTGAGCTGCCCTTTTATTTGTGCCACATTTGTTTCCAGGGTAAGCAAAGCACCTCACTAATATGTCTGGAAGACTAGAGAGCCACCAAAGAATTTGGAAACGGAAAGTTTTATTGTGACACCTTTGGAATGACCATAGGTCTCTGCAAGTTATGCAATTTGTCCCAAGCATCTCTAATGCATTACTTAAATAAATACTTATCGTTTATCTATCAGAGTTATGGATACAGGCAATAGTAGGAGGAAAAATACTACATAATTGTTATATTTTTACAGGTACTGGAACCATGTACTCACTTGTTCTCATTTACATATTGCTTATTTTTTATGAACAGTGCAATTCTCATACGGTGGATTTTCTAAAAGCCTATTCCAGGAGGAATTTGTTCACATTTCCTTAGAAACTCTTGCACTGAAAATAATTTCTAGATCTATTACACTGTGACACACATGTGATTCTTCTTCACCTCTATCAGGCCCAAATTTTCATAAGTATTCATCTTTCTGTTCTCTGTCTCTGTGAATTATGTTGAGGGTTTATGTTCATGTGCTTCAGGCCATGTAGATCTCAGAGTTTGCTTCCAGAGATGATTCTAGAGAGAACATATGAGATGTGACCACTGTCCCTGGGACTCCACATTGAGCTACAGGCTGTTTAAAAGGAGAGTCTTCAACAGAGAAATACCAGAATATTTAGGCCAAATAAAGTCCTTTTCAGTTCTAGGAGATTGTATCACGTTTTTTGAACCTGGATTCCCCAGGGGAAATATTATAGAATGCAATCTTAATCCCTTTCTGTGAATAGGATGAGTAAGAGTGATGAGAATGAATAATGCTAAGATCTACTGCTAGTAAGATTCAAAACTGTTTCATATGAAGAAAGAGAATGAACATCAGTGCCAGGGAAGGTGACAACTACCAAAACAATTAGTTTTCAGGTATTATCACCAGCCCTCAGACAGAAAAAAAAAGACTTGTTCTTCTCTTGCTGACTTTGTGTGTGATCAGAGAATGACAGTTAAATAGTAACATATTTCCCACTGGCTTTCAATAAGACAATAGTAGAATTTAACCACTGCTAATTACTGTATGTATTCCAACACCATTTTCACTACGAAGAACTCAAGCTGAAGCCACAACACTGCAGTTCTATACCACAAAATGACAGGATGCAGCAAAAGCCCTTTTGGCTTACAACAGATTTTCCACAAAAGGAGGTTTCATAAGAGTGGCTCCCACACACCAATCACCAAAGAAGGTCTTCCTGGTGTGTTTTTCTATCTGTACATAACTAAAAATGCAAAAGCAATAAAACTGATTCCAGTCCTCTGCAAAATGTTCTTTTTTTTTTTCTCCTCAAACTCTGAGCACCCCTGGGGACAAGTAACAAAAAAGTAGCCTAACAGGAGGAAGAACTGGTCCTGTCCCTCTTTAGGAGAAGAGTTTCCACATATTGGCACCACGTAATTTGTGACCAAATAGGAGGAGGCTAACTTGTGTTAGTTGAAAGCTGGGGGAAACACATAGACCTAAAATGGAAGGGAACAATCACGTCCCCATGCAACCCTGGTATCACAGTCAATATTGCATGTGTTTGACAGAGAACTTTATAAAGAAACACAGAAAAGTTAACTTTGGGACCAGTGGGATTGCACTACAGTGACCTAAGAGAAATTTATGCAGAAGGGTTTGTATGACTAATATTTTTTCATGTTAGTTCATGTTTTCCTCCATCAGTAGCAACACACAAGATGTTCATGTCCCTGTAGCACACGACTAATGAGGATTAATGAGCAAAGAGAAGTGGCAACCTAAGAGCAGCCTATGTGAAAGGGAGCAACAAAAAGGAAGAGACCAAACCCCGCTTGACAACAGCAGATGGTAAACAAAGAACCGGAATATCATCAAAAGTTACGATTTTGGAGGTTCAGGTTGAATATCTGGGGGAAAAAAACCCTCTTTCACTAGGAGGTTACTACAGCACTGTAAAAGCTACCTAAAGATATGGCAGAGTCTGGGGACCTGGGAAGCTTTCAAGACTGAGCTAGACAGAGCTTAAGCAATGGGATCTCTTGCTGGCAATAGTTCAGCTTCAAGTGGGAGGTTAGATAGAGATCAGCAGCGCTTTCTTCCACATCTCTTTGACTTAAAAATATGAAGATAATGTTACAATAATTAAAAAATAATGTATTACAATTTATTGCTTATTGGTATTAATAACTAGTATATAAACAATATAATTAATTTAATATATTAATATATTTAGACTTCTATTTTATACTCATTTGGATCTTACAGAATCTGCTGAGAACTTATTTTTCAGTTACCTGTGATGCTTTTCATGAACGCATCAAAATGTAAACACTTCAGCATTCCACAGAAACACAATTGTTCCCATTGTCCCTCCCATTTTAAGTGTATTTAAGTCCCACCGCTCTGAAGTAAACTGGAACAGGCTTTGTTACTTGGCCAGAAGTTATAATTCTTTCCCTAAAGGCGTACTTGTGACCGTCTTAACTGCTTCTTTGCATATTTCTATTCATATATGTGTATATACATATGTATAGATAGATTTTGTCGCACACAGTCACCTTTTTGTCCCCACAGATGTTCAGAGTTACGTGTGGAAAGAAAAAACAGATTTTACAAGCAACTGGAAGCAATTTGTTATTTGAGTACTGCAGCATTTGTGCATGCAGGAATGACAATGAAAACCAGATCCAGCTGTATTTCCGTGAATAGTGCTACATTTCTGTGTGTGGAGGGAGCAGCCCTGCACAGCAGCAACAAACAACCTTCAGTGTTCACATGGCAAGACACAGCCAATCTTCTGGATAACCTAAGGTCTAAGAGGAGTCACTGTACATGTTGACACTCAGGTCGCAGGGCTGAGAAACCACAGTCTGACCCAGGAGGTGACTGACCCCCAAAACGTTCAGCAACATTACGGCTACTCTATCCCACAGTAAAAGCAACTTTAGAGAGACAGAAAGCAAAATCCTGACAAAAAACCACCACTATTTCAGCTGGCTGCAGCCTATACATCACACACAATCCTAATAGTCATTGTAATAATGATGACAATAATAATGATAATAGTAATAATAATAATTTAAAGCAAACCTTCATGCATTTTCCTGTGAGCTTTACCAATGAAGCAGGAAAGACAAGAGAATACATTATTAATTTGTGACTGAAGTCCTGCACTCAGGGTAATTCAATTGCAACCTGGTAAATCTACCTGTGAAAGCAGATAAGATTGGAACTCCAGAAACATTCCACCTTGAAGGAAGAAATCTGATAGAGAAAAGTGCTCCAGGGTTGTTTAAAGTTTATCTACTGGCAGAAAAGCCTAAGGGGAAAGAGTGAGAATCAGCTACAGGGAGTGCAGGAGAAGAAAGAGAAGACAGGAAGGCTGAAGTGCACTGTACCTTTTCTGCTGGAGTAAATTGATTTCATCCAGATGTTTATCCCAGGATTTTTTGCCTTGCAGCTTCTGACTTAGTCCATTCCATATCCGGGAATAAAAGGGATTGCTCTCCCCAAATAAAGGCACCCCCATATCACGTCCCTTTTCCTCTCTTGCCCAGCTGCCTGAAATCCAGCAATCCCCACTTGGGGAAAAAGTCAGGAAAGGCTGAGTGCAGGTCACCACTCCTCCACCCTCAGTTACTTACAGAGGAGACTGTCAGTCAACTGCATCAGCTGATCAAAGTACGTGTAAAAACACACAATAAAATCACTTGTTCCTAGCAGACCATACCTTGAGCCTCATCAATTACTTAGTTTCCAAAATAGCCCAACCCAAAGGTGTGTCTGATTTAGAAGTAGCTCACCAGCAGCCTACCCCTCAAAAAGACCCTGAACAGCAACTGAAGAATTCATGCAGCATCAAGGTCCTAGGCTTCTACTATTTTGATTTTGAAATCTAGACTTTAGAAGCAGTCATCCTCCTTTTGTATCTCTGAATTCTTCTGAAAAGCAACATGTAAGCAATTTTGAAATAGACAGCTGAGCGAGTGTGGCAAAACACCTTTAAGGTGAGTGAACATGTGGGAACGTGCCCTAAAAGACGCAGGGCTCTGGGAAGGTGGCAGAGAGGAGGACACACCTCCCACCTCAGCTGTCTGCAAATCCCATTAAAGAAATTATCGTTACAGACTCCACCTTCTCCACGTAAAACAAAATCACCTTACTCCACAAGCTAGAAGAAGAGTTTATGTAGATTAATGTGTAAACTTTACATATTTCATTTTCATTTAATGTTCTACAAGCTCTCATTATTTCATCTCCTAGAAAAATCTTTTTTAGGCAAGAGATGAAAATTTCTATTTAACAAAACCTTTTTTTTATTATTTAACAAAAACTTGATTTTGGCACAGAAGAACATATTCAGAGTCAGGGGCTATTTGCCTGCAAAGCAGTCGACCAAATATCAAAATGAAGACATGAGGCATCCTTCTTTGTGTGAAGAAGATGGAAACTATGAGGGAGAAAAGAAAAAAAGACAAAGTAAAAAAAAAAAAAAAAATACAAAAGAGAAAGGGAAAAGAGAAAGCTCCTAGTTTCTAATCTTCGTTCCCTAAAGACTTGTCCCAATATTTTTATACCTTGAATCAACAGAAATATCCCTTCATTCCTACTCCTGCTGTAGTGGAAATTAATTCTGTTCAAGATGCCTGGACCCAGGCAGAATCAGTAGGTAAGAGAGAAAAGCATATAAAGCAATAGGACTGAGTAATTTCTTTGAAATTCCTGGTTTATTTAGAGGTTTCTCAGAACTACAAAACCAGGATTAACATCCAAACTTCTGTAAACTCATGATGTATCCTATCCTAGAAAATCATAAATTGCTACACAAAAAACAATGCTTTAAGACAAACTTGAGGGATCAAACTCCAAAATGGTTTCACTGAACTGACCCGGTCTAGGAGGAAGTATCAAGTTAAGCTGTCATAATGGGAAGAATACATAATTTCCTGCTTTAAGAAGTTGGAGTTTATACCAGCCAGGTGTTTTGAGCATATGTTGTGTTTTTAATAGTTTTTTTAAAGAATATCAATAATGAGGCCACCCTAACACTGTGAGGGTTGGGGGGAAGCAACTCCTCTTGAAATTGAGAAAGGTATTTAGACACTGAGGCGTTAAATGCCTCTGACAGACAAACACAATCTGTTTCTCCCAAGCAGAGAATACTTTCCACTGTCTCCCCAAGGAAGCCCGAGAAGATTGGTATCAGCAGTTCAGGAAAGCAGTGATTTATTCCTGCCTCCTCTGGGCAACACTGCCACCCTGACAGCAGCTCTCAGGTACAAGAAGCGAAGAACAGTCAGACAGAAGATTGAGGGAGAAGTTCTTAGCTAAGCGTGGAGGCAACATCTGCAGCACCAGGGCAGTCCCAGCAGCTGCAAACCAGTGTCTCAGGTGGACTCACCACATGGTCGTGGGCGGCTCATTAGAGCTCCTAATACGACTTCAGACTGCAGTAAAGCTGGCTCAACAGTTTTCCTTTACCCACTTGTACGAGCATAAAGTCTAACACTGCAGTAGAATGTTTTCTTGTAATTCGTGGTAGAGGGCATTTTCAGCGGAAACAGAATGCGGAGGCGAAAGGTGGATGAAATATGTAAGTATATGGAAGGGTCTGAAACCTCTTTAGCAGCACATCATGACCAAATCACTTAAGCACTGCTGGGCTTTCAGTCTAGCAGGCTGTAAATAGTTTTATTCAAAAACTAAAGACCTGATAATGCCTTGCAGTTCAGATGTGGATTGTAGGTCTATACAGTTTGTGTGCATGTGGTTTTCCACATACCTCAGTGGTGCTTTTAGGTCTTTGAATCCCTGTCCTCAGCTCCTGAGTCATGTTGTGGCCGCTTCTAGCCCTTTAGCTCCTGACACTATTCTAGCTCTACTTGTTCCTTGTTCCAAGCTCCTACTGCAAATAGTGTCTTTATCTTGGCTGCCAGTGGTGCCCTTTACTGATTGTTTGTCTTGACTTCTCTTGTTTCTGAAATGGGGTAATTCTGACTGACCTGATTCCTGGACTCTCTTGATTCCAGCTTGACCCATTCTAACAAATATGACATCTAATGTCAACATCTTCCACACAAATTCCCTTCTATATCCATAGGCCATCCATAGCAATGTAAGCATGAAGAAATACAAAGTACAACCTGTCCAAATGTGTTTCTCACACCACAGTGTCTAAGAACACAAAATTAAAACAGACCAGCAATGATGGAACGATCATTGCAGTTCAATCACCCCATGGCTCTGGGGTATCTACCAATATCATACATGGCACAGTTAGGATGTGCTGCCCTTTGCAGGACTATAGAAACTGTTCAAATAAACCAGTATGTGGAGATACTCCAGTAACAACCAATTCCTAATTTCCCATACCTGCCATAAATACAAGGGAGCAAAAAAACCACTTTTGTCACTGGGGATTGTTATCTTGCTAGAGACAATACTCTGCACTTTTTTATGGTACAATGCATTCCTTTTAGGTCAGCCTTAAATTTTGAATTTTTTTTTTTTTTTTTTTTTTTTTTTTTAAATCTGAATAGTTGAGTGTAAATGAGGTGACCTTTGGTGAACCTGAAATTCAAGTTAGCATTTGCTAACAACATACTTGAAAAGGAAAAATTATAACAGGGGAATTAGAGAAAAACACTACAGGGGAATTTTTCAAAATAACTCCAGTTTTGGTTTCATCCCAGATGCCTTTTCAGTCCCTTCTTTCTTTTCAAAATTAAATCAACACAGCTATTACCTGGCCTACTATAAAAGTAATTTCAGTGCTAATGTAGAGACAGACGTAATTTGCACAGTACATGGATTCCTTTCCTTCTGAATGTTCCTGACCCCTACATTCCATGTTCTTACAAAACTCCTGTCAACCTTCCTGGAAATTTTGAGTGCCGGAGGTATGTAAGATTAAATCCAATGTGCTTATCTGGTGACAAATCAGGATGGGAATGCTTTTTTTTTTAATCATTCTGTTTTTATCTTACAGGTATTTTAGGGAAGGGGGACTTGCAAGAGCTGTGTGATATTTTAAAGTTACTACAAAGATGTAAGTGTAATCCCTGTCTTTCACAAAATCCACAGGAATGCAAACTCTGAGCAGCAGGAAATGGAAAAGATAAAAGGTATTGTAAAAGTAAAGAAACCTATTGAACCTAAAGGAGAAACCTAATTAGCTAGACATGGTAGATATCCCCGATTTTGATATTCTGAAAAGTTTTTTAAGGAAACACACAAGATTATGTAATGAGTGGTACTGGGAGAACTTACAAAAAATGGCTTTTGAAGAGAAAGGAAAGAAAGGAAAGTCAACTCCTTTATTCATAATTATGATGAATTTAAATTCTCCTCTTCATTTACCTTCCGAATTTGCCCCCCAACATCCAAGTTAAGCATCTGGTAGACAAATAAAATAGCACAATTATATGCTTAACACACTCAGAGCCAATGAGTAGCCAAGTTATCTTGGCTAGAGTACAGACAAGTTTTATCTGTCAGAGATAAGTATCGCTCCCAACCATCTGCCTGGACAAATTTCCACACAAAGATTTGCCTGTTTTTCCAGAGCTGTAGACTGCCAAGTCAATTCAGAAACTCCTATTCTTCCATGTCTTTTTTGCATATAATCTCTCTGAATCACATATATGCTCAAACCTTAAAAATCAAAACACATTTTATATTTTTTCTCAAATTCACGAAACAATTTCACTATAAAAAATTAGCTCTTAAAAATTCCCAATTTGGATATCGTAAGAGAAATTCTGTCATTTCAGCAACAGCAAAAACAAAGTACATGGATTGCATTCCCAAGTTTACACTACCATCTTAAGAGCAAGACTGGAAGTGCAACCTACAACCAGACCAGTCTTTCAACACTTCTCCTGTGCATTTCTGGTTGTACTGCAATCCTTTGTCTGAAATCTCAACATTTAATAAAAGCTCTAAAGATTTAAGTTGTGAGAGAAAAGAATGAGAGCAGCAGAAGTACAGGAAAAAGCAATGACAAATAAGAGTTTCTCAGTACAGAGAGAACACAAAACAGAAAGTCAGCAGTAAACAGTGATGTAGCTTCTCCATGTCTGTAATGGATAATCTTCCATCTGAGAAGATTGTAATAATAACTAGGCAGCAACTGATTGATGCGTTGCAAATATGTTAGGGAATCCTGTTGGACTGTGGTATTTCCAGTTGTTCAAGTTATATATCTTACTTGTGTAGCATAGGAAAACAAAGCTGTGGATGATTGTATGGAAATGCACAGCATTATGTACACTTCGATATCACACAGATGAGTGGTGATACCTATCAAAACCAAAACAAAGTAACAGAGGAAAATAACTAGATATTCCAGAAGCAGAATACTAGTGGTGTTATCTCCACCAGTCTTGAGAAACTCTTATCTTCACAAGATCTCATCTGCTGTGTAAATATGAATTACTTCACCATCAGTAAATCACAGGTAACTGAGCAACAGATGTAACTTAACAATGCATTATAAACAATATAGCAGGGCATAAGTGTCCTTGAAGCATCTACTTAATATTATGCAACTAATCCTGATGTGTAATTCCATGAATCCATCTCCTGGCCTGGAGGAGCGCAAAATGCTAGAGGGAAGCTGGTTGTAAATAAAATATTACACTGGATTCCCTTAATTAATAGTGTGGCCTTGTTGTGTGTGTGTGTGCAGTAAGCCTGGTTGACAGAAATAAAGGGAAGAGGTCTCTACTTCTTGACTCAGATTAGCAGAAGCAAGGACAACTACTCGTGGTGAGAAATGGCAGCAGAGGCACAGACTTCCTTGAAAGATGAATTCCTGAGGTCCTGGTCAGTTGGATGAGGGATCAGCAATAGTGCCATTGACTGTTACAGAAAAGCAGCACAGAGATCACTAGACTTTGTAAAACTTACCTTCCCCACCCCCCCTGCCCCAACATTTGCAGCAGACTTTGTAACATTTCCAGGAAAAGTCAAAAGAGAATTGAAGACCTCTGAAAACTGCAGTCATATTGGCAGTGTGAAGGAGATCTCTTACTGAAATAGAGTATTACTAATTCATAAAAAACCTTGCTTGAGGGATTCAGTGGTATTCTACCTCACGGGGGAAGCCCAGACAAGGATCCTGGATGTTTTTCTACTGCTATGATTTGGGGTACTAGCTCAAGTCAGAAAGCTTCCTGTTAGTGAGTTGGGAAGCTTATTTACTGGTGGTTTACATAGACACCAATTCCCCAGCCCCCTGTTAAAGGAGTATGACCCAGGGACTCGTGTACTCAGTAGAAGCAGAAGCATATTCCTTTATGAAAGGTGGACTGAGTAAATGTCAAACCAATAATCTGCTCCTGCAGATAGAGAACTAGTAGTAAGTCTTAACACAAAAATAGGTAATAAAGAACAAGTAGAAAAAGGGCTTGGATCTTCATGTAGACTGACATTAAAATTGTGACAGTGGTGCCTTGAGAGGCTACCTAGAACAGAGGCCAGACAGAGGAATAAAGCAGGTATTTATTAAAAAGGCCTTCAAAGGATACACCTTGGGCAGGACAAGAGCCTGGCTGGGGCTACACCCAAGATGGACGATGGGTTACACATTTTCACACTTTTATAAGTTTTGGTCCATTTACATATTGGGGTTAATTGTCCTGTTACAGCTTCAGGTTATGAAGTCACATCCTCCCAGACTGCTCTCCTCAATTCGCTGTTGTTTATACATTTTGGGCCTGAAGCTGCAACCGTGTCCTTGGTTCTTGGACCGAAAAATGATTGTTTTATCTGACTACACTGTGAGGAGAACTTGCTAACCCTTTATGTGAAGTTCAGAGCTATATACTGATGCAGTACAGAATCTGGAAAATATGAAAGCTAAAACTTAAGGCATCAACAGTAAGGTTATAAGAACCTGAAATAAAGTCATGAAAGCCTTCTCATTCAGATTTCCTTAAAGGAGGTCTGAGATTTAAAGGTAGCCCAAGGGTGTTACCAGGAATCTCCAAATCAGCCTGTAAAACAGTGGGGAAAACCATTAGCAAAAAAGAGCGCCTCACTAATTAGTTTTATTTTGTGGCCTGGAATGCCACAAGAGTAGCTAAGTCTTTCATTCAGCATTGTAAAGTTCTGTGTATGAGTGGGTAGACCCTACCATTTTACTAGACACTCTCCTTGCTCCTAAAGATACACAAAAACACGGAAGTATAGCTCTGGGATACATCTATGGTAATGCTAACCCCCAAAGCTGTGGCCAGCAACGTTTTTGGAGTTTGGAGAAAGGAAGAAGTTGGTGTAACAGCTGCTTGATTTGTGACTGGATGTGAGTAAATAGACTCCCAATATCATAGCTGGCATCAGGCTTAAAAGATTCTCTGAAACCTCTGAAGTATGAATACATCCTGATTTTATTATGAGTTGGTTTGGGTCTTAGTCCAAAGCAACTGTACTACTAAGTCAGGATAGCAGACAGGAAATCAAACTTGGATTGTGACTGGGTTTTTTTGTGACAACAGGTGACACCACTTAGTACTTGGAATGCACAACTCTGAGTTGCCCGAAGCACCATTAGGGGAACTCCTGAATATATGCTTTGGTGTAAGAGGAAGAATTTTGAAGGTAAGTGCTGATGACAGAGGTTAAACTTTGGTACTGACAAACAGGGGAAATCTGGGCCCTGTTAAATGTTTGTCTGTAAGAATATTGCATCCTGAGAGCAATTCCTGGTAGAGCCATTCAGCTGTACATCTCAGATTACAGGGTTTGCTCCAAATATCTGCCACCTGTGAAATCTCAGAGCAGACTGAAAATCCTTGGTTTTATTTCTCTGCCCCATCGTGGTCAGGTCCCTGAGTGTACTAAAAGGCTTTAATGGTGCTGACCAGCCTCATCTGATATCTCCAGCCTCATACTCATCACCTCAAAGTCTGTATGATGTCCCATAAATAGCCTACTTTTCCAGGTTTCCTCCCATGTTTCCTAGGGTTTCCTTCCCCCTGCCTCCACTTCCTTGCCCCATCCCCAAATCTTGTCAAGGGTAGAGTGAATTTCTGCCCCACTCATCCCCTGTTGTCTCTCAAGCCCACCTAGCCTTTAGGAACCTCATAGGCACTCTGAGGTCTGCTTCCCAGCCCAAATTTTCCCATGCTTTCTTCTCTTTCTCAATAGTCTGTCCTTGGCTTTGTGTCCCCTGAAATAGCCCCATGGAAACCCACAACTAATCCACTTTACCACAGTCCTTTCTGGCTCCAGAACCCTGAGGGGTGTGAGGGCACTTTTGCTGGGAGGGGACTAGTACTGTCGTGATCCTGAGTGTACTAATGGGTTTTCATGGCCCTGACCAGTCTAACCAGGAGCCTTCAAAAAAGCTACACACACACACACACGCACACACACTCATATGATGAGCCCTGTTTAAGGGCCCTTGTTTCTATTTTAACACAGAAGCCCTGTTTAAGGTCTGCTTTGTGTCTTCAGCTCCTGCCTGCAGCTGTGCTTGTGTTTGGCCATAGGCTCCAGTGATCTGAACCCTGACTTGCTGACTGACTTCTACCTTGACTTCGCACTTGCCTTGTCAACATGGATATATACTTTGTGATAATCAGGCCTTGTCACCATCGCTGGACATCATTCTGATCAATGGATTAATTTCCTGCCTTGGCCTTAAACCTGCCTCACCACCAAGAAATTGCTTGAAAATCTACGTTCTTGCTTGAGTGACCATCTCCAGGTCTGCCTACTCACCTTGCTCAAATAGTGTGGGACTGCACCCCAGATGTGAGGCCCCTGTCCTGTCTGGTGTAAAGTCAGGCTCTGTCCTGTCTGTTAGGGTGCAGCCAGCCCTTGCTGCTTCCTAACCCTTCCCTCACAATTTAAGAGGTCCTGTAAATACCTCTGCACTTATTACTCTTCAAATTGTAGTCTTGAAGATTGTCCCAGTAAAGTCTTGACCTGTTCTCAAAGTTTTGGCAGTAGCAGAAGGTCATGGGCAGATGTCAGATCTGACTGGCAGCTCTGCAAAATTAACTTAGAGAATCCATTGGTCCTGAAGTAGAAATAAATATCTCTGCCTATGTGAACTTGTTGCTTTCAACATTAGTAAAGAATAATCACTGTAAATGGTAGATTGCATTTATGCTATCTGAAGAGCTGCTTACAGCATTTTTTTGGTAGGGAAGTGACAAAGAAGACAGTGGTTTATTAGGGATATCCTGAAGGATATTCTTCAACATACTTGATGCTGGGAAGGAACACTTACTGTTAGGTAATGGTCCGTTCAGAAGTATTTGTCCATTAATCAGCTTTGGTTAGCTAAAGCCAGGCAAGGTTCAGGTTACTGTGTTACTGTGTGAGTAATTCTGCTCTTTGTGTGCATATTATGGTATTGCAATAGTTAAGAAAGATACTCAAGGGCTGCAGAACTCATTGCCCTGAGCTTCTGGGAAAAGGACTGTTACACACCTCATGGAAAATTTTATGGCAGAAACTGGAGTGTTGTACGCAAAGGGAAATTGATCCAGGGAGATGGCAATGAACTAAACTTAAAATAAAATTTTATAAGCACTGAGAAAGGAAATAGCCAATCTCCTGTAAGATGGAATTAGCCGGGGTTTATTTAATACATTTATTAAAGTAACTAGTAGAATTAAAATAATTTTTTTGTTTATTTACCTATTAGTAATTTGTTATATTCCCCTTCTGCTGGAAAACTTGATGGTTGGGATCTTTTTTTGTTTGTTTTTTTGTTTTTCCTCAGTTTCTGTTGTATTCACCCTGTTGAATAATACAGGATTCTTCTTCAGATTCGTGTTATCTGATTAGACTTTATCATCTAATGAATTTTGAGCCTGATATAACATGACATCCAAAGAGCTACAAGAGCTGTATTTGCATTAGTGAATTTTTACCCTCATCCCTGCCAAGAAATTGGGAGAAATTTTATTTCACTGCAGAGAGAGGTATGTTCTAACCACAGAATTAAAGACAGATGAATGATCAAAATTAATCATCACACTCTTTCCCCTGAGAATGTTGAATATACCAGAAAGCTGCCCTCTGAAACAGATGTGCACTGATTAAAACTGAGTAAAGGACAAAATTATCCTGACAGGTCAGGTCTTTGGCCACTTGTACGTACTCCAGGCACAGCTGAATTTTTCTGTTATGAAGAGTGTCCTGGAGATTTTGAAATGCACCTTTGCAGTGACAACTAACTACTTTCATAAGTGGTAATAAGTTGCACTGACTTACACTTACTTACAGTCCTGAATAGGACTGGCATTTAGAAAACAAACTATTAGAGCAAGTATTCGATCTTCATGAGAAAATCTGAGAATAGAATTTGAAATAAAAAGTTACTGTTCCCTTTGCATGCATGATTTGTGACTTTTCCCAGGCAGAGGCTCATTTATAGCCTCCCTAAAATCTCTTACTCTCATTGGCCATGGACCAAGAAATTAAATATGTTTAAATACTCCTTAAACTACATCTAAACCAAGGATTTCTCTTTTTTTATTGTTTTGATGATCCAAAATTACACCTTTCCCTTCAATGACTGACATAAATATCATTTGTGCTGGTGAAGGGAGAATAGGTGATGTGACACAGAGATCACAACAAGGCACCACAAATTTGGTATCATAGAGCAGCATCAGGAGGTGACTCAATAGCAACACCACTTCTCCTTGATTCAGCCCTTATGTCCCAGGGTGGAAGTGTGGTCAGTGTGCATCCACTATCACTACACACAAGCTCAAGTCTCAGCCTAACACCCAAGAACTGAATAGCAAATATAAATGCATATTTTATCTTAGTTGTTCCCAACAGTCTCCATAGTGAGTTCCCTAGTTTTTAACCTATTTACCTGTGAAACACGAGAAGAGCTGGTGGTGTAGTAGCTTTGACATGTCTCTGTACCCTGTGTGTTAATTAGGAGAGACTGACTGACCTCTACTGGGTTGATCAGAGCTCGTTCACACTGTTGATGGCATCACAAACACATTCAAAGTACAGAGGGCACCTTCAGTAAATTGATGACCCCAAAGTGTGGGGAATGCTTGCTACACTGGAAGGCAGGGCAGCCATTCAGAGGCTACTTGATAAAATTAAGTAAGAGTCCAGGAGGGCTCTCATGAGGCTCAACAAAGACAAAAACTCAGTCCTGGATCTAGGGTAGGAAAACTACAGGCCAGGGAAAGATTGGCTGGGGACCATCTCTGCAGAAAGGAGTCTGTAAATTTAACATAAGCCAGCAGGGTGTCCTTGCAGCAATGAAGGTCAACCACATGCTAGATTACATTAGCAATGCTGTAAGCAGTACGTCAAGAGAAATTATTTTTCCCTTCAATTTCAGAGGGGTTAAGCTGTATTTAATAAGAGACTGAATCCAGGGCTGGAGTTCCCACACTGGGAAATAGGAGCACGTCAAAGAAAGGGTCACTAAGATGGACAACATTGTGGGAGGGGAGGGGAGGGGAGGGGAGAGGAGGGGAGGGGAAGGTACAGGACTAATTGCTGTGTCCAACAGGGTCACGGAGGTGATGGAATGAGACTCTTCTAAGGGATACCAAAGAAAAAAAGCAACAACTTTCAAACACTGCAGTGAGGGTGATTCAGCAATACAATAGGTTGTCAAGAGAGGCTGTGACATCCCCGTTCTTTGAGCTTTTCAAAACTCAGTTGAACAAGACTCTGAGCCAGCTGATCCAGTTTTTATGTCAGCATTGCTTTGAGCAAGGAGAGACTACAGCCTTTTTAAAGGCTATGAATGTATAGAAGTGTTTCTAAAAACTAAAAATTAGACAACTCTTTAAAATGTATTTTATTAAGATATGAATGTTCTGTATCTAATCATCACTTAACTGATCACATAACTGATGTTAGCGCATGCTAGAGCTGTACGGCCAACGAAATTACAGTGTTGTCATCTCCTATAAACATTAGCCAAAGCACTTACTGGAGGTGACCAACTATCCAAAAAATGTGACTCTGTTGTCCTGCAGGGTTTTTTGTGTGAACCAACTCTGCACACCAGAGTCCTCTGTGAACCAGTTTGCTTCTTAACCTGACTTCCCATGGAAACTCTACAATCTTTGTGTTTATAGTTGGGAAGAATCTACATCTCATCTGCCCCTCATGATTTCAGAGTCAAGTTCCTGGATGTTCAAGGCAGTCAATCTCCAAATCAGTGAAATAAATGGCAGCATCACTTGGAGTGGGACTTTCACAGACAGAGTCAGATCAGCTGTAGCCCTAAAGAGGGCCATTTCCTATTCCTACAGCAGAGTAACAAGCATTAAAGTTTATGTCCTTGCCCATCTTCTGATCTGAAGGCTGCAAGATCAGAGATCACGTCTTTAGAACTGCTGTAAGAACACTGTATCCAGGTGACCTTCATCCAAACCCTGGGGAAAAGACCACAAAGTATTTTTCCGCCTGAACATCTCCTGTGCACCCACGGCATTTTTCCATAATTTACCTTTGGAGTCAACAAGTTTATTGAAAAAGAAAAGGTAACTGAATATGCTTATTCCATTTGGCTTCTCCTGTTTTGAATTACCAAGGAAAATAGTTATGCCTTAAAGCCTTCATTGCATCTTAAGTTTTTTTTCTGACGTCAACTACAAATATTCACTCCCAATCTATTTTCATGTGATGCCATATACAAACTTCAGCTAAAAACTGATTATCCCTATCACGGACCAGATCATAAGTTCAAGTTTTAAAAGAGTGACGTGTCACCTCTTGTTCTTTTCTTATTTAGGCTATGTGGTGTTTTAAATCATTCCTCGTTTGGAAATTTCCTAACTCTTTTGAGACATTTTCATTTCCAACATTCAGTATCAAAACTCTGATATCTATTTCTTTTTCAGAAGTTCAGAATGTGCTCAGAACTTTGAGTATGGGAAGCACCCACATCAATACCATAATGCTTACAAAACCTGTTGGACTTACTTTGCCGACCCATATCCAGAGTTCACAAAACTCTGCCAACTTGCAGATCCATGAGTGCTCTGCAGCTGTGCAGTTATGTCATGGACACTTTTAACTCCAAAACATTTCGGGTTAAAAGTGCCTTTGAAAAGGTTACATTTTTGTCAAGGAGAGTTTCAAAATGATAAATTGAAAGAAAATAAACTATTGACAATATAAATTTAAACTGTATTATCAAATTTCTTCTCAGAACTGGTAATTTCTCCAGGTATGGCAGCCATGTCTGACCTATCCTGATTTCTTCGCCATGGTGTGATGAACACAAACTCTTGGCTGCATTTTTAGTTTGCATGGTGCCATGCAATGAGTGTTAAAGATATCTCGGTGATGACTTTAAACTGGGGCGATCATTCAGTTTCTCTTATTTTGTTGCACTACCTATGAGAGATAAACTTTGTAATAATAAACAGAGCAATTATAAGCTGATAATAAGTCATAAGGTAATTTAACACTGAATAATTTAAATGGTCAGTTTTTCCATAGCTGTCTACCCTATGTGAGCAGTATGCATTGCAACCATACCCTAGTGAACAGATCACTTTAAAAGACAGAGGAACTTATCACAGGGCTAATGAAATCATTTTTCAATTTTAAGAATAATTCTCACTACTAGAAAGCAAATGTAATTCCTATCATTTTATCTTTTGTGACAGTTCTCTAATATTGCCTATGCACAGTATAGTATTATCCTTTCCTATGAAAGTAGGAAGTATTTCTTGTATTAATAGCATATTGTTTATGTTACATAGAAACAGCAAACATTCCAAGCCATGACTAGGAAGTCATAGGGAGAAAACCCTAAGAGTATACTTTTAGGGTTAACTGTGTCATTTCACATGAAAAGAATCTCAAAGGCAGTCACATAAGCTACTAAATATAGGGCAGTTGAACTTCTCCACCTTTGGGGTTCTTCTTCACATAAACCCTTGTGAATCTGCTATATTTGGAAAGAAGGAGGAACACCAACATAAAAATCTTCAAAACAACTTCTGCTATTTGTTTCCTAGGGCCAGACTGCCAGACATGCACAAAGAAACCCAGGAAGAACCTGAGGTGCTGCAGTAGTGGGCACGGTTCACATTCCAAAAATTACAGATCAGATTGCAGATTGGGCATCACATTATCAAGAGTATGATGGGAAGAATGCAGAGTCTGGCAACTTCTGCCCTCTGTTGAAATTCTGAGAAACCATGACAGTAGTATCATACTAGGCAATATTCAGAACATGTTCACCTGCATTAGAAACAGGAAAAGTAATTTGTTGGCAGTATTAATGTATTTCCATTTTGAAGGAATATCTGTAAATGGGAGAGTCACAGGTTTAAAAGAGCTATATCAAATAGATAAAGAGAAGGTCAAGCACATTACAGAAGGTATAGATAAGGCAGTGCACCTAAGATATCTTTGCATCTGCAGCTATTACCTGTCCAATCTATCCTGTGACACAGTTCTCAGTCCAAATGCTTCACAGTGGGACACAAACACTTCTCTCTCCCTCTCCAGACAACTCTGTTTACACATTTCAGATAATTTACCAGGAAATAACATTGAAACATTCAATTTTGGGTTGACTGGCTTTGTTTCAGCAAACTGAAAGCAAAAAAAACCCCAGACACTTTAAAATTTTAGAGTGTTTATTGTGTAACTGCCTATGTCAGACACCTTGAAGACTATTTGTATTACTCCCACTTAGCTAGCAGTCAGGTACACTTCAGTGAAATCCTGCCTCCAATGAAGACATTGCAGTTTTGCAACTGACTTCTTTTCAAAATCCAGCTACAACTTTTAAAGGGACAATGCAATCTCTTACATTGTTCTATTCCATTACAGCAAGTCAGTATTACAGACGCTGGCTTAGAGATACTGAAGGAAGAAACAATGAGACTGGAACAGTAAAACTTCTCTGAGCTGGAGAAAGAGAGAAACTGGAATGGTATCTATCCCATGTGAAATTTAGAAGTGAAAGTCACAAAGGTTAACAAGCAGTGTTCAATGGCTATTTAGAAAACACCATTAGAACACCAATAAGAATGAAAGAAGACAAATTTTCTTCATAATCATATTTAATTGTTTAAACATGGAATTATTTATTTAGTTCTTTTAATACTATATATTTTTCCTTGTAGTAAGAGTGACTGGGATATACTGCATGACCCAGACTGTGCAGCTTCAGGTGCAATTCAGAGCAACACCTCTGACAGCAGTGAACTATCACAGACTTTCTTACCAACTACCTAATTATCTTGGATCTCCACCTTATCATTGTACTGCCCTCATTTACCCCAAACCAAATTACAGCCTGGAAGGAGACTGCAGTGGTGATTTGGGTACTTTATCTGATGAACAGTTACATCATGTGGTCAGCTCTGGAAAGAGTTCAAGAGAAATTAAGACAGAACCTTGTATAATTGCCCATTCATAAAGAAAGCATGTCAGAACAATGTCACTGATGTTTTGCCTGGGGAGAAAGGGATCCAAGGCCCTGACAATGCACCTAATGACTTTTGCATTCCCACGGTCCTTATACCATTCCTCTTCTTTGTATTTTCAATAAGCAAATGCAGAGTTGCCTCACATTTTCATTTTCAAGAACCCTGGGTATATGTAGACTCCACCTACTTGGAGGCCTCATTCGATTGCTATAATTATATATACATTAATTTATTAAATTATAACTACTAATTATAGTTATTAATTTAATTAGATAGTCATTAAATTGTATCTTTTTCTGAATAGGCCTTGGATAATTTCACAAATTAAAAAATAATTAGCATCTACATCATAAAAGCTGAATAAAAAAGAGAGGTATGGATATATACAGATTCCATGGGAATCAAATGTAAATTTCATTGTACAAGCATTGCAATGCCTTCTGCAGAAACCTGCAGAGTATGTTGGACTGAGTCCCTGGATTTTTTTAGCTTTTTAAAAGTCAGTTCCTAGATTTCATTGCTAAAAAGGAACCCAGAAAATATTAAGCAACTATATTCAGAACAGAAGGCACAAAATATTGCCATATTTGGTTTCTTATAATCTTAGTTTATTAATTTTCTTAAGAACTTGCTTTAATAATGGTGATTTTCTGAAATAATAATAAGCTCAAATTCTTTTCAAGTAATTTATGTCTTATATTGTGTCTAAATTTGGTCAGAGTAGCCTGAAGTAAATTACAGAAAAAAAGCATAAAAGTGTTTTAAAACAAGCATAGTTAGGCTGTTGTAAAATATATTTTAATATTTATTCAATGCATATGAAGCTGGTTGATGACAGACATAAAGGTATTTGGATAAATGATGTGAGGCTTAACAGGCCCCACAGAGCAATGTCTCAACAATTAAAGCTTCTTCTGACCCCTCTGTTAATAATGAAGCAATCAGGTTCTCTATGTATTTGAAAGAAGCAGCTCAGTAATTAGTTGAGTTGTTCTGATTTAGAAGTTTCCAACTGTGAACCTTCATCATGTGTCATGATGTCACAATGTGCCCCTTTTTCTGAATCCACTTTCCTCAAAATTACAGGCAGGGCTGTTTATTTCACCTAAATCTAGATATTTTTTTAAAATTAGGTAACCCTGAGTAAGTGTAAAAAGTAACAGCTCTTTGAGCTGGTTGGAAAGAACTGTCCCTTGGACTGTCTTGCTCTTAAAGAATATTAGATTTAATACAGGTTTAATTCATACTGTGTATCTTGCATATAATTCTACTGTTAATATTTTAAATAATTAATAGCAGTCCAAATAAGAGCAAATGAAAACAGAAATGACACGAGAATGAGAAGAGAAAGTGTTTGTGCAATGCATATCTCAGTGGAAATCCAGTTTGCACTACTTTTTGAAGTAATCATCCATCACTCCCAGCTCAGGAGCTTTTCATTTGTTGTTTCTGTGTCCTGGTGAGATAGGCAAAACCTTTGGGAGAAGGTTATCCCCATCTCCTGCATGGGATGACACAACCTGGCTTCTGCGATCTGTTCTTAGAAGAAGCAAGATATTTCCATTTCTAGAATCCTGTATTAGTGGTGAAAAATGGGCACATTTCAAAATCCTTCTGCTCTTTTTGACCCCTCCTTCTAAGTTTTCTTTTTAGTGATGACCTCACAAGCTGTGAATTCTGCATGAGAAAGCAGAGGGAGAGTACCTGCATTGGGATAGTCATGAGGATTCAGAGATTGCCAGAAAGGAATTAGTTTCTTGGAATTTGAAGTGCACTTTATGGCCCCCTGCAACACCAGTTCGGTAGCCAGAACTGCCTGCAGTCCCTTCACCACAGAGCTCTACTCACAGCTGTCTGTGGCCTGAGCTGCAGCTGTTGATTCACCTAAGACACAATACCCATCATTCCTGTCTTGCAGTCATTCCCAGCCTATAGTCACAAAACCCTCTGCCAGTTCCCTCTGTTCTGTCCTGTGTCTCTCCACTTATTTTTGTTCTGGAATCTTCACAAAGTTCTTGTGCCATTCCCCACTACACTGTTGCCTGGCCTTTGTAGGCCTGAGCACTCCCAAGGGAATCTGCTTTCAGTCATGTTCTGGAGCTCCCCATTACAGACTGCAATATCCCCAAATTCTCCATCAGTTTCTGATCCAGGCATCAAAATCAGCCAGTAGGTGTGTCTTTAGTTTCCTGGCACTATCCCGTTCTCTGAGGAATACAGCCTTGGGGTAGGATGCAGAAATTCACTGATTATGATCTTTCGGTCCATTTCCTTTCTTCCCTTCATTGGCTCCTTCTTGCCTCAAGGCCCTCACTGCTCCATCTTGGGAATGGCTTTACAGCCTCATCCACCTCCTCATTACAAATCCAATGGGGTTTTGACCTCTCATAGGAGAGTCATCTGATGCAGACAGTGATAACCTTCCTGGTGCTGCCAATTGTCCTGTGCTTCACTGGACCGGAGAGCTGCTTTTAGTGGATTTCATGCACCAGGTCTTTCAACCTGATGAGGGAGAAAGCATACATTAACTAGTCTGCTTTATCCCCCTCCCCCAGCCCAGCCTGAGAGCAGTGGCCCATGTGCTGTTCTGCCTTGGGTATTTTCATCATCTTTACACCATACTGAGTCATGTTGCAGAATTTCCTAAGGAAGGAAAACGTGAAATACTGAGTCACAATCCCTAGAAAGAGAAATTATTGCTCTAACTGGTTTATCCAACTGTTTCAGTGTACTCATCTTTTTCATAACCTGCTCATTCTCTGCTATTGTATGGACAAGAGGAAACCATTTCCACTGTTCTTTTCTACCTTGGAGCCTCAGTTTCAGAGGAGTCCAAGGGCAGTCCTTGGGACTTCACTAAGAATCCACTCCGTTGCCTACAGAAATGAAGCTGTATCTCTTGGTCTGGCTACAAAAGCACAGCCTTAGGCAGGAATCTGTTTTCCACTGCAGTCAGTGTGACAACAAAGAGAAAGGACCATGAGGATTCCAGGGAAGGACCAGGCCATGTGAAGTGAGGTTTTTGAATGGGGGTCATTCCTTCTTCAGAAGTAAGAAGTGAGATTAGCCTACTAATGTGCAGGCCAGGAGAGCCAAAGCAAAAAAGAGTTTAAAATATGTCCAACTTAGACCCAATATCCAACAACTTTTAAAACAAAACAATTCATTGAGGATACATTTTAAGAATGTAATACAATCAATGGTGTGGCAGTGCTGGCAAAGGGTGATTTAATTCTGGGAGCAGAGATGAAGTGGGGAGAAAAGGTAATTATTAATTTAATTCTTTCAACCTTTTCTTCTCTCTTGTGAGAGATGCATACAAATTGAAATTTTCACACATAGTTGCATTCACACATGCAAAATAGAGAGCAGCCAGAGAAATATGTATACAAGGTCTGAGATGGTCAGATAAATATTCTATTACTGTCACCACACTGAGGAAAAAACATTAGTCAGACAGTCTGGTCCCCCATATTTATTTTTCTTTCTAAAAAAATTTTGCAGTTTGATTTTAAGACCTCTTCAGTGATGGAGCAGTGCTTAAAGACTAGTGCTTAAATCTTTCTTTTTAGAGCTTAAATCTTCTAATTTCACATTTCATCCTTTTCCTATTTTAATTATATGTACTTTGCTAGGGAACATACATAACCACAAAAAAAGCAAAACAGGAGTCAGAACTCTCTGTACTCGAGCAAGGATTGCATAGTCACTGTTTCTTTTCAAGATCATGGCTTCTTTTGAATTTGGAGTGTCTGTCACTCACTAAAGGGCAGTCCAGCCATCCTCTGTCCCGCCCCAATCATTTGTTTTTGCTGGCTCACTGCAGAGCTGCCTTTGTGTGACTGCACAGTTAACTGCATTGAAAACTCACCCAGTAGAAAAGTGACTTAATAAAACCCGTGTTTAAAATGGTTTTGTCACCTAATACACCCCATTAACTGAGCCACACCAACACCAGTGTCAGCAAAGGAAAAGATGTAGGAACAAGCATCCAGTGGCAGGAACCCTTGCTGAGGCAGGAGTGTGAGCTTATGCCAGAATGAATATGTCATCATGACCTCAGAGTTTGCACATCTAGCATCTATTTACTTACCTACTTCAGTGAAATAAAGAATTTCAGAGGTGCAGGTGAGGGCTTGAAAGTATCCCACACTCCCTGTGAGGAATGTAGAACACCTTTGAAATACAATCTTATGCTGATTTGGGTACAGATTACCTTAAATGCAGAGATCTCTGTAGGGAACATGCCCCTTGAAGTTGCTTTACTAATTGCTCTGCAGGACTGAAAATTCCACGTTCCAGTCGCACTCCCTCTTACCTTTTCTGATGCAGATCTCTTGAAGCTTCTGTCTTACTCCTGCCTTATAGTATATACATACTGATACACAGTGTATTGAACTCGTTACATCATTCAGTAGAAGACAATAGAGAAGAAATTTATTTTACAGCCAAGCACATTATTTATTTGTTGAATGTAACATTCAACAATTCCTCTCAATGAGTATTTCTAAAAAACTGATCTTTGAACCTCCTGAAGTATATTTCTAATGAGCATTTTCTGGGCTGAATGTAAAATCTTTTCAAGACAAGCAGGCAAAAAGAGCACTGAATGTCTTGGACAGCAAGCTAAAGCCGACCTAAGACCTGGTGCAGAATATATATATATATATATATATATATATATCCTTGCATGTGCATAAGTCTACAGTAACCATGATAGGCCCAGGATAATTACTATCTTGATGAGCTAATTCCTCAACCTGGCTTTTGGGCATCTAGAAAAGAAAGGTGAAGAGCTTGAATGAAAGGACCTTTGCTAATAGCAGAAAAGGGGAAAAAAACCCCACAAACAAGAAATAAAAAACACCCCCCAAGACCACCAAAAAAAGCCTCCAAACAAAACCAACACAAATTAAAATCAACACAAAACCAAAACCAAACAAAATTAAAGTAAAATCTAAGGGATCTTACCATAAATCTGTAAATTTCAGGAGTGTGAAAGAAATTTGGTACAGCAAATGATAGTTGGGTTTAAACATGAGTTTGAAAATAACTAGAAAATTGCCTCCTATGCTATATTGTGAAAAGTTATTATTGGAGGTCTAAAATGCAGTCTGGACAAATATTTAATTAGAGTGGGTAATTTGGTTTGGCAAAGTCAATGGCAAAGGTTAGTAAGACAGGATACGGGTTTTTTCTCTGTAGAATAGGTGCTTTGCAAGATGAGTTGTTTCTACATTGATGTTGTTAGATCACCATCTAGAGGTCATTTAAAACACATGCTTGTCAGTAGACTGGATTTAAAAAAAATAAATTATATTTACTGAGGCTGTTTGAGACAAATAGCACAAATTACTAATAATTGCTTAAGCACTGAAGTGTGAAATTCATTACATTTTCCTCTGCACTTGTACCAGTCTTATAAAACACTTCTTGTTCAGTTTCAGTCAGTTGTCAGATACAGAAATATTCAGGATTAAGTGTGATTTTTCCACATAAGATAGTGTCCTATTGTTATGATCCAATCACATTCATCCTCCTTTTTACCTTTTAGCAGAGATATACTCTTTTTCAATTATTCCCAAAAGCTTTCACACTCTTTCCTTGCTTTGGGGTCTTCTTAGCTACATAGGGTGAAAGTTCACAGTGTTTCTGCCTAGCAGCATCCAACACCTTTGTGTCAAATGGTGTCATGATGTCACAATGTGCCCCAAACAAGACTGTGGTGGTAGTTATGTCCAGACTCCATTACCTGAAAAGCAGTGAGGAGCAAAAGTGTCTTGTGCTAGACAGCAAAATAGGATGGGGGGTAATGCAACCCTGATAATTTTCCTGGGATTTGCCATCTATCTGATGAGTTTGTTCCCAGCCACTTACTGCTCAGTACCAGTGAAAATCCAGGGCATGATTCGCACTACTGAGGATGAACAGGAAGAGGGAAACAGTCCAACAGCAGGTTAGAGGATGGGCTGAAGTGAGAGGATGAGAAATAAAGGGCTTGGAGGGCAGGAAATGAGATTATGTGTGGACACAGAAGCTTGGTTTTGTACCAAGTAAATCAGGAAGAATGACAAGATATATGTCAGGGGGAAGTGGAGGTCCGATGATCCCTAAGGAACAGGGAGCCTGCAAAGGAGTGGGATAGCAAGGCTATCCCACAGGCCCAAGCAAGACAGGCCTGGGGATGGCAGTCAGGGTCAGACAAGAGGTCACCAGGGATGTCCATGACATTGAGACAAGTCCAAGTTCAAGGAGGAATATCAGTCAGTGTCAGGACTAGTGATGGGGAGCAGGGTCAGACACAGTCCAAACCTACACTTACACGGGGCAGAGGACAGTGGGACGCACAAGCTCAGGCCAGTCATCAATGTTAAGGCCTCTCAGATCACCCGCAGCCCTGACTGCAGCCTCCTGTCTCAGCTGTCTCCCTCCTCACACCTTACAGAGACCTGAAAGGAAAGGTCCAGGACACCCCTGGGGACCAGGGTGAAATAATTAAAGAAAACAGGCAGACACAATCCCATGACTGCCAAGCAAGTCCATAGTGATAAGGCATATTCAAGATTAAACTAGGAGGTAAATTTGCAGGTCAGGATCCAGAATAACAGGGTCCAGGCACAGCTGGGACAGAGACAGAGCTGGAGATAAGTGTATTTGCAGCAGACCACAAATAGAGATCTGAGACCCAGACCCCAGCTTAAATGCAGCTCTTGGACCCATAGAATTCATGTAAAGGCTCCAGACAGGGCTTTTAAAGGCTATTACAGCATACTGCTATAGTCATGGCCCTGAAAAGATAAAAGAATGTATCTGGGGTGACTTCTGTAATGGAAAAGTACAGGAAAGGAGAAAAACATGAAGATGCAAAGTGGAGTGAGGAAAAAGTGATTACTAAAAGAAAAGATTTAAAAATCAGAATCACAGAACCGAGAAAAGGACAAGAGAAGTAGAGAGGGGAAAGAGGTATGAATGAAAAGCTTCTTGGGATGAAGGAGGAAATAGAGTGAAGGTGAAAAGGTTTTGAAAGTTTAGAAAGCAGGGAGAATAAAACAGGAGGGACGCAGAGGTAAAAAGGCTTCAAGTATGAAAGGAGTGAACAAGAAGAAAGCTTATGTTGTTTCCTTTTTCCCTCATTTACAGGCTGGGAGGAAATGGAGGAGTCATTTGTGGCCTCATCAACAGGGGAAGGAATGGAGGTGATTGATATGGTGGAGCCTGAGGGCTCGGAGACACTAAGCAATTCAGCAGTGAAGGATTTGCTCTTGGATCTGGCTCTTCTCCTCAAGATTGGTTGTTTTTTTCTTTTTCTTTAATGCATGGCATAGAGCTTGAAATAATTTCTGTGTTCATGAATGATAAAAACTGGAACATCTACCTATATTTCATGATCACCTACTGGACAATACAGCTTGTCTTCATCAACCATATCCCAGGGAACTGAATTAGAACATTGAAGACAAGGCAAAGGACCCTGCACACATATTGAAAGTGTTTTCCTTTCCTCCTGAGAAACACAATAAATTCTCATTTTTTCTAAGCCAGACTTCCCTTCTTGCACTTCCCATATGTTCTTTGTGTAAAAAAATCATAGCTGATAATAAGAATTAATTCAACTCACTAATATCACCAGTGACCCTGTCTTCTAAACAGAATATTACTAAATTCAACATATATTGAAAGAACAAGGGGAAAAAAAAGCATATTCCAGGGACCTGTATCTCCTCACACACTTTACAAGATATATGCAAGAAAAGTTAGACTCCTCAAAGTGTATATTGTCAGTACCTTTCACTTTTTCTAAACAAAAGAAACACAGAAGCCAAGTAGTCTCAGAACACTGAAATAATGTCTAGATTATACACTAAGTGTTGTGCAGTAGTATTTGCTATTTTGCTATTATGCATCTTAAAAAAGAACTGGACATGCTGCTAGGAGAAAATCAATTGGATGAGTGAAGGGAAGGAAGAGTATACACTGTTTAAATGGTAATGATAAGCACAAGCCAAATTTTGTTATTTTTTATGATGGTAAATAAATGAAACTATTTTGAGGTATTCTTATTTATTACCTGTGAAGTTCAGCTAAGAGTGCCAGACAAGTTGTGAACTGTACAAATACAGAAAAAAGATACAGGCCTGATGATAAAGCATTTGCAAAGTATTTTTTTCCCAAAAGCAAACACTTTATTAATATTTTTGGTAATTAATGAAAACAACATCACTGAACAGTCCATTCTTGGAGAACATTTTACTGAATTTGTCAGTACTTGAAAAGGATTAACACGGTTATTTTAAAATGCTTACATTGGTAAGAGATGTTTCCACTTGCCATCATCCACTTGCCATCATTGCACAAACAATCTCTAGGCAGACAATATAATAGGTAAAATAAAAATGTTCCCCTAAACAAGAACAGTTTGAAGAGTATGCAAAAGGTATAAGTATTTTGTATACTTATTAATGTCAGTAAATTGTAGAACATTAGTATAAATTTTCTAATTATGAGAACTTGAAATAGCTGTAATTATTACATTGCCCATAAGAATGTACTTCAGGCACTTCTGCTACCCCAAATCATGTTGCTTCTTACTCTGCTTTTGCTCTAAAGCAAATTAATACCTAAAATTCAATTTCAAGTAGCAAGTGAAATCCTATAACAGCTCTACTCCTCTGCTTGGATGGTAAATATTTACAAATGTAGGGACAGAACCAGGTTCAGAATCCAGAGAAGCTCTTGGAATTCCAGTAGTTCAACCCTGAGAAACTTCTAGAAACCTTTGTGACCGTCCCATACTGCATCTTTTACCATATCCTTAACCCTAGACACCAAAAAACAGAGGATATTGTTGGAAAACAAAGAGAATCTGTTCTCAGCTCCTCGGTTACCCTCCCATTAATGGGGATGCTTTCCTCTTTCCTCTTATGTCTGAGTTTTACTGATGAAAAAAAAAAGCAGAGCAGAGAAGGCCTTCAGTAAACTTCATTATTAAGTCACTTAACTTTCAGCCTACAAATTGTAGCCACTGAGTCTTTCCTGGCACCTGTCTCCATTTATTATCAAAAGAAGAGGATTCTTGCCTCTCTTATAAGTTATGTGTGGTTTGCACAGTACCCCACAGGATTTCTCCAAGAGCTATTGTAAGATATGAGCAAGTCTTACAGCTCCAGTTTATTGACTTGCCCTTTCAACAGGACTGTGAGGCTGCTGGAGCAGACAGGTAAATGCGCTCAACAGAGGGACTAATCATGTAACAGTCTTTCTGTTCCCAACTACTCACAAGCTGTTGCCTACTAGAAACTGGCCGGTCACCTTGCTGCCCTAGGACTTGTCACACATCTGGGACAGAGCACTGAGAGCCTTGGAGGAGATCCTCTCCTTATGAGAGCAGTTTGAGCATTTCCCTGCCATCAAACGCTGAGGAAAGGAGAGCAAGAAAAGGAAGGCAAAGGAGTGAATAAGAGCACTATGTCACCCTAGAGGCCTTAAGGAGAAGGTCATTATTTTCATGTGTCAGGCCTTCCTCTCCCTGGGATCACATCTCTCTTCCTCCTCTTCCATGCACATTACCAGATGCGACACTTTTTGTCTGGGTTCATTGGGGATCCACTGGGACATTGGAAGCTCTTGGAAAAGTCCTGGCTATTGCTGACAGGCCCAGAGACACGAAGTGGCAAGGGACTATGTGGATCTGTGTTCAGGGAGGACTGGAGCATCTCTGGATCTTGGTGTCCACACATTGCCTGAAGGGAAGCAAAATAGAACAGTCAGTTTGGCTGAAAGTCCTCATGTGAACAAGACCTGCGGTTCATCATGCCTCTGAATGTGTCAGAGGGTGCTGGAGTAAACAAGGAAATGTGCATATGTGGCTAACAATAATGGTCAGATTTTCTTTGGATTGTTTTCCTTTTCCTTAAACTTCTCTGTCCCCATTTCACTCTCTGACAAGTCATCAGCACTTTTTCTATACTGCACAGTCCAGTATACAGAAAATTTAGGCCACCCTGTCTGGACCCTTGCAACCTTGGACTCTGTCTAAAAAAGTGGTAAAGATGTCTCAGTGCTTAGATTCAGCTTCTTAATTGAAATCAACGAGTGCTCATCAACAATGGAGAGCACTTACACAAAATCCCATCACTACTCTAAAGACTCAGGGGAGGATTATATGATTTTACTGGTGTTAAACTGGCAATCCAAGTCTTCATTCTCATGACTGCAGTGTTTTTTTATCAACAAATGATGCAGTAGCTGCTATTTAGCCTCTAAAATGCAAATCTTGCTGCCAAGACCCAATAAGCTGTTTTTTCATGCACTGCTCTGACTTTAATAAACACACAAAACTTCTCACTTTGCACAATTACAATGACTTATAAGTGATTTTTTGAGCACAGAAATCCAGCCATCTATCAGGAGTAACTTGGCAGCACAGCTATGCATAGCTGCACAATTTACTGCAGCTTCCTGCAGAATCAGCAAATTATGGGTGCATGTACTTCTAGTTCTTTATCCCTAAATAACATTTGAAACTCTTTTTTTCACTATCAGTCACTAAGAGTGACATGACATCCAGCTATTCATCGTGACAGAAATGGGAATGAGGGGAGGGAGGGACAGGTACATGACTTTTACACTTATATTTCACTTTCCATTGCTCACAAAAATTTTAAGATTGAGTACTTTTTTTGCTGCTGTGAGCAGAGGCTGGCAATGAAGCCTGCTTTCCCTGACACAGCTGGTCTGCTATGATTTAATTTTGGTGGATTTCAGTGTTTTGTAAAATACATATTTGCAGACAGGCCTTTTGTTTGCTTTGAGATCCATAACAGGTTAGGAGATGTAAATACGAATTTTATCTACTAAATAAGATTCTGTATCTCACAAAATCATTTATCATTTTCAGCTCTCTGAAGAGGGGGGAAGTGACTGAATATTGACAAAGACAAACTGTAAGAGTGTGGAAGAAATGGAGAGTGAAGACACATGATTAGGCTCATTCATTACATGAGCAAAACTGAGGTAGAAAAGTTGATCGTGTGAAAGTCCAGTCTTAGGTAAATCCTTCTCTTGGTGCTTTTTCAACCAATTCTTATATGCCTGTGGAGAGATAAAATGGACAATTATAAATCTTCCTTAGACAGTACCACTAGCTCATATCTTCTGTTAATGAGATCAATCAATCTAATACATATTTAATAGATTAGCAAGTTTGTATCTCTCTCCTCATTCTGAGGCTCTCTGCTGATGGCTATGCTCTTAATAAATCTAAAGTGGGAGAATACAACATAATTACTTTCCTTAACATTTCAGATGCTACTACACAGATACTACCACACACATTTTCATAGGATTTGGTAATTATACTATGAAAGAATGAAAATTGTTTTCAAAACAAATCACAAATACTTGACTATAAATGAAATATATATGAATATATTCCTGCCTCCCAATGTTCTTCATGAAAGAATGTAACAAATACCATTTTAGACCTAGGGATCTCATACCACCCTCAGCAGTTAAACTCTGAAGTACTGCATGAGAAAACAAAAAATTCTCTCTAAAGTACTGCTGAAAACATTGTTATGGAGCATTTCACCACCACACAAAATTCTGTTTCATGTCTCAGCTTACTTCCTCAATTATAACATAAGCATATATACAATAGCATGCTTTTGTATGCATGATATCAACAGGGAAGTAAGGGTGGTGAAAGGGAGGAGTCGTCTTACAGGGACATATTGAGGCTATGAGCAAAGCTTTGTGAGGAACCTCTCTCTGGACTAACAGAGGACATGCTGGGGTCATATTTCACCAGCACAGGTGAGCAGGAAATCTGGAACTGGAGCAGGATGTGGTACAGGGGAGCAGCAGGGCAATCTTGTGTGTTATGCAGTGAGACTATGAGATTGTAGAAGCAAATAATGATACCTGGTAAGCGATAGCGACCCCTCCAGTGTCAGCTGTATTCTCCAACAGTGTGAAGGTGCCATTGACATTAAAGCTGTAGCTTTCATACTGTTCAACCAAGCAGTCTATAGATCTTTGTAGTGCACTCCTGTTGCATGCAGGACAGCCCTCAGGCAACACTGTGGGGGGAAAAAAGCCCTAGAAGTAAAGCTATTTATGGCATTCACCTGTGTTCCTCATATTAATCACTGATTCTTCCTAGAAGCCAGCATGGACAGAAATATGTTTTCCTTAAGTTCATCTACCTTAATAATATATTGTATATATTGATGTAAAGACTAGGATTTCAGATCCTCTAAGGGGAAGTACCAGTGGGACCTAGAAGAGAAAATTAAAACACCACAGCCAGTACCCACCATAACCATAGAATGAGTGAAGAATTTCATGTGCCATGAAGACCCCGATGGCTCCAAAATTCACAGCGCTGAAAAATAAAGATAAAAAGAGTGTTTTTGGAAAGAAAACAAGGGCAGAGGAACATTCTTTATAGCCTCTGAGCACAACTCTGTGCTACACAGGAGCGTTCTGCTTTGGGACCACACCAAACCATTTTCTATGTATTGCCACTCAGGCGTGTACACGTGAAAATACAAGTGAAAATTATCCTTATGCTTAAAATTGTACTATAGGCTTATTTTAAAGTATTTCTCACTAATAAGCCATCGTAACAATGAAGAGTCTATGAATGAAATTCTGCCTTTATTAGCTGTAATGACAGGTGTTGTTGTTGATACATGTTCTTTATTGAACCTCTACTGTCTGAACTGCTGCAAAAACAGCAACTACAATGTGACCATACAAAAGCAGGATGTTTGGAGAAGCAATCTTGCAACTTTTGTCTAGTGAGAAAGGATACATAAAATTGGAAAGGCAAATTCAAATCATGGTGTTTTGACTGCAATTACTCTGGTCTAGCATTGGCAATCTTGCTACAAGCAAGATTGTCCTAGAAACCTCCAGTAGTTCTTTTCAAATGGAATTTCTATGGTTCTATGCAATGAATTTACAGATACTCTTACAAGGTAGAGAGCATCAAAATGCATTTCCATTATATGAAATTTTGGGCTTGTTCTTTCTTCCCATGCACTGATTAACACTACTGAAGCATGAAATTTTCATTATTCCATCACTGGGAATTTGGTAGGAGCTCTATAGCTGATAATTTATAAGTTTTACCCAGAGAAGCTGTGGATGCCCCACCCTTGGGAGTGTTCAGGGCCAGGTTGGATGGAGCTCTGAGCAACCTGGTCTAATGGATGGTGTCCCTGCCCATGGCAGGGGGGTTGTACTCTATAGATGATCTTTAAAGGTTTCTTCCAACCCAAAACTTTTCACAATTCTATGATTCCATAACAATTGTACTGATTTCCTGAGTTCTTATTTTAAAAATTATCCTCACAGTCACCTGAATTGACTTTTACCAGTAAAGTTTAAAATCTGGAGCATCATCTGAGAAAATGCTATTATACCAACTCACCAAAAGGTGATCAAGTTTTACTTAGCAATCTACTCAACTGAGGTGACAGTCAGAAAAATGTACTTTACTAACACTGAATACAAAAGGAATAAGAAGACGCAGACATTTTTTTCACAGTGAAAGAATATAGTCACAGCCCATGCCACTGGAAAAAAAAAGAAAATAATTTCTTTTCTACTACTCTTTTGAGATGTCCTTTTCTTCATACTGTAATAAATTAATTAAATACTGCAAGCAGTAGAAGATCATCATCAAGAAAATAATTACTTTTAACTGAAACATGTTTCTTTTGAACTTCAGCCTCTTGTCACAATGTGAGCTTACTTTTCAGTACGATGGTATTAAGACAAGTATCTATTCACTATATGCAAAAAGGACATAGAATTGTATGTTTACAGTCAACTGTTTGGAGCGCTTTTATTATCAGAAAAAATATTGCTTAAGAGATCTGTTCCATATAATGAAAGAACAGAACTAGAGGAGTATGGTCTAGGGAAGTATTGTTATTGCAAGGGAAAACCCAGAGTTAAAAATCTATTTGCTTAGTAGAAAGGGTTTCTTAAAAAAAAAATAAAAAAATGAGAGAAGAACTGTGATACATTTGAAAAAGACTTCTGTCAAGAAGTTGATGTGTGAGACTCCTATTTTCTCTGGGTTAGATTTCAGGAATCCTTGGAATTTAGAAAATGAGAGGCAAAGGTGAAATGTCTTCTTTACAGTTAACCTACACGTGACTTCTGCCTCTTTGCTCTGGAGTAATATCTTTGTATTAGTTCAGTTTCACCTAGATTCCGATTTTGCTTCAGCAGGTCAATGATTACTCTCTCTCAGAATGTGTCAAGCAGTATCCAACTGGCTTTAGAGAAAGCTGTGTTTCCCCCCCTTTCCTGTGACTTTCTAGGATGCAGTAAGAAAAAGAAATTAGAGACAGCCTGCTAAGACTCCTCCTGGAAGCATGGTGCAGCCCAGGGACTACATTCAGCTTGCACCTCTGAAGCCCCCTCCATACCTGGGAAACTCCATGTGGAAAAAAGGACTGCGGAACATTCCAGCCGGAAGGACCACCATGTGGTCTGTCATTGAATAGTAGGAATGCACGCTCCAGGGGTGCACATGCCAGCTAGAAGCAAAACAAGAGAAATTAGAGAATGTATTATCCTCATCTCCATATTTCACACTTTGATCCTTTCCTTCACTGAGCTTGCAAAAACAGTTCAACTGTTCATACAGCACCAGCAAATGATGAAATTCATATTATCTAGAATTACAGGTGTTTGAAATAAATCTTTGCTTGTTTACAGATGGTCAGAACTAATAGCTTAGTTTTCAAAGACATGAAGGGATTCTCCCTCACAGTTTCCCTGTCAAGTAAATAAGGATTAGTATCTTCTTGTGAAGTCCTGCATAGAATACTCTGCAGGAGGTGTAAGGTGGTGTCTGTATGTCAGTGCTGCCTTCCTTCTGAAGCATCCTATGTCCTGCTTTTGAGGTGACTCCACCAGCATTCCTGTTGTGACAGTGCTTTGCTCTTGGCTTTGTTAGGAAGTCCAGGAGAATCAGCTATCCCCCTTAATTAAGGGTGCATGGTCAAAAAAGTGGGTTTTTTTAAGGGGTCTGGTGCTCTCTTCACAATGATGGAGTACTTTGGTAGCATTGCTCAGGCTCAATGCAGGACAGATTGTCAGATTCAAGGTTTCTTTAAAGCGGATGCAGAGATGCAGACTTGCAGCAACATTCAGAACTGGCGAATCCACAGTCAGAGGTACTGAATCCAATTCTGCTCACTGGCCCTCACCTACCCTTCCTTCTTTTCCACAGTAAAAGAGAGATATAGACGTACAGTTATCACAGTTCTGAGTGACCTGCTCTAACTAATCCTGCTTTGAGCAGGAGGATTGGACTAGGTGATCTCCACAGATTCCTTCCAACCTCAGCTGGTTCACAAGTATGTGATTCTTTTATAATTTTCAGATCACTATCTGACTTACTTTTTCTGTGGGTAATGCTGAAGGAGCTTCAGGTAGGAATTTTCCCTCAGTACTTTCAAACAAGCCACCACATTGAGGAAAAAAGTATCTTCGTTTATCTCCAGCTGAGGGGAGAGACAGGGAATGTGACTGTCATAGGGCATAAGCAAGGAATTAACTGAACAATTGAGAAAATGAAAAAATGAGAAAAAGAAAAGTCACAAGGATCAAAAAACGGTTAATCAAAAGAGAAACCAATGGGATACTTGTTTGTTTTTTTTTTCTCTCTCAGTTCTAAAGACCTTCAATTTAAGATATGACAGGAATGTTATCTGAAGGCCAAACAGAATATACAAACTGGTAAAAAATTACTTCCATCAGGCCAGCCACTCTAAATAGGAGACAGTATAGGTAACAATACAGAAGAACAGATAAAGGTTCTCTGGTCCCATATGCTCCCAAAAAATGAGCAATAGGAAATGTGCTCCAGAGGTCGTAGCCTCTTTTGTAAGCAAACAGGATAGCAGTTGATACAGGTAAACTGCCAGTAATGAGGCAGGTATGTTTACATTATATAGCTCACATTCTGGTATTCCAGGTTCACTTTGTCAGTCTGGAGTATGTGAGCTGGATAACCAATCTCCACTTGTAGTTTGGATACCTAAAATAATAACAAACAAACATAAATTGATCCTATTGATCAATAGGAGGCTTTACATTCTGCAAATCCTTTAAAAGGCTATTTCTAACCAATGTAAGCATGATCTGAGAGTCAGCCCTTCAAAAGAACAACCACTCTGTTTCAAGAAGACATCTCGTCCTGCTTCTCTTGCTTTCTCAACTCTTCGATGGGAGGCCTAATTGTTCTATTGTTCTATTTGTTTCTAAGTGTTCTAATTGTTCTATTCTTTTTCTTTGTATTGTCTTCTGCCATTCAGCTTTTTGGCTTTTAACATTCTGAGATGTATAAAATTGAATTGTATCTCAAAAAAAAAAATTCAGAGTATTCATGGACAGACAAAAACTGAGACTCTCTATGCCTACATATCAGTGTATGTAGCCACGCATGCTGGCACTTACAAAACCTCCAGTAGGTTTTTTCACCTTCAATTTTTAGTATGAATATGATATCTATCTAAGGCTGTGTGGCTGTAGAAGCAGTTAGGAATACATAAAGGTGCAGGTCTCTTCCATTCCTTCTCCAAAGGCTTCCAGGGAAAGGAAAGCCTCAGCAATTTCTGCCTTCTGCACGCACCAAGGCTTTAGCATTTTGGCGAGTCTGTTCATCCATCCACTCCACCTGATCGAGGCGGTCACAGAGGGCATCTTGGATCACAGAGAACATCTGCTCAGCCTGCCATGGAGAAAAGAAGACATGGTCACAACTGCACAAAAACATTGCTCACTCTTAGCTAACATCTTCCCATGTTCTAGCAATTCAACCACAGAATAACTGGGGAAAAATTACTTTTTTTGTGTGTGTGTGATGAAAAAATTTCAGTTTCTAGAGTGATTTAGTCTTAAAGTTATTTGGCATCCAGTTTTTCCTCACATGGCTCACCATTCTCTCCCACATACCTTTTCATCTGTCCTCTCACAGTAAGTAGGAGGGAGACAATTCCTTCTCATTCAATAATGAAAAATTTCCCTCTTTTTGAACAAAATGAAAATTCAGTATCCACAAGTATTTCTTGCTGGTGTCTCCCTTTCCAAAATTATGCCAATCTGAGTCAACCCTTCTCAAAATTATGTTTTATTCATTAATATTTATGCCTCACTACATGTAGTCTTGGTTCTCTCATTAGCTTTTCTTGGTGTTATTTACTCTTGTCACCTTATAAACTTCCAACTCTTTACTAAAACTGGTGCTACACTAACTTTCCTCGAAAGAAAAAGGAACTCTGACCATCACAGGAGGAAAGAAAAAGAAATCTTTTCCACACTACAGTCAGGTCTTCTTTTTACTGTGGATTCACACAGAATGTTTTCATATGATTGCTTAGTGTCATTGCAATTGAAAATCTTATTGAGATATATCACATTGGTGATGGATACTGTTAACACTAACTGCTATTCCAGGGAGCACACAGAGATTGCATGCATTTGTAGGGCTGTCATAGCTATTGGTGCTGCACATATGACTTTTCTAACAGTTGAGACAAAGATAATAGATGGTATTTAGCAATGATTATTCTAGGATGACACCAATGTCTTGTTCTGACATATTCCCAAAAAAGTAGGGGAAGTACATTAGCAGAGGAACAAAAGGTAAGAAACCTACAGATGATTTTGCTGCCTTGATGTAGTCTTAAGGTCTCATGTCAGAAAAAGAAAGAGGTGAAACTGAACTCTGATTGAGGGTTAAGATGATGAATACCTACAAATTTCTTGGTCTGCTCAGGAAAAATTTCTTGCACAATCATCTTTCCTAGAACTGGGTCAAAGAAAGAGCTGGTATCACTCAAGCACTTCCTCCAGCGCTCAGCTGGGATCTGTAGGAACAAAGAAGTAGAGACACATGAGAGTGAGGACAAAGAACTAGGAAATCAGCAAAATTATATGTAGAAGTGTGGACAGTAGCATTGTCTAAAAATTACATCAGTGAATAAGTAATGTAGTTCTATTTAAGCTACTGCAGTAAACATTTCTAGTAAAACATTTATTTCCTTATGATTTACTCCACTTACTTTACTTCAGGATGCAGATTTGTATGTTAGCAGAGAAAAAGCTGTAGAAGGAAGGTGACCATCTATACATTTTTCCCTACTCCATGATACAGTATTCTCAGTTCTCTAAACTTTTGAGTGTCATGTCTACTCACACATTTCTTTAGAGAAAAAAGAAGCACTTAATGCCCACGGGAGAGTAGTTTTTTCTCCCCAAATCTAAGAAACTCCATCCATCTAAGGTATCAAGAGAACATTCAGAAGGCATGACCTGCAGTGTTCAGCTGCTGGGGAGGCTGAAGAAGCTGATAAAAGGCTAACTTACCATTCTAGATCCCATTTTTCCATAAAGGATCTTATACAGCTCCAGGCGTGCATCTTGGAATTGACTGTCAAGGGCTGGGGAGAGATTCCCAACCAGACAAACAATCATATAAACGTGAAGGACCCTGTAGACAGAAGATTGAAGGCTGGTCACCATAAACACAGAAGCGAGGCAAGTGTCAGAGGAGTAACTTGAGGTAGAGAAATCCTAGGAACCTGAACAATGACAACAAAGTACTTTGAATGTAATACAACTGGGGCTATCAAAGGAGGGTGATTGACAAGAGTCAACTAAAGAAACTCCCCAAAACACTACGGAGACTTACGGGTAACTCCCTGCTGAGGCACAGGATTCTTTATGGGAAGTTGGAGAAGGATACTTTTTAGGAGTGGATGAAACACAGAATATTATGGGAGGTCTTTGATATTACGTAAGATTTATGATGGCATGTTTATGGGAAGGACCAAAGGCAGGGAAAGGGAAAGATCATAGTGGATTGGGAGGATATATGTGGGAAAATGGAGAGGAAAGCCAGTAAGAGGGAATGGTTGAATGTCAACTTGTGCTTGCCAGGGTGTCTGCCTGACTGAGCCCTGCACATGGTAACCAGCATAACAGGAGGTAATATCCTCCTATCTTATTAAATGCTATTGTTAACTAACATTATACTCACTGTGTGTGAAGATGGAACTGAATGCTGGAGAGATGACAAGTCTGAGAGTTGACTACTGGAGGGACTTTGGATCCAGCTAGCTTCTGGAGAGAGCAGCAGTCTGAGAGCTGGCTATTGGAAATACTAGTGGTTGGGAGCAGCTACTGAAAAGACCTGATAGTATAGGTGTATTTGTAACAGGAAGACGCCAGAGTACCAGCAACCAAAGCAGAGCTGCAAGACTCAGGGACTCATCTATTCATGTGATATATCCAAGTGGACACCAAGAGATCTTGGCCAGCTTCTTGACAAACTGAATACCCAAAATCAGCTACTGGAGTGAGTCACATCATGTGTGTGCACACATATTTCACTAGTATAGACCAATCCTGATCAGCTGCAGCTGAGAAATAAGATCAGTCTGAGTTCATGTTGGTACGAGTGCTATGGGTGGATGGGTGCCAGTCAAGACACTGTGTTCCTTCTCTGTGTGACACACATAAACATATTATTTATACATGTGTCCGTACATGGTGTATGCATATGCAAACCTATTGGGAATATATGCTAAGCCATAGCACTGGCCAAACCTGTGGATATAAAGCCACAGCAGCCTTGCAATTGTTAAGACTACTGGATTCAGCAGCCTCTAACACAGCAACCTCTAAACTTCTGGTATTTGAAGAAAATATTTCTTGGGGTATGAACAACTGCAACCATAGATATTGACTCTTACCTTCCCTTGTGCCACTTCTCGATGAGCTGTGACATGTTGCTTAAGTAATCCATGTCATGCACTGCAATTGGCTGAGAGAGGTTCATTGGCACAGACTGAAAGACGGCCTTGAGACATGCCAGCCAGTCAATAGCGGGTGCCTTCTCCTGCAAGTAAAACAAAGCTTACATGCTGAACTATGAATCTAAACTGGCTCACAAGAAATAACAGGGAAACAAAGATAGTCTTCAGAATACTGTTAAGAGATATTTTCAGAAATTTAAATTGTTTTTATAAAGTACATCTTGAAGAGAAGAATTTATTTTTTTTTAAAGGGAATTAGGACTGGGGAGGGGAGAGAGTTGTGGGCCTGATAAGACTCTGTCAGTTAAAGACCATAAGTTACTGGGTTATGTAAAGCTCACAGGCTCCAAGTGTAATTTTCAAGACAATGGCATTTAAACACAGAGCTTCATATCTCTTTTGATCTGGATCTTCAGAATGAAGATAAGAATGTCACATGTAACTGTGTTACTCAAGCTTTAAGGCATGGATACCTGTAGCTCCCTAATGGTAGTGCGAAAGAACAGCATCCCCCTCTGCTGTCTTTTCTGCAGTGGAGTTACAAATTTCTGGAGGTTAGAGATGAAGGACAAGGTCAGGGAAAAGGAATCAGGGGGACCATCCTCTGTCCTTCCAAGTAGGACCCCCAGTTTCTTCAAATATGAAAGATACACACGGAGAACCTGCAATACAGAGCATATGACCAATGGAAGGTACACGACTGAAATTAGTCACTCCATCCATCCATCCATCCATCCATCCATCCATCTTGACTGTATAAACTTCAATCTTTCAAAACTACTGCAGACCCATTCCATCCCTAAAACTGTCTTCTTGCTGCAACATCCTTATGTAATTATTCTTGTAGAATACACTTGCCAAGTACAGCTCCTCTCTCAATGAGGAACACTGAACTCCCAAAAGATTATTTTTCTCACAGCTCACAATTACTTCAAATACTAGAATAACTTTAGAGATGTTGGCCTGCCATCTCTGGTGTCAGAGAAGAGAAATTCAGTGATATAATAAGCCAGAACTGTAATGGAGAGAAAATGTCAACTTCTTGTTTCTATTTTCATGAGTTTTCAGAGGAATGCTTGTGATGGCTCAGGGTTTTTTTTTTTGAGGACTTTTCTGAAAGACTCAGATTGAGAAACTGACATAACTCAGGTTTTATGAAGTTCAAAAATGACGAAGTTCATTTTGTTACAATGGCCAAAAGTCAAAGAAATTGTTCTCCCAACATATGTTCATATGAACATATGTTCAAGCACTTTAAAATAAGCTTAAAAATGATAGCTTTTCCTCTCTACAATACACAGATTTTGTTATAAAGCCTTATTTATGACAAAAACATTTTTTTAAAAATCATTCATTCAAGGCAAAAACTAAAAGGAAGCCCAGGTTCAGACTACTTTGCAAACAGAAATTTAAATTATAACACTAGGTTTCTACACTCTAAGTTTTAAACCTGATATCTAAAATGCGTTACATGTTACAATCTATCCTTTGGAAAATGTGAGTTTAGTAAAGAATTCTTTCTGTAGGCATTTTCAGAGGTCACTGACCGTAACCCATGGAAACACTCTGAACCAGGAGGCAATTCAAGGAGATCCCTGCATCAAATAGCTATTTTTACCTTTCTTCAGCCTCTGATATGTTACCTCAAGATAATTTTTCTCTTTGAATTCACTCTCAAGTGGAATATCAAACTCAGGATGGTCAATCTGCAAAAAGGAGTAAAGAAAAAAATTATTTTTCAGAAACAATGCAAATGTGAGGATCTTTTGGTAATTTTTGTATCATGGAATTTAAAATGCTATAAACTTGCTTTTACTTTTTGAAAATGTTTGCTAAGTTCTTCAGAGGAGGACACAGGCTTAACTTGAGCAAGCCTTGCTGACTCTTTACTTACAGTGCTTCCTTGATAATGCACTTTCTTTAGCACACTCACCTGAATAATATTGGTCTTGGGGTCAAAAGGACTAGGTCCCACATGGACTCTAAAAAATGGAAAGGTGCTGTATCTGCTCATGAGAATCTGAAGAGTTTCATTAAAATCTTTTGTTTCCCCCACACCTGTCTTTTGCCATCCACCAACCTAGAGAAAGACAGAAATGCTGCAACTGAGAAAAAACTGGTTGGATCTGTATTTACAATTTTTTTTTTTTTTTTTTTTTTTTTTTTACACCTATAAGCTCCATCATTCTGATAGCTGAAAAGCAATAGAGCAAAAAGCACCAGGGGAAACTCATGAAGTGGTCTACATACCCTGCTGGCTTTAAAATGACCTGACACTTTCCTTTAAGCAAAGCAATGAACTGCAAAATGACACAAGGAAAATGAATTGTAATTAGCAACAGAGTAAGGTGTGCAGGAAAAAATGCTGGATAAGCAGGAGACAAGAAAATATGTCTCATTTTTCTAAAGCCATCCCAAAGGACAAACACTGTAATCAGTGATTATAGGTCCCACCTCCCTGACAAGCAGATTCACAGGTGGGCCTGTAGTCACTGTTCCTTTTTCTGGAAGGTTCTACATCCTCTTCTGACACAGGGCATGAATGCTCTTTGCTGGAAGAAAGATGTCCAGCCCTCCCTGGCACCAAGAGGAGTTTCCCAGAATGGAAAGAGAGGGATTTTCTCCTTTAAACAAGCTGTCCTGGAAGCCTTGACTACTGAATGATCATCTGGTTTTAGACACAACAATTTCACACATTTGCAAGATGCTCCCCAATCTGTAAGTCAGATCCTACTGAAGCAAACTTCTGAGATTAAGCATGAACTCTCTTTGTAGACCTGCTGTTTTTTTCCCATCCTTAATATATAAGGTTATAAGGAGAGATTCAGGTAGCTGATGTCAGAAAATCAGTTCTTGAAACACCATTTAAAGCTAGAAGATTTATCACTTAGCAGTTGTGTTGTGAACCATGACTATGGTCAGGTTCTAGAAAAGTTACATCACGTAGGACTATATGACCCCATCTGCCCACTTCTCCCTGAAGTAATTCTCTTCCTGAGGGAGAGGAAATAGCACATTCACCTGATTTAGGAGGTCCTTCAATGGTTGAGCTCCTTGGGATTCTATTCGTTCAGTATCCATGCAGGAACGATAAAACTGCATTGCTTTCTCCTTGGCTGAGCCTCTTACCCCAGATTGTGGACTTTCTGAGGAAAAAGGTAGATGTAAAATTTTCAATAAAAGCAATAAAAAACATAAGTTGGGACAGTATTAGAGCAGAGAACAGTTTTAAGAAAATACTGTGCTTTGATTCAGAACATTCTAACAAATACATCCACATTTCTCACAGTGATCCAAGGCAAGGGACCGACTAGTGCCATGACTCTTCCTGAGGCCAAATATGTGAATTTCTTTGCATGGAAAAAGGAGCACAACAGGAAGTAGGTGCATATCTAGGCTTCAGTCCCCCATGGAGACAGGACACATCACCAGAGTGCACATTCAGACTAGTGCAGCAACAATGTCCTACTTTGACAAGGTAACAGGAAAATGGTTTGGGTAACAGGAAAATGGGTTGGGTTGCTGTCAGAATTTTAAAGCATGACTTTCATCTGTTACACTTGGCAAGAGGAACTAAAATATTTAAAATGCATCTACTGTAACATGACATGCTCAAAAAATAAATCTGTACCTGTAATGATAGGAGAATGAAGAGAGAGGACTCAGTCCCTGTTAGGAATGACTGTGCTCTCAGTCACTACTATTGCCAGCTCTGACTGAGGCAGATGCAAAAGGTAACACAGCAATCATCTGTCCCTACCTAAAAGCCTTTTCAGGATCAACTGGTTTTCTTCCAACAACACATCAAATACATTTAGTGATACTTCTCTGGTTCTGCTTGACTGTTTGCCTTCCCATCTGCCACAGGCATATTTGTAGAAGTTCTCACAGGGGTTTACAGTGTCATTCCTAGAATTCAGAAGTCTTTCCAACAGTGCAAGATCTGACTCAGCATCACAGGATCCTGAAGAGGAAGTAAATAAGAGAGAACTGAGAAGTGAGAGTGGAGAGTGAGAATAACTCCAAACAAAAATCTTTTAGGGGATATTTACCCCAAAAGACTATTTTTGGTACAAGCTCCTTTGCATGCAGTGTTGAATTCCTTGTAAGGTATTGCTGAATATGGAGGAAGTGTGTTCTCTCTTTCACATCCCAAGAAGATGTCCTCTGTTTGTACTATCTAGGCAGCCACAGGTTGGATTACTCTGCCTTCTCAGCATCTTTCCTCTGAATCAGCCAAATTTGGCCACATGATAAACAAGAAGCAACTGATGGTGTCAATACATGATGGAAGAGAAGGACATAGCAAAGAGAAAGTAATGGGCTAAGATTAAAACATGTTTTTTTCAAACATGAGAAATATTTCTCAGCAATGACATTTGTCAAAAGAGAATAAGGACGTTCTAGAATATCCTGTTTTAATCTATAATTTTCTTTTTTTAAACTGTTTCAAATCACTATGTATACATTGTCATTTTAGTTCAGTATCTCATATCAACATCAGATTAGATCAATTATTTACTGAAATAATCCACCTGTAAATCAAGGTAAGATTTCCTGTAGTATGGTTTCAAAGCTGACATGGGAGAAGCTAGGCAGAGTGGAAATGGACTAAATCTAAACAGTTTTTCCTTGGTCTCTGCAGTGAACCATCTCCAACATATAACAAGAGCTGAAGAAAAAAGCTACATAAAGATTCAACAGTGCTTATTTTGGGGTAGGGAATGTCTGTGTCCACCAATATAAATGCACCTTCTGTATTGAGCTTTCTATATGCAGAGACATTCACATGGACCATTCTTCAGATAGTTCTTTAGCAAATTTGGAAGGCAAATTAATGTTTCTGGTCTATAATCACAGCTTCTCCGTTAGCAAGAAATTCTGACTTTTGCTTTTACTCTATGACTGCACGGATCTGTGGTAGAAAACCAAGACTAGATTTAAGTCAAAGATAGAAAGGCAAAGGAAGAGCTCCAGTTTCATATTCAGTTCAGTTTCTTGACTACAGAGAGAGCAGAACACATTGATGAGCTACAAGACTATATAATGCTGTTCTACCCCAAAATTGGGCTGAGGCATATTAAATCGTAAGCAGAGGAGGACAGATGTGGAGGACCTCAAGGAAGAGGTAGAAAAATGTACCTTTTTTATAAAAGGTGTTATGATTCCTGGAGATTCTGAAAGTCTGGTTCTTAATACTGATGTTAAGCTTAAATCACAGTGGAGACGGGTAAGAGAGAAAAGAATCTTAAAAATGGGGTGGATGAGGAAGAATGGAAAAGGATATCTCATATTATACCTAGAGCACAAGTCATCATGAGGTAGGTGATAAGCAATGTAAAGCCAAGGAGAGTACTGAGAAGAAGTGCACATAGAAGTAGGCTTTTCTCCTGAAGGCATCGTTCTTTCTCTGCACCTGTTCTCAGCTCCTGGTCACAGGTCTGAAGAGACAGAAAAAATGAAGAAAGAAAAATTCTTATTAAGGTTAGCACTAATAACATACTCCATTTCCCACCTAATCTACTAGAAAACTACAAGACTAGTGCCAAAACATCAATAGTCATTCAAATAATCTGTACTCCCATAGGCTTTCTCACTTTCTTCATTTCCCTGTTTTTTGATACTTCCTGAAGATATCAAAGCCTTTTTGAGCCTATAAAGCTAATAATAGGATGGCTTCAGGACTGATAGAGATCTTTATTCTGCCAGTCTGGCAATCTGAGCACTAATTTCAGATCTCTCCTCAAGAAATAAAGTACTGCATCCTAAGCCCTCTAGTCCAATTCAGGTGAAAGAAAAGATTTTTTCTATTCTGCAAACTGGAGTAAGCTGTAAATCGCTGAGAAGATCTTATATAGAGACAGGTTTTATCTCCCTTAAATTTACTTTTGTTCATAATCTAGGTGTGTCTTTTTAGTCCGTGGAACAGGCTAGGGACCTAATGAGTACACCTTCTGTTTTAGTTATCTGTTTTAGGATGAGCTGAAGCATTCTCTGGAGTTATTTGTCCTTTTCTCTGTTGGCTGCAAAGGAAGCTAGATGATATCATAGGATACACCCCTAATATCTACCTGGATATAGTTAGGTAAGATGGCATTTTCTCTTCTTCTGCATACTTTGATGTACATAAGACTGGAAAACAGCAGTTTATGAAAGAACAGACACAGGAATGCATGCTGGTAATATATGAGGAAAGGGAAAGAACTGAAAAAAAAAAAGAAAAGTGGAATGACAGAATAAGAGTATAGAGTAAGAAAAGGGAGGCAGACAGGAGAAAAAACCAAGAAAATGGAAAACCTCAGCTGTAGCAAACAAGGAAAAAAGTGACAGCTGATGGAAGTGCTACTGGGAGAATCCTACATGTCGCTGTCAGGGCCTGGCCTGTACTGTCCCCACAGGCTCAAGTTTTATCTCCCTGTTCTATCCTGGTGCTTTGATAAAAGAAATCTCTTCTTGAGAAACCTTATCAGGCCTTGAAATTCTTTGAGGAAAGGCAAGAAGGCACCTTAGTGCACGCGCCCACTTCTTCGCTTGGCCATTTGCAGCTCTCCTGTGTGGTCTCCATCTGAGCTCTGCTGCAATGGCAGCCATGCCTTTGTCTGGAATGGCATCCCATCCATCTGGATCCTGACCATCACCTACATTCTGATTCTGCAGGTTTGCTCTTGGACCTGCCTCCTCACAAGGGACTCACTTGGCAATCTACACTCTTGTTTGACCCTGGGCACTGTCACCAGGCCTACCTTACAGCCCTCATGCCCATACTGGGGGCCTTGCTCCTTAAGTCATTGCTTCTTGCCTGCCTTCTCATGACTCTCAGGTCCCAGATTGTCATCTCTCTTCTGCCTTTGCTGCTCCCTTACATGCAGCACACTTGGTATCTGTGTTCTTTGACACAAAACTAGGAAACAGAGATCTTGACAAAAATCACAAGAAATGGAGCAAAATCTTACAGGAATGAGTTATGTCACAGTATATGTCCCTTCACCTAAGGAAACATTAAGGAAATCAATGAGTCTGCTGTTAATCATCTGGACTAATACACTATGTACAACTTCTGCACAAAAACATTAACAGAAAACAAAAATAAGTGATAAAAAAACAGACCTCATAATTTTATAATCTTTCAAACGTGCATTTTATTCAATCTTGAATAAAAGCCTCTGAAAGGCTTACTCAACTCCTGGAGATTACTAACAAGAGCTGAGTGCCTAATGCTTTTCTCCTTTAAAATCCTATTCTTCTAACTTCTTCAGGCAGGATACAGAATAACCGAATGAAGAGCAAGTGACATACAAGTGACATTAGAAGATACAGAACATGATCATACTGGCAAAGTACAGTGTACAAACTATAGAGGAGGAAATCCAAATTCCTTTCATAACTGTAGCAAAACACTTGTTTTACTCCTAGAGTAAGACAGTAAGTGTCACAACAGTATGGCAGGGAAGTGAGTGAAAGAAAATTAGTTTAGCTGATAAAGGAAATAGAAAAACTATTCTTTGGCATGCAAGCCTTCATCTCTCACCATTTAGGAAAGAGTAAATGATTTATATTCACAGTTCTTCTGACTTCTCTGTTGCAATGTTTTCACATGGAAAATCTGGCCTATTCCTACCATGAAATAATAAGAATTTTCCAATTATTTGGTTTAATGTTACCAGAACACATCAGTGTCTCTCTTTTGAGTAGCAAATGGCATGATTGTGGAGATACTAACAAGAAACTGGTATTTCAAGCTGTCGGTGCAATTTCTTATGAATTTTTGGTTTACAGTCAGCCTATTTTTTTATTTTGAAATGCAAAATGCATCAAATAATGGATTTTTAAAAATCTCTAAGAGAAACAGCACTGCCCACCTCAAATCTCCATTGTGAAACAACTAGAGAAGTACCTGGCTGAGAGCAGCATGCCCAAAATAATAACATAGCACAAAAGAAATGACAGGGGAGTGGAAATTGGTTGTGGATCTCTATGTAGAAACTGGATTATGGTCTGTGTTATATGAACCATAAGCATAAAAATTGTTCTTCAAACATTTCAATTTCCATAATAAACGCCTTTCTAATTTTGCCTCTGCAACAGGGGTAGGATTTGAGAGAAATTGTGGACCTACATAAAGAGAGAAAAAAGAAGAGGGCAGGCATATTTAGTTCTTTACGTCTTTTTCAGGACAACAGCTTAAACAATTCTAGACAGACTAATACCTGTTTTTTCAGTACTCTTACACAAACACTGACCAAGGCAAAATCCCTGTCAGACTCTTGATCTAGAATGAACTTCACTTTTATGCCACAATGGATTAAGTGGTTCATAGGCACTAAAATACAGACCCCTCCCTAAGCCAGTAATTCTTGGCCAAGGCAGAAGTGTAGATTTAACTAGATGGACCCAGAGGTGGCATACCAACACTTTCAGGGCACAGAGTGCAGGAACCTTACATAGCTTATAGGAAGCAGCACTTTCTTGTGGTATGTTTTGAGACATTGCTTCATCCAGCATGCTCCATGTAAAGATACAAGTGAATGGTTTGAACAAGCCAGTGGAAAAGGATGAAAAGACTTAAACCTCTGATAGGGTTTTTCCTTACAGGTCTCACTTATGGGTGAGAAGAATAATCAGTATTAGCATAAAGGTGAGTGCAATTTCCAGTATAGTTTCAGTTCTTTCATGTCAGATGCTCAAATTTAAATGGCTTCACTAGAGCTAAGTGAGAACAAATGATCGTAAAATCCTTGAAAGATTAATTCTAATTGTTGTAAATTATAAAAATTTGTAACTTTAAATTAATATATTATATTTATGATCTTATTCAAATGCAAGCATGACTTAGGATAGCAGAATCATGACAAATACTGTTATCACTAAAGCAAGAACTGTTTGATATAACTAAGTCAGCCAAAGAATTTGATTTTCCTTCAGCATCTCCCTCATTCTGTTTGTGAGCTGTTCCTGAGTTCTGAAGGGAGGTTGAAGTTAATCTGCCTGCTTCTTCCTCACCTTGAATTTTCACAGTGCTTCATGCTATTACAGAAAAAGAAGCAACTAACTTTCATGAAAATAAATTAAAATAAAGGGATCAAAGGAGGAGAGAACTGAAGTTTTATTAATAACTATTTATGAGATAATTTAGAAGTATTATTTTTCAGCTAGTTGATTATTCATGAATTACTGACTTTGGCTGTTACCCAAATAATGTTTATCACATTACTCACATGGATGGCATATTTTCAGACTAATGCCCCAATATCACAAAAACCTTCATTTTCTTAAATTTATCTTTTGTCAGCAAATTATTTAAGCACATAAATTGAGCTCATTAAATGCCATTTGAGAAACATTTTAGCCTGTGTTTGAAATAGAGTACCTGCTCACATGAAATATGAAACAGAAAGGTTGCTGAATTATATGCTGGAGTACTAAAATTGTAAAACAAAACCATAGACAACAACTAAAATTATGATTATGGTTTTATCTTCATCACACAGAAATTTGGGAACGGATATACAAAACAAACATTTCTGCAAATTCAACTATAAAAATGCAGACAAGATAAAGATAAGTGACCATTTGTATTACAGCCACAGTCACACTGAACAGATCTCAATGTAAGAACACATACACATTTCAGTGTTTGTATTATTTAGTAACATAGAACACTACACTTATCTCTGTTGCCCTTGAATGTTTTGTACTTTTTAGCAACCTTGAGCTAACAGTTCAGTTCAGTGCAATTTTTCTGTAAACATGCAATTAAGACTTTGCTAGCTATTTATATAAGACATCAAAGCAGAAAAAGGACACCATGCTACAGGGGAAGCAATTAGGCTCACCATGTCATTCTCACATTCCAAAAACTATGCCTTGCTTATCCACAACTATTTGTGGGGGGAAACTGCACGTTTCTGTGTAAGTACTTTTTTATAATACCTTGCTGAAAAAATGGAGATAGAATAAAGGATGTCATTATTTGTTATTATTATTGTTATTGTTATTATTGTTGCTGTTGTTTTGGTGTTGGTGGTGTTGGTATCATTATTACTACTACTAATAGTTTTATTATTAATATTATTACTTGTTGGTCGGTGCTTCAAACAGTTCTCAGAACGTCCATAAGGGTGACCAACAGGAAGGGCAAGAACCCTTGAATCATCTCACCATATCCCAAATCATTAATCCTGAGACCTTTCTGGATACAAACTGTCAAAACCTCAACTGCCCCAGTCCCCCAAGGCAATAAGCAGTGTAGCTATGAAAGGGGAAGGAGAAGAGAGGTGTGCAGTGAAGGTCCCTCAGCAGACTGCAAGACAGACCCATTTCCTTACCTGTGGAAGAGTGCTCATGCTTGTCACCGAGCGGGCTTTGCTCCTGCAGCTACCACAGCTGTGGACTCTGTTTACTTGGCTGCTATCAGTCTTCTGTGCCCACACACTCTGCTAAGTTCAGAGACAATCTCATCTTCCCAGCTTGACTGTTTGCTGTGGGGAGGAGAAGTGAGAGGAAAAGCTCAGAGACAAACACTCTTAAAGAAAATGGGAGGGAGGGAAATGGTGTTTCTGCAACTCTCCACCCACCTTCTTAACACCTCTGCTTCTCATAAAAGGATCTTTTTTCCCTTCTGTGTCTGTGACCCACCTGCCTTTCTGTCTCTTGGAGCTCCACCGAAATCTTTTTGAACAGAAGTATGTGATTCTCTATCTCCCTGAGCCTCTTCTCAGCTATTTGCTGTTTCTTTTCTCTCCAGCAGCCTCACTATCCTGCCCACCCAACAAGCCTGTTTTGGTCTGATATTCTCCCTGCCACTGGCCTGTTTCAACCTGCTGCTGCCTTGGGGCCCGGAGGCTTCTGCCTATTACTAGATAGCGTGGGCTACGCATCCTAGCGCTCCTCCTCCCACGAGGAAAGGCCAGGGTGCTGACTTGCTTCTTGCTCTCTCTCTCTCTCTCTCTCTCATCTGCATCCTAGTGTCCATTCAAGGGGTGAACACATCTGATTCTCTCTTTCCCACTAAGAGGAATAGAAAAAAAATAAAATAATTAATTACTGATTCTATTTGCATTTGTTCATTGCTTCTCAGGAGATGGCCAGCCTGTGTGTCTTTGCTTATTTAAGGAGGCATAATGGGAAAATTTGGGAGGGAGGTTTCTCTGCTTTGAGGACTGGAAACCTGGATTACTTCTCTGAGACATTAAAAACTGAGTAGGAGAGGGAGGTATTGGGATTTGAGACCTTCTCAAGTGGCAGCTGTGAGCTGAGAGAGGTAGAAGGGACCGGCTTGGAGTCGGCTTCCAAAGTGCTTGAAACAAGCAGAATACCAGGTTGGAACTGTTTGCCTCCACAGGTTGCAAGTCTCTGAGGGGAATATGATATCTTGGTTCGCTAGTCTGAAGATAATTTGGGATCTTCTCAGTTGTTCAGAGCTCCTATCAACCTGATTTTTCCCTATTTCTGTAGTGCTTGCATAATTTAACACTCTACTATCACAACAGATTTCTTATATGGCTGAAACCAGTTACTTATTCCCAGTTGTTTTTAGCATTCAGGTAACTGGTAGCTATATATTTCTATATTTACCAAACAGCTCTAAATACAGTTTAAAATGTCCTTGCATACTGACAAAAAGGTCCCTACTGACCTTTCTTTCCTTTCAGCGTGTCACTTCCCTTCACCTTAACATCAGAATCCATTTTGCAAATACTTCTCGCATAAATTGACTGAGATTGGACTTAATGAAAGTAAAAAACCAGTCTTTTGTTACCCACAATTGAGATGTTACAGTGAAGATATCTTTGTAAACTATTTGGACAAATTTGTTCATGACAATATCCAGTTTATTTATCTGGCTTAACTGCGTCTGAACTCTTCCACCTTCATTATTAGAGCACCTAACAGCTCCCAAGCTCAATGTAACGAAGTTAATTTTACTTCTCTTTTCTCTGTGAACACTATCAAAGTTTTAAAGTTTACCTGGACAAGGTATTTATTGCCTTTTTTGATTATAAAATGGTTATGATAATTTTGAACACAATGTAATTAAAATTAAAGCAAGTAATAAAACCTTGGCTGAAGTATTCACTTTTAAAATTACACTTGAGGGGACAAAAAAAACCCTTAGGTCAGTATACTGGGAGAATATAATTTGCATTAATGTGGTTTCATATACCAATATCTTTTAAACAGGCTCTCTCATCTCCTCTTGATTAAATGAAATGTTACCACATAATTTGGCAAAACATTACATTGATATTGCCACAACACATGGATTGTCCCACACGTGCTAGCTAGAAATTATTTGAAGGTGTATGTAGAGATGATTTTTATCAGACCTTGTAAACTAATCAGGACACATCCTGAAAAGTAGATTGATCACAACTTCATTTCAAGAGTGCATGGGATGTTTCAGGAAAGGAAACCTGAGAAACACCTCTCATTTTCAATGAAGAGCACAGCTCTTTGAATTAGGAATTGTTTCAATGTGCTGTGATGCTGAGAAAGCTGCCTTGCAAGATCTAGTGTGGTGGTGATTATTTCTTCCCCAAAGGCATTACATACCATAGTAACATTATATGTTGGATCTAATAAACATTATTGTTGGATTCTGGATACTGTTGGAAAAGAATGCTCATAGGGAGCATTCTCCTGTAGTGGACATTGGGTTTTGAGTTTGTTAAGTAATTCAGTAGGAAAGTTGAGCTGTTATGGAGAGAATTAAGTTGTTAAAACTTTTATTTACTCCAAAATTTGTGTATCTCTTTGGAAACAATGTGGATTTATTTCACATAGATGCTGCCTCTGTGACTGTGGTCTGAGATATCCAGGCATAAGACATATTTTATCTGAAATTATATGATCCACACTTCAGAAAAATCTGTTCAGCTGTGGTTATTCGCTGTTGCAAAGTAATTCAGACACTGTAGTTATGTGTGTTTTCAAGCAGAGTTTCTTGCATCTGGCAGTGTAAGGACAGAGCATATTTGCATCTGGTAGCAATAAGGCAGTGAAGCATCTTACATTTTCCACATCACCAATTGGATATAGAAGTTTCTTTCAGATTATATGCCACAGGACAATGGCACTTTCTGTGTAAAAGTGACAGTCTGTATATATATTTAAGACTTAAAAAGCTCTGCCTTGGAGGGGATTGCATGATGGCATTGCAAACACTCTTATGGGGTTTTGAATACACAACCTGTAGAGCTTTGGGCATCTTGAGAGCTGAATCTGTGAAGTACTCACGTACACATGAAAATGGTGCTGTTGTTTTTCCTGCTGTCATGTAGGTTTCTTTGAAGACACTTTTATCACCAATAGAAAGCAAAGACAAGAAGTTTCCCTGTAATTTTTTTCTAATTACAGAAGCAGGAAGAGGGGCTTGCGGGAGGGAGGGAGGGAGGGAGGGAGGGCAGGGAGGGAGAAGACGTCACAAGTAATCCTTATCAACTCATTCCCTTCTTATCTTTAAGGCACATATGACAGCTATGCTCCCTTGAGTCCACAAATTAGTAAGAGAACCTCTGGCTTTTTTCTCTGTGACAGATACTTTCACTTCTCTATATGGTGCATTAGATTCTTCCAAATCAAACACTGATCAGCACATTGAAAAAAATATAATGTTTGACATGCCTTCCAGCTGTTACACATAAAAATGTTTAACAGCAATTATCTTTTAGATACATCTTAGAATTAAATAGACATATGATTCAAAGAAATATGAATGTCTTAAATGTGTTGACATGCATTTGACAGATGTTGTTGTAAGTATTTCTTATGGTAATTTTTGAAGGTTAGTATTTCAAATGGCTTGGAATCAAAAGCAGATTTCAGCAAATTATTTTCCTAATATCTGTCCTGAAGTGAAACTTAATTTGGACTTTGATCTTCTACATGGTGTGAATAGTAAATTCCACTGCAACAATTTGGTAGAGTGAAGTTTTGTTTCACAGATTGATATTCCATCTTCAAACTTCCAAAATATATATGTATCACAGACTGCACGAAAGATTGCTCCTTTAAAAAGAGCACTAGGAAAGCATGGTGAGGCAATGTTAATGTCACTGGCATCTTGAAAACTTCTGTGAAAAGGTTATCACTTACAGAGAGACTGCACTTAGGTTTAAAAAAAAGCTTGTTTAACTCAAGCTGTTCTATCTCAAATGGTCCCTGACGGTACTACCACAGAGCAGTGTGACTTGTGGATTAAATCAACATGAAAGAAAATCTCCTTTATATGAAAGACTATCTGCTAAAGATTAGTAATAATTTTGGTAACCATCAAAAGCACAAATGTGGTCTGAAAACATCACAACACTGTAGCACTTTTTCCTTCACTAAAGGAGTTCAGAAAACTGAAGGCAGTTCAGCCTGAGAGCCATAATATTCCATTGTAGATTGGAGAACTGATTACAGGATAAATTCAATTTAAACAGCCTGTAACAGGAGCTGTCAGTCTGGGATCTAGCAGAGTGTTCTAACTGCCCCACAGGTGAAGAGAGGGATCCTTCTGGGGCAAAAGTGCTCTCAGACACTCTCAGTCACATACGCAGATGGCAACTTTTCACCCTTTTATCCACCAAAAACTTGCTCTCTCATCTAGCATCAGTCCATCAGTACACAAACTCAAAGACTCACAGAATGCCTTGGTTGGAATGGACCTTTTGAAAATCATCCAGTTCAACCATCCCACCATGGTGAGGTTGTTTAATCTGTGTCCAGGCCTTGAACACTTCTAGTGAGGAGGCATCCACCACTTCCCTGGGCAACCTGTTCTTCCAGCTTTCTGGGACATCTTTATTCATGAAACAAAGGACAGAAAAGTCATTGATACTTCTAACCACAACCACCACTTTAGGTTCAGAGGAGACAGGAAGAAGAGGAGAGATCAAAGCTTATAAACACAGATTAGCTCAATGTGTGGCAATTCAGTTACCTGGATGTATTTGTTAAAGACAATGGGGAAAAATTGAGGAATATCCTGACCTCTGTGAGTCCTTCAAATTGAAGATTTATCAGTCCATCCATAAGGAAGACTATAATCAAACCTGGGATCCAAGTGGATAGAATGGATACAAGATATTTGGACTGGGAGGTAGACAGGAAGGGTATCCTTGATGACAGGAAAGAGGGGCTGGTTTCAGGTGCAGAAAAGGAAAGTCTGAGAATGAGGGCTAGGAGGGTAGAGAAGATTAGGCAAGAAAGACAGAAGAAGTAGTGAAAATAAAAATGGCAGAAAGCACAGATGTAAAAATTAAAAAACAATTTATTTTTCTCTGTCCTACATGAATGTACATGAGTTTCCCTGGTCATAACCTTAACCTACATGAATGCCTTCTGTTATTGTCTGTGTTACTTTAATATCTCGTTTGTTGCTTCATTGGGCACAACCTCTAAGAATAAATAGCAGAATATCACTTCAGGCTATTAAAGAATTTGTAGGGGTTTTTGTAGTTACTGTACTAGTGAGAACTTGATGTCTTTTCTCAGCAACAGGGTAAAAACTGATATTAAAAAAAAGATTTTTGTGGTTGTATATCTTTTTAAGCATTCAGACATTCACTGTGAAACTGTTCCAAAACACTTATGAGGCATAGTTTTCCATTCAGAAAAGCAAGTCCTAGCCTCTAAAGCACATATTAAACATCAAGGAGAGCAAAAAAGAATAAAAGAATAATCCCTGAATAACACACAGCCTTCTACTGAGGAGGCATGCTAAGGCAAATGGAATATCTGAGTCCAGCAGACTGCCAGAGGGCTTCTCTTAAAATTGAGTGTGTATCAACTCTGTTCTTGCTTCTTCACAGTACACCACCTTCCAAAATGCATTGTAGAAAACCATTTTCCATAGTTCTTTAAAGTGCTTGCTGTCTGCTTTGTTTTTTAGAATTGCTTACAGGCTGATTTAAAGGGATATTTCCTGTAAAATTCTGTTCTGATTCTGAAAAATGACTGTAACAAAAATACCCTTTCATATGCAGCATAATCAAAAGTGGTGAATTTCATAATATAAAATCTGTGTCCTGTGCTTTATTATATTAGCCCTCCAGATACAATTCAGATGAAAGACAACCTTGTGTGAGATAGGGAGTTGTACCTACTTATGGAAAACTCAGACTAATTGCTATGCTTGGTGACAGCTAAATAGAAAAAAGCCTTATAACCTAAATGATGTGTGCCATTGTGTGAGGTGAAAATAGCTTTGAATTTCAGAGATTATGGGTCTATCAATCAGAACTGTTTATATTTCACAAGTAGATAATGTTCTTCTGGTGCAGAACTACTTGAATCATGAATGTTTCAATGCAATAGCCACTTGACCACAACTCAGATTTATGTCTCAAAACATGTATTTTAACTGTAATGCTGCAACAAAAAAATATATGGAAGCATAGCATGTGCAGCTAAATTTGAAACTATATGAACTTCATGGCCATTCAGAATAGTTTAGAAGGTATCAGCAAGACATTGTTTTTAAGTCTTTTTTTTAGATGTACATCCATAACATCTACCATTAGTTACATCTGTGGACCAGTGAAACATCATCAGTAACAAAAATTCACTTCAGCCCCTAAATATCCTGTTCCCATTTGTGGTTTAGATCCAACTTAGATACTAAACCTCTTCATATACTTTGCAATATCACAAAGTGATGGTTGTGAAGTCAAAGGCTGACATATTAAAAATAATTAAAATTACCTCATCTCTCCTGAGCAGAACTCTTAAGTTCTTTCTTCTGTATTTCCACCACAATTTCATTTTACGTCTCCCTATCCTTTTTACCCTCCTTAGTATCTGCAGTTATTGCACTGTGTTTCAGAAGTTAAGGCTTAAACTCAGAATTCTGCAGATTTCAAGTTCCATTTGTATCTTTGATTCTGTTGTAATGTGTGGTTTTGAGTCATCAGGTAACTTGCCAGTGCATCTGTAAAGTGGAGTTGTTTGTATTTGCCCAGCCACGTGGCATATTTTGAATTGAACTAAATAATTTCCTGTGTGACTATGAGGTATTTTTAAGTACCAAACACTTTGCTTCACCAAACAGCCAAATTAGCTGGGAAAGATTTTCTCCCAGACTGATGAAATGGAAACAAATGTATTTTTAGTAGATTTCTTTATAGTTAGATGAATAAGCTTTGCTTTCATTCACTTCTCCAAGGCAGGATCAGCTTTCCCTATGACACTCCTGCAGCTTCTTGTTCAAACCCTTTTAAAAAATTTGCAATGAAAATATACATGACATTTTTTCTCTAAGTTTTAACAGTAATTGTAAAAAGGATCTTACTTATAAAACCAGCCACTCCTTTCCCTCTCCATAATGCACTTTAAGAAAAGTTTATTCCTGTATCTTCACAGTTGTTTTTGCATGTTTGTTAGCCCTTTTGCAGGTTTCTTCTTTCTAAACTAAAAAAGGCTATTGCTTCCAATTTTTATAGTTCTGCAACACAACTTTGTTAGAGCTACATACAAGAGTACAATGCCTTAATTTATACAAAAACCAAAAATTTTTGGTTGTAACTCTCAGCATGGCATTTATTTTTATTGCAGATTTCTTCACAAATTTATTTATGCATGTGTGTATTCATATTTGTAGGCATCTGTCCGTATTTTATCAGACTGCATCTCCAGTTTGCCAAAATTATTTTGAATTCTGAATCTGTCTTCAAATACTTTGTGGTCTGCCTAAGCCTGGTATTATGTGTAAATTTAGTATTGTCCAGTCACCAGAAAAATAAAATTCTCCCCCAAATACTAGATGCAATATTCCAGATACCACCTTAAAAAGTGTGGAGGAAGAGAATCACTTTTCTTAATCTACTGTCTTTGCTCCTGGTAAACCAGATTAGAGTGCTGTACACTGTATAGTTATTCTCTAGACGTTTACTGAACTACTTTATGTACTTAACTACTCACCTAGTGGGTGGCAGTTAATTCTGATTTCTTTGTCAAGCTCTTGAATTTACTTGTGCTGAATACTGCTGATATAATTCATTTTACCACCAGACAATAAAAAGGTGGTACTGGGGCAGACTCTGTTAAAGTTCCCAGGTACTGCTATGGTGAATGTGATTAGAGGCTCTGCTCTGCTTTTGGGGTTTCGACTGCTGATTTTCAGAGCCAACTTCCACAGCACAGCTGACTGACCTCAGAACAAATTACTGGGAGAACCATCAGTAAGGCTCAGCTCCCTCTTTTTTCAGGAGCTCCTTCTAAGTTGAGTGCTCACCCTTGCTCTCTCCCTGAGCTGTGCTGCAGTTTTGCCTGGGTCTTTCCACTTTCCTAGCTAACCTGGATACTGATCCTGGCTTAGAGATTGGAATTACTGGCTTGATCTTGGACATGTCTTATCATTATGGACACATCTGGTATGACTGGACTGCTGGCTGACCCATCACAAAGCTTCACTGCTATCCTTGCCCATAGGAGGTGGGACTGCATTCTTGACAGTCCTGTCCTTGCCTGCCTTGTAGTGATGCTGACTTTTTGGATCTCCTTTCCTTATGGAACAGCTCCTCCTGCTGCTCATTGACATGGCCATTGTAATCTATGCTTGAACCATAATTCTCCCTGTGGGTTTACAGGATGTTGTGCGGCTTTTGAAATAGTTGACTACAAGGCGCCTACAGTAGCCTTTCTATAAACTGTGTATGGGGATATATATGTGTTTTGTTAGTTGACTCCATGAGGATGGGGTGTTCAGGTTCAGCTAGCACCCATCTGATCTCTGATGTTGATTTTGACTCATGGGTAGACATTCTGGAAGATAGCCTGAGAGACCTTTTTCTCCATCTGCACTGCAGACTCAGACTGGGTGTCTGACAATCAGCATCAAGGGAGTAAGGCTGCAAAATGCAGTGGAGCACCCTCTTCTCAGATGTTGGTGACCAGAATGTGATATGATGACAGTGACAGGTATGAAATCACTACATAGAACCTTAAAATTACCATTTTCAGGTCAAAATGTGTCACTTCCCACTGTTCCACCGAAGTGGAGAGTACAATATGATACCAGGAGCTGGATGGTCATTTTCCACAGGGTGAAGGAGCAATCTACCCATCAGCAGCTTCCTTTGACTCTTCCTGGAGAAAAAGATTTATCCAGTACTTCCTAGATAATTCCTGAGCATGTGCATAATTGTGAATACAGCAGCAGAATCAAATCCTGCAGCTGGAATAGCCGCAGCGTCACTCAGATTGTCAGCCCATTGCCAGAGAGGCTAGGCTTGGCCTGGATTTTGAGGTCTGCAGTGAGTAGAGGCATATGAGTCACCCTGGGTCTCTTAGCTATGGAAAAAAGGGTCATTCCCTAGTGTGGGTTACCAGGATAATATAAAGTTGCATAAAACCACCGCAAGTTTTGTAGTTTGTTGCATATGGGATGAATTGCAATTCACAAATAGCCAATTGAATCTAAATTTAGAATTATTTCTATAAGCAGTTTGCTGTATGCAAACTGTGTCTGATTCTGTAACTGTACAATATTAGAAGGGTACTGTAGCATGTTAATAACTATTAACAGACATTGTTCCATTATTATATAATTTCATTAAATGTCTAATCTATCCTGTCGAAACATCTCCAGCAGAGTTGGTTTTTATATTTGTTCAGAGCAGTCTCTATACTTGCTATTCTACTTAATTAGATTCTGTCATGTATGGGCTGTATTGCTACAAGTGGATGAATCCGTTATCCTGATGATGCATGGATGCTATGGCTCTGTTTTCTTGAAGTCAAGCTAGGGAGTGAGGCTGAGCACATACTCCTTGGGCAGGTGTCCCTGCCTGCAGTGGGGAGGTTGGAACCTCGATGATCTGTAAGGTTCCTTCCAATCCAAACCATTCTGTGATTGTATCATCCTGCAAGCTATAGAAATACACACAGGCACATACATTCAGACTACTGAAGCACACAGTTGGCCATGCAGATCACATGGACAAGAAGTACTTGAAAATTTTTCTTTGAGAATGCTTTGAAAATTTACCTAATGTCACTATGAAGCCATCAGAATTAGCAAGACATTTAAAAATCTAAGCATCCAGAGGATGAAGACAACCCTCTACAATTTTTTAAGTGATGTTTCACGCCATGTGACATTCAATTCAGTACTTTGCAAATTTTCACCAAACCTAATGACAAATGTTTAGAGAAGCCTCCTTCGAGGCTTCTTGCTTCAAAGCAAAAGACAAAATGTCACATAGCACCAGGGAAACACTTATTTTTCCTGCCATAAAAGGTAAAAATGGCTGTGATAATACACAGAAAGCAATACAGCAGCAAAGTAAAATGCATTCGTCAGCAAATATTTAGAAAATATAGAAAATACTGCTGAAAGTTTGAAGAGACAAGTATCAGCAAAATTACATAGTGGAAGAGGATTTCTGAGTGGATGGGTGAAAATACAAATTTTTCAAAAATGGCTCAGATTAAGGTATTTGACAAGTTCTGTTTCAATAGTGAAATAAATGAAGAGCTAACTTCTGTAAGCTGCTGAAGGGAGGATTTACCATAGAAAGCTGTATTCTCAACAGTAAATTATTTCTTTAATAAAAATGTTTTCTGGAAGAGCTGTGCAAGTGTAAAGACCAGTGGAACAGCTGCTTTGACTGGCATAAGAGAAGGATTGGGTGGTTAGTTTATGTAGTCACCACTACAACTGGAATTCGTTCACTGCAATGTTCATAGACAAGTTATTACAGAAAGAAACTGCAAAAGGTGCTACAGGATGTCATCAATTTGATTCATTTCATAAAAACAAGACCTTGAAACACTAGAACCTTTACAATATGTGCAATGACAGGGGAAAGACCATGAAAATCCTTGATACATGTGGTGGGTTAACTTTGATTGGCTATCACATGCCCACCAAGCCTATTAGCAGATATTTGAATACATCTGATAAAGACAAGGGCCTGCCCCAGTATTAGAAGAGGCTGCAGAAATTAATCTCATGAACTAAGAAAACACGACAGTGAGAGATTAAGGCATTAGATATTAAAAAAAAAATCTAGGTATGTAAAGCAGGATATCAGACACTGAAGAGGAAACCCACAGTTCTAAAAACCCCTGTTGAGCTGCCGCACAACCCTTCCAAAGCAAATCCCTTCACCAAAAATGAAAACTATGTAATTGAATCTTGACCCAATTTGCATGCTTAGACAAATCAGCTGAGACATCAAGCCCAAAAACAAGATGTAAAATATCAGAAATATTAAATTACATTAGGATACTTCTGCCCTTGAGATAAACAGGTGATCATTACCCATAATAGCACATAGGGATTGGCATTGCTGAACATATACAAGGCTTTCAGGCGCCCAGGAGAACTGGAATAATTGCAAGCACTTGGGTTGCATTGATCACATCTTCTGCTCTCCTCTACCAATTGCTATAATTGAATCCATGGCAGGAATTCTAGGAAGTGGAATTATCTTGGCGATTCATTGAGCTGCATTAGGAGCAAAACATGGCCCCCACGTGATCTGATCATGATCTCGATGAGTTCATCTAGATTCATTTTGCTCTCCTGGATCATAACTCTGTAGTTGCCAACATACTTTATGTGTTTCTGAACTATTCCAGTATCTGGTTAAGTGCCTGGCTTAGTGTCTTCTACTGCATCAAGGTTGCCACTTTTACACAGTCTTTGTGCTATTTGAGCTGAAGCAAAGAATTGCCAGGCTGATGCCCTGGATGCTGCTCACATCGTGGCTCTGCTCCTTCATAGCCACAATTCTTTTTGTCTGCGATGACTATAATGTGCAGAGGAACTTCACTGCTCCTCTACCTGTGACAAACACTTCAGCAATGAGAACCACATGGAAAGATAGTTTGGGTTTAGTAATTCTTCTCTGTAATGTAATGACAATGCTCTTTGCAGTAGAAATTAAAAAATATCTGATAAAGAAAAGAGCTACCCCATTATTAGAAGAGGCCATGGCAAGTATATCTCTTCAACTCTGGATAGATAACAGTGCAAGAAAGGGAGACATTATAGCACCAGATTGAAAAAACAAATCTACACATGTAAAGCAGGACAGCAGACACCGAAGAGGAAATCCACATTGGTAAACACCACAGTTCACCTGCTCCATAACCCTTCCAAAGCAAATCCCTTCACCAAAAATGAAAACTATGTAGTTGAATCTTCACCCAATTTGCATGCTTAGACAAATCAGCTGAGACATCAAGCCCAAAATCAACATGCAAAATAGCAGAAATATTAAATTACATTAAGATATTTCTGTCCCTGAAATAAGTAGGTGAGCATTGCCCACAACAGGTCCTTGGGATTGGCAGTGCCTGACAAATCTGAGGCTTTCAGGGGCCCAGGTGAAGCTGAGTAATAACTCTGAGATCTTGGGTTTCAATGATGACACCTTTTGCTCTCTTTTTTCTATCAATTACTATAATTGAATCCATGGCAGGAATTCTAGGAACTGGAATTATCTTGGCTGCCAGTCCATGGAGCTGCATTAGGGGCAAAACATGGTCCCCATATGATATGGTCATGATCTCAATTTGTTCATCTAGAATCACATTGCAATGCTGGATTATACTGGATTTGTTCATTAATATATGGCATGAACAATACTATAGTGAAGAAAGTAGAGGTGTCGTTTTCAGTGCACTGTATGTGTTTCTGAACTACTGCAGCCTCTGGTTTGGAGCCTGGCTTAGTGTCTTCTATTGCATCAAGGTTGCTACTTTTACACAGTCTTTCTTCATCTGGCTGAAGCAAAGAATTGCCAGGCTGGTGCCCTGGATGCTACTCACATCATGGCTCTGCTCCTTCACAGCTGCAATTCCCTTCATCTGGGATGACTACAGTGTGCACAGGAACTTCACTGCTCCTCAACTTATGACAAACTCCTCAGCAATGAGAATCACATGGAGAGATAGTTTGGGTTTAGTAATTATTATCTGTAATGCAAGTACAGCTTTTATACTGTCTGTTGTTTCTAGTGTCCTGCTGATTCGGTCTCTGTGGATACACAGGAGACGGATGCAAAATAATGCAAGTGGCTTCAGGGATCCCAGCTCAGAGGCACACATCAGTGCCATCAAGTCAATCTGTTCCTTCCTTATTATTTACATTATATATTTTATTTGTTTGCTTCTCCTCTTATGCATTGATTTCTTACCTTTTAGTGATGAGGAATTTATCTGTGCAGCTGTATTAGCTGCCTGTCCTACTGGACACACATTGGTCTTAATTTGGAGCAATCCAAAATTTCGAGAGCAGCCAGCTAGGATTTGGCACCACATTATCTGTCATGGCAGAACTGCATCTGCTTAAAAGACAGCGGCTCTGCCTGGTCTTTCTAGTTTAGATCCAAGTGAATCAATTGAAATCATCAGAGGTATAAATAATAGATGTTGCAATGAGTAGATGAGGGCCTTGATCTGCAATCATGAAGAAGGTGGGAATTTGCTTCACTTGGATGTGAATCTTGTTACAAATAATTGTGTAAGTTGTCTGCTATCTGCTCTGCTTTCCTGGGAAATCACCCCAGTCTCTCTCTGACACAGCACAAAACCAGGGCCAAGACTCAGACTAGAATGTAATCACCTGCAATGCTGTGAGTAACAAGTCACGATACCAATGGAACAGACCAGGTGAAGCACAGGCATGGTCACATCCTTGGAATATAGGGCTTGAATGCTGCTTCTCGTTATTAAAAGTTCCTATGGAGGATGTTAAGGAATTCCCAATATTTTCAGAATATCTTATTGATCATTTTCAAGTCTGGTTGAGCTCCTTCAAAATAGTTGTTGATTCTAAAGGTGTCTGTAAGACTGCAGTAGGGCTCAGGAAAGAATGACATGGCTGTTTGAGTTTCCCACTCTTGCTAAAATAGTGATCTGTGTCACTGCATTATTGTTCCATCAGAACTGGAGCTGCATGACCCTTTTCAGCTGCAGTGGGATTTTACATACTCTTAAAGCATCTCTCACATAAACATTCATGCCTTAAGCCTTGTGTTCACTAAGCCCATCCTGATTCAATGTATCTGGTTTGGATGTTGTCAATCTGTTTGAAGCAATGTACCTGTAATTCATCTGAGTCTGTGCCTGAATTGTTTCATCTCAAACTTCAAAAAATACCAAGTCAAAGGATAACTTGTCTTGAGTCTTCCTTCCTCTCATGACAGAAACTGTTTTCACAGGTGCCAGCAGTGGCTTGCAGGAACATTTTCCACACCATTTCAAAGACATGCAGAAAGTTCAGCACATGGCAATGACACGCTGGAGTGGCATTGTCAGCACCAGTGAAAGGTGCTGGTTCCCAGCTCAGCACCATGAGACACCCGTGTGGGGAGGCTTGGGCCATCCTCTGCCCTTCCCTGCTGTCCCCACACCGGCCCTCAGGAACAAACCTCAGAGCTCTCTGACCACACCAACAAGCAAAACACGCGGGCTGTGCTCACCCCACAAGCCCTGTGTGCTGTCCTGCTCCTGGCTGAGCCCTGAGGCTCACGGCTGCTCAGCAGGGACACCCTGCACAGCTGCTCTCACACTCTTTGGGTCAGGTTCCATTATTGCACATTCCTCACACACAGGAGATGCAAAAGTGGTTCCTGTGCTATTTTCCTGCCTCTTTGAGTACGTCTTCCCTCCAAAACTCTCTTTCCGTGGAATGAAATCAAATTTTCATTAACATAATTTGGAAATCTAAGAGAGATAGCCAACAAGAATATTGGAAGGCACCTTACAGTGTAAGTCTTCTGATAGACCCTCCTTTCTGCAACTGACCAGCTAACTAATTATTATCACATAAATAAAATTATCTTCAACATGCATTATATACACCATCTTCTGTGTTCTACTGGATAAATTGTTAAAGAAATTTGATAAAAATTATTCTGGGGAAGCAAAGTAACAGCCTCTGTACTAGCAGGAAAACGAGAGTTACAGGAGTTGTGATCCTGTGATATCACATATCTTGTTTGAAAGTAGGCATTTTTCTCTTCTTGTCTGTTTAATCCATAACCTGGTAATTGGTTTGATTCCCACATCTTAGCTTACTATATGGCAACCTGAAGAAAATTTGAAACACATGGACTCCGACCCTTCCAAAACATATGAACTATTTCCACACATAGCAATGCTATTCAGCCCCTCTTGCAGCTTGATTCATGTCTGGTACAGTGAATCAGATCAGGAAACAAACAAAATTCAAATCTCATCCTGCCCTAACACTGCCAGAAGGAGATCATGCAAATCCTATTGTCTTGTACCTCTTGCCACTGAGAATTCAGGAAAAAAAAATACAGGATATTTTTTAGGAAACTGCTCACATGTAACATAAAACAATGAGGCCAGCATTTGAAACAAAGTCCTTTCCCAATCCACATTTCTGGGTTTCTGTAATTTAGTGATGAAAATAATCATCAGTAAGAAATTCAAAGAAAGACAGAAATACCCATTTAATTTTTAAAGAACAGCATTTTCCAAGAAAAAAAACACCAGTAATTTGATTAGAGTCATTAACTCAAAGCAAGAAATGCAAACATCTACACGAGAGGTGACTAGAGGATCCTTCTCTGCTTTGCATTCCTATACACACAGCAGGAATTTTCATAACTGAAATTCTGGATGACATGTGATGGACTCATTTTTAAGTGTCCATCATGGCAGGATAAAAAAAAAAAAAAAAAAAAAAAAAGCAAAACCTGTGTGCCATTCAGGCTGTACTGCTTTTCTGGGTATTTGGGGACAGGGGAAGACATAAAGACATGAAGGGACTTTCTGGTGAAATTAAGGCCTTGCTTTTGGGAGTTTGCAGCTGAGTTTCAGAAACAACTTCCACAGTCCATATGAATGCCCTTAAAGCAAACTGCAGAGAGAAGCCTCAGTGGGATTTAGAGCCCTCTAAATTCAGGAGCTGCTTCTAAGCTTGATGGTCAATTTTGATCTCTCCCTGAGCTGTGCTGCAGCTTTGCCTGGGCCTTTCCACCTTCCTAGCTCACCTGGATACTGATTCTGGCCTGCAGACTGGAATTACAGTCTTGATCTTGGATATGTCTTATCACTCTGGATATGACTGGCAACCCCTACACTGGTGACTGTCCCTAATTGTTCTCACAGAGCTTATCTGTTATCCTTGCACATATGTGGGGGAACTGCTTGGCCTTGCCTTGTGGGGATTCCTGCAACATGGGCAAAATAACTGAATTTATTTCCAATCAATAATAGAATAGGGGAGTGAGAAACAAAGAACAAAACCAAAAGTCTTTTTCCCTCATCCCCCTCTTCTTCACTCTTCCATCTCCTCCCTCCATGAGCAGGGCAGGGGAACAGGGAATTGGGGACTGCAGAGGGGATCCTCTCCACTGGGTGCAATCTTCCAGGAACAAACTGCTGCAGCATGGGATCCCAACAGGCTGCAGCTCCTGACAGGAATTTTCTCCATGGTGGGATCTCCACAGGATGCAGATTCCTTCAGGGCACAACCACCTGCTGCCAGGCGGGGCTCTGCTCACACTGCAGTGTGGATATCTGCTGCACTGAGGTCTGCCAGGGCCTACAGGGTCACAGTCTACATCAGTGGGGTCCCCTCCAGGGAAAGCACAGCAATGTCACTCTGGTGCCTGGAGCATCTTGTCCCCCTCCCTCTTCACTAACCTGGCTGTCTGCAAGACTCTCCCTCATCTTGTCTCTCTGTCCTCTCTCTCACAATTGCCATGCACTGGTCTTTAGCCTTCCTTAAACGAGTTGTCACAAAGATGTCACCAGCATCACTGTGCCAAGAGCCTTGGCCAGTGGTGGGTCCCCTTTGGGAACTGGGACTGGTTCTGTGTGACACAGGGGCAACTCCTGGTCCCTTCTCACACAAACCACTCTGCAGCCTTCCCACTACCAAAACCTTGCCCATAAATCCCACACATATCACACAGACATTTGCTGCTTATCTTGTGGTAAGAGGCTCAATGCTGAATGGGGCTTTGGACCACCTGGTCTCCTGCAAGGTGTGCCAGCCTATGGCAGGGGCTTAGAACAGGATGGTCTTTAAGGTCCCTTTCAACCCAAACCATCCTGTGATTCTACAAATGAGCTTAAAAGAGCTGTTGAATTCAAAGAGCAGCTCAACAGTTTTCTTTGAGTCAAAGGCACGTGCTCTGTATTCACTGACATTTTTCCTATTGGAAGTGTCTGTCAATAGCAAGTTACAAAGCTGTTCTCGTCAAAAAAACGAACACACTTTTTTTTTTATTTCTTCAAGGTAAAAGTGAAATTCTAATTGTGGCTGAGAATGAAAATGCTTTTCTGTTGATGTCTGTGTCTGGGGGTCTGTCTGACCCCCGGCTCTGCCACTGACTACCGTGGATAAGGGTCCCAAGGGGAACGGCCGGCCCGGGAGTATTGGGTAGCTTCCAGCCAAGGGTAACCCTTCAGAGAGCAGCCTGAGGCTTCACATGATCAGCTCTTTTAGAAGTGATTTCTGCTCAGGGATCAGCTCAGATCAGCCCAGCTCTGCTCACGGGCTACTGCAGCCAACACATAGACAAGAGAGTTGGGAGGCTGTGTAGCGTTCTGTGGAGTGCTTTAATGCAGCCTTCAGCAAAGGGAGCCAGTGATGGTCACATCCACTGAACTGGGCAAGAGCTGGGGTTTTATAGGGAAGGGGAGAACTGGGACAGAGAACAATGGGCTAAGACCAGGGTAAAAGACCAATAGTTAAAAGGGAGATAACATGCGGTCCTGAAGCAGGAAGGGGTCCACAGCTTAGACACCATGACTAAGTAGTTTTGTCTTATCTAAGGGGACAGATCTCCAAGGAGGAAGCCTGTTGGAGGAGTGGGCTTCCTCCACACTTTCCCAAAGATTTTCAATCCAAAAAGTTATATGAGTTTGACACATCCAATAATTCTCATGCACGTACACTTGCAAAACTTGGAAGCAGAATGTTCTAAACTCTTTAAAAAAACTTCCAAAGGAAGAGTTTGTAGCAATACTAAAATAATAAAAAATTATAGTATTTTTAATTTGGTCTTGAATTATTTAAATCTTTTTCTTGGTGTATGCTTTCAAATCATAAGTATGTGGACCTTATATGTACAAAATACCCACAGTAGTACATGTATCAAATATATAAACAAATGTACATAAATCTGAGGTGAACACTCACAAAGTTTTACTCCTATGAGTAAAATAGGATGATCAAATAGGTTTGAACACTCTCCTAGGCAATCACAGATTACATCAAGCACTAAGAAATTTCAAACTACTCAAAGAAACAACTTTGAAAACATCTCAGAGTTTTTCCCCAGCTCACTGTCCACACCTTCTTACTGTGCTAATGACAGCCACTTGTGTCACTGCATTTCTGAAGAAACTTTGTGTGTTTCCTTCTGTGTTCTGGGCTACGGATAAAACATGAGTCGCAAAGCTTTTCAATGAACCCAAGCCTCTCCACTTACTTAGAAGACCTGTATCTTCTAGGATGTGGAAAGTGCTTGAATTCACTTCTTTTAGCGCATATAACTGAATTTCAAAAGCATGCATATTCCATATGGCAGTAAAACTGCTTCAATTAACACTTGTGCCATTGCTCCTGTATGTAACACTGTATATTGCCAGATCTAAAACTCATTAGATAAAATTCTGCATCTATTCAGGAGGCTTGTGAAAAATGGACCAGTGAGGTACTCTGTAAAATTATTTTCCTTTGCTCTATTCTTCTCTTCCTACAGAAATTAATTGTTCTTCTTTGGGAAACTCAGAGCAGGAATACAGGGATAATTATAGTGCTTAAAACTCTCTATACACTAAAGAAAAACATGATAATCTTCTTTTCAGGAGAAATAGGACAATATATGATAAGGAAAAGAGCTACCCAGCATTAGAAGAGGTCATGACAAGTATGTCTCTTCAACTCTGACGAGATGACAGTGCAAGAAAGAGAGACATTAAAGCATGAGAGAGAAAATGCAAATCTACACATGTAAAGGAGGACATCAGACTCTGAAGAGGAAACCCACATTGGTAAACCCCACAGTTCACCTGCTCCACAACCCTTCCAAAGCAAATCCCTTCGCCAAAAATGAAAACTATGTAATTGAATCTTGACCCAATTTGCATGCTTAGACAAATCAGCTGAGACATCAAGCTCAAAACCGACATGTAAAATATCAGAAATATTAAATTACATTAGGATACTTCTGAGATAAATAGGTGAGCTTGTGACCACAACAGCTCCATGGGATTGGCAGCACCTGACAAATCTGAGGCTTTCAGGAGCCCAGGTGAAGCTGAGTAATAATTGCAAGGTCTTGAATAGCAATGGTCACACCATTTGCTCTCCTTTGTCTATCAATTGCTATAATTGAATCCATGGCAGGAATTCTAGGAGCTGGAATTATCTTGTCTGCCAGTCCATGGAGCTGCATTAGGGGCAAAACACGGTCCCCATATGATACGATCGTGATCTCTCTGAGTTCATCTGTAACAATTTTGCAGACATGGATTACACTGGATTTCTTAATGAATATATTTTATGAACCCTTCTTTTATAGAAAAGACTTGCTTAAGATGACCAGGATAATTTTTACCTTTCTGAACTACTCCAGCCTCTGGTTTGGAGCCTGGCTTAGTGTCTTCTATTGCATCAAGGTTGCTACTTTTACACAGTCTTTCTTCATCTGGCTGAAGCAAAGAATTGCCAGGCTGGTGCCCTGGATGCTGCTCACATCATGGCTTTGCTCCTTCATAACTGCAATTCCCTTCATCTGGGATGACTATGCTCTGCAGAGGAACTTCACTACTCCTCAACCTATGACAAACACTTCAGCAATGAGAACCACAAAGAAAGACAGTTTAGCTTTATTAATTCTTCTCTGTAATGTCGGTATAGGTATGCCTTTTATACTGTCTGTTGTTTCTAGTGTCCTGCTGATTCGGTCTCTGTGGATACACAGGAGACGGATGCAAAATAATGCAAGTGGCTTCAGGGATCCCAGCTCAAAGGCACACATCAGTGCCATCAAGTCAGTCTGTTCCTTACTTATTATTTACATTATATATTTTATTTGTGTGCTTATTATCCTTTTCAAAATTTTTCCAGCTTTAAGTATTGGAGACTCTATCTGTATAGTGGTAATGGCTGCCTGTCCTACTGGACACACATTGGTCTTAATTTGGAGCAATCCAAAATTTCGAGAGCAGCCAGCTAGGATTTGGCACCACATTATCTGTCATGGCAGAACTGCATCTGCTTAAAAGACAGTGGCTCTGCCTGGTCTTTCTAGTTTAGATCCAAGTGAATCAATTGAAATCATCAGAGGTATAAATAATAGATGTTGCAATGAGTAGATGAGGGCCTTGATCTGCAATCATGAAGAAGGTGGGAATTTGCTTCACTTGGATGTGAATCTTGTTACAAATAATTGTGTAAGTTGTCTGCTATCTGCTCTGCTTTCCTGGGAAATCACCCCAGTCTCTCTCTGACACAGCACAAAACCAGGGCCAAGACTCAGACTAGAATGTAATCACCTGCAATGCTGTGAGTAACAAGTCACGATACCAATGGAACAGACCAGGTGAAGCACAGGCATGGTCACATCCTTGGAATATAAGGCTTGAATGCTGCTTCTTGTTACTAAAAGTTCCTATGGAGGATGTTAAGGAATTCCCAATATTTTCAGAATATCTTATTGATCATTTTCAAGTCTGGTTGAGCTCCTTCAAAATAGTTGTTGATTCTAAAGGTGTCTGTAAGACTGCAGTAGGGCTCAGGAAAGAATGACATGGCTGTTTGAGTTTCCCACTCTTGCTAAAATAGTGATCTGTGTCACTGCATTATTGTTCCATCAGAACTGGAGCTGCATGACCCTTTTCAGCTGCAGTGGGATTTTACATACTCTTAAAGCATCTCTCACATAAACATTCATGCCTTAAAGCCTTGTGTTCACTAAGCCCATCCTGATTCAATGTATCTGGTTTGGATGTTGTCAATCTGTTTGAAGCAATGTACCTGTAATTCATCTGAGTCTGTGCCTGAATTGTTTCATTTCAAACTTTAAAAAATACCAAGTCAAAGGATAACTTGTCTTGAGTCTTCCTTCCTCTCATGACAGAAACTGTTTTCACAGTTGCCAGCAGTGGCTTGCAGGAACATTTTCCACACCATTTCAAAGACATGCAGAAAGTTCAGCACATGGCAATGACATGCTGGAGTGGCATTGTCAGCACCAGTGAAAGGTGCTGGTTCCCAGCTCAGCACCATGAGACACCCATGTGGGGAGGCTTGGGCCATCCTCTGCCCTTCCCTGCTGTCCCCTCACCGGCCCTCAGGAACAAACCTCAGAGCTCTCTGACCACACCAACAAGCAAAACACGCGGGCTGTGCTCACCCCACAAGCCCTGTGTGCTGTCCTGCTCCTGGCTGAGCCCTGAGGCTCACGGCTGCTCAGCAGGGACACCCTGCACAGCTGCTCTCACACTCTTTGGGTCAGGTTCCATTATTGCACATTCCTCACACTCAGGAGATGCAAAAGTGGTTCCTGTGCTATTTTCCTGCCTCTTTGAGTACATCTTCCCTCCAAAGCTCCCTTTCTGTGGAATTAAATCAAATAATTACCTGCTCATTAACATGAATTTGAAAATCTAAGAGGAAAAGTCAACAAAAATATTGGAAGACACTTTGTAAGATCAGTCTTCTGGAAGTCCTTTCTGTCTGTGACTCTCGGGCTAACTAACTATTGTTGTATGAACACAAATTATCTTCACCATGCATTATATACACCTTGTACTAAATCCCTGTGTTCTACTAGATACATGATAAGATGAGTTTGATAAGGATTTGTTCTGGGAACGAAAATAACAACTCCTGCATCAGTAAGAGGATGACAGTTTCTGGGATTAGGATCCTCTCAAGACATGCATCTTTTCTGAGAGGAGAGTCTTCTGAGTTTAGTATCTTTTCTTTTGCTCTTCTGTTTGTAATCCAAAGGTGGATTGCTTCCCCCCACCTTAAACCTACCAGTTTGCAACCTGAAGAAGGTTTGAAAGTCATGGAATCAGACCCTTCCAAAACATCTGAACTATTTCCACATGCACACTAATGCTTCAATGGCAGCTGGATTCAAATCTGGTACAGTGAATCAGATCAGGAAACAAATACAATTCAAAGCTCACCCTGCTCTAATACTGCAGAAGGATGTGATGTAAATCCTCTTGTCCTGTAGCTCTTTCCATTGGGCATTCAGGAAAAACTCACAGGATTTTCTAAGATGCTCACATGTAGCATAAAACAATGAGGCCAACAAAACTATTTCTCACTAAAAACACCTTCCCAGATTTCTGGAATTTAATGATGAAAAAAATCATCAGTGCATTCAGGGGAAGAAAGACAGTCATCCCCATGATTTTTTTCTAAAGCACAATCTTTTCCAAGTAACAAATCAGTAATTTGATTAGAGTCCTTAGCTCAAGGCAAGAAATGCAAACTCCTACATGAGAGATCTTCACAGGATTCTTCTCTGTTTTGTGTAGGAAATAAATCCTAAATTAAGAATTTAAACAAGTTACATAATCCAGTTGGAATAGTTGTTGTAAGCATCAATAATGTTAACTACTTACCTGTTGCCAATGTATTCAAAGCCCCATTTAGTGTTGTTAGGCAAAGATTTTGTCATGTCCTTGTTTAGTGTGTTCATTCACCTTCATTATGTCACTTAACTTTTTTTCCATCGGATAGCACTCACCACTTCCACTGCTCCACAAAGCCTTTGCGCCCAGGCGCATACACAAATTAAGAGACACCCAGCAACATTGGAAAAAAAAGACCTAAAGACAACAAGACAATGTAAAACTAAAGACTGAAAATAATATTTCTGGGCTAGCAAAGCAAATAACAACAGATATTGACCAGAGCTAGTCTCTGTCTTGTAACCATACCCTCAACAGCACTCAATTGAAATAACTGCCCTAGACTTCAAGCCATCAGGGACTTCCTAAGGACGGTCGTGAGAAAGAAAGCCCCAGCTCTGCCTAAAGTGACAAAGCTGCACCGATCCTCCTCCTTTAAGTGGGAGTAGCAGTGGTGTGTGCAACCCCTCAGGCCCCACCACAGAACTGTTCTTCAAAAAAAGGCCATTGAAAAAGGAGCTGGTCTCCTGTCCACGTTCATAGCACTTTGCATTCCCATAAGCACGCCTGGAATTTTCACCCTTGAAATTCTGGACAACATGCAATGGACTCAACTTACAGTGCCAATCAAATATGATTTTAAGAATGAGAAAGCCTGTGTGCCAGGCTGTACTGCTTTTCTCTGTGTTGGGACAGGGGAAGACAAAAAGATATGAACAGACTTTCTGGTGAAATTAAGGCCTTGCTTTTGGGAGTTTGCAGCTGCCTGGATTCAGATCCAACTTCCACAGCACAATTCACTGAGATTTTAGAAAATTATTGGGGCAAACCTCAGTGGGGTTATAGACCCCACTACATTCATGAGCTGCTTCTAAGCTGGGTGTTTACTCTTGAGCTCTCCCTGAGCTGTGCTGCAGCTTTGCCTGGGCCTTTCCACCTGCCTAGCTCACCTGGATACTGATTCTGGCCTGCAGACTGGAATTACAGTCTTGATCTTGGATATGTCTTATCACTCTGGATATGACTGGCAACCCCTACACTGGTGACTGTCCCTAATTGTTCTCACAGAGCTTATCTGTTGTCCTTGCACATATGTGGGGGAACTGCTTGGCCTTGCCTTGTGGGGATTCCTGCAACATGGGCAAAATAACTGAATTTATTTCCAATCAATAATAGAGTAGGGGAGTGAGAAACAAAGAACAAAACCAAAAGTCTTTTTCCCTCATCCCCCTCTTCTTCACTCTTCCATCTCCTCCCTCCATGAGCAGGGCAGGGGAACAGGGAATGGAGACTGCAGAGGGGATCCTCTCCACTGGGTGCAATCTTCCAGGAACAAACTGCTGCAGCATGGGATCCCAACAGGCTGCAGCTCCTGACAGGAATTTTCTCCATGGTGGGATCTCCACAGGATGCAGATTCCTTCAGGGCACAACCACCTGCTGCCAGGCGGGGCTCTGCTCACACTGCAGTGTGGATATCTGCTGCACTGAGGTCTGCCAGGGCCTACAGGGTCACAGTCTACATCAGTGGGGTCCCCTCCAGGGAAAGCACAGCAATGTCACTCTGGTGCCTGGAGCATCTTGTCCCCCTCCCTCTTCACTGACCTGGCTGTCTGCAAGACTCTCCCTCATCTTGTCTCTCTGTCCTCTCTCTCACAATTGCCATGCACTGGTCTTTAGCCTTCCTTAAACGAGTTGTCACAAAGATGTCACCAGCATCACTGTGCCAAGAGCCTTGGCCAGTGGTGGGTCCCCTTTGGGAACTGGGACTGGTTCTGTGTGACACAGGGGCAACTCCTGGTCCCTTCTCACACAAACCACTCTGCAGCCTTCCCACTACCAAAACCTTGCCCATAAATCCCACACATATCACACAGACATTTGCTGCTTATCTTGTGGTAAGAGGCTCAATGCTGAATGGGGCTTTGGACCACCTGGTCTCCTGCAAGGTGTGCCAGCCTATGGCAGGGGCTTAGAACAGGATGGTCTTTAAGGTCCCTTTCAACCCAAACCATCCTGTGATTCTACAAATGAGCTTAAAAGAGCTGTTGAATTCAAAGAGCAGCTCAACAGTTTTCTTTGAGTCAAAGGCACGTGCTCTGTATTCACTGACATTTTTCCTATTGGAAGTGTCTGTCAATAGCAAGTTACAAAGCTGTTCTCGTCAAAAAAACGAACACACTTTTTTTTTTATTTCTTCAAGGTGAAAGTGAAATTCTAATTGTGGCTGAGAATGAAAATGCTTTTCTGTTGATGTCTGTGTCTGGGGGTCTGTCTGACCCCCGGCTCTGCCACTGACTACCGTGGATAAGGGTCCCAAGGGGAACGGCCGGCCCGGGAGTATTGGGTAGCTTCCAGCCAAGGGTAACCCTTCGGAGAGCAGCCTGAGGCTTCACATGATCAGCTCTTTTAGAAGTGATTTCTGCTCAGGGATCAGCTCAGATCAGCCCAGCTCTGCTCACGGGCTACTGCAGCCAACACATAGACAAGAGAGTTGGGAGGCTGTGTAGCGTTCTGTGGAGTGCTTTAATGCAGCCTTCAGCAAAGGGAGCCAGTGATGGTCACATCCACTGAACTGGGCAAGAGCTGGGGTTTTATAGGGAAGGGGAGAACTGGGACAGAGAACAATGGGCTAAGACCAGGGTAAAAGACCAATAGTTAAAAGGGAGATAACATGCGGTCCTGAAGCAGGAAGGGGTCCACAGCTTAGACACCATGACTAAGTAGTTTTGTCTTATCTAAGGGGACAGATCTCCAAGGAGGAAGCCTGTTGGAGGAGTGGGCTTCCTCCACACTTTCCCAAAGATTTTCAATCCAAAAAGTTATATGAGTTTGACACATCCAATAATTCTCATGCACATACACTTGCAAAACTTGGAAGCAGAATGTTCTAAACTCTTTAAAAAAACTTCCAAAGGAAGAGTTTGTAGCAATACTAAAATAATAAAAAATTATAGTATTTTTAATTTGGTCTTGAATTATTTAAATCTTTTTCTTGGTGTATGCTTTCAAATCATAAGTATGTGGACCTTATATGTACAAAATACCCACAGTAGTACATGTATCAAATATATAAACAAATGTACATAAATCTGAGGTGAACACTCACAAAGTTTTACTCCTATGAGTAAAATAGGATGATCAAATAGGTTTGAACACTCTCCTAGGCAATCACAGATTACATCAAGCACTAAGAAATTTCAAACTACTCAAAGAAACAACTTTGAAAACATCTCAGAGTTTTTCCCCAGCTCACTGTCCACACCTTCCTACTGTGCTAATGACAGCTACTTGTGTCACTGCATTTCTGAAGAAACTTTGTGTGTTTCCTTCTGTGTTCTGGGCTACGGATAAAACATGAGTCGCAAAGCTTTTCAATGAACCCAAGCCTCTCCACTTACTTAGAAGACCTGTATCTTCTAGGATGTGGAAAGTGCTTGAATTCACTTCTTTTAGTGCATATAACTGAATTTCAAAAGCATGCATATTCCATATGGCAGTAAAACTGCCTCAATTAACACTTGTGCCATTGCTCCTGTATGTAACACTGTATATTGCCAGATCTAAAACTCATTAGGTAAATTCTGCATCTGTTCAGGAGGCTTGTGAAAAATGGACCACTGAGGTACTCTGTAAAATTATTTTCCTTTGCTCTATTCTTCTCTTCCTACAGAAATTAATAGTTCTTCTTTGGGAAACTCAGAGCAGGAATACAGGGATAATTATAGTGCTTAAAACTCTCTATACACTAAAGAAAAACATGATAATCTTCTTTTCAGGAGAAATAGGACAATATATGATAAGGAAAAGAGCTACCCAGCATTAGAAGAGGTCATGACAAGTATGTCTCTTCAACTCTGACGAGATGACAGTGCAAGAAAGGGAGACATTAAAGCATGAGAGAGAAAATGCAAATCTACACATGTAAAGGAGGACATCAGACTCTGAAGAGGAAACCCACATTGGTAAACCCCACAGTTCACCTGCTCCATAACCCTTCCAAAGCAAATCCCTTCGCCAAAAATGAAAACTATGTAATTGAATCTTGACCCAATTTGCATGCTTAGACAAATCAGCTGAGACATCAAGCTCAAAACCAACAGGTAAAATATCAGAAATATTAAATGACATTAGGATACCTCTAACACTGTGATAAAAAGGTGATCATTGCCCACAACAGCTCCTTGGGTTTGGCCGTGTCTTGTAAATCTGAGGCTTTCAGGAACCCAGAGGAAACTGAGTAATAATTGCAAGATCTTGAGTTGCAATGGTCACGTATTTTGCTCTCCTTTGTCTATCAATTGCTATAATTGGATCCATGGCAGGAATTCTAGGAAATGGAATTATCTTGGCTGCCAGTTCACGGAGCTGCATTAGGTGCAAAACACGGTCCCCATATGATACAATCGTGATCTCTCTGAGTTCATCTGGACTAATTTTGCAGTCATGGACTACAATGGATTCCTTAATGTGCATATTTTTTGACCACTCATATTATAAAGAAAATGTGTACACAGTGACCAAGATAATTTTTGCATTTCTGAACTACTCCAGCCTCTGGTTTGGAGCCTGGCTTAGTGTCTTCTATTGCATCAAGGTTGCTACTTTTACACAGTCTTTCTTCATCTGGCTGAAGCAAAGAATTGCCAGGCTGGTGCCCTGGATGCTGCTCACATCATGGCTCTGCTCCTTCACAGCTGCAATTCCCTTCATCTGGGATGACTACAGTGTGCACAGGAACTTCACTGCCCCCCTATCTGTGACAAACACTTCAGCAATGAGAACCACAAGGAAAGACAGTTTGGGTTTAGTAATTCTTCTCTGTAATGTCGGTATAGGTATGCCTTTTATACTGTCTGTTGTTTCTAGTGTCCTGCTGATTCGGTCTCTGTGGATACACAGGAGACGGATGCAAAATAATGCAAGTGGCTTCAGGGATCCCAGCTCAGAGGCACACATCAGTGCCATCAAGTCAATCTGTTCCTTCCTTATTATTTACATTATATATTTTATTTGTGTGCTTATCATCCTTGCCAATGTTTTTTCACCATTAAGCAATGGAGAATTTATCTGCGTAGTGGTAATGGCTGCCTGTCCTACTGGACACACATTGGTCTTAATTTGGAGCAATCCAAAATTTCGAGAGCAGCCAGCTAGGATTTGGCACCACATTATCTGTCATGGCAGAACTGCATCTGCTTAAAAGACAGTGGCTCTGCCTGGTCTTTCTAGTTTAGATCCAAGTGAATCAATTGAAATCATCAGAGGTATAAATAATAGATGTTGCAATGAGTAGATGAGGGCCTTGATCTGCAATCATGAAGAAGGTGGGAATTTGCTTCACTTGGATGTGAATCTTGTTACAAATAAGTGTAAGTTGTCTGCTATCTGCTCTGCTTTCCTGGGAAATCACCCCAGTCTCTCTCTGACACAGCACAAAACCAGGGCCAAGACTCAGACTAGAATGTAATCACCTGCAATGCTGTGAGTAACAAGTCACGATACCAATGGAACAGACCAGGTGAAGCACAGGCATGGTCACATCCTTGGAATATAAGGCTTGAATGCTGCTTCTCGTTATTAAAAGTTCCTATGGAGGATGTTAAGGAATTCCCAATATTTTCAGAATATCTTATTGATCATTTTCAAGTCTGGTTGAGCTCCTTCAAAATAGTTGTTGATTCTAAAGGTGTCTGTAAGACTGCAGTAGGGCTCAGGAAAGAATGACATGGCTGTTTGAGTTTCCCACTCTTGCTAAAATAGTGATCTGTGTCACTGCATTATTGTTCCATCAGAACTGGAGCTGCATGACCCTTTTCAGCTGCAGTGGGATTTTACATACTCTTAAAGCATCTCTCACATAAACATTCATGCCTTAAGCCTTGTGTTCACTAAGCCCATCCTGATTCAATGTATCTGGTTTGGATGTTGTCAATCTGTTTGAAGCAATGTACCTGTAATTCATCTGAGTCTGTGCCTGAATTGTTTCATTTCAAACTTTAAAAAATACCAAGTCAAAGGATAACTTGTCTTGAGTCTTCCTTCCTCTCATGACAGAAACTATTTTCACAGGTGCCAGCAGTGGCTTGCAGGAACATTTTCCAAACCATTTCAAAGACATGCAGAAAGTTCAGCACATGGCAATGACGCTGGAGTGGCATTGTCAGCACCAGTGAAAGGTGCTGGTTCCCAGCTCAGCACCATGAGACACCCGTGTGGGGAGGCTTGGGCCATCCTCTGCCCTTCCCTGCTGTCCCCTCACCGGCCCTCAGGAACAAACCTCAGAGCTCTCTGACCACACCAACAAGCAAAACACGCGGGCTGTGCTCAGCCCACAAGCCCTGTGTGCTGTCCTGCTCCTGGCTGAGCCCTGAGGCTCACGGCTGCTCAGCAGGGACACCCTGCACAGCTGCTCTCACACTCTTTGGGTCAGGTTCCATTATTGCACATTCCTCACACACAGGAGATGCAAAAGTGGTTCCTGTGCTATTTTCCTGCCTCTTTGAGTACATCTTCCCTCCAAAGCTCCCTTTCTGTGTAATTAAATCAAATAGTTACCTGCTCATTAACATGAATTTGAAAATCTAAGAGGAAAAGTCAACAAAAATATTGGAAGACACTTTGTAAGATCAGTCTTCTGGAAGTCCTTTCTGTCTGTGACTCTCAAGCTAACTAACTATTGTCGTATGAATACAAATTATCTTCAATATGCATTATATATGCCATGTACTAAATCCCTGTGTTCTACTAGATACATGATGAGTTTGATAAGGATTTGTTCTGGGAAAGAAAATAACAACCCCTGCATCAGTAAGAGAATGACAGTTTCTGGGATTAGGATCCTCTCAAGACATGCATCTTTTCTGAGAGGAGAGTCTTCTGAGTTTAGTATCTTTTCTTTTGCTCTTCTGTTTGCAATCCAAAGGTGGATTGCTTCCCCCTACCTTAAACCTACCAGTTTGCAACCTGAAGAAGGTTTGAAAGTCATGGAATTAGACTCTTCCAAAACATCTGAACTATTTCCACATGCACACTTCACACATGCTTCAATGGCAGCTGGATTCAAATGTGGTACAGTGAATCAGATCAGGAAACAAATACAGTTCAAAGCTCACCCTGCTCTAATACTTGTGGAAGGACATCATGCAAGTCCTCTTGTCCTGTAGCTCTTTTCATTGAGCATCCAGGAGAGCTCACAGGAACTTCTAAGATGCTCACACGTAGCGTAAAACAGTGAGGCCAACAAAACTTTTTCTCATTAAAAACACCTTACTGTATTTCTAGAATTTAATAATGAAAAAAATCATCAGTGCATAATTCAGAGAAAGAAAAACAGTAATCCCCACAATTTTTTCTAAAGCACAATCTTTTCCAAGTAACAAATCAGTAATTTGATTAGAGTCCTTAAGAAAAGACATGCAAATATCTACATGAGAGATCCCTACAGGATTCTTCTCTGCTTTGCATTCCCATAAGCACGCCTGGAATTTTCACCCTTGAAATTCTGGACAACATGCAATGGACTCAACTTACAGTGCCAATCAAATATGATTTTGAGAATGAGAAAGCCTGTGTGCCAGGCTGTACTGCTTTTCTCTGTGTTGGGACAGGGGAAGACAAAAAGATATGAACAGACTTTCTGGTGAAATTAAGGCCTTGCTTTTGGGAGTTTGCAGCTGCCTGGATTCAGATCCAACTTCCACAGCACAATTCACTGAGATTTTAGAAAATTATTGGGGCAAACCTCAGTGGGGTTATAGACCCCACTACATTCACGAGCTGCTTCTAAGCTGGGTGTTTACTCTTGAGCTCTCCCTGAGCTGTGCTGCAGCTTTGCCTGGGCCTTTCCACCTGCCTAGCTCACCTGGATACTGATTCTGGCCTGCAGACTGGAATTACAGTCTTGGTCTTGGATATGTCTTATCATTCAGCATGTGACTGGCAACCCTACACTTGTGTCTGTCCCTAATTGTTCTAACAGAGCTTATCCTTGCACATATGTGGGGGGACTGCAGGCCTGAAAGCGCCCTCACTGTCCTTTTCTGCCTTGTGGGGATTCTTTCAACATGGGAACAATAATTTAATTTTTTGCCAATTAATAACAGAGTAGGGGAGTCAAAGAAAAAAGGGGGGAAAAAAAGGAGGAAAAAAAGGTGGGGGGAAAAAGGGGGGGGGGGGAAAAAGGGGGGAAAAAAGGGGGGGGAAAAAGGAGGGGAAAAAAGGTGGAGGAAAAAAGCGGGGGAGGAAAAAAGGGGGGGAGGAAAAAAGGGGGGGAGGAAAAAAGGGGGGAGGAAAAAAGGGGGGAGGAAAAAAGGGGGGGAGGAAAAAAGGGGGGGAGGAAAAAAAGGGGGGGAAAAAGGTGGAGGAAAAAAGTGGGGGAGGAAAAAAGGGGGGGAGGAAAAAAGGGGGGGAGGAAAAAAGGGGGGGAGGAAAAAAGGGGGGGAGGAAAAAAGGGGGGGGAAAAGGGGGGGAGGAAAAAAGGAGGGGAGGAAAAAAGGGGGGGAGGAAAAAAGGGGGGGAAAAAAGGTGGAGGAAAAAAGCGGGGGAGGAAAAAAGGGGGGGAGGAAAAAAGGGGGGGAGGAAAAAAGGGGGGGAGGAAAAAAGGGGGGGAGGAAAAAAGGGGGGAAAAAAACGGGGGGAAAAAGGGGGGAAAAAGGGGAAAAGTGAAACCTTTTCCCCCCATCCCATCCTCTTCACACTTCCATCTCCTCCCTCCATGAGCAGGGCAGGGGAACAGGGAATGGAGACTGCAGAGGGGATCCTCTCCACTGGGTGCAATCTTCCAGGAACAAACTGCTGCAGCATGGGATCCCAACAGGCTGCAGCTCCTGACAGGAATTTTCTCCATGGTGGGATCTCCACAGGATGCAGATTCCTTCAGGGCACAACCACCTGCTGCCAGGCGGGGCTCTGCTCACACTGCAGTGTGGATATCTGCTGCACTGAGGTCTGCCAGGGCCTACAGGGTCACAGTCTACATCAGTGGGGTCCCCTCCAGGGAAAGCACAGCAATGTCACTCTGGTGCCTGGAGCATCTTGTCCCCCTCCCTCTTCACTGACCTGGCTGTCTGCAAGACTCTCCCTCATCTTGTCTCTCTGTCCTCTCTCTCACAATTGCCATGCACTGGTCTTTAGCCTTCCTTAAACGAGTTGTCACAAAGATGTCACCAGCATCACTGTGCCAAGAGCCTTGGCCAGTGGTGGGTCCCCTTTGGGAACTGGGACTGGTTCTGTGTGACACAGGGGCAACTCCTGGTCCCTTCTCACACAAACCACTCTGCAGCCTTCCCACTACCAAAACCTTGCCCATAAATCCCACACATATCACACAGACATTTGCTGCTTATCTTGTGGTAAGAGACTCAGTGCTGAATGGGGCTTTGGACCACCTGGTCTCCTGCAAGGTGTGCCAGCCTATGGCAGGGGCTTAGAACAGGATGGTCTTTAAGGTCCCTTTCAACCCAAACCATCCTGTGATTCTACAAATGAGCTTAAAAGAGCTGTTGAATTCAAGAGCAGCTCAACAGTTTTCTTTGAGTCAAAGGCACATGCTCTGTATTCACTGAGTTTTTTCTATTGGAAGTGTCTGTCAATAGCAAGTTACAAAGCTGTTCTTGTCAAAAACCAAACACGCTTTTTCTCTTTTAGGTGAAAGTGAAATTCTAATTGTGGCTGAGAATTTAAATGCTTTTCTGAAGATTTTTGTGGTAAAAATTGTATAAGTGCAACAACTACAAAATCTCTCATACGCGTATGTGTGCAAAATTTGAAAGCATAACCTAAGTTCTAATCAATTAAAAAAACTTAAAAAGGCAGAGTTTCTTAGTTTTGAACCCACTTGTTAAACATATAAAATGAGAACAATATTTGATTTGTTTGCAAGTTTGACACCAAGGAATTTGAATATTTACAGCTGAATTTCAACAAAGGTCTTTACAGATGTGGTAGTAGGAAAGCCATTCAGAGCATGTAGCAAAAGAAACTGAATGCAGAGCCAGACCTTTACATCACTGTGTCACAAAGTGACACAGAGTCTAAGAAAGTAATAAAACATATCAGATCACATTGTTCTCACTAAAAAAAACTACTAATATTTTTAATGAGAACAGAAAAGGAGCTTGTACCTATACAAAAATAAATTAAATTTTAAAATATTTTTTATTTTATCTTGAATTATTGAATTCTTTATTTTGATGTGCTTTATAATAATCAGTATATGTATATAACATGCACATAACTCATACAGTGGTATATATATGGAATATAGAAATAAATATACATATATCTGAGGTGAAAAAGTTTTCACAAAATTTGACTTCTACAGGTGCCTAATCAAAAAGGTTTGATCACAGCCCTAGGCAGTCACAGATTACTTTAAGCAGTGGGAAATTCAGACTACCCAAAGAAACAACCTTGAAAATATCTCAAAATTTCTCATTTGATCACTGCCCCCAGCTTCTTTGTTGTATATTGTCAGATCTTAAATTCTGTAGGCAATTTCTGCATTTTTCCAGGAGGCTTGTGAGAAATGGGCAAGTGAAGTACTCTGGTGAAATTATTTTCCATTTCTCTTGTGCTTATCTTCCCAGAGACTTTTCTGACCTTATTTGGGACACTCCAAGCAAGCATGCAGAGATTAGTATAATGCTTAAAAATTTCCATATGTAAAAAGAAAAGTGTGAAAATCCTTCTTGCAGCAGAAATTTGAATATACCTGATGAAGCAAAGGACCTGCCCGTAGATAAGAAGATGCAATGGCAAGTATTTGTCATACTCATATGTCAGAAGCCATAACACTGCAAGACAGGGACAGATTAAGGCCTCAGGTATAAAAAACAAATCTACACATGTAAAGCAGGACAGCAGACACTGAAGAGGAAACCCACATTGGTAAGCACCACAGTTCACCTGCTCCATAACCCTTCCAAAGCAAATCCCTTCACCAAAAATGAAAACTATGTAATTGAATCTTGACCCAATTTGCATGCTTAAACAAATCAGCTGACACATCAAGCCCAAAACAACATGCAAAAATAGCAGAAATATTAAATTACATTAGGATACTGCTGACCCTGAGATAAATAGGTGATCATTTCCCACAACAGCTCCTTGAGATTGGCAGTGCCTGACAGATTTGAGGTTTTCAGGGGCCCAGGTGAAGCTGAGTAATAACTCTGAGCTCTTGGGTTTCAATGATGACACCTTTTGCTCTCTTTTTTCTATCAATTGCTATAATTGAATCCATGGCAGGAATTCTAGGAACTGGAATTATCTGGGCTGCCAGTTTATTGAGCTGCATTAGGAGCAAAACACGGTCCACCTATGATTTGATCATGATCTCAATGAGTTCATCCAGAATTACATTGCAATGCTGGATTATACTGGATTTATTCTTAACTATATTTTATGAACCCTATTATTATGAAGAAAATATACTTGCAGTTATCGGGACAGTCTATATGTTTCTGAACTACTCCAGCCTCTGGTTTGGAGCCTGGCTTAGTGTCTTCTATTGCATCAAGGTTGCCAGTTTTACACAGTCTTTCTTCATCTGGCTGAAGCAAAGAATTGCCAGGCTGATGCCCTGGATGCTGCTCACATCATGGCTCTGCTCCATCATAGCTGCAATTCCCTTCATCTGGGATGACTCCAGTGCGCATAGGAACTTCACTACTCCTCAACCTATGACAAACTCTTCAGCAGTGAGAACCACAAAGAAAGATAGATTTGGTTTATTAATCCTTCTCTGTAATGCAAGTACAGCTTTGCCTTTTATACTGTCTGTTGTTTCTAGTGTCCTGCTGATTCGGTCTCTGTGGATACACAGGAGACGGATGCAAAATAATGCAAGTGGCTTCAGGGATCCCAGCTCAGAGGCACATATCAGTGCCATCAAGTCAGTCTTTTCTTTACTTATCCTTTATGTTGCATATTTTATAGGTTTCACTTTTCTTTTATATAATATTTTTTTACGTTTCAGCATCCCAAAATCCATATGTATTGCTGTATTAGCTGCCTGTCCTACAGGACACTCCATAGTCTTAATTTGGAGCAATCCAAAATTTCAAGAGCTGCCAGCTAGGATTTGGCACCTCACAAACTGTCCTGTCAGAACTAGATGCATGTAAAAGATCATGTTTCATCCTGGACTTTCTTGTTTAGTTAAAAAAGAACTAATTAGAAACCATAAGAGTTATGAAGTAATAGAAGCTGAAATAGGTAGATTAGACCACTAATCTGGAATTATGAAGAAGGTGGAAATTGTCTCTATGCCTATTTACTCTTCTTTCCTTGAAAACCACAGTTTCTCTAAAACAGCAGAAAAACAAGTCCAAGACTCAGACCAGGATGTAATCTCTCTTGAAATGTGTTAAGTTACTAATTCATGATACAAATGTATCAGGCTTGATCATAAGGGTATTCATATTTAATTTGAGAACATGATGCTAGAATGCTGTTTCTGGTTACTACAAGCTCTTAATGAGGATGGGAAGGAATTCACAATGATATGGGAATATTTTACTGTTGAATTCTGGGAAAACCATTGTTGATTCTAAAAGTGTCTATGAAATTCCAGTATGGTTCAGTAAAAAAATGATACAGCCTTTTGTGCTTCCTTGCTTTTGCTGAAATAGTGAGCAGTGTCTGTGCTCCCAGTGAACTGATGCATTGGAGGACTCATCTGTAATTAGAGCTAATAGGAAAAATTTTGTTACATTATTGGTACATTATGACTTGAGTTTCAAATCCTTTTCACCTGCAGTGAATTTTTTTTTTCCTTTTAAAGCATCTCTCACATAAACATTCATGCCTTAAGCCTTGTGTTCACTAAGCCCATCCTGATTCAATGTATCTGGTTTGGATGTTGTCAATCTGAACCAATGCACCTGTAATTCATCTGAGTCTGTGCCTGAATTGTTTCATTTCAAACTTTAAAAAATACAAGTTAAAAGGATAACTTGTCTTGAGTCTTCATTTCCCTCATGACAGAAACTGTTTTCACAGGTGCCAGCAGTGGCTTGCAGGAACATTTTCCAAACCATTTCAAAGACATGCAGAAAGTTCAGCACATGGCAATGACGCTGGAGTGGCATTGTCAGCACCAGTGAAAGGTGCTGGTTCCCAGCTCAGCACCATGAGACACCCGTGTGGGGAGGCTTGGGCCATCCTCTGCCCTTCCCTGCTGTCCCCTCACCGGCCCTCAGGAACAAACCTCAGAGCTCTCTGACCACACCAACAAGCAAAACACGCGGGCTGTGCTCAGCCCACAAGCCCTGTGTGCTGTCCTGCTCCTGGCTGAGCCCTGAGGCTCACGGCTGCTCAGCAGGGACACCCTGCACAGCTGCTCTCACACTCTTTGGGTCAGGTTCCATTATTGCACATTCCTCACACACAGGAGATGCAAAAGTGGTTCCTGTGCTATTTTCCTGCCTCTTTGAGTACATCTTCCCTCCAAAGCTCCCTTTCTGTGTAATTAAATCAAATAGTTACCTGCTCATTAACATGAATTTGAAAATCTAAGAGGAAAAGTCAACAAAAATATTGGAAGACACCTTGTAAGATCAGTCTTCTGGAAGTCCTTTCTGTCTGTGACTCTCAAGCTAACTAACTATTGTCGTATGAATACAAATTATCTTCAACATGCATTATATACACCATGTACTAAATCCCTGTGTTCTACTAGATACATGATGAGTTTGATAAGGATTTGTTCTGGGAAAGAAAATAACAACCCCTGCATCAGTAAGAGAATGACAGTTTCTGGGATTAGGATCCTCTCAAGACATGCATCTTTTCTGAGAGGAGAGTCTTCTGAGTTTAGTATCTTCTCTTTTGCTCTTCTGTTTGTAATCCAAAGGTGGATTGCTTCCCCCTACCTTAAACCTACCAGTTTGCAACCTGAAGAAGGTTTGAAAGTCATGGAATCAGACCCTTCTAAAACATCTGAACTATTTCCACATACACACTAATGCTTCAATGGCAGCTCGATTCAAATGTGGTACAGTGAATCAGATCAGAAAACAAATACAATTCAAAGCTCACCCTGCTCTAATACTGCCAGAAGGATGTCATGTAAATCATGTTTTCTTGTACCTCTTTCCATTGAGCATTCAGGAAAAAGCTCACAAGATTTTCTAGGAAACTGCTTACATTTAACATAAAATAATGAGACCAGCATTTGAAACAAAGCCTTTTCCCATTAAAAGCACTTTTCCATATTACTATAATTTAATGATGAAAAAAGTAATCAGTGAGCAATTCAAAGAAAGACAGTAGTCCCCATTTCTTTTCTAAAGCACAGTCTTTTCCAAGTAACAAACCAGTAATTTTATTAGAGTTCTTAGCTCAAGGCAAGAAATGTAAATATATACATAAGAGATGACTACAAAGTCCTTCTCTGATTTGCATTCCCATAAGCACAGCTGGAATTTTCATGATGGAAATTCGGGAAGACATCAGATGGACTCTGTTTTCAATGCCCATCAGAACATGATTTAAGAATTTGGAGCACATGTACAATTTGCCACTGGGCACATTATATGATGGTCCTTTATTAGCTTTGAATGTGCATATTGAAGTGTCAGGCAGGAATGGAACATTTAAATGGATAGTGTCTTACACCAAAATACACATCTATTAAATGTACAGTTTCTTCACCAAAATTCCTCCTTTTTTTGTCTCAAAGGGGCTTAGCTTGTTGAGATATGGAAATGTAAATGTTATGCATGTCTTCAGACTGCAAGAGTCTTACACAAGCCAAATTTTGTTGTTTGTTCAGGCCAATTCACTGAGCTCTTTTTTCACCTTTCATTTATGCTCTGAAATCTCTTAGAACAGTATCTTTTTTTATGAAGGGATGTTAAAACTATGATAGCTGCTCTGAGCTTTTGAATTATTTTCATCAATCCTGTGAAATGGAAAGGAACACAGCCCTAAGTTGAAAAATGAAAATTCTATTATCTCCTAGTAATTGCACACATATGTAAGTGTGTGTTGAATTAATCTAAAATGCAGGATGGGCAGAAATTTCAGTTCCCCTATGGCAGCATTTAACTCATCTTATGATTTAAATTAAAGTTATTTACAGACCTAACTTATTTAGACATCGAAGGTACTTAAACACCTAAGACATCACCTTTTCTCCCATTTTGCCATAGCATATGCACACTTGTATGCACACAAAGAGTCAGTGCAAGGTACCTGTGAAAAGGTCCCCTCGAAGGTAACAACATACTCACTTTGAATGCCTTTGCATCTCCGCACTGAGCAAAGGGGTCTGGAGGAGTGGGGTTATCAGCCCAGGATCCATCATTGTTAGGTGATCTCTGAGTGCAGCAAAACGAAAGTTTGCTGGCTCTGAGAGGTCCCTCTCAGAGGGAGGGTGCTGGTCACAGCTGCTGCACCCCAGGAGAGCTCCAAGGCTCTCATTTTGGACCGCTGTTTATCGGCTGCAATTGAAGGGGCCTTCATCCAATGTTCCGTCCTGGCCACACTTCACATCAGCACCCTTTCTTTGAAGGTGTGAGAATAAGGATGCTATACCATTCAGGCCAGAAAAATAGTTTCCAAGGCTGTTCACAAAACATCCAGGAGCTTGTTAGGCAGCACAAGTTTCTGGGAGCGCTCTGTTTCTGATTAGCGCAGGAGGAACTGGGCCCAGGTGCTGCTCGTCAAGGCCGAGGCCTACGAGCATTTCTCAGATCACAGTGAGGCCTGGAAAGGGAGGGGGTGGTGGATAAACCACCACAGCCAGTAAAAATCAGCCTCAATGGTCTAAGAGGAAAGAGCTACCAAATCCTTTTCCAGTCTTGTCTGAACAAATTCTAAGATCCCACTGTGTAAGAATAAGGCTTGAAATAACTTGCACCCTCAGTAGTGGGAAGAGAGTTGAAAGGGCAGGTGAACGTGACACACAGCCTTGGTACAGAGCCAAGGGAACAAAAGGGTCAGAGGAAAAATAAAGGGAAGAAGACAGACTATTGTATAACTGTGCACAAGTACAAGAGACCAGCACTACAAAGGGAATTAATGAACTAATTAATTGGTGTAGCTTTCCTTAATTATCTGTTGCTTTATCTCAGGATGCAACTACGTGATTCTTCATCATTTATGCTGGACAACACCATAATTTTCAACTCCTAAACAGGCAAGATCATCAGAGTCTTCAGTGTTTGATACATTCCTTCCAATCAGAGGCAGGAGCATAGGGACACATTATGTGTCCCTAAAAGCATCCAATCACTTTGCTTTACCAAATCAATTTCATACAACCTCCATAGCCTTGGTTTTCGATAATACCTAGGCTAACCTTATTCTATGTGTATGATGCAAAGTTTTTCTTTTGAAATCTCTTCAGACATCAGTCACAAAGCTGATGCAGTTTAATTGACACAGCTTGCACTGAATTAATGATTTTTTTTATTGCCTGTTCTTTCTGGGCACAATATGGAAATGTAAAGGAGGATGATCCACAGATTCCATTCATTTAACATAGAAAGAGTTAAATGCAGCAACTGACAGAATATGCAAACAGCTATTCACTGTAGTTTGCATCCTTGTGATTACTGGTTGGGCTTCTACAATCAAAGCATTCTATCCTCAGCTAAGAGAAATGGAAAATCCTATTGCATTTTTGAGGCTTTCCTGGACACCCACAACTTTGTCTTTTTCTGAGTATATACCTTAAGAGCAATACTATCATCCTGATTTTAGTTTTATTTGTGCCTATACACAGATGATACTTGTGAAATGTGATGTACAACTTTAAGACAGCATCTTGAAAATATGACTAATACTTTTTTATAAAATAAAAAATTATAAAACCCTCCAAACATTAGTAATAAGTGACTAATCACATCTGATGCCTAAATTTTCAGTGCTAAAATTATTGCCTTGCAAAGATATAGTCATTCTTCTGTTTTCCAAAAATGAAAATGTAAGGATTCAATCAGCCATACATAATAGCAGACCTAGCAACTCTTGAACAGATTTTCTCCTTTATGTATCAAGACATGAGACATAATGTTTACCACAAATTCCATTTTCCTTGACAGAAGATTCTGCCATGCAGAAAGAGCACAAAAAATACTTACTTCAATGTCTTTTATTGAGAGGCTATTTTTTACCACACATTTTAAATTAATAAATAGCTATTCACAGAGAAAATACACTTAGCTTGCATAGTTCCCTCTCTCTCTCTTTCTATCTCATATGCACACACACATGCTCATAGTAACCTATAATTGAATCACAAAAGGAAAGCAGTTTTAAATTATTAGCAATAAACAATCACTAGTGCTGAAGGAAGAAAATATGCAAACATTGCAAGCAGCAGTAGAATGTTGACTAATGAGTGATTTGCATCGCTCAGATCACATTTGAAATCCCTTTCTTAAGCTAGAACTGTAGTGTTATGCTGGTTTGGTCAGGAGAAATTGTGGGTCTGGAGAACAGCTACCAGAGAGACCTGGTCCACTGTTTTTAATTTGTGCCTTCAAATTCAGGAATGAAAGATTTAAATATTCAGAGGAAACGTTTAGAAATCTTATCTTACAAAAAAGGATAAACATGGACATACACATCACCTGGTTCCTACTGAAACTTGAATCATTTTGATCTTGAGAATTGAGATGCTGGAAAAAAATTAAAAACTAGATGTGTCCTCACAAGTCTCTCAAGTAAAGGTCAGAGCATAATCTGCCATAATTTATGCAAATTTTAGCGTCCACTGGATCAGTTGTTCCACAGTTAGCTGACTGCACACTTACCATGAAATCCTGAACAGTGACCTCAGGTGAATTTTAATACACAAGGTTTGAATAAATAGTGATTTCATGATTATTTGGAAATAAACTTGAGGGGGAAAAAAAGTAACAGAGAATCATATAAAATGATTTTTTTTAATTATTAAGGAAAAATGGTACAGAAAGCAACAATAGTCACAAAGAAAAACCCTGTACAGATGTATGTATAAAGGAAAATGTCTCAGAGGAAGTGTACTGAAAACATCTGCCTCAGACTACAACTGAAAGATGTCATTAAAACTTTACTTTCAGTTTGTTTGACTCTTCATCCAATGGGTTATAAGATCAAAACACAGTTTATTCTGAAACTGAATAATATCTTATCTTTTCTTACAATAAAAATCATATTGGTTTGCACTTGAAGTCTCCCTGAAACCAAATTTTGTCAAATATTAATATTTCTCTAGAGTCTACTTTCTTCAAGTAATACTTTTGCTGAAAAATTTCTGACTGACACTTCTCCAAAAGCATTTGGCTCACAAGACAGTAAATATATGACTAGCTTTTGGAAGGTTTTGACAAATACATTCATAAAGATAACACAAAGATAAATACCACTCCAGATAACTTCATTTAAGATGTCTGTTTAAACCATTGTCAGTTTGAGATACCAAGACTAATTAATCTCAAAGCTCAGGTTTGTCTTAACCACAGGATACATCTCATTTCTCTGAAACTCAAAATCCCTCCAGCACAGCCTGAGTAAGGAAGAAAGTGGTTTCCTTCCTAACTGCTTGTTTTCCTTCAGACAGCCCCGTTGTTACCTTAAAACTTAGTGTATTATCCTCATCTCTTAACTCCATCTATGTTTTGTTTAAAGATAATGGCAGTTCAAAGGTACATATACTTACACAGCCCAAAACAAGTTTTGAAGCAGTCTGTATTAACTTCAGACCACAAGACATATATTTGGTGTGCTTATCTTTCACAGGCACATGGGACTGACAGTCATAAGACCTAGAAGAAGCCTTTAGAAATGTGTACAGCCTTCTGTACAAAAGGGGTTCATACTCTGAACTGAAACAATCAGGCAAGAGTGGTTTGTCTCTTGTTATCTTGCAGTGAGTGATGTACTTTGAAATTCTGTGTTGCAACGTGCAGCAGTAAAGGTATAAATTTCCCACAGATACAAAAGAACCGTGTTCAGAGGGATTGGAAATAAAGATTACTGCTGCAAGCTGAAATCATGGGACAGGAGAGTCTTCTGTGGGACACATGATGGCTTTTGGATCAACTCTGGTTCTGCATTTCTGTCATAAAAGACCACACGGCCTTTTCATTTTGCATGAATGAGCAGGGCCTGTGTGTGTGATACCAGAAACCAGATCAAAGAAAGAATGGGTAGGTGCCGAGAGGCAAGTGAAACTCTCCTAAGAATACATAAGAGAAGACTCAGTCCTGCAGATTCACAAGAACAGAAAAACTCAGAACATCAAGACTCTCAAGTCCCTCAAGGCCACAAGCAGATCATGATACCAGGTAAGAGTCAGTGAGTGTCTGAGTGTGAGGCAATAACTGAATGTAATGTGTGAATTGTTATCTGCTATTAATAATAACAGCTTGATTCTACTAATAGTCTACCTAGTAAGAAGAGACCTAATAGACCTTAATTGTGATCTTTTTCTCTCCTGACTTGAATACAAACCAGTAAAATTTACAAATTTACTCATGAAACCATCACATCCTTGCTTGACTCTCTAGGACTAGTACAGGTTCATTAGTGGTTGCCTGCCTGAGTCCCATCTGTACCTCACTGACCAATAAATATTCCACTAATCCTGCTCATTGTCCCTTCACTGAACTGCCTACTTTGCATTGTGTTGATAATAGTATAGGGAAGTCTGAGATGTTGCATATCCTCAGGGCAGAGTTTGTTGTCAAGTACCAGATTAAAATGCTCTGTGGTCACTATGAAATAAGCCCTTTCTGTCTGCTCTACAGCAATCTTCTCTTGTATCTGCAACAAAAGGATGATTTATTCAGAGGAACTGTTGTGGTAATTCCTGAACAATGGAAAAGGGATTTAAGGGGACCATTGGAGTCATCAAATCCACACTTGTGTTAACTGAATGAAACATGCCCAATAGTTCCTTTCAGTGGCCTTGGTCATTACTGCAGAAGTTTTCTGTCACCATTTTTACTCAGAGCTAATTCCAGGGCCTTATTTTTCTCATTCCTTGTGATATTCAGTCTTAAATGTCTCATAACAACTTTATGCTTTTCTTTACATTATATAGTCTTTGTTCCAGTTTGTGTTACGCTGTCTCAAAATACTTAGAAGCAAAAGTTTGTTTTTTGTTAGGCTGACAACTTTTTGAAGTCTCTTCATTACCCTTTGACTGTAAAATGGACTTTGTATTTATCTGATCATCCCTGAAGACATTCTTTGTATTGTTCCAATTCTAGCACATCATTCTGGTAAGCAAAGTGTTGTGTTCAGTTTCTTAAGCAAAATATCTCAGTTGTTCTGCTGTTTCCTGCTTGATTTTCCCAGAATGATAAAACCACTTTAGTTAGCAAAGATGTTAATATCATCAAGTCCAACCATTAACCTAGCACAAAACCTAAGGGCCTGTGAAACCCTATGTTTGTCATCTACATATCTTTGAAATAAATCTGTGGGTGGCAACTCAGTCACTTCCCTGGGGAGTCTGTCCCAGTGCTTGACAACTCTGTCAGTGAAGAATTTTTTCCCAATATCTCACCTGAGCCTCCTCAAGCACAATGTGAGGTGATTTTCTTTCATGCTGTCTCTTCTAAAACCCATGGGCACTGGCACATACCTGTCTACATAGACACAGTGCCCATAGAAGAGGTGCTGGTCATCAAAGGCTTGTACACTGAGAAACAGATCTTACTCTACAGCTTCCTGGAGTGGGTTTAAAACATCAGTGAGAATTCAGTTGGTGGACACCAATCAGCAAAGACTAGTGCTAAGTGAAACCACTGAACTTCAGTATAGGAGCCAGCATGATAATGCATACCTTACCTATCTCTCATTAGCACATCTGTAGTGGGATTTTCCCTACTTTGACCACATTTCCAATGGAGTTCCTGGTTTTCAGAGGTCTGTATCACATAGCAGAAGCAGGATGCTCTGCAAGGGAAGGTCAGCCAGTAACTGAAGCTGACAATGAACTAGGGATGAAGCAAGGTCCTCACAAGAGTTGCAGTTCCATAGTACCTGAAAAAAAAAAACCCTCCTGAATAGGTCAGCACCAGCAGCAATGTTAAGGCAGTAGTCCAGGCAATCCAGACAAAACCAAGATCAAGCCATAAAATCAAGTCAGCAGATCAGGGTCAGATATCAGCATAGTTCATGGCCAGACCTCAGCCTGGCTGCCCTATAGCTCTAGCAGAGACCATAGGCGAGTGTCTGAGCTCCTGAGCAAAGAACAGGCATCCTCCGGCCCGACCCTTTGCTCTTCCTCTCAGCTCTTTCTGCAGCAGTCTGACCCGAGGCTGTCCTGCTGCAAAGTTACACAGAACTTGAACAAGCAAAGCCCAATGAGAAGGGGAAGAGATTGCAAAGATTGGTGTTCTAAGGACCCAACAGCATGGATGTTACTGAACTCAGGATTCTGGATAAAGAACAGATAGATGTCACCAGACAAAAGGAGGATGCTGTCATTCTCATCCCATCACTCATAAAAGTACGTCTAGACTGGTGTGAACAGCATTCTGCAACTTGTTCCAGTTGTCAGAATGAGCCAAGTAGCCACTGTTTAATTAACAGCAGCTTTTATTTCCCTGAAGTTGCCATTCTACAGTAAATGAGAGAGGGAGTAGAACTACCAGCCATGGTCCCCTAAAACAAAAAGAAACACAGCAGAGGAAACATGAAGGCCTGTAGTTCAAACCCTAAGGAAGATTTTTCTTAAGAGCTTCTGCCCAAAAAGTTTTGACCAAATAAGGAAGCCTTAAGCCTACCCCAAAGAGAGAGAGGGTATAATTTTTTACTTACCGAACCACCTCTAGTTATAAACACCATTTCTGTTGACTGGAGTACAATTTATCCCAATGAGACCGATAAGCTACAGATTAAAGGAATTTTCTTAGCCTTTTTTCTTCTGAAGTAATTAATAAATGACCAGTGTTCTGCACTTTAATATTCCTTTGTCGGGTGGGAAATAACAGCTCTGCCTGTGCCACCAGTGTTGCTCCCTCAGTAAAACAATTCCGATGATGACATCAGGTACATAATCATTCTTCATATAAGGTCACAAGTACACTTTTTGAATTTTATTGGACGTTTTGGTTCCTTCAGATTGGAGATGAATCTTCTGATAATGTCTAAAAAGGTGAAGAATATTTCTATTGGTTCCTTCAGGTAGCTCATGCTAGCACGTGAATCTATATATTTCCTCCTTTGCAGTCATTTGTGAGATACAGGAATTCCCAGCCAGAGTTTTATCTAGGCAGTGCCTGGAAAGTGAAGTTTCATCCATCTGCGGTCAGGATGGCAGCAAAACGACATCTTTCAGCTCCAGTGCTGTGGTTGATTCCCCTCTCCATTCAGCTCTCCCTGGGTAAGTACATACTTTATTTCGCATAAGGCAGTGAGATAAAAAAAAGTATGCAAATTTCATATAAATAGGTTGTTATTCTACCAACCTCTAAAGCAAAGTGACAAAAAGGTGTTTAAATATGTTTCTGGTTTTGATTCAATCTCCTTGGTAATCCTGAGATAAGGAAGGGTAAGCCTTTTTTAAAAGTTTTGTGTTTTACTCAGATATCAGTGACTGGCCACTCTCAAAAGAGTTCAAGTCCAAATTTTGTAAACAGTTTAGCTGTACTAAAAAACAGGTGGGTATTCTTACTACTGTCTTGTCTCTCCTGGCGAGCTCTTTGTAGCTGGAATTAATAATTCCAGGTCTTTGTTCAATACTAGTTAAAGTGATGTAGCTCTACCCTGTGTGTCCAGCAGAGTTTGGGTAACACAACAACTCCTCAGTTTTTTCTGTATATTGGAAGCTTATCACTATTTGTCTCTCTGCTCTTCTGGAGCTATGTGTACATGCTTGATGCTGGTGATGAGAGGCAGACTTTGGAAACCTCATTTTTTCTCTCTACACACAGAGGTGACATTATGGTATTGCGGTGGTGGTCGCATCCCCCCCCTATGATGAGAACAGGACTTCACGGTTGATGTTTTGCTAGAGCATGGCCCTAGTCTTGAAGGTTCTCACCAGTTGTGTGGATGCAGTCAGAGCTCACATGGCAAGGAACAGGAGGCACTCCTAACGTACATTTTCACAATATGAAACATTTTTTATTTTGACGCTTTTGTAGTGATGTTTTAGTGTCAACTGGGCTGTACTGCAGAAACGAGAGTGAGTTTTCTGCCAACTCCTTGTTAACTTCGGGGAGCAGTAAGAGACTGACTGGAAAATGCAGACAAGAGTAGCTTTACAGTGACACCATCATCAGCACCTACCACCCTCATCTCTGCTCTGGCAGCACTTGCACTCTCCATGCTCCTACAGGAGTTTTGATGTTCCCCAGGCACAGAGCACTTTGCAGAGCACTGCAGGAGTCACAGCTCTCTGGGAGTGAGCTGGCAATCTGCTCCTGAGGCAGCAGGCTCGGGCTGGAAACCTCCTCTTAGGGCCTGGGGACAGGAATGCATGATACACTCTCATCCTTTTTCTGTGAGAAGAATTGGGTTTTCATCTGGATCAAGCAACAATCTCATGCCTTCTCAACCAAGCAGAACACCAAACCACTGAATTCAATGAAGGTACTTGTGGGACATGATGTGGAGTGTGAGGAAATACAAAATTGTACCTGTACATATCATAAAAAATTAACAGAAGAGTGATTACAGCAAATGACAGCTTTTATTAGGAAGTGTTTAAATCTGTCAGTTGGATTATGCCTACCTCTGCATCCAGTCTTCCATGTTGTTACATGCTGAAAATGTCAGATGTACAATTATTCAAAAATTCAAGTGCACAGAGGTCATAGAGTTGACTGAAGAGCTGTTTGTTTTGCTCCTGGATATGGCTAATAGAAATTGACTATATGGTTCCTTTAAAAATGTATTAGGAATTCAACTTTTCTTAGAACTCATTTCTCTTTTAAGTGTATAAATGTTACAGCTGAGAAAACTCTTTTTTTGGACTATGTTCTTCAAATAGCCTGGGGGTTGTTCTCCAGAATATCTTTCTAGAGGCTTATAAGACTTATTACAGAAAGATTATGCTCCCTCTGAGACAACTTGTTGCAGGCACAAAGTGGTTTTGTAGTTACCTGAGGATTGTGCTATGTGTGTGACTTTCTTACTCAGGAGACTTGAGGAGAGAGGATATTTTGCAGAAAGAAATAGGTTTTGGAAGTTACCTATATTGAATAGCTGCTTTTTTTTTGTTTGTTTGTTTGTTTGCTTATTAGTAAATAAGCAAATATTGATAGGCAGGAAATTGTGATGAAATCCAGCAGTGTTAGCAAAGAGGTAAAGCCTTTGCCTGTGTATGAGAGGTGATCATGTCTCAAAGCCAAATTGTGTCTGATGAAACAGACCACATGAAGATGGAGGCAAAATTGCCTTCCAGTTGACTACTGCCAGCAGTTTACTCTGCAATAAGAAATGAAACAATGGTTAGTTTTGGAAAGAAATGGCTTCATTAGCACCAGCTCATGGGTTAAGACTGACACACTTGCAGTGAGTAAAGAGAAGAATTAATTTGTTTCCAAGTGCAAAGAAAAATTAAATATTCTCATTTCACAGTGTCAGATGACAGCAAGATGTGTGGTATGTAGAAATACTTCTCTCTTTTGAAGAAGAGAGAGAAGGTGATATTTTACATAAAGGATTATTTTAAAGAAATCTTATAGGAAAACCCAAGGCTCTTAGTGCAAATTATCTTTTGTTGTTTATCAAACACCTTCATTGATAGGAGATTATCTTCCTGGACTATTTGCAAGATTTTCACAGCTGCACTGCTTTCTATCCACGTCAGTGCCCAGTGCTGGGTCTGGATGAGTACTGCAGGTTTCTCTTGGCACCTGGTCACTGTGGCTGTGAGTGCAGATCAACAGGGCCCAAGGCCAGGCATGGCTGTGCCAGAGTGGAACAGAGATGCACCTCCCACTTTGCACAGGTAGTGAGAGAAGGTGCAGGTCTGTGCTTAAATGGGCCCATGGGCAGAGCACATGTGTGGAAAACCCAGGTGGGGAAGGCCAAGGCCATTAAGGATTCTTAGTGCACTCAGGACATTGACAATTGGATCCAGACTGTCCTGTAAATGTTTGCTTTAATATTCCATTGTGTGTCAGGTCTTGAAACGGTAAAAAATTGTGACCAAAGTTATTAGGCTTCTTATGTGACTGTCTTGTAAACCTCCTTTAGCCATGTAGTCAATCCGAATAATCCCCCAGGCCCAAAAGAAGTTGCCAGCCCTCTGCAGGGATTTACCTGTTTCATAACATGCTGAAATGCAAACCTGATCAAACTGAAGACAAAAGTCAGATGTGGCCAACTTCTTCCTGTTTCCTTTTCACATTTAGCTTGTAGTTTGTCCTTAACCTGAGAATACAACTGTCCTGCATGTGGTTTTCTACTGTTTGATTTTCCACCCATTTCATGAGTATCCTCTTTCATGCTTCAAACAGCAGTGACTTTGATCCAGCTGGTAGTGAGGCAAACTTTTAGTCCAGTCACACGTATGTAATACTCATACTAATACACACCCACACACACCACAGCTGTACATGGCTGCCCACACAGGTGGAAACACGTGACGTGTAACATGTGAGAGAAACATAAACAGCACCAGTGGCCTTACAGTGATCTATCTTAACTTCTGTAAGGCCTTTGACACAGTCCTACACAACAGTCTTGTCATTAAATTGGACATACGTGGGTTTGATGGATGGATATTCAATGGATAAGAAATTGGCTGGATAGATGCATCCAAAGACTTACAGTCAATGGCTCAGTGTCTAAATAGAGATCAGTAACAAGTGGTGTCCCTCAGGGGATGGGAACTGTTCAAAATCCTTATTATTGACATTGGTAGTGGGATTGAGTTCACCCTTGGCAAGTTTCAAGAAGATACCAGGCTCAGTGGTGCAGCCACTGAGGGAAGAAATGCTATCCAGAGGAATTTTGACAGGTTTGAAAAATGAACCTCACCCCATGAAGTTCAACAAGGTCAAGTACAAGGTGCTGTACCTGGCTTAGGACAGCCATCAGAGTCAGCACAGACTGGAGGGTGCATAGCTTTTGGGAGCTGCCCTATGGAGAAAGACTTGGGGATACTGGAGGGGACAAATTGGATATGGGCCAGCAATGTGCCCTTGAAGCCGAAAACGCTAACTTCGAGTTGAGTCTTCAAATAGACCCCCTGACCTTTCCACCTCTCCAGCAGCTGGCCTGGCCCCTCTTATCCCTCTGGTAGCCAGCTCCTCCAGTTACTTCATTCCCAAAGACACACACACAGACTTGGCTTCCAGGCCAATTAACTCACAGGATAATGAAGGTTGATCTACTGTAGCAATCACACACTGACAGGCAGTCCCCTCACCCACTCCAGTTTCCAATGTTTATTGTGGCAGGCTTTGTGAATCACAAAGCAGGGACATTACTCAGCGCTTCCCAGCCCTGATAAGTCAGTAAAAGAGAAAGTTTGCCTGTCATTAGAAATAATTTACATTTTAGCAGCGCAGTTAGCTCAAACTTGTAAATACAGATATAACTACTTGCAAAAAAATGCTCTTTAAGTTGGACTATTTAGAAAGGTGAACCAAATAAGTCTGATGTAAGAGTAAATTAAGAGCAATAATGGATCTCATTAACATCTGCAATAAATAATCATGATTAAGCTCTGTCCTTTCTATAACCTTGCTCTGTCTGAAGGCGCTGATGAATTGAGGCTGTCAAACGGAACTGGCCCCTGCTCTGGGAGAGTGGAAGTAAAACATGAGGAGCAATGGGGAACTGTTTGCGATGGTGACTGGACCATAAAGGATGCTGAGGTTGTGTGTAAGCAGCTACAATGTGGATTTGCTGTTAAGGCCCTTAATCGAGCTCCTTTTGGAGAAGGAACTGGACCAACGTGGTTGTACCGAGTTGATTGCCATGGTGATGAATCTGCTCTCTGGAACTGCACACATACAGGATGGGGTGCTTTTACCTGCCCTCATTACTTTGATATTGGAGTGATCTGCTCAGGTAAGAAGTGATCCAACCTTGTATAACAGAAGAAAAGATAAGAGCCTGGGATCAAACTTTATCCTAGTTGGATAAAGCCAAGTACTCCCTCTACTCATCCAAAGCAAGTTGCCCCAGCATTAAGTCTTCTGCTGACTATGCAAGCTGACTTTGCCTGGGCACAGCAATGACACAGAATGAGCATATTAAATAACATATAACAGAAAAATAAAAAGCACTATTTATTTCTACCACAGCTCTCCCAGGCAACAGGAGAGCAGTACTGAACTTGTCTTTGACCAGAAATCAGGGATAAAAAAGCAGGTGTAGGTAGAGAAGCATGAAAATGCAATGTTATGTCATACAACTGCCCTTCTTCTCCAGATCTTCAGGTAAGCTAAGACAAGACAGTCTGCAATGGCAAAAAAAAGTCCAATATCTGTTTGGCTGCTTCCTGTGCATAATGTTCATGGTTTTACACTTTGGAAAAAGAACCACTGAAAGAAGTTTTTCCTTCCCAGCTTCAGGACTTTACATTTGCCCTTTTTAGATTTTTGTAAGGTTCCTATGAGCCCGTTGATCTAGCCTGTCTAGATCTCTCTGAATGGCAGTTCTGCCCTCGTGGTTATCTCCCCGGCCCCCCCAAAAAGTGATATTCCACTTGCTGACGGTCTTCAAGTAGAGTGAAACTCACTAATGACTGAGCCTGACCATTCAATCAGCTGCTTAACCATGTTGTCCTTCCAGCCAAGAACATCCTAGTTTTTGGACATAAGAATATCGTGCAAGACAGTGTTAATGTCAGTGCTAAATATGAGGTAAATGTGAGGTAAATGTGAGAACGTGCTTCTGCCCCCTCATCCATAAATCTATTTTAATCAGAGAAAACAATACAGTCCCACAGGCATGATATACGCTTGATATAACCATGCTGACTCTTCCCATTCATCTCCTTGTGCTTGCAAATGAGTTCCTAGAAATCTCACTCTATTTTTCACAAGTACCAAAGTGAGGCTGGCCAGCCTGTAGATCTCCAGACTGTCTTTTTAGCAATTTCTGAAACTGGGTGCAACATTTCCTGTGTCCTCTTCCTAGGGTGCTTCAGCTTCCTATCCATTGAAATAATGAAGTCTCAAGGACATACATTAGTAAATGGCTATTTGCCTATTTATCTGTTTGGGGATTGCTACTTCTCAGTCATTGGCAGATGCTCAAAGCTTCCTTCCTTCTTTCCCAAGGATTTAGTATTTTCAGTTACTGAGAAGTAAGCAATTTCATACACCATTTTCTTTTTTATCAGTGTTATACAGGAATTTCCCCACTCACAATTCAGAAGTATCAGTGGTCCTCAGAAAAGTGAAATGTGTCTTGCCCATTAAGGTACAGGAGCTGTGAAAATAGACCAGTACAACCAACCCTTGATGCCAGACTTCTTGTTTTTTGGGTTTTTTCTAGGCTTCTCTGATCTGCGTCTGACTGGAGGGGGCACTGCCTGCTCAGGACATCTGAAAGTAAAGCAAGAGGAAACTTGGGCCACTGTCTGTTTCTCACACATTAATTTCAAAACTGCCTCTGTTATATGTAATGAGTTAGAGTGTGGCCAGGCTGTGGATACCTTGAGAGGAACTCACTTTGGAGACAGACATGAACTGATCTGGCAAGAAGAGTTTCACTGTGAAGGGAATGAGACTCACCTTGCAGACTGTCCCAGGAACATACACCATACTAAAACATGCTCTCATGATGCCACTATTGTGTGTTCAGGTGAGACTTTGGACTGACAGACATAATTCACCCGTGTCCTATATGCCTTCTTCCTGTTAACCCACAGTTCAGAGCATCTGTACATTTCTGTGGTCCTCAGGATCCTTGGATGCTTCCCCTACCATGCCTTGAGCCATTCAAGGGGGAACAGAAAATAACAGAGTAGTCCCACAATGTCTCATTCACTCTACTGAGAGTCTGCATCTAAAATGTATCAATATAATCACTTCACTACCACACAGAGATTTCAAAAGGGCTGTTATTTCTTTTCTGCTATTAGAAATATGAACCCAGCAGACCTAAGAATGCTTTACACATCCTTCTCTTATAAATAAAAGGAAAAATGGTCAGAGGAGACAAGCAGGAATATTGAGACGTTAATTTATTTCCTGTGGTGCCAGTGTGTATGTTAATACCTGGCACTTCAGTTAATTATAAAACTGGAAGATGTACCATATCTCCAAAAGGTTGAAGGAGGCACAAGTTACAAATGTAAGTAATTAAAAAGTAAAAAAAGGTTGCCAGAGGCCTAGATGACTTCCATTGTGACTGGAATGTAGCATTACTTAAGAATTCTATACAGTCATGGTTGCTGGGGGCTCTGAATACAACTATGTATTGCCATCCACTGAAAAGGTGAATCCTAGGCCTAACAAACATAACTTTTTTCCTGAGGCCACAGTTCTAAAGGAGTAAACTAAATATGGGTCAGAGCTGCTGGCAACAGTCTGACACAAAACAAGTCTGGAAATGTGTTTGAGTTCATGTCCAAAGGGCTTCAGTCTGTTTCAAGACTGCCTTGGACACTGTGACCAGTGGCAGCCAAATACCTCAGTTTAGGCATCTAACAGGCCTTGGCTCCTGCCTCTGTCTTGCAAGAGTCTTTGCTCAGAGCTGAAATCCTGGGCTCGTTTGAGGTACAATGCAAGGGCAAGGTAAGGGTAGAAAGTAACAGTATGAGAAGACAGGGACTGCATGGGGCTGGCCGTGGGACACCACAGTGCCATCCATTCCACCCTGAATTTATTATCAATGCTGATGGTTATGGCCTGTGGTGTTCAGAACCTTGCTCTGGGGCATGGATGAAAGCTGAGAATTCCTCACTGCAATTTCTGTTTACCAGGAAATGTGACATGACTAACTACTGGGAGAGAGAGTGATACCACTTGCTCTAACTCTGAGTTCCTCATATGCAAGGCAGTGCAGAAACTGTCTCTGCAAGAGATGTTGAAAGTGGCAGCAGTATTGTGAGAGGAGGAGAGAACAGAGCAAAGAGGAGACACTGAATTTAAAGAGACAAAAGACTTTTAGTCATACAGTGCAGGCTACAACATGGACAAGAGACTTTTTCAGAGCTGGCTTCTCAGCATCCTGTTCTAAGATGCCTTCCAGTAAGCTGACACTCAGTGCTAGTTTCTTGCAGATAGAGAGAGCTCTTACAGTTTTTAGTGCAATAGCATAAACCCCAAAAGTAACTGCTAAGCTCTTTTATTCTTTCTGCAGGCTACGGTGGGTACAGGCTGGCAAATGGCAGTACCACATGCTCAGGGAGAGTAGAGCTTCTTCACGGAGGCACATGGGGAACGCTGTGTGACTACACGTGGGATTTACCAGCTGCCAATATCCTCTGCCAGCATCTAGACTGTGGAGTTGCACTACTGATACCAACTGGACAGTCCTTTGGGGAAGGAAATGGATCTGTCTGGAATGGCACATTCAGCTGCCAGGAGAATGGCTCGCTCCTGAGAGACTGTCCCGTGCGTGCTCTAGGTCATGATGAATGTCCTGCTGGAAAAGAGGCTCATGTTGTATGTTCAGGTGAGCAGTGGAAAGGACTAAGAAGGGAACTGAAAAACTCCTTCCTTGAGGAAAAATATGGACTCAAAATTCAGAGGGCATATGTGGAGTCAGGCTCTGTCCTTTGACTGCTGCAACAGGAGTCAAGGCTGCACTTCAGCGGTACTACAAGGCTGCTGTCTCTGAAATGCTCCTAGTGTCAGGTGACAGCAAGAGCAGGGCTGCTGCACAAGCCAGGATGAGCTGGGCACAGAGGCTGAGCACAACACAGGCAGAGTCCTTGCTGCCAGGACACAATCCAAAGCATCTGCACAGAGGACAGAGGAAGGTACTGGTGGTAAGGTCTATGAGCAGTCCCAGAAAAGTCAAAGAAAACAAAGAGATGCAGGGTCTGGCTGGAGGGAGCAGCCAGGCATAGCATGAGACAAGACTGGAGATGGTTATTCCTGTTGTGTACTTGAGACAAGGACTGAATCCCCGGTCCAGATTTAAGTGAGGGCTTGGAGCAGCAGTTGAAGGATGCAGAGCTGTAGGCCCTCAGTCATATTGATCTGAAAAATTAAGGTCTATTGGTTGACCCTAAGCCCCAAAACCTAGTGCCCTAATTTTAAAAATTGTAAATGGGACCTGATTCTGAGTTCTAGTAATACTTCTCAGTAAAATAGGCTGGACTGACATCTAGTTATGAGTATGGAAGTTTCTTGTTATGAGTATGGCCCAGTTAAGCCATTTTACTACTGAATGATAAGGAAAACTCATTCCCATTTCACAGTCACTTCTAAGTCCTCCCCATGAGCAGCTGCAAATGTAACAATCCAATATTTCCTTTCTCTTACATTCAGGGTGTCCAGGGGGCAGGTTGGTGAATGGCACCACATGCTCTGGCATAGTGGAGATCCGCCATGGAGACACATGGGGAAGACTCTGCCACTCCCACTGGAATTTGCAAGCTGCCAGTGTTCTCTGCCATCAGCTGAACTGTGGATATGCAAAGTCAATCCAGATGGAAGATGGTTTTGTGGAAGGAAATGGGACTATATGGAGAGATGCTTTTCACTGTGAAGGGACAGAGTCCTGCCTGTGGGATTGTACTCAAGTGACTTTGGGCAATCCGACCTGTTCAGCCAAAGAGGCAGCCACTGTAACTTGCTCAGGTAAGTCAGAAGTGGCCTTTTATGGGTGGTGCAACTTCAGACCAAAGCAGTTCTGGTGACCTCACTGATAGGATCTAGTCTTTGAGGTGGAGAAGCATTTCTCGCTTCCCATTGCAGGCCCTTGTGTGCACAAAAGCAAACAAAGCCTTAACAGAGACATTCTCCTTTATCAGTGGTGAGAATATTTCACCAGCACAGAAATTTGTCTTCCATAACTTTCCTGAAGGTTATTTTTATTGCAGTGAGATCAGTAGATGTTACTCAATATATTTCCCAACTCTCTTGAGCCCAGGTCTTGCTGAATCACTCAGACTCTCAGGGGGTGAGAGCCGCTGTGATGGGCGAGTTGAGATCTCCCTCCATGGTGTGTGGAGCAGAGTCCTGGATGATGACTGGGACATTAAGGATGCCCATGTGGTGTGCAGACAGCTCCAGTGTGGAACTGCTGAGAAAGCCTATTACCTTCCAAAGTCTGAGCGAGGTATGGGTGTTGTCGGCCTAAGGAGTGTCCAGTGTACTGGAAACGAGACTCAGCTGATGCTCTGCAACACCTCCCATTATCAGACAGGGCCAATGGGAGTTTCTGAAGATGTTGGTGTGATTTGTTCAGGTGAGTTGCTGTGTGAAAGATACAGAATATTTCCTAGTGTTTATCCAGCCCACATTGTGCTGTGGCATCACAGATCTTAAGTCGGCATGAGTGTGACCTTGATGATAGTTAAGGAAGCAAGTGTAATTTACATAATGCTTTCTTCATCTGAATTTCTTACAGAATTATCTTCCAGAGTAAAAAAGAACTATTAGAACACAGAAGCCATAAGAACACTAATTTCACTATGATTGCCAAGCATTCTTACTGCCACTTAAGAATTAAATAGTTTTTATCTTGTGACGTTTCTATATTTATAGATACTTGCAGCTATTCTACAAAATATTACAACAGTTTTGACTCTTCTCTGATTTTGTAACCCATCTGTAACAGGAACAGTATTTGTGTCTAACTAAATGAGCAGAGAAAGAAAACAGGTTGTCTGGCTTTCTAAGATAAGGCGACCTCTGCATATGCTTAGTATGACACTTCTTGTTTGCAGTATCTCACGGGAATTATTCAAACATTCACCTGGTGCAGGAGTAGGCCTTTCCCTTGATGCAGTTTTAGCCTCAGAGGACTTCTGCCCAAGCAACCATAGCAGTAGAATTGGGATATAACAAGAACATGATGTCTTAAAAGTGCTTTAAAAATATTGCCATTATTATGCTTATTATTATGCAATTATTATTATTGTTGACCTGTGCATTATAATTGTGTTGCATGTTGACAGCTGGATTTTCTTCCCACAGGCAGCAGACAGATGAGGTTGGTGAATGGAACAAACCGCTGTGCTGGGAGAGTAGAGCTTTATTATCATGGCATCTGGGGCACCATCTGTGATGATAACTGGGATCTATCAGATGCCAATGTTGTTTGCAAACAGCTTGGATGTGGGCATGCCATTGAGGCATTTGTCTCTGCTCATTATGGTGAAGGGTCAGGGCAGATCTGGATGGATGATGTGAATTGCATTGGGGCTGAATCTGATCTCTGGGCATGCCCCTCTAGATCATGGGGCCAGCACAACTGCCAACACAAAGAGGATGCTGGAGTCCTGTGCTCAGGTGTGTTTGGAAAACACTTTTCTAATCCTTTGGGTTCAAACAGGAGGGTTGTATAAAAGGGAAGCCAAGAATAGTGGGGACTTGCTTGGACAGCCTCTTCCTGTCTTGATGACAAGCAGCTGGTCAGCACATCTTCTTGGGCCTACCAAGATGCACAGGACCTACAGAAGCCCATATTATGCACCAACACACACGCACACACACAAAAGTGTGTGGTGTGGTAGAATATTTGAGGGATAAATTTGAGGAGTTTGTAAAGATTTCCACAGCAAGGGGCTGTGTGCTTGTTACAGTCAGTTACAACTGGCTCTGAAACCAATGGGAGCAACCCACTGTGCACCACAGCGTCAGACAATCCAAGTAGCTTATGGTGGCTCTGCTCACATATTTAAGACAGAATGACAGCAGCAAGAGAGAGGAGAAATGAAAGAGAAGTGAAAAAAAATACTGATGACCCCTGAGGGAAGTGCAGCCTGTTAGGGCCCATGTTGGAGCCAGTAGAAGCCCTGAAAGGACTGCAGCCTCTGGAGTGTCCATGCTCCACAATACAGGTAGAACCAGTACAGGTAGATAGCACTGTAAAAAAAAAAAAAAAAGTGTTATTACACAGGCAGGAAAGCAACATATCACAAGAAGTTTGTGGCCATTTTTATGTTTTCACTTTCAGATTTCCTGGCTCTGAGGCTGGTGAATGGCAATGACTGTGCTGGACGTGTAGAAGTTTTCTACAACGGGACGTGGGGGAGCGTTTGTTCCAATAGCATGTCCCAGCTCACCGCAGTAACCATGTGCAAACACCTGGGATGCGGAGATGGAGGAGCAATAGCCACGGACTTCAAATACGGCAGAGGGTCTGGGCCCACGTGGCTGGACCACATTGAGTGCACTGAGCAGCACAGCTCGCTCTGGCAATGTCAGTCAGACCCCTGGGATCCTCAGTCGTGCAGTAACCGAGCTGAAGAGACCCACATCACTTGCACTGGTAATCAGAAATGCATTTGTGTATGACCAGACATGTACCTTAACCTATGCATACACATAAGGACGTCACAGCAATTACTTCGTGTTCACTTGTTATTTGGTGTGTATGATTTCTAGTTTATACACATAGCCATGGACAAGTGTACAAATCAGTTTGGTTCTAAAGGTCCATTTCTAATGCCTGCCCTTTTGACAGTATTTCACACCTATGGATATCAATATCTGTAGTCATATATATATTCACTATAATAAAAATTATTTCTACATGACATTCAGATATCCTGAAAGTGATTGCAGCTGCCTTATGAGAAGAAGGAAAGCATAACCATCAGGAAGATTATTACTCACAGCAACATCAAACAGACATCCACCAAGAACTAAACAGGCCATACACATATTTCGGGAAATAATTAACCTGATGGTTAATTTTCAGGTATCTTATTCTCCCTCATTTTTTTTTTCAGAAAATAATTAAATTACTTCATTATTTAAATTCTACAGGAAGAAAGGAGGCAATATCTCCACCTGCATTTGCTGAGTGTCCAAACTCTACAAGTTGTTCAGGTACCTCCACCTCTTCGTTTTTCCTTATTGGCCTCTGTGGAACTTTCTGCTGTTTCAGTAAAATAGAAGGTTTCTGTCTTTTGCAGACAGGGAGAAGTTACGAGTCGTGGGAGGGGAGGATGAATGTTCAGGCAGAGTGGAGATGTGGCACCAAGGATCCTGGGGAACCATCTGTGATGACACCTGGGACGTGGCAGATGCCCATGTTGTATGCAGGCAGCTGGGCTGTGGATCTGGTGTATCTGCTCTGAGTGAGGCTGCCTTTGGGGAAGGGACTGGTCCCATCTGGTTGGAGAAGGTGCACTGTAAAGGAACAGAGCTGTCTCTTTGGGACTGTCCTGCCAAGCCTTTGTTTGGTAAAAACTGTGGTCATAAGGAAGATGCTGCTGTGAATTGCTCTGGTTAGTGACTGGTTCTTTATTACACAGGTCTGGGAAGGAGGTGGGCAGGGGAACATTATGCCAGCTGTGCTTCCCGGTGACTAGCCCTTTCATAATTTTGACTGCAAAAACATCACAAATTATATGAAAATATATTTTTCACACTTGCCTTTTCCTTAATCTGGACTCACCTTCCTTTTTCAGGTGTGACAAAAACAACAGCACCACCCACAAGAGCAGGTAAATTCTTTATCTCTCTTCTTTCTCCCATCAAATGACAATTTAATGTCCCTAATAGTTATCAGATGAAACAGCAGCTTATTTTGGCTCATCCGAAAGCACTTCCCTCAGCCTTTCATAAAGGAACACTGAGTGGCACCACCCCTAGCTGCTGGATTTTATCTGCTTGAGCAGGACCCGTAACAGAGCCTCACCCTGCTAGCATGGGCACAGCAAGGGGCTTCACTTTGGGACACGTGATTCTTTACCTGTTTCCTCTTTGTTTCCATTCAGATCGTCCCCGCCGCCCTGCCACGGGCAGTACGAGACTTTCAGCGCCTGTCATCCTCTGCATTATCCTGGGGACCCTTCTCTGCCTGGTCCTTGCCATTCTTGCTGGGCAGATCCGACGTGCCAGGGCACAGCAGAGAGGTGGGTCTCTCAGCAGGACTGCTATGAAATGACTCCTTTATAGGGCCCAAATGTTTAATTGGCTGGAGAGGCAGTGGGGATGGGTAACTGAGATGAACTGCATCTTCTGCCACACTGAGATTTTTCACTTACTTTCTGGCAGTGAAAGAGCCCAGCAGTGCTTATCCTCAGTCAGCACCTCTGAGTGCCTTTCTAGGTATCAACCAGGCTATGCAGACCCCGGTAGGGCACTTCTTTTCATGGCCCCAGCCTGAGTATGATCAGAGACCGTTAAAGTGATCATTTTACCTTTTACTTTCAGGCTCCAGACTATCCTATGACCCCTTCTCCGAGGCTGTCTATGAAGAGATTGATTACAACCTGATGAAGGAAAAGCAGGGTGTGACTTTCCTCTCAGGTCTGTGTGTGTGTGTCTTGCTTTTCTCAAGGGAAAGCTCCTCCTTTCTGATCCCGATCTGATTCTTTGCAGCTCTCAAATCTACTGGGAAATTTAAAATTCCTGGATTTGAGGAGAGGAGTTTCCTGCCCAGTAGAGTCTGCCAATTCCTTTCCTAGGGACAATTTGTTTTGTGGAGTCCTCACTGCAGCCACAGACCATAGATCAGTATAGGTCAAACAAACAAAAGCCTTTTGCTGCAGTTATTTAAAGCAGAGACAAATAAAGGAATAATTTGCATCTCCCTCACAGCAGCTGGGTCCCTGTAGATTTCCTTCCATGGACTACCTTTCTCCCTTTGTGGTTTGTCTCCCCTATGATCCATGAGAGGTGTTATAGGGCCCCTGAAGGTTATTCCATTGTATCCTTGCAGAAGTAATACTGACTGCAAAAGAATATGCTGGGCTTGGATGCTATTACTGTAGCCTGCTCTTTTTCTCATGGTGCAGTCTTAGCACTTAAGGAGAATTTAATCTGGTGTCATGCTCTTTCTCATTTGCCTAGATTCTTATTCAGAGAGCTCAAAATCAAAGGAACAGTTTTATAGAGCAGACAGTGATGAAGAAAATGGTCCTGAAGCAACTCAAGGTAATGTGAGGAAGGGTTTGTACAGAGAAAGAGATCCCAAATCAGGGTAACTTTTAATATCCAAAGCATTATGAGTGATTAAGACTTTCATTTCATGTCCTAGTGATGTTTCCTTGTGATCCAGTATCTTCTGTGTAACTCTTGTGGTGGAAGAGTGTCATACAATCTCATATACAAGTGATAGTTTTCTCTTCTATATGAGAAATTCAAAATAAATGTTTGCTGGTAGTTCTGCACACACCTCACAGGATCCAGTCACATAAATCCAACAATCCAACTGCTTCTCCCAGACATTGCAACCATAATAGCTTGTAAATTGTTGCCTTATTTCCAAGTCAAACGGGGAGAATTAAAACAGAGGAAAGACATATTCCAAATAAGAACTCTAGTGGTGCAATTTGAGCTGATCAAGGGATCTTAATCCAAGTGATCTGAAAAAAATACAGATTCCTAGCTGTGGGGTTTGCCTGGGGAGTACATTTGGTGTGTTGGCTGGTTTGGTTTTTTTTTGTACCTTGAAATAGGTAAGGGAGAGCAAGTGTTTGGAGAAGAACTGCATTTTCCTAGAGCTGATCAAAAAGCTCTGTTAACTATTACCTCATGCCCAAGAGATCAACTGCCAAAGGCACAAGAAGTTTTGGACCCCAGTTGCCCATATCCCAGACTCTGCTGCACCATGTCTTTATTTTCTACTTCTTTTCTTATATTAAGGACTTTTTTTAGTTAAAAAAGCTTTTCCTTACTTGCTTTGAAGTGCTTACACAGAAGACAATTCTAAATAATTTCTCTTTCTCTTATTCAGATTGAATATTGATTTCTTGGTAAAAGGTGAAACAGGAATGTTTTGATTAACTTTTATGTTTATACATGTATTATTGGTAAGCATATGTATAAACAATAAAACTGTGCACACTAACACTGCTGAGGGATGGATTCCAGCTAAGTACAGACATGTCAGTATTACAGCCCTGTGTTGCTGGATCATCAGCTACTGCTTTCCCTAGTGGAAGTTAATACCTGTACTGTTCCAGAGACCCCTTCACTGCCTGAAAAAGCCCTGGAAGATGCTTATGATGATGCAACAGAAGCTCCTGGACCTAGAGATGCTTCTCTTTCTGGGCAGAATGAACAGGAAATCATTGGTAACAGAAACAAGGATTCACAGACAGGTGAGACTAGAAGAGTAGTGCTGTTCTGTTCTTACAGCCAGCTAATCTATACCCATGCTCTGCTTTCCTTACATCCATAAAATTCCTGTCTGTGGCCAACCTAGCCTAAGTTTCCACTGCTGTGAATTGTTACTTCTTATTAGCATGACCATGGGGACAGAGGGTAGCAGTCATCTTTGTAACAGCCTTTTAAGTACCTGAAGACTGATAACAGTTTGTTCACATATCTGTCCCCAGTCCTGTTTTGTATTTTGTTTCTCTACACAGCCACAACCTCAATTAGTCAACTTTCTACTTAGGCCTTGTAGACTACAGTCTACTCATGATGTGTCTCTAATCAGTCTGTGTCAGTAGGTCTGCATCTTTCAAAATTGTTTCAAACCCAAAATTTTCCAGTATTTCTTTACAGCATTATCGTGCTGAGATCTTACTAGTGTCAGGTAGAGCAGAAGGACCAGCTCTTATTTCTTACATATCCTTCTGTTTATGGATGCCAGTGTGATACTTCCCTTTTTCCAACAACATGGCAGGCTTGAAAGGGCTCAATATCTGACGCAGCTTCAAACTGTGCTCTGTAAAATACTACGTATCATTAGACATGGATTTTTCAAATGATGCAATTGACTGTTTCTCCCTTCATCTGTAGTCTCTTAAATATCCTTATTAGATATCATTCTATGTCCATGGAGGATGGATTCAGCTAGGTTTTTAACCAGGCATTAAAGTTTGTCAGGCCCATATAATTCAGTAAGAATTAACAATAAATATTTAAGACAGACCTCTTTATCAGTGCACTTAATATTACTATGGAACACCTGATCTGAACTCTACTTTTTGGGGTAGTGATAAATATTTCTGGCCAAATTGAGACGTGGAAAAATAATCAAAACATAGGACTCAAAGTAACTTGAGAGACATTAGAGATTTTTTTTTTTTTTTTAAACAGCCCATGAATATATTCCTTTTAACACTGTGTATAAAGCTTGATCCTTGGATATGTATACAAGCAGCAGAAGTCAGAGTGACATAGGCATTTCTCAGGTCTTTCACAGCCACTCCTATCTAAGGTTCTAATTGCTGGAGGAGACAACTGGCAGCTGCACAACCACACAGAGGTAACATGTACAGGATGTCCATTTATCTATCTTAGTGTTCTTCCCTTCATGCTTTCAGACTGGATTCCCAGAAACAGGACCTCTGAGGCTGAGAGACCCTCATCCCCTGCTCTTGAAGATACGAGCTATGATGACATTGAAGATCTGGGGCCCTGATAGAGACTGCTGAACTGTGATGACTTCTTCTGGAAATACACCACTGTTCATAAAATGCTAATCCTGTACTAGCAGAACCAGAACATTTAGGATTAGTTTGCATAAGTTTGGGCTATTTCCAGAGAAGAGATTACATACATAAAAAATAAACAAGAATGGCTGTTAAGAAAATATTTCAAATTTCTCTTATAATTTGTTGTTGCTAAGACTTAGTGGACACTTTTTGCTTTTATGTTCAAATACCTTCATTTTTTTTTTCTGAGTTAATTTTTAAAATTATTATTTACGTTTTTTATTAGAAACTGCTCCAAAGATCTCAAATTATGCTTTTCCTTCTGGATATATGGGGACAGCTTTTGGGAATTATTCAGAATGGAGACTGAACTGCCAGAAAATCATCAAAATTCTGTTTAAGCCAAGACTTTCAGAAAGAAATTCTTGCTGATTGCTTCTGCAGCAACATCAACAAGATCTGACAGGTGTGCTGCAGGCATGCTGCAGGCAGAAGGAGGGAAACACATACACCCAGGGGATTTAACTGCATCATGTGATCTACTTTTCCTGGCTCACTAACAGGAAAACTCAGGAAACAGAAAGTTCTTGCAAAGAATAGGAAAAGACAGCAGAAACCAACAGGGGCAACCAATTCTGTGCCAGAAAAAGGTGTAGCAAGCTATTCATCCCCGTCAGAACTATCTACACAGGACAGAACTTCTCCTCTCCAGGTGCACCAGGTAGTGACCAGGAAGAAGGAATCCGTAGGGACTCAGAGATGGCAACAACTGATGCCATAGGCATGATCCAGTTAAACTGAGTGCTCCCCAGGTGACTGGGGTATATAATCCTCAATGTGATTGAGTAGGTGGGATACTGGAAATGTGTTAAAATTTGTAGCCAAACTCCTACATAATTCTGCCTGCACCTGAATGGCACCTGCACAAGGAAATTTTTAGGATAATTGGAGTAATTGGATTAAAAGCATATTAACAGTACAAGATTAATAAAAGATGTAAAATGGCTTAACTGTGGGATCTATCAGGAAAAGTTTCTCTTCTAAGGCATGAAAATAGATGCATACAGGATGAAACCCAAGAGAATCAGGTTACAGCTGAGCTCATTACAAATCCATCTTTCAAACTTTTGGAAAAAAACAGGTATGAAAGGAACTTGTTTGTGAGTGGGGTTACAGGCAACAGTGCTTGTTGCAGACTGTGTAGCCAGCTGTGTTGCAGTCACCTCTGTGTGTACATGTGTATCTCTCTGGGACACACACTCAGCCTCTCTACTGGCTGAACCAGCACTTGGGAAAGCAGCAGTCACATCCACAGGCTCCAGTGTCCTGAAGAGAGGAACCCACAGACCCCAGAGGATGCCGGAGGCCGTGACTTATTGCAACTCTTTGAAGTCACACTCTGCACTACTTTTGACCCTTTGAGAAAAATGTAAGGCAGGATTTCCCTTTGGAGAAGCCCTACCAATTCTCCTAACTAGAATTTTTATTCAGTCACTCATTTGTTCTTTTTTGCCACCAATATGCTTGGTAAGGACTTCGCACTTAAGTTTCCTCCTCTCTCCCAAATACTTTCTTAATGATTGACTCACTGCCCGCTGCTCAGGTGTTAAAAAAATACTCCAGTGAGGGGTCACAAACTGTTGTTGACCTTTCAGGTTTTTCATTCTTGAGTTAAACTTACTCGTAATTCAGAAAGCTGCTTTGCTAAAAAAAAAAATAAAATAAATCAAGATTACAGCCAAAGGAGGGGTCCAGGAGCACGTTCCAGATCACATCCAACACTAAAGGGTTCCACTGCACCGGGGAAGGAGCCGTGGCAGAACTAGAGCGTCTGGGGACTGCATAAGGACTTCCTGTGGGATGGGCAGGGGAGGAACCAAAAGCGGGGAAAGAGAAGGGCTTACATGAATGGAGGAGGAACAAGTGTGGGGAAAATGGAGGGTAAGGGGATAAAACCGCTTGCTGATCCGGCAGGGAAGCCGTGCTCCCGGGAAAACATGCTGGACTGCTCCGCTGAGTCAGCTCCCGGGTTCCTCCTCGGGAGCCTGCTCTCCCCCGGCCTCTAGAAGCACAAGGACACTGGCTCCGTCCCGGAGCCCTGCCATCCCACCCCGGGACTCGCCGGAGAGCCGGCGAGGCGAGGCGAGGCGGGGGGCCGGGCCGAGCGAGCAGCAGCCGCGGGGAGGCGGAGCCGGAGCCGCAGCCGGAGGGGCGGCGGGGGAGGCTCCGTCCCGCCGCGGCGGAAGCGCCGCCCGCTCCCGCTGCCTGCCCAGGGCTGCTGCTGCTCCGGCACGGCACGGCACGGGGCCAGGATGGGCCGGACGGTCGTGGAGCTGTTTTACGATGTGATCTCCCCGTACTCCTGGCTGGCGTTTGAGGTGAGGGGTCGGCAGAGGGAGGAAGGGAGGAAGGGAGGCCCTTGCCGGCTCTCCGCTGTGCCCGAGCGGCTCTGGCGCCCGGCCGGTCCCGCCGCCGCCTCCCCCTCGGAAGGGCTGCTCAAGGGCAGCTCGGCCGCTGGCTGCTGGCAGCGCCCTTTGCGCCCCGTAGTTACTTTTTCTCTCACCCCCGAGGGGTGCCTGGGTTTCTCTCTCGCGTGTTGAAATCCAGGGACAACAGGGAAGCGTGTCCGAGCCAAACGCCAAGTGCAGGAGTTAGTGCTGAACATTTTGCTTAGGGGATAGTTTTCATATTCAACAAGTGCGAGTGTCCTGATCATGACATGAGCCTGATCTTTCCCTTACTTACCCCTGCTTAGGCTTGGATAGTCTTGACATAAATAGAGACCCCCTCGGTTTTTCTGAGATCAGAGTTCTCTGGCAGCATCCAAGAAAGGCTTTAGAACTAACCCTAATACAGTAGGAAAGGATTTATCTGTAGTATTTACTGCCTTAGCTGCACACAGCTCTATAGACATCTATAGACTGTGAATCCCTCATGACTCTTTCACATTGCAGGTTCTCTGCCGGTACCGGCACATCTGGAATATTGACCTGCGCTTCCGTCCAGCTTTCCTTGGTGGCATAATGCAACAAACTGGTATGGAGTACAGGGAGATGAGCTCTGTAGGGAGACACCTCCTTCACTAGTGCACAGCACTAGTGTGCAGGCCCTTGGTGTGTGCAGAGCCCACGCAGAGACAGCTCTGAAACTAAGTTCTGGCACCAGTAACAGATTAACTAGAGGGCTGTGGAGCTCCAAGGGGATTGAGAAATCAGTCATAAGGGATTTTACACTGTTGCAACTACACAGAAAGTCTATACCAAAGTTCATCAGTTCTAAAATACAGTAAAATAAATAATAATAACTTGATATGGAGTGTTTTCCTAGAGTTAGATTTTAAACCAGAATTAATTTGTGGAACACTTGCACTTTGTGATATGCAGGAAGGATACAAGTATGTCCTGAAACAGTATTCATGACCTTAATTACATTACCAAGACTTATAAATCATGAATTAACAAGCCTTTACATCGGTTTACCCATGCATTACGAGTTGTTTAGCTTAAAGTCATCTGTCTGAATCAACATAAATCCCTGCTAGGACATTTGTACCTTGGTTTAAAACTGATTCAGCTTTTTAAAGCTTTGATATGTAAAAAACTGAAATAAACCATAAATCATAGCATTATCTTTGGAAAAGCCAAGTATCTTTCAGTAAGCCAGTATGAAATTATACTCTTCTTTTGGTGTATGTACATGTGAGGCATAATTCATCCACTTTGTTCAGTGTTATTACAATACAGCTGGAAATCTCAACAGAACTTTTTCCTAAAAGGTAACAAGCCACCAGCAATGTTACCAAAGAGAGGTGAATACATCCTGAAGGATATGAAAAGGATGGCAAAATACTACCAGGTGCCTGTACACACGTCTGCAGATGACTTCCAGCGTATCCTGGGCACAAGTAAGAGTCTTAGCTGGCACTTCTGGTTCCAGTTCTCCCTACCAGTAAAGGTGAAGATGAATTCCCTGTGTGCAGCCTTTTCCTGAACCTGTGAGCAGTACGAAGGCTGTGAATTCATAGCCATGAAAGAAATTTCTGGAGAAATATGGCTGTGGATGTTACTAGTATGGGAGATAACTGAATCCACATGAGCTTTGCTGTACTGACTGTGGGCTGTTACAGGGGAGATCACACTGTGCTTAGGTAGCAGTTGTGCAGACCACACTGCTCCTGATGCTGTGCCTTGTCTGAGTGTTTCTCTGTCTCCCCACGAATCCAGGCAGTCTGACGGCCATGCGCTTTATCACAGCCACGGACATGACAAACCCACAGTACCTGGAACCCTTATCTAGGGAGTTCTGGATGCGGTTTTGGTCACAGGTCAGTATTTGATGCAGCCAGCTTCTTGACCCTTTCTGTCACCCTTCCTGTCCCACATCATTCTAATGTGGAATTCCAGCAAGAGGAAGAAAATGTCTTTTAATGAAAAGTCATGGCAGGAACTTAAGGTCACAGTGGTTCAGAAGCCGCTATGAAAAGAACTAGCTTATAATCAGTTAATTTGCCTTCTTTTAGGTATATATGGTGGGTCTTACGGGCTGGACCAGTGGGTCAGTGGTTCATATCAGAAAATACTTTAATACATTCCTAGATTAGGTGACTTAAGATTTTTTCTGAGGTAGTTTCTCCAGCAACTAGTATTACGACTATTTTTGTTTTCTTAGAAAACTTACTTTTAAATCCAGAGCTGAGCTTTTGTTCCTTAGATACTGATTTACTTATTTTATTCTTTTACCAGCATGAAGATATCAGCCAGCCAGAGAACATATTGGCTGTAAGTGTCTCCTTTTTCTTGGTGCTTCTGCATTTCTCACAGAGATTCTTACTGATGACTTTGATCAGTAATAAAGACATCTTTGTCAAATGAAAAAAATGGATTTAAATTCACTTGCAGCTCTGTTCCGAGCCACCAGCATCGCACCCCGACAGTTTGGAATTTTGGGGGTTTTTCCCTTGTCATATTTTACATAACACTCAGAACCAGAATACACTTATTTTTTTTTTTTTTAGTTCATGTGGCAAGTTACCCAGGCTAGACAATGAGTTATCTTCTGATACTGTTTTATTAACAGCCATTAAAGTTGAAATAGTTTCACCAGAATGCATTGAGGTGTTCCTACTATATGAAATGTTCAGGTGGAATGCAACACCTGGCGAAGGTGACTTTCCTTAGAGTGATGGAGTCAGATTTTCTATTAAGCTCAGTGCTATATTTTGTATTATGTATTATTTTGTATTATGTATTATTTTTGTATTATGTAAAAGTGCCCTTTTACATACCTGGAAATTATACTCTTGATGTACTTCTTTTTCCTTTTTGATTTTGTTTATTACAGTAAAAGCTGTAATGGCATGTAAGTTAGTATACTAGGAGATACTCTTGAAGGTCTCTCCTTTCTTCATTATTTTATAAGTTCTTGGAATATGAAGAGAGGAGTTGTCCTTGACTAGTCTCTCCTATCCAACATCCCTTGCTGAAATCTGAAACTTTGTCTTGCTATTCCCTCCCAAGTCCAGTCCTTGCACTTCAGCTTAATCTTAGCATAGCTTTTTTACCAGAATTTCAGCAAAGGTTTGCATTTTTCCTTTTTAAGAAGCAAGATTTGAAGGATATAAGTGTGGTACTTTCACCATGGTAGGCAGCCAAGCACCACACAGGTGCTCACTTGCTTCCTCCCACTGCCCAGGAAGACAGGGGAAGAGGAAAAGAAGAATAAAAGCCAGAAAACTTGTGGGTTGAGATAAAATTACTTAATAAGCAAAGGAAAAGTGGAAGCAGAGTGAAAGAAAATAAAGAACCACCTACATGTAGACTGATGCTCAGCCAGTTCCTAAGAAAAAGGTAACATGCCTAAACCCCCTCCTCACCAATTACTGTTGAGCATGGCATGTGGCATGGTCTGTCTCTTGGGTTAGTTCAGGTCATCTCCCAGCCTCTGGTGAAGCCCCAGTTTATTCACTGTGGTGGGAAGAGTGAAAACGAGATACTGCCTTGACACTGTGCAGACACCATTCATCAATAGCTAAAATAATTAGGATGTTATCAGCATTGTTTTGGTCACAGATCTGAAACTCAAAACTGCAGGAGCTGCTGTGAAAAGTAGTTCCATTTCAGCTAGAACCAATGAATAAATACATACAGAACATTATCACATAGCCTCTGAATCCATCATTACTTAAATAAAGCAAGGACAGCAGAACTTCAGTGCCAAACTTCATACTCAGAATGACCTCTAATTTAGTCACAGCTTGGCAGTTGATGAGTATCTCCCCTGTTCATCAAGGCAGAGAGGGAGGTGTCCTCTTGTCTGCTTGTGTCTGTCTTCATTCACTCCTGCAACAAGTACTAGACTTTCCTCTCTTCTGGGAATTTGTTATCCAAAGGTGGGTCAGAGATTCCAACCGATAATCCGATTCTTTATAGGTGAATTTATTTTATACATCAGTCAGAAAAACGGAACGTTTTTTACTTGACTTATTGTCTTAGTATTTTTTTACTTCTTTATTTGGTCAGCAGTAGCTTCACATAAATTGCTATAGCAGCGATGCATGGTCTGAATTCTGCCCCAGTCCACTTAAATCCTCTTCCTGCCCTGAAATGGTGAGGACAGATAATACATCACTGTGTAAATATTGCAGTCTATACACTGTGGCTACCAAGCATTCTGTTCTAGTCCAGTGGTACACTTGTTTAACCTCCTGTTCAAGCACAGTCAAAAAGAGCCCCTCATCTCCCTGATGTGTTAGCAGGAGAAGGTACATGAAAAAAAAATAATTGAAAGAAAGAGTCATTAACACCTGCATGTGCAGGATTACTTGTCCATATGCAATATTGTGGTTTTTTGGGGTTTTTTTGTTGTGTTTTTTTTGGGGGGGGGGGTTGGTTTTTGTGTTCTTTTTGTGAAATACTTTATTCAAAGGGCATTTGTACTTCACTGTTCCCAGATAAACACTGGGCCTTTAAATTTGGCTACTTTGTCTCACTGCTGTGTAGCAGAGGCTTGGGAGAAGTGAAAAAGATACAGCAGTAACACCAGCAACTGTTTAACCTCTGTGATTTAGTGTCTTTCATGCAGTGTCACTTATAGATCCCATGTGGCCACACTTGTCATACAAACTGTTTCTGTCTTGGTAGGCTCGTACAGTGAGATTTTATTTTTCATAACACCAGTTCGAGTTTTCTTATAAGGTAGCTAATGAGTCATTGTATCAAAGGTTCTTTTTTTCTTTTTTTTTCCTTCGGCTTAGGAACTCCTGGGAAAAAAAGTGCAGATTTGGGGCTCAGAAGATTTAAAATGTCTCTTCTACTTTGTATCTGAGAGTTATTAAATTGATTAAACCTATTGATTAATAGGTTGGGAATACAGCAAGACAGCTGTGCAAAAAGGGCTTCAAGAGTATTTTGAAATTTTTTGTCAATAGACTTTAGGTGATAATACTGAAGATTCAAGTAATTAGACCAGGGAAGGAATTAGAGTATTTACTTTTAGAGTATTCTTAATTGTATCGTCTTTTCACAGGCTGCCCAACAGGCTGGGCTTTCAGCAGAGCTCTCCCAGAAGGCACTTGAAATGATTTCAACCCCTACAGTGAAGGACCGACTGAAGGAGACAACAGCTGAAGCACTGAAATATGGGGTGAGATACTTCCAATGGCACTGGGCTTCACAGATATGTATTCCTTCCCTCTTAAGAATACAGAGAAGCAAGGAACAAGGAGGATGATGATTAGAAAGCACTATATAGACTCCTTGTTTTCCAGTGTGTGAAAGCCACCTCACTGTTGTTGGTAATTTATCTCGCTGTCATCTGGGAAAGCAAGGGTGACCCACTCAGCTCATTCCAGCTGGACAGCAAGAACAGGATCAGTACTAAGAGATACCATTTATTGCTACTTGGAATAGAACTGTGGATTAATCAGGTTGTTTTTCATGCACCTTCAGAAGGGGTACATGGGCTCTAGAGAGTCATCTACTTTCAGATGGCTTCATTAGGCTTATCTTTAAGAATGAAGAAGGTAAAAAGAAGGGGAGGAAAAAAAGTTATTGGGATTTATTCCTGAAGATTGATGATATGTCTCAAGAAACCCTCCCATTATAACATTCTCTGTTTCATCTCCATGGTATCAATAGGCATTTGGGATGCCTGCTGTTGTGGCACATTATGATGGGAAACCTCATCTGTTTTTTGGCTCTGACCGTTTAGAGCTGCTGGGCAGCATTATAGGTGAGTCTACCTCATTGCATCACTTTGGTTTCATGCTTTCACCCTCTTGGAACAAAATACAGAATGCAGCTGAGTAAAACACTCTTAAGGGCTTTTAAATGTTAAATAATGTTGGTTATCCTCCTGGAATGAAACTGCTGACTGAAATCTGTCTCAGTATACTTAAAATGACCAAATGATCCTTTTCGAGACCAGAAGTAACTTGAGTTCTCCATCCTCTCTTGGTGTGTTTCAAGGCTTTGTGCTCCATGTGCCATTCTCAAAACACTACTGAAACTCTTTAGTTCTCAAAATACTCATGTGTAACCTTTTGCTACTAGACAGTAGGCCTTGGCTAAGATTATGATTATGGCGGGTACTGCTTCTTTCTTTTTTTTTTTTTTTTTGTCATTCTAACATTTTCATTTCATATTGCTTCCTTCTTAGTGAAAGTACATTATTACAATTCCCCAGTCCATAACTTGTGTATACCTACACAGCTGTTCATATATTGACCATCCTTCTTTTCATTTTTTTATTAACAGAACACACACTTTAAATGCTTTAAGAGATTGAAGTAGATTGTGATAAATAATAAAACTAAAGTCACCTGTTTTTATGAGTTAGAAGGCATTTGACTATTCATCTCAAGATTTGGCACTTGAGAGAGTGTCTCTAGAAAGAGTTATGCACATAATTAGCTCACACATTTGTGGAAAACATTCAGCAGAAAGTATTAATTAATGCAAATTAGTATTAGTCACAGGCTTTAGCAAAAGGGAAATTTTTTGAGAGTTTTTTTTTCAGTCTTTTGGATGAGTTTCTGATTCTATAAAATATTCTTGATGAACATGAGAGTGAGGAAGAAGAGTACCCAACACCCACTACACTAGTCACTGATTTGGATGTTGTAGCCTGGTTTCTAGTCTCAGCTCCAAGGATTTATTCAGATTTTCTTTTTGATTGTCTGACTCCCCAGCCTTGCATTCTTTTTTTTTTAACTCCCAGTCCCCCCAAAATGAGTCCTAAACAGAACTGATTTCTCCCTCATGTGGAGTACCCCTGACGTGCAGAAGGTCTCATCTGTAATGGAGGAAAATAATTCTTCTGCATAGTTCCACTTGTGACTAGACAGTGAAAGATTTATGGAGCTGGCTGAAGCACACCAAACAAGATATAAATCTGTATTCCATCACCAGCAATTACCCTTCATGAGAGTAGGAACAGTAATCCTGCAGAAAAATGACTAGCCAATCACTTGTATGGATTACATTTTAACTGTCTCTTTTGTGTTGGTTTGTTTTACAGGTGAAAAATGGCTGGGACCAGTTCCAAGTCCCAAGCTGTAAAAAGTCACAGGGAAATATATAAGAAAGAAAATATATATGTCAATCTTCAGTGATTATCTGAATGTATTAAATTTTATGGAGAGATGCCTTTCTCACCCTTAACAGTTCACTTTACTGCTTGGTCTCATCTCTAATTTTGAAGAATTTCAAGGTTTGCCAGCCTGGTGAGGTGTTTACCAACACAAATGTGTTTCTTTTCTTTCAACATATCAGAGATTAGCATTAAAGATTTAACTTCTTGCAGAGTGAACATTCTTCTTTCCTGGTTGGTTTTCTTTCCTTTACCCTAAAAACATGAGGATTACGTAGTTACTGGACTGCAATCTCTGCGTTTCTCATGTCTTCCTGCTTGTCCTTTATAAACACACACACACACACACACACACACACACACACACACACACACACAACCTAAGAGAAGCTGGCCACATTCTCCTTTTATTTTAAGTCCAGTGTACTACACAGACATAAGAAGCACAGGCTAAGATATTAATGCTTCCTTTTACTTTGCATCATGGCAGCTGGAAAGGACACAATTCAAGCCCAAAGAAGAGTCTAGGGAGCCCATCAAGAATTTTAAAAGGAACTGTCCACATCCCGGACAATATTTGATACACCTTGCTCTGCAGTGACTGGTATTTGAGGAAACCACCACACACATGGCACCAACCCCAAACTTTGCAGCAGGGGTTTTTAATGAATCCAAGTTTTACAGTAAGGTCTTTGGAGGATGGTGGTGAACGCCATTGTAGGTTCAGCTGGTAACTGAAGAAAACTCTGTTTTGCTTCTTCAAGGATGCCCTAATTGCTGCCTACCCAAAGGTGATTTGGATATGGCTGTGAAGGACTTCCAATCATGTAGTCTGCAGTGGGAAAGGTTGCAAACAATAAAACAAAGAAAATTCACATGGAAACAGTTTGAGCCTGGCCCTGTATCAGGTGAATTGGAATAACACATGGAAATTTGATTTATATGAAGTTTGATTTCTCAATGATTCCACACTCTGATGCATCACTGAATGAAACAGCAGCAGCTGGAATTCCCTGTTTCGTCTTTTTCTGAACTTTAAGGTAAAGCATATTCATGTATTTCCACTTGAACAGCAAATCCTGGAACAAAGCATCAGAAAAAAAATCTGCATCCTTCATGTTGTTACAGCTGTAAGTGTTGTGGCAGTATCATTTGTTCCTCCATCCACAATTTTTACTTCTTTCATTTCTTCAGGAAATACCCTAGGATTGGAAGAGTCCTTCCTCCTTTCTACCAGTGCACCCATTAGTCTTTGGGCAAATCCAGCCTGGAACTTAAGGAAATCTTTATGAGAGATAAGAGAAGTTAGAATGACAAGGAAGTTACCAGTATGTGGGTGCCATAGGTTTCTTTGAGTCACCTGAAGTCATGTTAAAGAGATTTTTTGCCATTTCTTCCCTGAAACTTGCTAGTCTCCAATCTGTGCTATCAAACTGATTCAGAGATAGTGATAAAATGGAATTACTTAAAACATCACTTTAATCCAGTAGTTCTGTCTCAGGAGTGGGTAAAATGCCCTTCTGTGGAAATAATGAACTTTGGTAAGGAGCTGGTGAGAATTCAAGGAACATCTGGAAATAATCTCACAGTGAAAAGCAGGGTCTCATGACTTTGTTCTTTGAACCAGATCAATTGAAAAATAGCCAGCCTTTGTGGCAGAATGTTGTTGATTTGGCAGATGGACTGAAAGACATGGATCCTACAGACTGCAATATATTTCACAAAATTATCTTAAATGCTCCTTGACCTACTTCAAATCAGTGGACATTAAATGCTCAAAGCCTTAGGTACTAAAATCATACTTAAGCACTACCGAGATACATTGCTTATTGCCTGTAATAGCCACCAGTAAATGCAAAACCACAGCCTTTGCATCAGTGAGTTTGCAGATTATTGCAATTCCGACTCTGTACCTATTTTGAGCAAAATTTGCCTGTTTGGGAGCAGAACTTTGTGGGAGTTCTGCCCCTCGTTTAAACAACCTTGCTCCTGTGTTACAGAGCTGTGATGTGAGCACAAGCTCTTGGCAGACACTCTGGGGATGACCCCAGTAAACAGCAGCTAGCTGCTGAACTGTGATGCTCAGTTCTGATCTCTGTCATAGCACACACTGAAACAGTCTGGTGCTACCAGCTCCCCTCTCGGATCTGCTGCGGCACCAGTGGCCACCACCACGTGGAGCTGGACTGTTCACCTGACTGCTCTGAATGCCACAAGGTGGCAGGGCAGCTACAACTTGAGCACTGAAGATCTAAACACCAACAATAAGAACTACCAGCTCTTTAGGAATATTTAGGAATAGCTGGAAGAATTTTCTTCCGTGAAGATGATACATCTACTCAGCTATATACTAAACTAGTTCCTGAGAGCCTCACATCCTCACTACTTTCAAGGCAGCTGTTTAGCCGTCAGGCCAGGGAAGATACAGGGCAAAGAAAGGGATACTGAGCAAAAAGAGAGACTCAACAAAACTGGACTATGAATTCTAGGGAACAAACCTGAAGTTGTGTTCCCCTTTGCTCTATTACAGACCTCACCATGAAATTAAGTCCCACTTCCCATGTCTAGAAAAGCTGTGAAACTGGCATGGACAAGTAGGTCCCAGTAATGCTAGGCTGAAAGCAAATAAGCAAGTGTACAGATAGGCACATCAGAAAATGAGCAACAGAAAGGGGTTCTGTAAAGTAAGGAAACTATAAAAAGCAGAGGTTAGGCACAGAGAAAGGTAGGTTGCATCTGAGCAAAGGAACTGAACAATCAAAAGACAAAGAGAAAGAAACTGCCTAGATTAGGGCAGAGAGCAGAATCTCAGTGGGAAATGCTGCTCCCTGAGAGGGAAGAGGCAACTGAGAAAGGGAGCACTTAGGTAAATCAGACAGGCCAGAGCTGCTGGCTGTGGAAGATCGCCTGGGGAGAAAGGTAAAGGACTAAGTCTGCTTGCTGAGAAGCTGTACAGCCCTTGCTGCACTGTCTCAGTGAGGCAGGGATGGCCAGGGGCCCATGGCTCTCCTCCCACCATGTCCATTACCTGTGCTCCTCACCCTGCGTGCAGCAGACAGTGCTCCAGCGCTGACATCACACACAGCACAAAATGGAGGCCTGCAGAACAAGGCACCGCTTTAACCTCCCCCTGCAAGCACCTTCCTGCTGCCCTTTCAACCCTCAGCAAGCAATGCCTCCTAAATCAAGCCTCTCTCTTTTCTCCCATCCTTACCTCTGTGCAAGTGAGAAGGAAACATTTTATTAAAACACTTACTGGATTATGGTGCTGAGCCTCTGCTTTGCTGCCTTTTCCTTTTCCAGTGGAGCCAGCAACACTGCTGGAAGGAAGCAACCTGCTTCCTAGAAGGGAACCAAGCACAGAACAATACAGAAATAATCAAGAGTGTATCCCAGAAGCTGCACACATAGCTGGTTTTACTCCAAAGTTTTCACAGATCTGTGGCTCATCCACAGCTAAGAGTGAAAGGAGTGTACCTATGCCCAAACTGACTAGTGTTATTTTCACCTATTTCTCATTCCAGCTCAAAACACGAGGAAACTGACTGCTTTCATTTCATTTAAAAAACAATCAGCCACTGGTTCCAGACAATCTGAGTGCCTTATTCCCAAGGATACACATTTGTGAAGCAGACTCTAATCTTATCCTCACAGTGTTTCCCTTCCTTCTCCCTCTCACCCTTCCCTTGAGATTCCCACATCTCAGGGTTTAAGGAATTTGCCTCATCACATATCAACACCATGGCAAAACCAGGGATTAAATACTTGAAAAATTCACAAATTAAAAGCATTTTTTTGCTTTCTGTAATCAGCTTATATTCACCATACACATTTCTTAAGAAATGAGTAAGATGTCTTTAACACAATAGCCTTCTTAAACCATTCTACATTTATTCTTAGGTGATCCTCCCTTCTATCCATCCTATGGTTAAAATTACTAAATATGGTCATTTCCTAACCAGTATAGTTTGTGGGAATTTATGCATAGCTGCATCACAACATAAATCTGTATTATAACTCTTCTTTAAATCAGAGGAAAATGGAAAGAGTTTGAATTAAAGAGTTGATGTTAGTGTGGAATGTGCTAAGGGGTAGAATGGGAAAGTGAATACTTCTGATGGCATATCTAACCACCATTCAGTCAGGAAAGTGAAGAAAGCTAATGAGGGATTCTTGCAGTAAGATGGTAAGCTAAGATGATTTTCTGAGGAACACTTTTTTTTTTTTTTTTTTCTTATATGTGATCACACCAGTATTTTCTAGGAAACAGATGAGATGCAACTATTTTTTTAGCATTTTTTCCAAATCAGAAATTTTTCCAATTTTCAGCATTTTTTCCTCCCCTTTCCCCGTGTCATGTCATTATGTAATTTTAAAATGAGACTTAAAAACAAAACTGGTAAATCCCTGCCAAATGCTGCTAAATAGTCGTTTTAAACATGAATTTATAATATGAGGGTTCTTCTCTATTTTGTATATATCCCACTTCCACTGTGCTGAAATTTAATTATGATGTATTTTTTGCAGGAAGTAATAGACCAAGTAACTAAATAAAACATAGCTAACACAACTGGTAGTGTCTAAGTGTTAAGGAGAGTTATAACTGAATTTTTATCCTGCCCTTGAGGCTAGGGGGAAAGTCACCTCTGCCTCATGTGACATGCACTGGCACATGAGACATGTTGGTGCTTTAAAGCCAACTCAGAAAATATTTTGGCAATGGCACTTCTTTATATCATGATCTGGGAACACAATGACCACAGACTGCTGACTTTTTTCCCTGTAACTTTGCTCTCTCAATCTGAAAGGCAAATTGGAGAAGCCAAGAATGTGTGCATGGGTTAGGAATGCTGGATTTATTCAGCATAGGATATAGACTCACAGTGGGCTTGTCTTAGGTTTCTCCATTAAAAAAAAAAAAATCCATTCATTCTGATTTTACAGTGCATTAACTGTGGCTGAATACTTACTGGATAACTCAATAATTAGGCAAAACTAAACTACCAGGATACTGCTCTCTGTCCTCGTGTTTGTAAAACCTAAAAAAATTACATTGTCTTCTCTGTAATGATTATTCCCAGTGATGCATATTAATGATTTATATACTGTGAGACAATAAAAAGTCAGCAGATAGAGAAACTATCTGTGAAGAGCAGCAGAGGCCAATGGAAAGGATCTCTGCCTCCAGCATCCACAACAAAAGAGGAACATCTCACAGAACAGAGGTCTCTGCAGAATATCTGACAGTATCTCATCTTCAATGCTGTTGCTAAGATACAGACAATTTTAAGCAGGGATCTGTCTGATGGTCACTCTTGGTATCTCATATACAGCAGCTGTGGAGACTATCATCAAAGTTAGCTCCACTTTCTGACCCTTGTAATCTTTACAAACAGTCCTTTTTCACACAATGCTTATAAAGATTTCATGGTTCCTTCCAACCAACTCTCTTCCTTGCCATACACATAATCCCTAGTATCTCTTACCACCTCAACATGCTCCTATTCCCATCTTCCAGCAAGAAACATTAAATGTTTTGCCTTTCACAGTTTCTAATGACTCCCCAAACTCAAGAGTCTTTTCAATCATACTTTCCCAAAATCTTAAACAGCCTCATTCTCAGAAACAGACTGAAACTGATTTAAACTTTCCCAATTTTAGCTTAAGGCTGATGCTCAAGAAGAAATGCTTCAGTCCCAACCAGTTCATTTTAACAAAGTGAAACACAGCTGTAAACAGGGTCTGAGATCAGGGCAGGTGATCCAGCTCCACTAGCAGGAAACACAACAGTTGTCCCTGCCACAGGACTGGAGAGAACTGCTAAAAACTATAATAATCTCCGCATTGTGAATGGATCCAAGCTGATTTTAATCGACTATGTTAGCTTTAATCAAGTACTAGACTAAGAGCCCAGCCTTGGCAAAAACCTCTCAGTGCAGGTTAGCTTCCTGATTACCCACCTTCTCAGGAGCATACTGCTTTGTTCAGGAAGCAGTTCCTATAATCCCATGTCCAAACTATCTAGTCTATATGGGGACTGCATTCAGAAATGCAACCATAGCTCTACACAGAAAAAACATAAACACTTTAATTCTTTGCAGTCTGTAACTCCTTTTGCAGTATGTACAGCACTATTTATTCATGCCACTGAAACATTCTTTCCCCATTAAACTTTGTATGGCAGCTTCTCTCCCCATTTCCTCGGCTATCATCTACCTGTGCTTCTAAAATAGTAAGTACAGCATACAGAAGATTTGCCTTAACCTCTCATACACTTCTAGAAGCATAAGTAGAGGGTTTTTTCTATTTTTCTTTTTTACCTGGTGAGCTAGAAGTACTGGGTGTGCAGTCACTGTCATCCAGCCATATACTCTGAATCACTGAATCTTGTTTTGGAGGGCCCTTAAGTGAGCACATCAGCTCCTAGAGAGGGCAAAGAAGATGTGTTTTAATAATGCACCTGGTAAAATCAGGGAGGGTAGCCTCTGTTTGTTAGAGATCATACACCCACCCTGTCATTCTCCTCTTCCTCAGATGTTCCATTTTCCCTCAATCCACTACAACAACTGCTTACACTGGATGATGAACGTGAGAGTGGCTGCATCACACAGTATCCTGAAGTTTGACTCCTGAGCATTCTGTGAAATGCAAGCATTCAACATCATCATGCTTATTGTTACACGCAGACTGAATTTTTTGAGGCATAGCTTTATTACGTAGCAGTCAGAAACAGTAAGAATATATTATTCATCCACAGCTAGTTTTTCCACCTAGGAACAGAATTCAGGTGAACTGGCATGCATACCTTAATTTCTAGTTGCTACATCATTTAGGAGAAACACCAATTCTGTCTCCATTCTGGATAACTGTGTGGAAGGACAAGTCTGAACAAATTTTTAAGTCACAGACCTAAGTGTAATAAAGCAGAGTGACTCAAACCACCTGCATTTAAGTATTAAATATATCTAGACATTCATTAAAACCAACAGATTTTATTTTGGAGACCAGAGATTTTAAGAGCCTAAATACAGGATGAAGTGTTAAACTCAGTATAAAGGGCAGGTGCAACCCAGTCTGGGCCGCCCATTCCCACAGCCACTCTCAGACTATCACGTTTTGTCTTACGTGCAATTCCAGGCAGAACAAAGGGACCATAAAAAGCATACTTTGCATGTCACAGAGCTTATAAATTGTTACTGCTGTTTTCTGTACAGGTAGGTGTAGCAGGAGGAGGCAGGAAAGCAGACAGACATTAACCAGTATTACAGAACAGTTAACTAAGAAAGTTTAAGGAAGCAATGGGGAGGTAGAAACACATTACTGAGTTCTGCATTATTGCAGGATGTCTCAGTGTCAAACTATGTAGGATCAAGTGCCAAGCTCTTGCATGGACACGTCAGAGCCTTCCTCCTGCTTACAGACAGGAACACACCTAGGTCAGGATCCCCATCCTGGTGATTTTCCATATGCACAGTTGCCAATAAACTGACTCCTGTAGGTCTGTCCCACTAAAATTTAGCTCCCACAAGGCCATTCGAAGGGGAAATTCAAAGCAAACTGTATTGGATCCTTTTACCACCACTCTATCAAATGGAACAGACATTGAGGTAGCCTGGTGCAGCATGTCTCAGATCTATCAAAGAAGACCCTTAAGGTCAGCTCTTCCCAGCTGAGAATTTGGGATCCACTGCTTAGCTTCATTCAGGAGATATAGTCATTCAGTCCATGAGGCTGACACGCCTACATAGTAGAAAGTGAACTGTGCATATAAGCCCCAAATTTATGGTGAAATACTGTCTGCATAAGAGACCAGTAAGTAAGAGAGAGATGAAGTGCTTAAAAATGTTAAGGAACAAAAAAAAAATGTCAAGAGAGGCAAGAAAGATCAGACACCTTTAACATACTAAATATATTTATTCCTTCAGAAACACTGCAAAATGTGGCCAGTCTTGACCTACAAGCAGTAATGAAACCTAAAGTCCCAGGCATATTACATGCCAGCATGCAACAGGGAGAACAGTAAAGACAGGGCCAATAAAGGCCAAAGATATTTCCTCAAGAGATTAGGAAATATATTTTGGAGGAAATGAAGGCCAACATGCTTCTCCCTTAGCAGAGCAAATCAATAACATGAATCTAAGTGAAGTGAGATCTAGATTTCCATAAAGTATCTCCTTCTCAGCACCCTTCCTCAGCAGGTTTCTCCATCCTTGTTCTCTGCACTGCATTTCTTGACCTGTGTCAGGGCACTAGAGACAGAGGTGGAGTTGTGTTCTTCTGCTCTTGCCTTCTGCAGGCCAAACTATTCTCCCTCATCTGACGGGAGAGGAAGGGAAGAGAAGGGATTGCACAGAAGGTGGCCTCTGTTCCCCATCATTAATAGAGGCTGGTTCAGTGGCTGCTGATTTGGCAATGGGAAGGGCACAGAGCCAAAATGCTCCACCAGGAGCTATCTGTCCATCTCTCCATCTATCACTCTCACAGAATTCCTGCTCCAGGAACTGCCAGTGGAGCGTTACTTGGTGCCACTCGGTCTCTCCACAGTCCTTGAGGTCCTCTAAGTACGTTCATGCTCCTCTTAGCCAGGACTCTGATTTCACCCCAAAAGTCTTGCAAGTGTCTTCAGTGAGGTACCCAATGACTGAGTAGCATCCGGTCCACTCCTGTTTGGCTTGATGTCCCCACTCAGATGTGTCTGACGAGGGAAAACACACATACAAAAAACCCATGTACTTTTCCTAGGATATGGACATACACAGTACAGTGCTTGATTTTTCAGATGCAACCCAGAGAGTCGTCTGATCCTCAGGAGCTCTACTACTTGGTTACATAGACTGGCTTCATTCTTTTGAGTCTGTCCCTTGGGAAGAAGGATTATTTGGAAGACTACCTGGACAGTAAAGCAGAAAAACTAAGGACAATTGTCCCTGTATGTGGGAGAGAAGACATCGTTAGCTCAAGTGAACAATGCAGTTTCATGGATTGCTGGCTGATCACTGCATAAACGTGTGTTAAACTCAGCATGCGAGCGAACATAACTGCTGCTTTGCCTCTACTGTAAAATAGTTAATCTATTACCTATGTGTTCCCTTTGTACTTATTGCCAGGCTGGTTTTAGTAGAACACAGGTGAAGAGGTTGATCATTCCAAGTTTTGAATCTGAAATGATTATGTAAGACCAGTAACATCACGTTGGACATTTCTGAGGTAACAGAAATTACTTGTGACTCTATGGATAGAACCAGGACTGGACTGATGACATACTACCAATGATAGCCCATTCTATTATCTAATAGGGACTACATAAGTTATTCCAGAACAAGGTAGAACTCTTTTGCATTGCAAGTATGCCTACATCTTGATCCTGGTTTCACAGCTGACGGAAAACAGGTAGGCTACCTCAGCAGAATGCCAGTAAACCGTCTCCAAGACAGACTTTACGCTCCCAGCCTTTTCCTGCAATATTGTGCTAATACTGTCTTGCTGAAAATGGTGTGTTTTACATGGTGGAATTACAAGTTCTTAACTCCCTGTCTCTGATGTCACGCAAGAAGTATGGCTGCACATGGGCTAGTCCCTAACTTTGAGATCACAACACTAACTCTGACTAATCACTAATTGTGCAAAACTCCATGCTGCATCCCACCTTGTAAATGAACTGTCCAGGAATGGGCTAAACCACCACAGATATGAAAATACTTCTTTTTTTTTTTCTGGTGATCCTAAGTGGTTTTGAGTCCATGACTGGAAAAAGAACCCTGGGAACAGAACTAGACAGACTGACAAATCATACAGTTCATGCCTAATGTGCATAAACAATATTCATGCAAGTATTGTTAGTAAAATCCCATGCTGTGTTTGCTCTCTGAAAGCATGTGGATACCAACTTGAAACAGCCATTGCAGCTGGCTCACCTCCTTAGCTGATGGAGAATGGGGGTTGGGAAGTGGGGGAAGCAGAATTCTTGGTGATTATGCAAGGTAATCAGCGGTCTAATCAGAACAAGAGTCCCTCACACATGCCTGTCAGGAACTTCTAGTTCACTAACAAGGTCCCAGGCAGGATGAGGAAGGGAAGGTGGAATGATGTGGTAATGCTGGAAGATGGGGGCTGCTGACCAATCAGCAGTTCCATGTTCTGCATTCCCTCTAGTCCTTAGCTGCCAGAGCTAGCACCTTAAATGGTCTGTATCTCCTAGATGTGCTCCCATCCTCCTCCACACCAAAATTCTGGGCACTCATACAACCAAAAAACTAGTACAAACACAAAACCATGCCAGAATACTGCAACTTGGCTGGGACAAAATGAAGAGCAGTCCTACAGCATACAACTGGGTAGCTAAACTACTGCAGATAGTCACCAGCTTGTAATTCTTAGGGAGCATCGGGTGTAGTTGTAAGGAAGGCCCTTCCTTTGTCAAATTTGGCACCTGAAGCAACTATAACCATAGACGCCTGGTTCTAGGGCACCTCCTGAAATTTTCTTAAGAGTCTCCACAGTCCTGAGAAAGGGAAATACCCTAATACAAAGTACTTGCTACCTTTCTTGCCACAGGTCTCATCCTAAGCCTCTTGAAAAAAATTAGGTGTGGCAAAATGTTCCAGAAAGTCAGCTGCAGCCTTTGATTTAGAGACAGGCTGTTCTGGAGTCTTGGAAATGTAAATGGGTGGTTTCCCTGAAGTGTTCTAGGTAGGATCACATCCCAGTATAATACAGCTTAGCAGCAGCAAAGCTCCATTACCAGGAAATTGCATTTTTCCAGTTTTTGACAAACAGAAACTGGAGAATTAACTTGCAGACTACTGCATGAAGTGTTTTCACATACCACTGGGTGTGGTATGGCATGCTTTAGCAATGAAACATAGGTGCAACACATGGGACCGTGCTGGAATCCTGCTGTAACACTTTGGGGAGACTGGAGACAGGTTAGTTCACGCTGGCTGGGAGCAGCGGCATGAATCCTGCTTAAAGGGGCAGAATGTGAGTACAACCCAACATCCCAACATACCCTTGTCCAAGCTTCTCCATGAAGCTCCAAAATCACTCCAGAGCAAACTATAGAGGAAACATACACATGAGTAAACATGGATAATTGGACAGCTAGGATTTTGCGTCTCCTGTTGGATGCAAGCTCACATTACAGTAAAGATATAACCAAAATCAAGTGATCCAATCTTTCATCATGGTCTGTTTAAGAAAGCCAAGTTCCTGACAGGCTCTGAACTACCGTGCCACAGCCAGACATCCAACTTTTGAGGTGCTACAATGCCTGATGTGGACAATTTCAGTAAAGCCTCCAACAGAGCAAGACATGCACCACACTTAAGCCAATACCAGAGACAGTGAGCATCTTTCAAATACTAAAATTTATTTTCAACTCACTTGCTCTTCCTGCTGGGGAACTCTGGAGAGCTGGGACTGGATGATCCATCAGACTTGAGGTCAAAGAAAGTTCCTGGACTGTCCAACACCCTCTGTATCCTCTCTGTGGTGTCTCTGCTGGGAGAAAAGAGAAACCAGCTATACCCCAGGGCCAGGGTTAACTACCATCTATTCTAACATTCCCTTACATGACACGCTACAAAGCTGTATCTCCTGTATACATGTAAAAGGGAAGCAAACACAGTTGTGCTGAAAAGGGCAGACTCCTTAGATGTGACATGTGACATCTGGAAATGGCCAACTTTAAGCTCCTTTTGAATTGATATAAAAGCCTGAATTAATTTCAGTATTCACCTTTAATTTTTTAACTTTTTCCTCTATCCTCCCCATTCCGTTGGTGCTAAGAAGCTATAGAATTTAATAGAGAGTGTAAATACGATGGTTACAAAAGTGTAATTGCTACTAGGACTTTTCAAGGTACCTCTAAAGAAAGTTGTCTGTGCGAGTAACTGAAATGAGAGGTACATTTAATTAAAGCAAGGTAAACTAAGGGATTTTGGGTGGGTTTTTAGGGCTTCAGTGATGGAGCTTGTCACAAAGTTCTTCCTCTGCTCTCTTGGTCAGTTGACCCTACCTGTGGCCCTCATATCCAAGTTTCTGATGATGACCCTCACTTAAGCTAATAGAATTGTTTGTGAGACTGGAAATTACCCTGACAAAAAGTAGTTCTAAAATTAAAACAACCCTGAAATTCCTACAACACACTAACAAGCAGGATGGACTGGGTCAGCAAAGCCTGCATATCACTGAATTACAGCTCCAGGGTGAAGTCACACGTGACACTTTGAGCTCACTGGTCCCAGAAAGAGAGCATGCTCTAGCCTCCTTCATTCTTGCTGAGTGCACTTTCCATCAGTCCTCGTACCCATCAGGCTTCTCCACGAGCCAGTTCATGGCAGAACCTGGCAGACAATTAATCCAGTGAAAGAAAGTTGATACTTTTTCTATTTGATTAATGGGCAGAATCAGTTACATGAAAGGCCCACTAGGGATCTGAGCAATCATCACAAGGAATAGTCAGGATTGGGTAGATGAAAGGGACAGAGGGGAAGTATCACATCTGCTTTCAGTAACAATGAACCGTTAGAGCAGTTGCTAGTGAAACTGCGCCTTCAAGAATGACCCAAAAAGTTTTTCAGAAAATACAAGCTCCCTGTTCCTCACATCTGAGTTTACAAGTAAGCAAAAGGAAGGCTAAATAAGCAATTAGTTCATCAGGTCTCTCCAGGCAAAGAGCAGGGGAAAAAAAGGAAAATAAATCCAGGGTTTTTCCCTGTATTAGTAAAGTTCTACAGGTTTTTTTCAAACATTTGAAATGGTTGTTGTACACAAGTAATGGATTGAAGAACACAGCCACGTAAGGTATAAAAGTATTTAAAGGAGTGAGAAGCTGTGGCTACTGTGACAGCTTAGATTGTTACAGGGCAGTTGTCCCTTACAATTTAACTTTTCTCAAAAGAAGTTCTGTTTTTATTCAGATTAGGTCATAAGCACCTCATTAAGAAAGAAGGGAAAATACAGTAATTTCCTCCTAAAATAAGTAGTTTCTATATTAGAGATGACTTTCCCCCTTTTGCACCCAGTTTTCAAGATGTTTCCTGGGATTCTTGCAACTGGGAAAATTGCATATTAGATGCAGAGCATTCATGCAACTTTTGAGAGTACATAATCTTAAAAAGATGTCTCAGCTAGAGCTGAGGGAAATTTATAATTTAACTAAATAATCTCTCGTGACCAGTAGACAACTTTTGAATGGTTATAATTGTTATAATGTTATAATGGTTATAATGTCGAATATGCCAAATCACTCCTTGGAGCAGCATATTATCTATTATCCATTAATTATAATTATTTCTCAGACCATCTAACTTAAGCACTAGTCATTTGAACTTAAAGCTTTTTAAAATAAATCCTTTAAGTTACCAGAAATTTTGCCTATTTGAATATTTTAACATGAAAACAAACAATCAAGCATCCCCTTCCCAAATACCAGCCTTTCATCTGACTGTCTTTGAAAAGTGGTGAGTGAAGAACAGGAAACTGAAGAGTCCTGCACAATATCTAAGAATGATTTATAATGTTCCTCCACCCATTTCCTCCATTCTTCTTCAAATACTGATTCTCTCCAATTCCAATTAGTCCTCTTCTAATTTTTTTCTGTTTCTGTTATTTGTCCATTTCTCCATCGGTTGACAATCAGTTCCTTTTCTTCCCATTCCAACCACTTCCATTTTAGTTCTCATTCCTGTTGGTTCCCCCTCTGCCTATATGTACCTTCCTATGTTCCTTTTGTCATCTCCTCTTGATTTTTTTACCCTTTTTGTCTTGTCTCCCCACAGCTCATACCTCTTTTCCTCCTGTATGTTTTCAATGCCAATGGCACTACTCCGTCGCCCGTGGAAGCGGCTGGCTCGAGTACGTGATGGGCTCCTACCAGGCAAGGCAAAAGACTAGAAAAAAGGAAAGCATGACAGAAAGGAGAGGAACAAGACAGGAAAAGCTGTGCAGAGCTGAAAGCATAGGAGAAGAGTTTGCAACATGGATCCAAATCCTCTCTTTTACTGCAATACAAGAGCTCAGCTCCACCTGTGCAAGGAGTGCTTTCTGTCAGCGAGCAAGAGCAGCCAGGGCTTACAAAGGTGGTGTGAGGAAGGGACAGAGATATAAAGAAACAAAGGCAGAATACAGCCAGTATACAGAGAAACAGGCTTGGGAAGGGAGGTGTCCCCATATGGTGAGAGAAGAGGCAAAACCAGAAAGGCAAAGAAAACCAGAAGTTAAAGGAGCAAAGGAGGCAGCAAACCCAAGTCATTAGTACGCTGTGACTTTGTTGTATTGACATAAAGAATGCATACAACCAAGTAAACTGTCACCAAGAAATCTTCACACTGAAGGGCACATTCTTGGCTTACTCAGAGATGTTTTTTTTGTAGTTTGCCTGTATTGACATCACTAGTGCAGAGACCATAACCAGCTGGATGCACTTTGGCCAAGGTAACCATACTTTCAATATCAGAAACATGGATCATTTTCTGGAAAAATTTGTGATAGATTTTTAATTCATTAGTCACATATGTTTAGTATCCCTATCAAAGAGGAAAGGCTTTGATAGTGACTAGAAATACTCATTCTTTTTCCCACCCCAAACTTTATTCATTCTCCTGTTTGTTCCCAACATGTAAATTCTTTTTACATCATAACAGCACCTTGAATATCTTGTGCACCTGCTTATATTAAAGAAAATAGTCTCATTGGTGAAATCAAAGAAAACAGAACAGTTCTAGTGTCCTTATGTTCTCAGGTCTTGCCATATGACAATACAGTACCATTTCAGCCAAACCACAGTGCATGCATTTTTTAACACATGGCACCATACAGGATCTAATCCAGGACAGCAGAGATAGATGTCTGATGTAGAATCATGTTTGTCTTTCTTCTCCCAGTCTGCATCAATCTCAGCTCTAGTTTACACGTGAACTGGGGCTAGAGGTGGGCACAGACAAAACGGACTGCAACACATGCTGTCACCACTCGTGAAATGGGATGATACAACAAAAAGATTCACAGTGGGACAAGAGGACAAACTAATAGGGAAAGGAAATATACGAGTGGTTACAAAGGTATGCCGGGTTCTCTTCTTACAGCCCACCCGAATACCTTACCGCAGCAATGGCCTTAGGGCCCTCGGCGACACTCTGGCTGAGGGCAAGGCCAGCTGTAGCTGGGCGGCTGGGCAGGGTGGCTGGCTGCTGCTTTCTCATGGATATCCCCATGGTATCCAGGCTCTGGCTGCGGCCTCTGATCACCCGCTGAACAGGAGGGAGGCAGGGAAACAGACAAACACAGATATACACATATAGACATGCACACGGTAGGGTAGTGTGAGAAGCACCACAGATTGAGTGGGAAGTTGTGACAGACCGACACCAGAACCACACAGATCCTAACTCCTGGAAGGCAGCACCTTAGACACTGCCCTGTTTTGGTCCTAGCTGATTCATGGAGCTCTGGGAAGAGCTCTTCCTCAAATATATTCTCTAGTTTCACTTCCCTTCTCCTACTGCAATGAATAGAGATTTCCTACAAGTATCCCAGCACACTGGATTAAACAGCATCACCTGGAATAGTCCTATCCAGTACAGGCTATAAAACACAAAATCAAACTTTTGTTCAAGGCTGTAAGGCTCAGTCTCAAATGAACTTGAGTTCTGGTTTCAATAGGAAAGCAGTCATATCAAAATCCGCAGCATTTGAAAAAGCCATTTTCTGGCTTAACTCAGACTTTTCCAGCCTTTTACAAATGTCATCTGTGTACATGACATGCAAATCACAGCATCTGCCAGAAGTCATAAATGGACATTTTTGGAAAATTAGTGTAAGACATGGATGGGTTAAAATTCATGGCTAACAGCAAAGGCAGTTTGTATGTAAAAATACACCTCACCAAAGCATCCCAGACCTGACCAAAGCTATGCACACAGCTACCAAACCTATTTGTGAACAGGTTAGTTTTACAGACCTTAATAATTCTAATTGACCCACCATACAAAGCCATAAAGTCATCTGAAGAAATGCTATTTATAACACATCTCTCTTTCCAGAGATACAGCATATTATATAAAAGAAGTGGGAAGGCACTTCCCATGTGAGTGGGAAAGGGCAAGTAGATAAAATAAGAAAGCAATAAAGATTCTCTCTATATAACCTGCTCAAAAGTCAGTTTGCCCATTCATACAAAACCTTTGCTTTCTCATATAAATTATCTTTATCACCTCTAAAAGAAAGTTCTGTCACCTGGTTTGTTAAAAAAAAATCAACAATAAAAACCCCCTAACATGCCATTTACACTGAATAAGGTAAATTAACTTTGGCTTTTAGAGGGTAAGTAAAGCAACACAGTTTTTCTAGACAGTACACTCAAAGATAAGTTAGAAACTCCTGCAGCGGCTCCTGCAATTCTTTCTGTTATAATGAAAATTAATTCAAGGAGATTTGCTGTAGGAACTGGAAGCCCTTTGCTCCTAGTTATTACAATTCCTCTTGCAAACACTGACTCCTCCTTCTGCAAGTCATGGAATAAAACCACATCTGACATTTGACACCACCACAAAGTGTAAAGAGTTTGACTTCTGAGGGCCAGTATGGAATTCTAGACCACACTAGGTTTGTAGAAAGGCTCACCTTGAAGTTCTCGAGGAAGCCCCCACTGCCATTCTCCATCTTGTCATCCTCCCCTACAGGTAATCCCATCATGCTGCGGCTGCGAAGTTGCAACTCCTCAAAAAGGCTCTCCAAGAGGGCACTCCGTGTTCTTTCCTGCATCAACATTGGACATGAGAACAGCTTTTATTGGGAGCAGAGATTTTTTCCTGTTTTTCCAATGTCTTACATCCTCCTCATAAAAAACCCCAAATAAACAAATAAAAAACCCCAAAAGACCAACAACGACAAAAACAAAACCCCAACAGCAGAGTCTGGAACAGAATTTTGGTACCTTGAACCAAAAATCAGTGATATCAGCATACATCCTGTAACATAATACTGAATTTCAGCTAATACAGAATTTCCTCCAGCAAAATATATGCATCATATTCCCACCCTTACTTGAGGATTAGATCTTTAGATCAAAATGTACCTGTTCATATTCTATCACACCTGCTAAAAAATAAGAAGGAAATATCCCATAACTATATCCAATAATCTAACCATAATCCCATAAAAGTACAAAATCACATTTCATCTTCCTTTCTTAAGCAACACAAAATTAGAAGTCAGGAATTTTACTTTATTTTCTTTATCTGATAATAATATATTTATTGTATATATATAATTAAAATTTTCAATTGAAGCAGCCTGGTAACAGACCCACCTCTAATTTAGCAAATTTCTCAGCTCGATAGCAGCTGTACTCAGCATTGATGAGCTTGACCAGAAGGAATTCACGAAACTCTGCACTCTAGAAGACAAGATGAAGACTAGTCTAAACTGGAGACAAAAACACTAGTAAAAATATCACATTATAAAAGCTCTGCTTACTAGTCTTTGGACCTCCAAAGTGCTCTAGCCAGACTGACAATACCTACTCAGAACACAAGTGTGTGTACCACGTCCCAAGCCAACTAACACAGGACCAGAGAAACAAACCTTTTTAAATATGGCTGGATTTGGCAGAGGTGGTCCAAAGAAGGGGACATCATCTCGGGCTGTGACTGAAACCTGAAATAATATAAGGGGAAAAAAATGAGTATCAGAACACAAGTGAGACCATCAAACTACTATGATAGATATGATTCCTCCTAAAAAATTTACCTATACAAAAGAGATGTAATACAGTGTCCTGTTCATCCCTCTGTTTCTGAACTCAGTGGATGAATGTGTTCATTTATCTCCCAGAAACTCAGTCAGCTAGATGTGCACACAGTAAGAGTAATAAAAAAAGCTAAACTGATGGCTTTTTTAAAAATTCTTTTAAATAATAACTAGTATAACCAGTATATTTAGGAAAAAAAAAAGCTCCTATTCAGCCTGCAAGATTAACTTCCACTAAAGAACTTTTGTCAGTGTGGTTGTACTGACCTAATTTTTTTTTGCAGAGAATACTTGGTGGAGATACACTGCACACTGAGGGGAGTATTTCAGTGCCACTGCCTCTGTGAGTCACAGGTAGTAACATGCAAATGTTCTCCCAGTAAGAGATAGGTTTCATTTGTTTTATTTCTAGCATGCTCCTACCTGACATACCAATGTCTAAAGAAGTAACTGTAAGGCAGTCCAGTTTTCACATGGTCACCTGTTTCTTCACAGAACTTACCCATAATTATATGTAGCTATCTTACCAAATACATATAGTACCTCATACTATTTCACAGGGGGTTTTACTGTCATGTTTGAGATGAAGCAAGACCATTATTTGTCCTTTCATACAAGAGGGAACAATGTCATAACAACCACAACTGCCTCAAAACAACAAAATATAAATGTCACAGAGACACTGAGAGGACTGAATTTAATGAGAAGAAGAAGGAAATGGGCTCTTGATTTAATTAGTATTTCTCACATTTAGGCCACCTCCCCTAATTATAAAGCCTCCATCTCTCTCCTAATGGATATCTACCAATTAAAATCCTGCTTTGCATTTTTAGCTTTCTGATTGCAAAAATTGATTCTGTGAAATAAATTCTATTAATAATCCAATTTAATAGTAGGCACTAAAGCTTAAGTAAATGCAACAAGAAACGGCAAAGAAATCTTTCAAATGGCAGTCTTTTGTGTACTACTATGCTCTCAAGGCAGCATCAGTTAAAGCCCCTTTAGAAAGGCCTTTACAGAAAACTCTGCATTGGCTCTAGGGTGATTACTGGGATGATTTCTTCATCATGGAATGAAGTAGCCCTATTACACTAACAAAGAAAACCAGTACTGTGGACAGACTAAGATAAAAACAATGGCAGGAAGCCACACAACAAATAGCAAACTTTCCCAGCTCTTTCCTTGTCATTAAAAAGTCCAGTGAATTTTTGTGCCCTACAAAACAGAGAGCAAGAGAAGAACTGGAACTCCATGGCCTTGTCAACCCATGGCCTTCACTACAAACCAGCTGCCCACAGCATAGGGAACAAGAGAAGGTTGCTCCACCACTGACACCCTCTTGATGGAAGAGGAGAGATGGGGATACTGTCCTAATTTTGATATTCTTGGTGTTCCTGTAGACCTCCAAGGCATAAGGATTCATCACCACCATATAATCAAAATCCCTCCATAATACAACATATGGTGCTAGGATTAAAATGTTTCTACAATGAAAAATCCATCTCAGATCCAAGTTTCTTTATATTTTCTGCTCTCTCAGCATCACTGAAAGTGACACTGAAAGTTACCTGACAGGTAACACTTTCCTGCCAGATGGGAATCAGTTCTGGAATCCCCAGAAGCAGGTGTAGCTGGCTTGGATTCCATAGTTAGGTCAACCAGCTGTACCTGACCTGCAGCCTCAGGCAGGTGCAAGCTGCAAGCACTGTGCTGTGCAGCACCAGCAATGCGGACATGAATTTTACCTGACTTGTACAATGTAAGTGAGACAACCCCCAAAGTGGGATCAATTGTAGCTCATGCTCTTCGATGTAAACAATTTTTTTTTACCTGAATTCTTTCTGCTTCAATTCCAAAGCTGTAAGCTTCAGAAATTAATCAGCTATTTTGAAAAGTATACAACTTAACTCTGCTTTCAGGTGTAGATACTCAAGAAATCAGGACATCTGGCTGAACCTGCACCTCTCCCAAAGGCCGAATAACCCGTTTTCACTTCAAGGATCAAAATTAGTACAGGTTAATCTATTGATCCTGGTTACCTTGTAGAGAGTGTCCCCAGTGGTGCTATGAGTGAGCTGAACTACCACATAAGCATGTAGGAAATTAGAAGCAATCATATCAGGGACAAAAGGTGTGCTTTCATCTTGGAAAATGATGGCTACAATATCATTCCCAATGTGACGCTTCCGCTGAAGCTGGAGAGGAAAGAAATAATGAAGAGAGAAGGCAGGTGAAAAAGAGCAGAACAGTATGATGGGACCTCAAACACCAGTCTGCCTAACATCTCAAACCCATCTCTTCACCAAACCACTACTTTTGCCATTATTCCAGACATAATTCCCAACATTATACAGTCAGTCAGTCTCCCCTCTATGCAGTCCTTCAAATACCCTTCCTTTCCCAGCCACACTGTTGTAATTCTTATTCCTCCTTCTGATACCTGCTGGGAATCTCCCTCTGTGAAGGGCAGCTTTGTGGACACGTGAAACATGATCTCCTTCCCCCGGAAATTTGTATAGACTGACTCTGTGCCTGTTTGGCCTCTGGTAACATCCAAGCCTCCCCGGAACCTGAGCAAATCCACGCCATGCCATAGGTCAGGCAGAACAGAAATGAGAGAGCAGAGAGAAGACAGATGGTATCAGTAACAGTGGTACATCAAAGGACCATCAAAGGTAATTTTTAGGAAATCAGTGACAATGAGGCACCAAATCTTCCCCAAACCAATGCACTGACTGAAGCTGCACCATGTTTGTGCTGTGTGAACATGCCAGCTTGCTAAAAGCTACGAAGTTAAACCAGGGATCCTCAAAGTAGTTCTTTGGCACTCTTATAAGAAACACACTCCATATCTTAGAACTACAGAAGGGATGAGATGCCTCAGAGAAAGAGTCTGAAACAATACCACTCATACCACTGTGAAACAAACTTTTATTTCCACTGCCAAATACTATTATTCTTTGCTGATACTGCAGGTCAGATTGAGATACAAGGTGATGTTTAAATCAAAATACCAGCAGAGACCTAAGCTCCAATTAGTTCCCAGACATGATGGCTGACAAAAGCATCCAGGGCTTCTTCACTTGCACTGGGATTCAGAAGACACAGCACTTCTCTGGAAGCTGGGCTGTAACAGAGTCACAGCCTCTGAACACATGATGTTCCCTAACTTAATCTGGTTTTCCAGCTGCACTGGGTACCTACCCACGGAAATCCTGCAGCTGAATCTTGTCACCAAGGAAATCCAAGAACTCCAGGAAACCCTGACTCTCTACAGTGTTACTGAAGACTTCTTCTTCAGTTGTCTACAGAAGGAAAGCAGATGTAGTAAGAAGCACAAGGAGTACAAAAAGCAGGCAGTAATTTCTATAGACATTTCAACCAAGAATCATCTCTCCTTGAATACATTTCTGATATGGGCCCCTCATGGTGCTGGAGTCCTGTGCCTCAGCCCCAAGCTACCATGAGGGATAGAGCTAGGGTTCAGAGATCCACAAAGCCTATACTGCCAGAGGTACTGCAGGTGGAAGAGGCAAGCCAAAGGAACCACGGCACTACAGAAACACTGCTGCCTCTATGCCACTGCTTCTGGACAGTGCAGACCATGCTATTACATCCCTTAAGCTAAGAAAACTGATTCTTTGCATTTTGTCCAAAGTACCATGGGATCTGATGAATCTTACCTGTCCAGGTTTTTGGTAGATGACCCCAAACTTGAAGTTATTGCTTATGACATGCTCATCAAATGCAACAATAAGCTGCGAGGCCTGAGGTAATGAAAACAGAAATTATCAATTGGATGTCATTAGCCAGACCTTGGTGGAAAAGTGATATACAGATATATCAGAACACTGTACCTTGGGATAGAGGACAGGAAAGAAGCGTTCAACATTCACATCCTCACAAAGTAGCTGTTGAGTGAGAGAGACAGAAACAGAAGTGTGATTATCATGTGCCCTGGCTTGCTGCGGGCATGAGAGTGTAGGCACTGTTTATAATTATCTGACAGGAGCCCCTTCAGGCAAAAATTCTGAGGTAAAATTAGAAGAGAAGGAAGAGAAGGCAAATGGAAGGGTAAAAGGGAACTACATGACAGTTCTACTGTGGAATAGTAGAAAAAGAGGGAAATGGGAGGACAGAGGTGAAAACAACTTGAAGAATGAAGCCTTAAGAAAAACAGGAAAGCATGAATCTCACCTTTGCCATCTGAACAGCATTGGGAAACTCATTCAGACAGGAAATGGGAATTAGATCATGTTTGGTGCCAGTACGAGTCCTGACACAAAACAAAAAAGGCATTAGAGACAAGGCTAAAGGGAGACACAAGCAACACTGGCTCTTTAAAGAAAGAGTAGCCATTTCTTCAGAGTACTGTTAAAGTATTAATTCCAGAGGGTTAATTTTAACTGTGGTGCATAGAATCACTGGAAAAGCAAGGCATTTTCTCTTCTTATTGCCCAGTATTGTGGTGAGCAGAGGAAGACAAAACAGGAGCCTTAGTCTCTCTGCTCCTTTGCACTCTTGCCTGCCTTGAGGAAGTATTTTGCTTCCCCCCCACCACTGTTTTCTTTCACAGAAATCTAAATGTCAAAATACAATTCACAGACACAGAATAATAAGGGATTCCCATGATCAGTGAGGGCTTGAAAGATTGTTTAAAGATCTGTAAGAAACAGCCTAGGAAAGCAGATCTATGCAAAGGAGGTAGAAACAGGTGTAGCATTGCTCCAGAAAACTGACAAAGGAAAGCTGCCTTCCTCTTTATATGTGTATTTAAGGAGATACCTTTCTAAGGAAAAAGAAATATTGGGCTGTCAAAAGCCTCTTCAAACCATTATAAACAAGCCATTGAGCAAGAAGTACTGCGTATAACAAAATATCTTACTAGAGGAATAACTACCCTTTTGCTCTTCACTGGTCTCTTCCACATAGGAAGATAAACACTCCCAGGCACAGCTCACAAACCGGCTCTTTCTTTATTCCCAGATTATTGCTGGCAATCTGAAGGATTCTCTTCAGACACTGGAGGAAACTCAACAGTGATTTTCTTGTAGCTAATTCCTATGTAACCGTATTTTTCACTCAGTCCTGGACAAATCCTTGTCAGCAGCAACTGTCCATCACGGGGTTCCAGTAGCACTGCCTACTGGGAGTGCACCCAGCCCACAGTGTGGTAAAAAGCTTCTCTGCAGTGGCCTCTCACCTACACAAGATCCTTCTCTGTTCTTCCTGCAGCTCATTCAGCAGCTCTCTCTAGGTAATATATCTCTTCATAACCCTCTCTAAGGGTTATGACTTCATAGACTGCCCCAGGAACCTACGTAATGTTCTAGATCACCTCCAAGGGAGCCTTAGTCTCAAATACAAAGCCTGGGCTAGCCTGTCCTCTAATTAGGGAATCCATATTCTCCTAGAGAGTACTCACATCCCTCTAAGTAGACAGAATAAACAGAAAAGCTTTCTATTTGAGGGAAGAACAGGTATTTTCCACACAGGTACTACAAAGATGCACCTGTAAGCACCACACCATCTTCTTTACGGAAACTGCTGAGACCAACTCAAGAGCAGAAGGGAAGAAAAAAAAGGCTCAAAGGTTTGTTTGCAGTTTTCTTTCTCTCCAAAAGAAAGACACAAAATTCCCATCCACATCTTCACAGAGGGAGTGCAAGGATACACAGCACAGTAGCATACACTTCAATAACAGGCACTGTTACCTCAGCAACAGGCGTAGATTTTCCTGTTTCTCAATCTGTTCATACTTCACAGAAAGTACTAAGTAGCCCAAGGACATGTCACTGGAATAAAAGTTCTGGTGCTCCTGCAAACAGGAAACCAAAATGCATTATCCCTAACACACTTCCTGGAGAAGTTTATCAGGTTTTCTTTTTTTTTTGCATACAACCAAGATAAACTAATGTTTAATTTAACTAGGAATAGCATGCTTCCAGATGTGTGTATGCTGTCTTCCAGCCCACTTGATCATAAGTGCATGAGCATATCTAAGTGCTTCCAGTCAGTTCAGTTCCTCCTCACCTGTCCAACATCAGAAGGGCTCCTGAGAAGGAATAGTATTAGAACATTCAGCAACACGATTTGAAGAAATTGAGTTTCTAGTAAATAAAATCATATCTTTAATGAACTTTCCCTGTATCCATTCAGATTCTGACTGACTAAGCAGTATCTTCCATACATTCAACTGGACTTGCTTGTGGGTATTTTCTATCTCAAGAGCAATGGCAGGGTTATGGTAAATGGCTGAACTCCAAGAGTGCTCACATCTCAGGAAGGATACAGTAAGCAAAGAGGTTTTACAGATGAAGACTGGACACAGCAGTGCCACTAACACAGCCTGAGCTTTACTGGAGTGCACCTGCAACAGAGTCATGCAGTCAAACAACTAAAGATACTGCAAACATTTTCACAGTCTCTATACGTAATTGGCTGTAGCCATACATTCTTCCTGGGTATACAGCCATGTTCCAGTGCCTAGGTATAGCAATGTATGTTTTCTATGTTGCTATACCATATATATTGCTATACAATCTCTAACCACAAAAGGTTAAAGCCCTTTGACACAGGATGGGAATGGAAACCTCCAGCACAAAGAAAATACTATTTAGGTGAAATCATGCAGAAATGCCTTGTTCACTCCCAATATCCTAGTGGAAAAGCGTCCTCATGCATGACACAGAAGTGGGACAGCAAGTTGTGGTCAGCTGTACAGGCAAAACTTGAACAATTTGGAATATGTTCTGTGAAAGGAATACTCCAGGCACAATAAATTAGTGAAGAACCCAGTGGGAGCAAAGTATAATTTGATAAAAAACGGCTGTGGTCTGTCAGTTCCTTCCTCAGTCTTTTGCCTAGAATATATAGAAAATATATATGCCTAGAAGGTCTGCTCTGGCTCTGATTGATTGCAACCTCTCTCAAAACACTGGTAAGATTGTCTTTTGCTGTCTAAATCTTATGTATTAGTCATAGTTCTGACTCACTGTCAGAAATAAAGATACATCTAGTGAAATACTCTGATATCTATGTGGACACAATCAACTTGAAGTTAACAGACATAAACCAATCCTCTCTTTCAAAGAAAATATAGGAATAAGTAAGACTACAGTCACTACCATAAACCAAAATGTGAAGATGTAGCTATCTAACTTTTTTAAGTATTAAAGATGTCAATGTCCTCACCTCCTCTTTGAGACAGAAAATACCCAATAGCCAGAACTGCCCTGATACTGACTTATGGGCAAAAGGTTCCATCGCTGATCAAATGAGGCAGTCTGAAAAAGTTATGGTCTAAGAGCAGACAAGAGGCATATAGAATAATATGGCCTCTAGCTGCAGTGCTCAAATCACAGAAGTCCAGTGTGATCTGTCACATTGGTCAGTGGTACTAGAAGGGAAAAAAAGCTGAAATCAAAGGAAGCCACAAAGGACAGTTTATTTCTCCTGACCATGACTTTCAGGATACTAATGGATTTTTGGGATGTGAACAAGAATCAGGTGCTGTAAGTCACTGTGACCAAGGGCAGAAAGACAGAGCAGCTGAGGAACAGACATTCAAGGAGCAAAGCAAGACCATTCTCCATAGTCAGTTGAAGTCTAGAATCAAAATCCTTAAACCAAGAAGCCAAATTCCAGGCTGGATGCCCAAGATAAGCTGTTAAGGAAAAAGACGGCATAATGCTAACAAAAATCAAACTAAAAGGCAAATCAAAAGAAAAGGAGCCAAAGCCTGAGGTTAGCTGCAGCTAAAAGTAACACTGAGTTGCAAAGACCAGGAATTAAGATGCCTTTTGATGAGACTTCTTAGCCAGACCCCAGCAGATCCGACAGGAGGATCTCAGTTGCTCTGGAGACTGGGCTGTCAGCTCTGCAGCTGATAGCTAGGCAGAGCTGCACAAATGGGTGCAATCCTCACAAGGGAATGGGTACCAGAATTAGTGGAGGTCTTAAAAGAACTGAATTTTTGACAAAGCCACTGTTGCTATGTAGCTTGGTCCTGAATGTAAGTCCAGGGTTTAAGCTGAGATCTGAGCAATCGTATGCATGAATAAACCTATAATTTACTTCTTATGATTTTCTTTCTCTATAAAAACATACAGGCAACATAAGTCAGACTCATATTACTTCAATAGACAGCAGCCTTTATTGTTAGCTGTCCTGAAGTTAGAGATGAATGCTCAAAAGGCTTTACAGTTGACACTGAAGATTGAAGTCAGTGATGACAAGATACCCTGGAGCTGAGTGACGTATGTATTAAGTACAAATTTGTTCAGCCACAGATGCAGTTTCTGTAACATTTAATATAGTCTGAAATATAGTTCTGGATTTCAAATAGATCTCCGTAAAAACAATTAAGTATCTTCCATGGGCCAAGGGAGAAGACTAATAGAAAATACAAGGAAAGCTGACAGTTTGCCAAAGAAGTTATAAAGCTACTAAGACATCTGCCATCTGCAGCAACTTTAACCAGCACAAAGAAAGGACAGCAAAAAGGAGAAATACATGATCACATACGAATGCATAGCAAGAAAGCTTCTCTCTCAGCACTGCGAGCTTCAAGTGCTTGAGAAAATGGACCCTAAGTTTATTTGACTGGCAGTTACAATGTATACCTTTATTAAATCCTTCCTGGCTTCAGGCTACTTCTCTTTATTACAGCCTTGAGAAACAACATAGACATTGAATAATTCCCACAGGATAAGACATAAGGTTTTTCAGCCTTCTTCCTGAAGGCTAAATAAATCTTACTGTGTAATCGTCATATAAAATACAGGTCACGAGGCAAGGAAAAGGAACTGAGCTACGGCTTGAATGTTATAGATATTTTTTTGGTGGTTGTTTTATAGGGTCTGCTGTAAGATGTTCTGTAAAAAGTGAAAGTTCTGTAAAAAGTACCACAGAATTGTGCAAGTTTGAGCAATCTACATATGCACATCCATATGTACAAACACAGACATGCATATTAAGTCTGTAGTACCACACAATACTTTGATCACCTGTCTTGCTTAAAGGATATTCCCTAAACCACTGGCTATGCCTCTCCCACCATGTGATGCTTTCAGACTCTTCTTCAGCTAAGAACTGTTTAGTATTATTCAAAGCATGAAAGAGATCTTTCCTGACATTGCTGAAATAACCTTCCCATGTTACCAACAAGAAAAAGATCCAACACAGCTTCAAAACCACTGCTAACTTTGCACTGAAAAAAATACTCTTCTAGTGGAAAAGCTCTGACGTCTCTCCTTAATTAAGCTTTTAAACCATAGGGAAAGTTTTCTAGCCATGGGTAGAGTTTTCTGTGACACAAGAGTCCTGTTCAACTTATTCTTTTCTGACACTGGCTTGCCCAAAAACTTGCATGTTTAACTGAGCCTGGACACACATTCACATCAGTTAAGGCAAAGAATAAAACACTGGGCACCAGAAAGGGAAGAATACAGGAGAGAGTTTGTCTGTAGTACTGAGGCACTGATGGCTGGGCACTTTGCAAATGTGAAGCTTTGCAAAAGAGGAAGTCCTGGATCTCACTTGGAAGGAATGATGACGATATGGCCTTGCTTGAGCAGGAGAATGAACAAGATGAGCCCTAGAGGCCCCTTTCAACCTCAACTATTTTGTGCTATCAGGTCAGCAGTGAATCCTATGATCAGACTGAAAAAATCCTATCCAAATTTTCCTCTTGTCCTATTGGCTCTGGAAGCTTTAAAGCACAACCCTAAATTTACCATGACAGAAAAATAATTACAGTTAGCATACTAAAAGCTTCCAGAAGGTTACAGGATAAATGTCCATTAACAGATTGCTCAGCAGACCTGTTAGTCTTGAAGGGAAGCCTCCAGGAAGGCTTCCTTTTTTTCCTTATTTATAAATCACATTAATGTAATTTTCCAGTGTTGTGGAACAAGATTCCTACAGAAGATCAGTCTGACAAGCCAAATTACTGCAAAACAGGTCCCCAGCACTGTGCAAAGCACCACCTATTTCTGGTTTTGAACTCGTTCAGCAGTCACTGAGGGAGATCACTGAATAAGATGCAGTGTGAGCACACTTGTCAGACTTTCTTATGTCCTTATACCATGAACTAAATCTCAGAAAAGATCATGGGTTTTTCTCACTTGTTCTTTATGGCTAATATCATCTTGAGATTCAGTCTGGTAATCAGCCAATTCCCTAAACACCCAGGGCTCACCCAGATGGACCTTAATGGCTGACCAGCAAACATTCACTTTATGAGGCCTAGCTCTGTTTCCCTATGTGTCAAACTGGAATTTTTATATTCATGGAACATTTAGCACCGAACTTACTTCAATCAACAATTATAAAACACATCGTCTGGTTTCATCATATACATTCTGTAAAGACCATACATTGAGGAAAATGGATTGTTCTGCTTCCTACTGAGGAGCTTGCACTGTCAGTGCTGAAGTCACCTCTGAAAATAATGCCATTTCCACTTCCAATACTATTACACTTCTGTTCCAAGGTTGGTATCTGTACAGGAGCCTCAAAAGACCTTCTTAACTAAATAAAAGCATTTCCTGTGCAAATCTTTCTACTAATACACAGGATTATGCACATTTCACAAGGGGACATGACCAATTTAAAACACTACATACATACACATCATAGTATCTACCTCATTTACATCACTTCAAGGCATCATAAGGAACTGAAATGCAGTAGCAATGCAGACATTTTTAAGTCCACCAGAAAAAGTCTGAGAAACATTTCAGCCTTGTGGCTGAGTGGGCAAAAAAGGCTCTGAAGGTCACCCTTACCTTTCCCAGAAAATGTTTGCGGTACAGCTTGGCTGTAGGGTCACTTTCCAGTTTCACTTTACCACTCCAGGAAAAGGGTACATCAGACAGAGTTGGACTCAAGCTGGAGAGGTTGTGGCTGGTCCCTTCAATCCAGTAGCCCCCAAACTGGGGTAGGATAATGAGAGGATATGGCCACCCTTTCTGTAATACCTATTCAGAAGGACAGAGAGCATTAAAGCTGACAGATCTGTAAGCTGGAAGGCCAATAAGCTGAAAAACCAATGAAAGCCAAGGACAAACAGAGAGAGGAGAGCAATAGTAACTCACCTCATGGATGCTGGGATAAGGAATATACTCCTCTTCTGTCTGAAATCAGAACAGCCCATTAGCAAAATCATGTGACATCTTTTAAAGTATTATGCTCTCATGACTGTGCAAGCTGCGCCCTCAGCTTCTATTCTGCCCTAGGTCATCCTTAGAGTTTTATTTCAGGACTTAAGGTTAGACTCCATTTCCAAGGTCTCAGCATTGTAACAAAGAACTTTTAGAACAATAAACTTCCAAGTCAGATTCCACCCACCCTCCTCCACCAAACCACAGGAAGTATAGGCATGCAAAACGAGGAAGTAGCCAAACTATAGGTAAACTTGATGTGGTTAGCAGTGGCAGCCTCTCTCCTTTCCTTCCACACAGTGTTAGACAGCTGCTGTCCTTCTGCCGGCAGGGATGACAGTAGGAATGGCAGAAAAAGTGCCGTTATGAGATTGAGGCTGTGTCATATCCATGGCTGATCTGTGGTATGCATCTGAGCAATGCCAAGGTGTGACTCAGAGAACAGAAGCAGTATCTGAGCAAATTTATGCGAGTTGGATGCCCCCTCCATCACCACGAAGAGCACTGACTGAATAAAGCTATGTCAGTTCTCAATGTGGCTTTTTTTATAGGTCATCCCAAGATAAAAGTCAAGGTCAAGTTTGATTTTAAGGTTAGTAGGCCTGAGCTGAGACTGAAAAAATGGAGTTTAATCCGCAACTTGAGGATTTAAAGATAGGAAGCTGTTCTTATTGCCTTAATATTGGGCAAAATAGATCAACTTTCTAGTAGCATCTCTATGAGTCATCAAGCAGACTACTGAAATAAATGCTATGTGGTTTCATAAATATTATTACAGCTCTTAAATCGAATAAATTTAAGAAATTACTCAGTCAAAACTAACACTTTTAATAACAATAAAACCACTTAAATTAGAAAAAGGGAAATGTTAATTCTATTTCAGCTACATAGTTTCACCCTCTTGTGCAGCAACTAGGGAAAAAAAAAAAGAGAAGTAAAAAGGCAAGCATGTAAGTGTTTTTGGGATGTTTGCAGACTCCCTGTCCATTCCAGTAGGAAAGTACACTGCAAGCCAGGTCAGTAATTATCTGCCATTCTCAGCAATTTAGGAGGCAACAACAACTTGGCCTGACCTTGAGAGGAGCTGGAAGGGAACATCTTTGTTCATCCAGACGACTCCCCTGGAAATACAAAGTCACAGACAGTGAATCTTGTATTTTAGCATGTCTGTTTCATGTGTCCTTCTTCATACCCTCAACATACATATTTTGTCCCTCTATAAAATCTCCCATTTTAAGCAAGTTTGGAAGACTGGAATAAAAAGGAATAGTGAAGCTAGAAAATAGCCAGTCCTCTAATTTGGCATTAAAACTGAAAAGCTACCCCCAAGCTTACACCTCTTAAAAAGTAGACAACTGGCAGATATTAAAAATAATATCCCAAACTGCTTTTCTTATTTGATTCTCTAATCTCTTCTAGCACCTTTCCTTCATAGCCTAAGCAATAAAAAAAAAAAAAAAAAAAAAAGAATGACTACAAGATGGGTTGGAATGGCAAAAGCCTACTGGCTGCCTAGTCTCTTCCTGAATCAGGAGCTGGCATCCAGACTTGAATCTCCCCCTTAAGGCTGTTCCATCCTCTGCCTTACCACAGCAAAGTAGCTCACTTCCACCACACCTCTGCAGCAGAAGTGCACAAGAATAGGACAATTTTAGTGAGGAGAGCCCAAACACAGACTGAACAGAGGCCCAGACAAGAAAATATGAGGGTCAACAGGCCATAGTCCAAGTGGGCATCACAGACAGAAGAGTAAGAAGCAGAACTTGTATCATCATATAGGAAGGTGAGGACCAGGATTTAAAATGTAGATTTCTCTTACACACAGTACTTGAATATTCAACTATTGTCACCTAAATCTTGTAACTCTCATACTGAAACGTGATGCTGAGACTACATTTTTATATACCATCAGTGACAGCTTAATGGTGTGGCTAATCAGGGATTCCAGACAGGATAAGCAGCTCTTGACTTGATTGTGAAAATAAGCAGGATTGGATTTAAAACAGCCGTGTCTGTGCACATATTCTACAGTGGAACTGGTTGGTCAACTAGGTTCTGGTAGAAATAGGTAAATCTCAGAGGAGCTCTACAGTGGAGACTTAGGAGGCTCAGGAACAAAAGTTTTGGACAATGCTCCAGCTGTACAAGGTGCAAAAATTGCTAGTGTAGTACCAGCAACACTGAGCAACATCAGCCTTAACAGCTGAGGATTCAAAGTAATCAGGATGCTCTTTGCAGGAGCAACAAAAGGAAAAAAAAAAAGGAAAGAAAAAGCCCAGCACATCTACTTCACATAAAAACAAGGTTTTAGGAAAATGAGAAGTTTTATTAAAAGAACCTAACAAGGAGCCATAAAAACCCCTAAACCTGCATGAAATCATGAAGAGCCAGACCTTGAGTACACAAGAAATGCCTAACACCTTAAAAAAATCTCTTAGAAACATCGTAAGTAAACCAGTATGGCCACACTCCAGGATAAGGAAGACTAGTAGCAGATGCATGAGGTCATTTTTCAGAAGTCTGAGGTTGAGTTCAATCACAAAAAGTAGCAGTAACAACAAAATTTAATTGGTTAAATATAGAAACACAGTAAAGCAAGCAAGAAACAATGAGCAGATAACAAAAAAAACAAACTATTTTCCTTAGCTCTACTAGGAGAAAGAAGCTTCACATGTTATCTACAGGGTGACACAAGATCAAACTACAAAAGCTGAGATTCGAGGCAGTTACACACCCTCCCCAAAGCAACTGTTTTCCTTTTGTACTTTCAACCAATGGATACTAAACAAATACCAGCCTGGAAATATTCTTCATAGGAAAACTTTAGAATATATGATCTGAATTGTGCTGTCAATACACAGCATTGACAAAATGAACAACCAATTACCAGGAAGTGGTGAGTTGTGAAATTAAGATGGAACACAGGTTGACAAGTGATCTTTATCTTTTGCAGAGGCAGTTAATAGCCATTTTGCATTTAGGGAAGTTGTAAAGGTGAAAAAGTTGAGTTCATGGAATGTAAGTGCTAAAATGTGTTTTGTTGCTGTGTTTCAATTGTCAACCCATTGAGCTGAGGCTCACAAGAAAGACCAGGTTCTGAAATAGATTTGGAAAAGAAACAGAAAGTCCTGTGCACTATCAAAACAGGACTGAGGCAGGACGGACGCAGAGGTACGCAGCAGCCACAGCCTTCCGCAACAAACTGTGGGAAGTACTGGGGCAGAAATGGAGATTGGGAAACTGCAATCTTGTAATATTTCTCTCTCCTTCGTTGGCATTTTTGGCAGATCTGATAATGCAAGAATTTTCCAGTTTCAAAGGAGGTCCTGGACCAGTATCTCAGCAAGGCCGGAGGGAAAACTTTCTGGGCTGCTGTAAAGATCTCTGTATCAGAGCCTCTACAGAGAGTGAAGGAATGTATCAGCACATTCCATGACTGCACAGTTAAGGAAGCTCCTGGTAGCCTGGAAGCAGAAGACATAGGTTTAAATCTACCAACCTCTCCTCTAGAGTGAAGCTTAAGATAAGAATAATGCAGCCCTGGGCTGTACAGTCCAAAGTTTATTTCAAAGGGTAACCAGGACCACAGAAAACTTCCAGCATAAGTTGTTGAAGTGTCAAAACATGGGCAGAACAACTGCTTGATGACCACTGTCATTCCTCAAAACGGAGAGGAATAAACTGCAGCAGTCTCAGCCACCCCTTGAGAGATCCTTCTGGTTTTATCTGGTTTGGCTTGCAACACTGCCAGCTTCCCTGGGTAGCTTACTGCAGACAGCATCAGTCTGGGGATATGATATGCCCAAGGTCTTGTACAGAGGAAGCACCCGGCCTGAGCAGGATGAAAGAATGAATGACAGAGGAAGAGGTGTCCAGACCCAGAGTCAGGGTCCAACGTGGCATAACAATGCTATGGTAATACACGTATTTTATGGGGAAAGAGCAGTGCCTGGAGGGCACTGTTCAAAACAGACAACTTGGACACAAAAGGGGATACAGGACAAAAAGTAGTTGTGAGAAAATGAGACTGAACAATGTGCAGAAACTGTAGGACTGCAGAACAGAGGGAGTGAACAAAAGTAGTCAAGTGAAGAGGGATTGGCTATAGAAACATACAAAGACCTGAAACATCTGACCTTATTGGATGAAATAAAATTTCCTTGTTTTTCAATTGCCTGCACTGCAAAGCAATCTAGGAACAACATATTATTAAGCATTCTTAACAGAGTATATACTGTGACTTCACTAGATCTGTAAGCACAGAACAAGGTGGCCAACAGCCCACTTATTTCCAAGAAATGATAACTAAATTTGAAAAGAAAAAAGAAAAAAGAAAAAGAAACAAAAAAGGTAAACTTCTTTCTCAGATCTTGGGATTAGTTTCAGTGAAAAATGAGAGTACAACTTTACCTGTTAATTCATCATAAAGAATGTGAAATGGCTATCCTAATTTTCAGTCCAACAACTATATTCCAGTCCAATTGTTAAAGTACTCAACAATCAATTCTATCCTGAGACTTTTTTGTTGTTATTTTACAGGAGTAATGTTCAAGCCTCCTGCTTTGGTTTTCACACACTTTGATTGCTAATGAAAATCCTAGATTTTGTTTTCAAGAATGATTCAACAAATCTGAAGGATAGTCACAGTCAAATGGAAGGAAAAGTAAGGAAATGGGAAAGCAAGAACAAACAAAAGAGACTAAAGAATTACTAAAAATCTAAACAAAGAGCATAAAAAGTATTAGAAATTTTTTTTCTTTTGGAAAACGCTTAACTTTCAAAAAAAATCTGTTCTACTTAACAGCAGTTATTGATTCTCCTAGTGCAAGTCAGGTGACAAAACAAGCTTAAACAAAAAAAAATAAAAAATAAATGCCATAAAGTCTCAATAACGGGCAGTTGAGAAAACATCATAGATGCAAAATTAGGCAGTCTGCATGCCTTGGAAGTTCCCATCCACTCCTTGTTATCTCTCTAACTAAAGAGGTGCAAATCCAGTCAGACTTCCCATGTAACTGGGAAATGAGTAAACTGGGAAATGAGAAACACTGGCAGTCTTAAGGACCAGTCTTCCACAGAGGGACACCTGGTAGTGACTCTTCCTTATCTGTATTTCAAAAGGCCTGGGAAGGATGGTCACAACATTTGAGCATGTGCTTGAACTGAAGCAGCACTGCATCTCAAGTTTATTTTCCTGCACAGAGGTAAATGAGCTAGGGGCACTTACAGATCTTGCTATTCTAAAGCATTTAGAACACAGCCCAAACGTAGTGTGGATGTCAGTATAGTGGTTGCAAGGTCTGTGTCTGTCTGCTCATGAATACATGGCAGATACACCTTCAGCCCCTCCCTCCCACACTCCTCCTCTCTAGTCTGCCAAAAACTACTTCAGCCTCATCACTCTAAACTGAGTATTTTGCTGCTACCTTCCACTTCCTCGCCTTTGTCATCTCACTGAAGTCAGGCACTTTCCTCATATTCATAATTTGATCACTCAAATTGCAGAAAATAAGTTAATTGGTTTTACCAAGTGTAATTCCTGCACATAATGAAAGCCAGGAGTTATGTGCAGTGCTATGTGTTATGTTAGGTCAGAGTTAACCACAGCACTTTAAAGAAGGTGCACCACTCAGGGAAAATATTGGTAACCTGCTAGGATGCTCTGAGAACACATAATCTGAAAACATAACCTAACTTCATTGTTAGATATTTAACACATATAACATATTACTATTTCTTTATCTGATACAATAAAAAGGGAAAAAAACCCAACTCTTCCCTATTTTAAGTTTATAACATAATATATGCAGCAAAATGCATGTATTTCTGTGTAAGAATTAAGCCAGAGTCCTTCTTTCTCACACAAGACAGGACCTACAGTAGTTATTTATTAAACTACCTGACCTTGCTAAATGCAGTTAGGTTAACATCCCATTAATCATCTGTCATTATACCTGTTACCCAGCAGAACAGTTTCATGAAGAAAATGCCAGAGATAACTTATTGCAACTTTGATTTTCTCTCAAAATCACACTTCTGCAAAGAACAGGCAGAATTATAACCTGTGTCTGTTGCTTCCATCATGCTGACTGGAAAAATGAACACAGAAAAATGCTTTTGAAATCCCATTAAGGAGTAAGAGATTGAGCCTAGAAGACCTAAAAATTCTGCAAGCCCACATTAAAGGATATTGTGAGTGAAGCAATAGGACAAATAGTAGCTGATTATTTGTTTGCTGCAAAAAATTAAGAGATGACAAAGTTTGACAGGATTATTTCTCCTTACCTGCATTTTTTCAATCATTTCAAACAAGTCCACAGTCTGTGAAAAGGAAAAGACAACAGAGAAAAATAATTTGACATTTGCAGAAGGTAACATTATCTTCTGTGGAAACCCAGATATGGAAGGAGCAAACAGCTCCTACCATATTTTGGCAAAGAAACTACTTGCTTGCTGAAGACACAATGAAATTGTTCTTCCTTAATTGATAGCATGGACAAAACAACTGGCCAAATTGTCTTCTGCCTTGTGTTGCAAAAGTTTGACCTGAACCCTGGTCAGTCAGGTATCAGGAATTCCTCTCTTTCAATGGGTCAGATTGACTTGAGATAATATGGCATAAGAACTGGTCAAATTAGCAAGTTCAGGATTCTCACAGAAGGAGGCCACTATAGCTGTAAAACATACATGCACATGAGCTTGATTTCAGTCAATACTTCTGCACACATAACTCAAAGTATGCACCAACCCTGAGCCAAACATGGACTGCTCTTACCTTGTTGGGGACAGCAGGAGTGAGGACACATGGAAAGCCTTCAGTGGGAGAGTCTATAACATCACTAAAACCCTGCACAGCCTCCTCAGATCTCCTGCAACAGACAGAGGCAGAAGAAAAAAAAAAAATGGAAAAAGTTAACTCAAGAGAATTCAAGATGTCAGTGCTTGCCTGCAGTGTCTCTTCTGCCTTCTGCTTACTATTCCTCTCCCCAGGCCATGTCTTGCCTATAAGGAAGCTGTCATTCCCTGTGAGAATCCCTGAGGTGGCTGAACTTACCACTTACCATTTGCAAACATCCTGGATGTAACAGCAACAATTTTCTGGCTTCTGACTGCTCTGTCTCTGCTCACATACAATATTTACCTCACAACTGTCATGGAAGTGCTGAATGATTTTTCTTTGCCAAGTTCCTCTTCCATCATGGATTTGGAGCAGAATTAAGACATGTCTCACAAGTAGCTTTGTAATCAGCTCTCAAAACAGAACCATATTAAAAAGGATGAAAGTAGTTCTGAACCATCACTGAAATCTGCACCAAAAGGACAGCCCCAGCTGCCACAGCCCAGGTATTAATCTCAAAGACAGGAGCATAACAGAGATGGCACTAGAACAGAACTGATAACACCCTGCAGAGATGCAGGCACAGTTTTGTGTTACCACTGCTGGTACAGCCAGCATGAAGATTAGGTGAGCTTTTGTCTGCACATCTGCTATGGAAAATATATTATTACTATGGTCCCCGCTGGAGCAGCAGTGTGTCCAAACAGCAGCAGGACTTTATTTGATTTCATAGAAGAGAAAATAAAAAGCAACACAAACACTACATTGTAGTTTAGAAGACATATTTAGCATTGCCCATGGCACTACAGACAGTCTCACTGCCAGCTGCACCTTTCCTACTATTACTTAATAAGCATTCCATGCCTCTCAGTATTTACTAGCAGTCACAGCTGGGCTTAAGTCATGATGAAGGCCACTTAGGTGGGGCTGGGAACTAAGCACAGATTTGCAGGAGACAGGGCTCATCCACTCTGTAATGCAATCATGAATATGATTGTTAGGTGGTCATAGAATCACAGAAGGGTTTGGGTTGGAAGCAACTTTAAAGATCATCTAGTCCAAACCCCTCTGCCAGATGTCACCTACTACATCAGATTTCAGGGCCACATCCAGCCTGGCCTTGAACACTTCCAGGGATGTGCCATCCACAGTTTATCTGGGCAACTTGTTCCAGTGCCTTGCTATCCTCTGAGTAAAGAATTTCTTCCTAACATATAATATAAATCTCTTCTCTTTTAGTTTAAAACCATTCCCCGTCATCCTGTCACTACCTGCCCTGTAAAAAGTCACTCTCCCTTTTTAATAAGCCCCTTCTAAGTACTAGAAGGCTTCAGTAAGGTCTCCCTTGGCCATTCTTTTCTCCATGCTGAACAGCCCCAGCTCTCTCAGCTTGTATTTGTAGGAGAGGAGCTCCAGCTCTCGGAACATCTTTGTGGCTGGCCTCCTCTAGACCTACTCTAGCTGGTTCACATCTCTCTTCTCCTGGGGACCCCAGAGCTGGACGCAGTATTCCACATGAGGTCTCACCAAGAGCAAAGCAGAGAGGGAAAATCACCTCTCTCAACCTGCTGGCCACCCCTCTTGTGATGCAGCCCAGGGTATATTTGGCTTTCTGGGCTGTAAACGAGTACTGCAGGCTCATGTCCGGCTTTTCCTCTACCAGAATCCCCAAGTCCTTCTCCACAGGGCTGCTCTCAATGAGATCATCTCCCAGTCTGAGCCCATGTCTGGGATTGCCCCAAACCAGGTGCAGCACACTGCACTTGGACACATTGAACTTCACAACATTCTCATGGGACCACCACTCGTCAAGCTTGTCCAGGTCTCCCTGGATGGTCCCCTCTTCTGCTGTGCCAACCACACCCCTCAGCTCTGTGTCATCTGCAAACTTGCTGAGAGGGTGCACTCAGTCCCACTATGTCATTGATAAAGATATTAAAGATCACCAGTCCCAAGAAAGAGCCTGAGAGACACCACTTGTCACTGGCCATACAATCATCATACAATGCAGAGAATAATCCTACAAGGCAATCAAGAGTTGCTGTCCTGTAGCTTTGAGATGCATGACTGCTGCTGCTTCCAAGCTAAGAGAGTGGTCATGCAGACCTTCGCTTTGAAAGCAGTGACTACATTCCCTCTTGTATGGAGGTACAGCGTATTTCTGTGATCTTGAAACTGCTCTACCACAAGTTCCAAAAATCGTAACGCTCACCAGTTCTCTGACAATTCACAATTCATTTTAGTGGCCCAGTGGCATCATGTAACTTGCATATAGGCTCATCTACACAAAGTAACACAATGCTTCCATCCCACAATTTTCTCCTGAAATTCAAATGAGAGAGATCTGTATAATGCATCTAGAAATTAATGCCATAACATGTCTGGGAAGGAGTTAGTCTTGACAGCCTCAAATAAATATTGAAGCAGTTTGATGGCAAATGTATTTTAAATTAATATTAATACTATACTAATACATGCTTTATTTATCATCTTATTCATTTACTTGAAGAATGTTTGGGATGAACAAAATTTCTGTTCAAGGCAGCGCATGAAACATTTTCACTGTCCCTTAAAAGTCTGAAGTTTCTGTTCTGTGAGCCCTAAAAAGACAAGAACTTAATTTGACAAATTCTCGTTTTCAGAAAGAAGTGTAACAATAGAACCTTTTGTGCAACTGAATGTCCTGGGGCCTTGTTGAATGCTAGTGTTTTCTTTGGCATGTCACTGAGGTGAATCCTGTATCATTCAGAGGAGTTAAATACACACCTGCATCATGGAAATCTGGCAGCTCCTACATGAGGTCAACATGGCCAGTCCTGCCCCCATCCTCTCACTATGAATTCATCTCAACACTTGAGACCAGAAAACTTTGGGTAGACACTGTTCTTTACTGTTGAATCCTAGTACAGTTCTATTATCCAAATGAGTCTAGCAGATGCTAAAATCATAGGTCTTACTGTACATTTAGAGATGTTCACATTTTTGTAATTATCCCAAATTAGGAATACACCAGGAGCCTTTGAAAATCCTAGAGAATGCTTTAGATTTTACATTATCTTCTACAAAATATCACAATAATTTGGGATTATTATAATTATTGCTTTAAAGTCCACATTCAATTTCTGGAACTTTGAACTTCTGGAGTGAAAAGCACTAGACTGTATTATAAAAAGGGAACATACTTATTTTCAAATTGGAACTTCAAACTCTTTGACCACAGAAAAGAAGAATATCATTCTTCAGAAAAAGGAAAGCAATTCTGCAGATTGGGAGAGGAATATTTATGTGCAAAGGTATACTTGCTGAAGCTTTGTTCTTAGGAAATAGCAATAAGGGGAAGCATAGGGCCTAGAAAATGCTGGAGACAACATTGGGATTTTGCTAGTGACGGTAACCAGTGCACTAATTTCAAGCAGGCAGTCAAATTAAATGTAGGTGCTGCTGATCCACTGATAAATTCCACTCTCAATTCTGAAAAAGAACAAGAACCTTTGAAGATCTCTAAGCACTACAACTCAGCTCATGCCTTATATTCCTGTCTTGCAGCATCCTCTGCTATTTCAGTCATGGGATCTTTCTACCCAGCTTTCAAAATCATTGCTATCTGCTGTAGCTGAGCCAGTTCAATAAACAAGTCAATTCAAGTATTTGCTCTAAGAAAAACAGAGATTTCACAGAACTTCATACACCCTTTCATAAATATTCCAAAGCAAATGGGGTTTGTTGCACTCTAAAAGGCAAGTGCCCCAAATCCTCAGATAACTGTTTTCCTGAAAATTTACTGGGAAGCAGGTGTACAGCTGTTGTAAATACTTCCGCTAATCGGGAAGCCTTCCAGTAGGAGAAACACCACAGCATGATTTGCAGCTATCTACGGAACAACAGTCAATATAATAACTGGTGTCCCAGCCTGATAAGAGTTTCTTGCAGGGAGACACTAATATGTTTTTTTAATCTCTCACTAGAAGGGACAGGCAATGTAGAAGAACTGAAGGTAATGTGAGACAAGAACAGGTCTGAAATGCTCATAAGGAAAATTCTGGGCAACCACATCTCTTGAGCAACAGCTTCTGCTCCCTTGTTTCTGCCTTAGAGAGATGCATCTGCTTTACCAAATACAATTGTTAGCTATTCGGTGGAGACACTGAACACATGACACGAATAGCCCTACTCTCAGAACACCTGTACAGCTTTAAAATGTGCTTACACATGGATTCCTAGAGCTCAAGAGAAGGAATTACTGAAGCAGAACTAGCAAAAGGAAGCAACCACTACAGATGAGAGGCGGCTTGCTTTCAGCTGGTCACAAACTTTCTGCCCACAGACTCTGATTTACAGTAAGGAGCCTCTCTCCCACCCGCACTCCCCTCTGGCTGCTGTGCAGCTCCCGTGGAAGCCACCGCTCCCACTCGTGGGCAGCAGCCGGTGCTCAGGACTTCGTGCACCCACAAAGAAGTGGGCAGGGCCCGGAGAACCCCGCCAGCTCTCCTTGCGGGGCATGAGAAAGGAGAACTCCAGGGGTAAATTCATCTTGCTATCCAACCCGCACTCCCACCTCCTGTAAAGTCCCAATAGGAGAGGACCCCCACTCGCAGGATGGCAGGCGAAAGCGGGCCGAGCCTCTCCCTTTCCCTCCAGGGGAAGGGCCCCCGCGGCCGCCCCAGGGCCCGCCTCCCCCGGCCAGAGCGGGGCCGGGCCCTCAGCCAGACCCGGACCTGCCGGGCTGGGCACGGCCATCGCCTTCCCCCTCCGCGGCTCTCCGCCCTTCCAGCCAACCCGCCAGGGCTCTTCCCGCTGCTCCAGCACTGCCATCCCGACGCCGGCAGCCGCTGCCCTGCCCCATCCCCGGGCTGCTCAGGAAAGGCAGGGCCCCAGGCCCCGCGGCCGCCGGCACCGGTCCCGGTGGCGGTGCCGGTACCTACCCTCCGCTGGCTCCGGCAGGGAAGCCGTGCTCCCGGGAAAACATGCTGCACTGCTCCGCTGAGTCAGCTCCCGGGTTCCCTCCTCGGGAGCCTGCTCTCCCCCGGCCTCGCCATGAAGAAGGGCTCAGGCTCCCTCCCGGCCCCCTGCGAAGCCGCGGCTCCCGCCCCCACCCCTCCTCTTCCTCTCGGGCCGGGGTTCACCGGGTAGAGCGGGAAGGGACCCGCACGGCCGGGTCCGGGCCCGGCGGGCAGCGGCCCCGGAGAAGACAGAGGAGGGGAGGAGGAGGAGGAGGGATAGAGGACGAGGAGACAAGGGGGGATGGGGTGATGACTTCTGCCCCTCCTCCGCTGTGTCAGAGCGGTCCCCCTGGAGCCCCCCGTTGTGGGAGCCCACGGATGGAGCACAGCGTGCAGGAGCAGCTGCTGGGACAGCCGAGGCGAGGACGCTGCTCTCCAGGTCATGCGTGAGGGTAACACAAGCACAGGGTTAGACAGGGACGGCAGAGGGGTTTCACTTATTCAACTCTGCTGTAGAAAAAGATCACATCTCCGGGCTCTCAGTATCCAGTGAGGAAAGTGAGCATCAAAGCGGATCTCCACAAATCCCCGTTCTTTTAAAGGGAAGGCTAGGAAGATAGAAAATCCACTAAATCCAAATCCTTGTCATTTGGACCTGACATACATCAAGTACCGCAGAGATTTGGCTCTGCACCCCTTATGAAATAGCTCATTGATGCAATGTGTAAACTAGGGAAGCTCAAATTTACAGGGATCACAAGTGCCTTAACCACATGTATTTCCATTCACTCATCAACAGATTGTCATTCCAGATAAAAAACTGAGCATGAGAACATGGTCTGCTATAGCAGGAATATGCATATACCTGTGTTTAAACGAGAACACAGAGTTCTTCTGGACACATATTTTCTCCTGTGCTTCTCAGTTTCATTCCACAGGATGATGTCATGTTTTCTCTTTACATCAAGACCTATAAAAGCAGCAGCTACAACCTTATGTCAAATGTCAGCCTCACACTGGGTTTGTTCTAACTAATGAAGGGGACATAAGGAAACAGAACAAGAGACAGAATTTGCCAGAGAGCTAGGAAAAGATGTAAAGGAAGAGTGCAAAGAGTATGCAGACAGACCAAACAGAAAATATGAGCTAGCAGATAGAGATAAAAGAAAGATGCAGAGAGCAAGGAATTATATCAAAATTTTGGGGATGGATGCAGCATTTTCATCCTAATGCTTCCTATAAATTCTACTCTTGAAAGACCTGGATAGAAATGATTATGGGGACTTCAAGGGTCTGTGGGTGGGCAAAAAGACTGTAAGAAGTAAGGAATCAAGATAGGTGACAACTTTGAATGGACAAAGAAAGGGTCCACTTGCTGGTTTTAGTGACTTGCATGGAGCCCAGGCGACTCAATTTCCTCTTGTCTACCTCTTGTAATTCCCCAGAAGATATGATGCTGGAGCATGGGTCAATTCATACATCCTCACTCCAACTCAAATGCCTCCCAAATGAGCCCAGGGCACTGAATAGAACAGCTGCTCTCTTCACAAGCAAGTCTTACTCATTCACCTGAATCTCTGAGCAGAGATGTGACTGGACCAAGGCAAAGAGCCAAGCTTGCCATTTCTGCTGCATCTAGGAAGGAGGAAGAGACATTATTTTTTGCTGTTAGAGAGAGCTGCCAGCAGTAACTACTGCCCTCCCCCATCTCAGGGTCATTATCAGCAGCGCTATCAAGCCTGGCCATGGTGAAAGCAAAGCTTACAGAGAGGCTCAGGTCCTTCTGCCATTCTTGTTCTTCAGCACCTTGCCACTACAGACAAGAACCAACTTTATTCACATACAAAATCACACTGAGCTCAGCTTTCATTTAACTGCCTCACAGCTTTACCTAAACTTCTGTGCCACTCCAGTTGTGTACAAAGCCCTCAACATGCATAAGCAAAACAGCAAACAATTATTAAATACCCTAATTACTGTTCTAATTAGCCTCCTTTAGCAATAGCAATATGAATAAATCACATGTAAGCAAATCACAGGACCACTTTCTGCTCCTCAACTTACAATCAAGCTAACAATTGTTACTATTTACCGTGCTGATGAAAAAATATTACCTATTATAGTCCTTCAGTTGTAGTAAGTAGATTCAGCTCCTAATGATACTTGCATTCTTATATGACTAATTGAGTGCACTTACAGTCTCAGATTTTAATCCCTATACGTGTCCTTACTTGCATGGATCATTATGCATTTTATAGTTATTGCGTGGTTTAGGGACTGGCATACAAGTTTTTGTTCTTTTAGGCATCTTTGTAGGCACGTTAATATATGTAGTAATTGGTGTCTATACCTTTTGCTATATATTTTCCCAGTTTTTGTTAGCAGATTTTTCCCATGTGTTTAAATTCATCAGCATTTTATCTTGCTCACATAGGAACATTCTGTATTAGCTGTAACACAGAAACTGGTCCCTGCAATTCTGTTAATTGAGTCATTGTAGGAACATCAGCAGCTCCACGGAAGCTGCGCAGTACCACATAAACACAGCAGTATATCCTTCAAGGGTAAACTCTTCAGGGCAAAACCTGTATTTTTTTAAGTTTTACCACAATATTACACAAACTCATAGCTGCATCCACAGACAGAAACATACATGTTTTCACATCAGCTGTTTCCATAAGATCTATGCACACAGCTTCTAAATATAGCACCGGGTGTGCACAGACAGCACCTCCCGCAGCGCACTTGGACTCCTCATTTTCTGTCCAGGACTGACATAATCAGGGTGGGATTCCTTTGAGTGTGGGCAGACCCTCTCTCATGCCCCTCCATCCCTTCAGTTTGCTTCATTTCCTACACAGACATCTGCTCTCCCCACCTCCACTCTCCCTTTCTCTCTCTGCAACTGCTTCTCTACACAATGCAGAATAGCACAATGTCTTTTAAAAAGCACACACACTTTCCCTGATGAGGCTAAAACTGCCCCAAACTCTATCCATTACACAACGCCATGCAAGCAGCAGAGAAGATCCGGATCAACCCTCCCCCACCTATCTTTGCTCCCATTCCTTCTAGATGCAAAGTATTTTTAATTGGCATTGCAAGCAAGACGAGAATAAAAGCAGCTAAGCTGTTCATCCCCTACCTGAGCAAGGATCTCTCATCCCCAGCTGGTGAGCAGATGGAGACAGGGAACCCAGCTGCTCTCCTTTCCTTGCACTATCAATTATTCACGTAGGTTGCAGTGTCCTCCCTCTCCCTCCCTCCCTTTCTCTTCCGCTGCCCCCACCTGCAGCTGAATGGAGATGGAGCAGGTCGGTGCTGTCACACTTGAAACTAGAGATCATTGCCGATTGAACAGCCAGCCCGTGGAGCAGCTGTGCTCTTAAGCAGAGATTTGCCCTGGCAGAAGGGGACAGACTGGCAGCTCCAGAGGTGGAAGACAGGCAGCTCTGTACATCCACATCCTGCTCCCTGCGCTTCTAATCCCAGAACTGCAGGGATGACCTTTAAAAATGAAACAGGGTTGTTTGGTTGGTTTTTGGTTTTGGTTTTGTTTTTTTTCCACATAAAAGCACATTTTTCTAGTTCTCTCAAGTATAATGACAGTTATTTGGTGACAGTGAAGTGGGTCATGCGAATTCATGTGTACAGGTCAGAGTAGGAAGGGAAAGTATAAGACTGGAAAAATCTGAAACATGATTACGTAGTACTGATTTAGTCCCATAGCAAAGGCACTGGGAGAGGATAATTTAAGGGGACAGGATGACGTGGTACTTTCTGTAAATGATTTTTGGTAATCATGAGGCAGGAGACTGACCTGTGGGTTGGAATGATTCTTCAGTTGCAATTTTTGTAGATAATTAAAAGATTTTTACGTGGTACCAGTCATAGGCAAAGGTAAAATGAGTTCTGGCAGACCTAGATCAAGGCGTTCAAAACACTTTGCCTTTATAGAGGGCTACTACCCACAAGTGAGTGTTCTAGATCTGCCTCACAGCAAAATTAGGTTGAAATCCCAGGACAAATTAACTGCTCCATTTTGCACTGGAGTAACTCACCCTGAATCATTCCAGTCCCATCAGTTTGCTGGGGACCCTCCTGCTGTGTTATCACAGTAATTTGTTCTGTTAATTCTTCCCATGACCATAGCTGTGGCAGAGTCACCACAGAGACAAATAAAAAACCCCACCGTACAAAAACGCTCAAACAGTAGGTTATCATGGCTTTTCTGCCCTAGTTAACTTTTCCCATCTTTTGAAAAAAGTGCCTGCAGGAATTTTACCAGAAGTAGTGAAGAGTTTCCTGAAATTACATTAAAAATAAAATGCCTAATAGAAAACCTTGGTATTGCAACTACAATTATGAGTAAAACTCCTGAAAACCAGCAACTCTTTTTTAAGAGGGAACTGTGATTGTTTTTAAGTATCTTCTTGTTTTCAAAACTTTACAGATCAAGTTTTGTCAAGCATTTCTCCACAATTCTGCAGGCTGGAAATGTTGTATTTTAAATAAAGAAAAAGTCATCACCTTTTTGTTTTCATGTGAGCATTGGAACCACCAAGTTTTATAGATGGAACAACAACAAATTTCCCAAAGATTTGTTTTGTGCAGTTGTTCCAGGTCCAAGATAATTGAGTCTGCTGGAGCACTTACAAGACCCTTTTCTTGTGCTGGATCTTTGATGAGGTTCACTTTGAAACCTTTCCCTCCTTTGGATCTTTTTTCCCAGTTGACCATTTTAATTAAATTTACAGGAACCTTTTCTCTGAGATAACACAAAAAAAAATCTCTTTGAGATAATTATCAAAGGGATAATTATCAAGTTATCAGAACATATTTTTAAGAAAATTACCAAATCAACAAATTATCTTTGAGATGTTGATACCCTAATTTTGGTAGAAGATAACTATTCTGAAAGTTACAAAGGGATAATGGTATACAAGCACAGAGTGTCTAAAGTAAGTTTTATTTCCAGAAAAGTAGACTGAGAACAAAACATGGTAAAACTCAATAAAAGTAAGAAAATCAACATTGTAATTAGAGAAGCAGTCATTTTTGGTTTTTCAGTAAGCAGCAAATATCAGTACTTGATATCTACCTACAGATACTACAGATATAGGAGCATAGATTTATGCTTTTTTTTCTGAACATTAGACTCATACTGGACTAGTTGTATGACTATTTTGGTATCTTACGATTTAGTATTATTCATATATACTATATATACAATTTATATACCGTATACAAGTTAGTATTATATACTAAAAATTATTATTATTCATAACCTGATCAATGCAGTTATAACATCCTGCCATTTATACAAGTCTTTAAATCCTTAAGTCTAAATAATCCTTAGATTATAAACTGACTGGGTCTTCCCGTATGTCTGTAAAGACTGTGGAAGAAATTGTTTACATATAAATACAAATACTTCCCATTTCCTTGCCACCTTTATTTGCATATCTCACAGTGCATTACTGATATTGGTTCCTGTTACAACCACTGCTCCACATAAGGATAAACTGGCACAGAGATACTAACCCTCACTATCACGCAGGGCCAGAAAAAGGAAACAGAGCTCAGAGTCCATCAGCACAGTTGTATAAACAGCTTCAGATGCCTCCATGCCATGCTGACACAGCCAGTGTCGGATCAGCCAGTGGGTCCAGGTGACATCCTTAATGCCAATGCTGGTACAATGAAGGGGGCTGGAATAAGTGGCCAGTGATGGAAAAGGGATATGGCAGAACTCCTTTGCAAGCAGCTGAATTTTAAACGGGCCAATGACAGTGCAGCATCTCTCAGCAGAGCCCTTAGATAACAATTCAGTTGATTTTCAAGCTTTGAGCAAAGTTGCCTGCTAGCAAAACTTAATTATATGAGAAATATTTATCAATTTATCTGTCTGTCAGTACTGTATGAATTGGGGGGATTTTGACAGTATAACTTTGGATATTTGTCAACAGGGAAAATTCATTAGGAAGGAAATTATGGGATTGCCTGCTAATTTCAGAGATGACTGGAATGGCCATGATTCAGAAAAGATGAAGCAGCTCCTCCACAGAAATGACATCTAGGTTCATCACTATAGGCACAGCAAAAGGACAAGTGACAACATTCAGGTTGCACCAAGGAAAATTTCATCTATGTTCAAGGAAGAATTTGTTCTTCCTATGAGGGTGATTCAGTACTGGGAATTGCCAAGAGAGACTGAGTAATATCGGAGATCTACAAAAAATGTATATACAAAGCCCTTCTAGCTTTGAAGTTGACCATTTAGTGCACAGTAGTTGACTTAAATGAGACTTTTTCATACTGACTTATTCTATGGTTTTATTCCTGCATGCTAGAAAATCCATGGCATGAAATGTTCAAAAACTCAAAGTTCATCATTTCAGCATAATATGTAAGAGTTTCAAGTTGTGCAGTGTATCAGATCATAACCAAGTCAAAATTCTTCACCAATAGTTTCCACACAGAAATCAAATTCTCTAATCATTCAGCAGATAAAAAATTTCTTGCCATATGTGAAGGAACTTAGATAATCAGAGTTTGTATCATCCAGGAAGTCTTGCCCTGGACATATATCACAGGGGCTCAGGGAGAGGATGACTCAGGACGATGGAAAACACGAGATGTGAGGACAGCTCTAGCAGAGGAAGGCCCTCTAATTAAAGACCATATTTTGCAAACAGTACTGCATTATCTATATAATAATCATGCTTAAGAGAAAGGATTTAGGTTCTAGGCTTTACAGCACCATTAACTTCATAATTGGCTTTAACTAATAATTTTAACAAAGGAAAACTCTCAGTAAGCCTAGTCCTTTAAAAGCACTGATATATGAATATAGCCAGTTCACATCTGTGAATTACAAGTGAAATCAAGGCAAAGAAGTGAAAGGATTGCCAGGGTCATGTTAAAACAGATGGACAACAGAGAGGGAAGTCATAAGACTGAGGAAAGGCTGAAAAGCACAAGGGTGAAGATATGGGCCTTGCCTAGGTTGGATCAACAAGTTTAACAATTTGCAGTAATGAAGTGGTATTCAGACAAGGGGAATAATAGCTGCTTAATCTAAACAAAAAGACAGGAAGTACAGGCAAAGATTTTTTTGTGGCAATGGCTGCCAGAAATAGACATAGGATGAGAAGGAAGAGAGGTCAGAACTGGATGCGGTGCAGATGAGGACAACAGAGGAATGTGTGAATGAAAAGGCAATCGGAGAAGTAAATTTCTTTTGCAGAATTAGGGGTAAAGGTGCTCTCAATTTCCTTCTGTCCAGATAATCTGGACCAGCAGGGATTATTCCCCACAAACATCTCCTGCAACTCTGAAGGGCGCAGAAGGGGTTAAAGCAGCCCGCAGCACAAAGGGTGGCGGGAGCGGCTTCTGTCAGACCACGTCGGGCTGCGGAATTCCCGGGGACGGAACACCCGGGCCCCCTCCTCTGGGAAATGAGAACGGTGCGGCGGCCCCTTTAATAACGGGAGCCGGTGCTGATTAGTGTGGACGGCACGATCCACTGCGGAGCGGGAGCTGGGAGCGGGAGAAGGGAGAAAAGGGAAGGGAGCGGGAGAAGGGAGAAAGGAGAAGGGAGCGGGAGCAGGGAGAAAGGAGAAGGGAGCGGGAGCAGGGAGAAAGGAGAAGGGAGCGGGAGCAGGGAGCGGGCAGCCCACCCACAGGCTGCTGTGCCCGGAGCATCTTAGGGATGCTCAACGGGGCTTACGCCCCCGGCGAATCCACACAGGCGGGAGGTCGTGCTGACAATTTCTTAGGCATGATAAACACCTGAAATACCGTGAAATTATCTGTTTTAGTGAAACATTTGTACTTCAGTGAAACATTTCTATTTTTTTTTTTTTTTTTTTAATTTTCATTGAAGGAGGATGCGAGCTAGCTCAGGAAAATCTCGGCCCTGTTTCCAAGGCACGAAATAAGAGTCGGACCCCATTCTAAAAGAGTACATTCTCTGAGAGACATGCAGTGAACGAAAGGACTTGGTTAAAGTCAGAGCTGAAGGCTGTAACTGGAATTTGATCTGAGATTACCCGAATCAGAAGTCAGTGCTAATTACAGGAACACTCTCCTTGTTTCCCTCTTCCTTCCCACCTGCGATACAGCACCTTTCTTCAGTCAGGGCAAGAGAAAGGCGTTGTTTCTTAAGGAATCAGGACAGTAAACAAACAACGTGCAGACTGTTCACAATTAATTACTCAATAGAATTTCACTGGAAAGAACCTAGCAATTATTCCACATCAACAGGCCATCTGGAAAACAGTAAGGGTGGTTTATGCAGAGCATTAGGAGACAAAATAATGGATCATTTATTTATTAATCAATAAGGACACATAGAGAATAAGGAGGGTTCAGTAATGGAAGCATGTACAACAGCAGAGAACAGCTGATACTTGCTTTGACAAATACTTGGCATATATAAAAACTTTAAAAGAATCACTTCATGACATTCAGTAAGAAGGTGTCTACCACTTAAGAACCATAAACTAATCCTAAATATCTAGAAAATCCATTCATGAAGAATGTGGGGAACATTTGCTTCTGTGAATGGTTAAATATGTGTCCTGATGTGTTTGCACATTATATACTACATACAGTTTTACGTGGCATGTGTGGGCTGTGCATTATAGGTACCCATACATTTATCGAATACATATATTCTGTGTATCAGACATGCAGTAAAAATGGAATGGCTTCAAGTTTACTTGTTACAGAGAAGTGCCCCCTAAATGTTTTTGAGTACTATCAAACAATATGTCTCACAAAATAGTGTTTCCACTTCAAACTTAAAAAAAAAAATAAAATTATTCTCTGGCCAGTTTGTTAACCTCAATGGCCTGGACACCACTAAGAGGACAAGCACCACTGGAAAATCAGCTTGCATAGAGCACCTTGGTAAGTAAGAATCCAGTATAATTCCCAGACTGCAGGGAGCTGAACTGCTACAGTAAAATAAAAACTTCTATTCAATTGCAGTGAAATTGGCACACTTACTTCCCTGTGGTAGGGTGGGGGGAAGAATCAAAAGGGTTAGAGTGAGAAAACACATGGGTTGAGATAAAGACAGTTAATATGTAAAGAAGAGTCTGCATATGCAAGCAAAGCAAAACAAGGAATCATTCACCACTTTCCATGGGCAAGCAGGTGTTCAGCCATTCCCAGGACAGCAGGGCTCCATCATGTGTCATGGTTACTTTGAAGAAAATTAACTCTACCACAGCCAAAACCAGCATGGCATGGGATAAAAAGCACCCAGGCATTCTCAGGAAGCAAGCAGTCTTAAATAAACTGTAGACCTGAAATAAAGAATGCCAGCACTGCTTTGGTGACATAAAACTGGGAACAGGGAAAATCTAGCAATCTTTTAACAGCAAGTAGAGCTGCATAAAATAAAATGTAATGAAAGGAGGGCAAGATGTTTACTTCCTTCTCAAGGAATATTAAGAATTGATAAATGTATTTATATAACTGCTGTAAATATATTTGTGGAATGAAAGGCAGAGCTATAATCAATCATGGGACTCTACCAAAACGAGAAAAGTTAGATTTGTTAAGTAGTAAATATTTACTCTTTGTTAGTGCTCAAATAACCAGCCCAGCTGGCTTGGTGTGAATGCTATGGAGATAACTCGGAAGGGTCAACAGTTAAAGCAAAGAGTTTAGGATCAGCAACAACAACTCTCTCATCCTGAAGAGTTTTGCAAAGCATGTAAAATGTGGAGAATCACCTAACCACAGCCTTGTTATTTATAATACCAGTATCTCATCTATGATCCCAAAATTGTAATTTCTTTTCCCTTTGACTCATTCAAGAGCATACATTCAGTATTAAGCTGGAGAATGTCAGGTTTGGTTTTTTTCACCATTTTGTGTATGTTCTTCAAGCTGTATCACATTCATTATCTCTTACTGACCTACCACAAAAACCTCATACTGTGGCAATTTCTATCCAAAACTTCCATTTAAAGAGCCACAATTCACAAGAAGCCTTGATTTAGTCTATTTTTTTGTTTGGAGGTATGTTTACAGCCAAATTCCACATTGCTTATTTGACCTATCAGTTTCAACACAACTTGTAAGAAAAAATATTCAGCCTCCAAATTAATAAAATATAAAATAGGAGCATAAAAATAATCTCTGAAACAAGCCTTTGCATGGAAATGAACATATCTCTGCCTTCTCCAACTCCGTAATGAAGTGTACTGACATGGTAGATACTGTAGTGCCAGTTTTGTGTACTTGAGGTTCAGAATTTCAGAAATTGCGAGACAGGCAAAGCTCACCATAGCTGGGCTGCCATGGAATGACACTTCAGGGTAGGATTGCAAGAGGAAAGCAGCAAGCAGAAGCAAGACATGCAGAAAGCTGTAGTCCTCAATACAAGCAAACAATTGGGATTTTGCATATGTAAAAATCATCTGGCCTTTACAGTGCTCATAGGAAGTTGAAAATAAATTCATCTCCATACAATCCACATTCTGCCCTGAGCCCTACTCTGCAAATTTCATTTAAAAACCTCAGGTGAACATAATATTGCCAAGGAAGCAGAGCAGTCAGCTCCATCGTGGAAGCCCTTTATCTTTTCTTCAGATGGCCAAATATTCATGCCATAACAGTACCTGAAGTACAAATTTAGGAAGTCTTGGTGATGGTCAAAGTTGCTGCTGAGTAGCTTCATGGGCAGGAGAATTTGGTTAAAGGAGCACCACCATATATCAGAGATTTGGAAACTTCATCAATATTAATGGGACCCAGGAATTTTGTCAATATCAGTGGATCTTACACAGGTGTCGACTGGAAACTTGTGAGAGCTCTGGGTGTCGTATACTGCCACACACTCAGGTGTGAGAAGTAAAGGGTCATATAATGGTGATTCTGATAAAAGACTATTTTCTCCTTTTTTAATCAAGCAAGGCAATATTTGGAGGAAGCAGGGAGGAACGGAGGAGGCAGTGGACAATAATATATACATCATGAGTGCTTCCAATATAGTCAAAGAAATCTCTTCAGCGAAGACTATGATCTCCCATGCCTCAAGTGTTAACAAGAGCTTGTCAAATAGTTAACACCTTCTCATGAATCACTCTGACATCTTCCATCATCTGCAAGGGATTTCACAGAACAGTTCTATGAAACAGAGGTTGCCAATAGCCAGTAAGCTTAACTCTTCTCAAGAAACAGATGCACTATCACAAGGATCATCTTTTGCATCAAATACGTCTTCACTTCAACACAAATGTCCACAAACTATGACCACTCAACCCTGAAATTCTCCCTTCAATGGCACTCATTCTTCTCATTTTCACAGAAAGACTCTTTACAACCAGTCAACACTTTCTCATGAAACAGGTACAATGTGGAAGAAGCAAACTTGCACAGTCATCACCATTAATAAATTCTCAAAGCCATCAGTTCAACCAGATATACAGTTAATTCCACATATTGAGTGTCCTGGTTTTTTGTTGCCTACAGTGAACAAGAAAGCTATCTCTCAGCAACAGAAGCCCTGATAACGCAGAGTTCCCCTTCACAAACAATAGGAGTTGCCGTATCACTACTGCTGCCGCCTCAGGAGAAAGCAAAAGGTGGTGTATTGCTCTCACAGTGCTCATTTACAAGGAGCAGGCTGGACTGGCAGTGATGTGGTGTGGTACTTTAATCAGACTGTCCCTGCAGCTGATGGCTGACCTTGGAAACAGTCGTTTGTCCCCACAGGAGCAAACATCCGAAACATCGTCAGAATGACATTCTAGAATGTACCAGAATGACAATGCAGATGCCGTACAAACTGCAACACTACAAGGCATGAGAACGGCACATACCAGAAATGCATTATGATGTGCTCTTGTTAATTTGGCAGGGTCCAGTAGGAATGCAAATCCATGCCAGAGCTGGCCAAAGTCTGTCTGTATCACTAAATAGACTGACAGCTCAGGCTGAGGAACCATGCCAAGATAAAAACTACGTTCTTTTCAGCTCATGTGACTATATGCGTTCATAAAATAACATATTTGCTCTTTCACTGACCCCTGTGAATGCCTGTTTGCAGGGATGTAACTGAAATATAATACCCATTTTTCCTGAGGCAGAAAAAGGAACCAGACTGAGTTTCCTCCTTCTGAGGCGCGCTGCCTTTATGGCAGGCGGCTGGAGCAAAGTGCAGTGAAAACTAGTAGTAAAACTAGGCTGAAAGTGTTGCCTTTGAGTGGAGAATATCTAATGAGGGAAAAAAAGGATCCCAGTTACAGATCTAGTTTTCAGGCAAAACCTATCTTTACTAAGATAGATTTTACTAATTTTTCTTTTATTTCTCAGAATTTCTTTTCATACTAAGTTATCTATCTCTGGTCTCCTATAACTAAAATACTCTGTGGCTTTGTCACATTTGCTTTAGACTATGAGCACCTTAGGCTAAGAAGAGGCATCAAGGAACATGTGGTTTTCTGTGCTTGACTGGCTACAAAGCACAGCACTCAGAGAGGAACCAGTACCAGTAACAGCAGTGTCCTCTTCTTCTCCAGGGAAAAACTCGTAAATAAAATAGTTACTAAAACTCATTAATAAAATACTTAAGTTAGGATTTCTCTGTCTGGCAACACTTTCCCCATTCTCCCACCCCACTGTTCACTGAAAGAATTTGAAGAAAGTGCAATGTTATTCAATAGGAATGTAGGAGCATCTCATGGAGAGTCACTGTATGTCCCACCAGTGACAGGAAACAATGCCAGATTTCTGCTCAGGAATCTACATGATGGAACAGGCACTTCAACCTCTCTCATTTTCTCACATTTATTACATTTTAGCCCACAGCAAGTTGCACAGTTGCTAAATTCCAACCCAAGTAGCCTGTTGGGTATTTTTACTGTTGGGTGGTAATTCCCAAATATTTCAGGTGTGGTTCCCTAGAAAAACCATCTAGTGCTGTGGAAAAGAAAAGGGCATCCCCCTTTCTTCAACACTGAAATAGGCTATGACGTTCTTTCTCCTCTCCCATGGCCATACTGGCATTTCCTGCATGTTTCTGTGACTGTTAGTGTATTAACATGAGAGAAAATAGCACTTTTTTTTTCCTTTTTACTTGTTTATGCCCTGCTAGCCATTCAGAACATGTCAGGGAGGGCTCCAGTACATAACAGGTTTGGCAACATAAGCAGCAAGAATATGTCGCTAGGACCAGGGAGGAAGATAAGGAACAGAAACTGTGGCAATTACACATTAACTTTTCTCACTGCATCTCATGTCCTTTGGCTGAAAAGTTTTCTATTTTAGAATGGTGAAATTATGTCTGGAGAAAAGGAATGTTCCGTAGTAAAACTGCTCAGCATACACAGGTCTGATTTTCTCTTCTTTCCAGAGACACCTAGTACAGTCTAGAATGACAGCAAATTATCTTCCTGTGTTCTTTTAATATTCTCAGTTAAGTCCTTAGTTTCATTTTACAACTATTTCCTTCTGCTCATTTGCTCTTTCCACACTGTGGAAATTTCCACAGTATTCCATGTGATTCTTTCACCATATTCTGGCAGTAGGATCTTAACTGCCCTCCTTCTTCACATTTAGTCACGGCCATCTCCTCCTCTGTCTAATCCACATTAAGAGCTCTAAATTAGCAAAAGAGGAGGGGTCACTGTAGTGTCTCATTTAGTAGCATTTCAGTCACCAGGGTGGGTTACTTCAGAGAAGTGCATACTGCTAATTTACATCACACATACAGTAACATCTCAGTAAAAGTACTGCAGTATGCAGAGATTCTACACAAGTGAAGAAAGTCTTCCAGCAAAAAGTAAATAATTTAGACCAAGCTGGACTCTATCATTAAACTAAATCAGCTACAGAAACTTTCACCAGTACTAATGAAACTTAACAAATTTAAAGTTCTTGCCCTAAGGGCAACTCAGAATTAAAAAGTGAGGAAGCTTCTAGCCTTCACTTTTTTTTTTCTTTTTTTTTTTCCCTGACAAAATGTAAAATATTATATATGTGAATTTAAAAGTCTGTAAGAGGATATAAAACCCCTCATATGATCTTGGTAAATGCTTGCTATTTTTCTGTTCCTCTCCTGGCAGGAAAAGGAGGTGATGCTTTGTTAATTTTAAATACTTATGAACATTAGGTGTGCAGACAGCCCTGAAAACACATCTTGAATGTGACTCTCCACTTTCAGAAAAGAGAGATCCTTTAGTTCTGCACAACTTAACAAGTGTCTCTGACTCAATCTCTGTACATTTATGCTTTTCAAGCATCCTGCGGACAGCTGAGGAATTAAGAGTATTAGTAGAAGCTTTTTGTGTAATATCAGTCCTTCTGTGACCGCATTTCAGCCCTGATCTACAGAGAAAAGCCACTGCAGGTAGAAGACAGCCATGCCAAAAAAATCCAGCACACAGTGACTACACGTCACCATTGTCCTGTAAGAACTGGAGTAAGCTGGAAGGAAACAGAGATTTCCAGTTCTCAAGAAATGCATGACCATTAAGCTCTGGCAGGTCAAACGCGAATATTTTTCCCAAAGTTACACACATATTTTGAATATCCAACCACAGGCATTCTGCTTTCCTTGTAGTTTTGCTTTTTTCTGCCTAAAACATTATACTGACCAGAAACATCAACCAGAGCTCATGACTGCCCCATGATCTCTAGATAAAATGCAGTGATGCAATTTGCTTAGTCACAAAAGTGACTATGCAAAACCCAGGGGACAAAAGGAGAGGCAGACAAGACTGGAAAAGGTGATTCAATAACACTTTGTCCCCAATACCTGCTCAGGTTCTCAGAAATTGCTTCAGGATGAGGTTATGGGGAAGAATAGACATAGCGATTACGGTCAGATTAATCGTGCCATGGTGTGCACGTCACAAGCCCTTGGGAATAAAGCAAGCTTCTCTGCATACCGAGCTGATAACTGAGCTTACTGTAGGTACTAAGTTAATTAGTAGCAGTCGGGGCAGAAGGTTGAGTAGATAGTGAGATGAAACAGGGGAAAGGTGAAATGCTTCTTTGAGGCTGACAACAAGATATGGGGAAAAACAAAGAAAGAATTAAAAAAAAAAGGAAATTCGCAGTCCTGACTAAAGAAATATGCTGTTAAATGAAGGTTCCCACAGTATGACTGAACAACAGAGAACAGAAAGCTTTCTGTAGAAAATAAAAAAATCTCTACTGCACATGAAAGTGAGACAGTTTTGCACAGCAGGATAAATATCCTTGTTTACTCTCCCAGGCTTCAACACCTTGTTTAACAAACCTTGCAGAGAAATATCTCTCAGGCTTTACCCAAGCCCCACTGCATTTTCTGTTTCTCTTAATCACCAAAATCTTCTTGATGTAGCTGTGTGATCAATTATTCTTTGTTATGGATCCCAGTGACAGTCTTAACCAGACTGTGGAAAGAACCAAAACAACAAACAGACAAAAATTTCAGAAGTCCTTCAGAAATGCTGAAAGGCCTCATGTAGAAGCACTTTTCTGCTAGAAAACATACTGCAGAGGTTAGTTCATAGAAATTCATCCTGCTTCGTAGCCTTAGACTCACAAAGCAGTATGTATCACATTCATAAACATGTTCAACTAATGCACTCAAAGCTGCATCATAAAGTATTGTTGTTTTATGCGTGCTTGTAAATGAATAAAAATAATTCCTAAAGATTCAGCACTGTCATCCATGAATTGCACGGGTAAAATCCACAGGAGTTACTGAACTCTGAACTTTAACAGAAATAAACTTATACAATCAATGCAATCAACAACCAATTCAATACAGACCTACCATTTTTAGCCTTTTTCATCCCAATATTTCATAACTGTGTCCAAGACTATTTTTCAAAATGGTGCACCAATCAAAACTACAATACAGATTTTCAGCAAAACCAACATCTTTCTATCTATCCACAAATCAAATACAGCATTTCCAATCACAAAAGTAGCTCTCCAGAAAATAATGAAGGATTTTTTCACATTTCTGACTTTCTACTATCCACTAGGAGAGTGCCTGCTCCCCACAGGAGAATGTGCAGATAAGCAAAATGCATCAGCTCCCTCCACACAGCTGAAGTACCTTCTGTAGGAACCCACAAGGGGGATTCAACAATGGTCAAATTGTTGAGGTCATTGGACAGTAGACAGTGTGCATACCAGAGCTGGGAGTTGGCTAAAGTCATCAGGCTGAGCTGGTAATCCATGATATATCTAACAGGCTTTGCTGAGTTAAAAATGGGTCTTAGATTCTTTCTACACCTTTCTATGAGGCTTACTCCATCAAAGAAGGAAGAATTTCCTTCTGCTCCAATGGTTTGGGCCCAGTCAATCAAATGACAGCCACTACAGCCCTGGAAATTATTCCCACTCTTCCTCCCTTCTCCTCCACCACTCTGGCTATGCATTCCTATTTCTTCACTTTAGTGGGGAGCTAGTGGTTAGATGATATGTTAGGGACTAGATTAAGCCCACCAAATTCACTCAGGAAAAATATAAATACTTTCCCACTGAGATGGCTGGGCTGGTTCAGCAAGAGATCACCTGAACACTGAGTCACTGCAAGGAAGACAGGAAAAAATGGAGAACAGGCAGGGAGATAATTTTAATTACCTCCTCAAATCAGTAGGATATAAATCTTTTATCTCTGAGGAATTATTCTAACAACCACCAGCTACACTGGTTAGAAAGTAGTTGCTGTTTGTACTGACACGTGCAGATTCCACCATGGGTCAGTCAAGATGATGCCTGTGTAAAGAGGCTGTCAAAACAGTTTTCTCAAATCTTCCTTAGCAGTTAAGGTGTTCTCAACACCAGGCAGCCCCAAAATGAAAATCATATTTTTCATCTAAATAATAGCCTTGCAAAATGGCATGCTGCACGCCAGAATCCTGACTTTCTCCCCTTTATGTGGGTGTTAAGTCTGACATCTTCAAAAGATGAAAGCAAAGAACGGATAACAATCAAAGCTGAAGTTTCTTTATCTGTCAGCAGCCAGAAAGGGAATTATAAGGAGAAAATATTCAAAACACAGAAACATTGACAAGTCCAGACTGGAAGGGCAGATGATCTGGTCCAACCTCTTACTGAAAGCTGAGCCCTGAACTCAGCTGTGTCTTGAATATTTCCAGCCAAGAGGATTCTTCCATTTCTCTGGGCTAGAAATAGCATTTTGCTGTTTTCACATTAAAGGCTGTTTTTCTTATATATAGAGGGACTTAACCTTTTTCCTGTTGCCTCTTATCCTGTCACCATGTACCCTCATGAAAACACCCTCCCTCTTCTCTGTAACTACCTACTACTATTGGAAAACTGTGAGTAGACACTTATCACCTGCCCAAGCCTTCTCTCCTCTCAGCTGTACAAATCCAGCCTCTTAAGCTGTCAAAGTTCTTCAACCCTCAAGTCATTCCCCAGACCATGCCAAATTTTTCAGACCACATCCAAACTGGGGGGACAAATACACAGTATTTCATGTGTGTCCTAACAAATGCTGCTCAGAATAATCCCACCCCTTGATCTGATCACTACCCTCTTACAGATGCAGCCCAGGACACAGCTTGCCTTCAGTGCTTCAAGGGAACACTGCTGACTCCTGTTGAGTTTCCCTTTCATCATGTCCAACGAGTTTATTTCAGCAGAGCTGCATCCCAGTCAGTCTGGCCCCAGACTGTGCTGGGGATTATTCCAATAATCCCTGCGGGTTGGGATAATAATAATAATAATAATAATAATAATAATAATAATAATAATAATAATAATAGAATAAAATAGTCCAATCCCTGCTGTTTGGGATTATTGAATCCCTGCAAGACTTCACTTTTATCTTTGTTGAACCTCATGCAATTCTTGTTGGCCCAAACTTCCAAACTAAGTGCTATTAATAAATATTTAGCACAAGGGCATCTTCTTGTTACAGACCACCATGAACTGCACCCTGCTCCTGGAGATAATTCATCCTATAGTACTCAAGAACTTGCAATGATGTAAGCACTGATGAGTTCTTCTATAGGCATTTAAGAGAAATCTCTGAATCAGCAGCCCTTACCCTTATGGAAGATTCCAGTTTCCCAGGTATCACCTGGGAATAACAAATTGCTTAGATGAACACATCTAGGAAATTCCTGGAGTTTGTAGGCAATAACTTCTTGTCACAGATACTCAGTGAGACAGCTAAGAAAGGTGCCCTCCTAGACTTGCTATTTGTGAAGAGAGAAGGCCTCGTGAGAGTGTTGGTGCTGCCTCACCCAGAGTGCTGGCAGCACTTCTGGGCCCCACCATTTCAGAGGGGTGGGAAAGTCTTTGAATGTGGGCAGAGGAGGGCAACAAAGCTGGTGAAGGGGCTGGAAGGTGTGTCCTGGGAGGAGCAGTTGAGGGCTCTGGGTTTATCCAGCCTGGAAAAAAGAGAGGCGGAGGAGTGACCCCCTTGCTTTCTGCAGCTTGCTGAGGAGGGGAAGGGGAGATAGAGGTTTTGATCCTTCTTCCTGGGGATCCCGTGGAGATGGTTCAAAGCTGTGTCATGGGACATCAGGAAGCATTTCTTTACCCAGAAGGTGGTCAGACACTGGAACAGGCTTCATAGAGAGGTGGTCAATACCCCAAGCCTGTCAGTGTGTAAGAGACATTTGGACAAAGTCCTTAATAACATGCTTCAACTTCTAGTCAGCCCTGAAGCAGGTGGGGAGTTGGAGTGTAGATTCCTTCCAACTGAAATTATTCTATTCTATTCTATTCTATTCTATTCTATTCTATTCTATTCTATTCTATTCTATTCTATTCTATTCTATTCTATTCTATTCTATTCTATTCTATTCTATTCTATTCTATTCTATTCTATTCTATTCTATTCCATTCCATTCCCTTCCCTTCCCTTCCCTTCCCTTCCCTTCCCTTCCCTTCCCTTCCCTTCCCTTCCCTTCCCTTCCCTTCCCTTCCCTTCCCTTCCCTTCCCTTCCCTTCCCTTCCCTTCCCTTCCCTTCCCTTCCCTTCCCTTCCCTTCCCTTCCACTCCAGTTTGCAGACACACACCAAAGGTTCAGATACCAGAAGTAATTAAGTACCTAATTCAGTTCTGTTGCTTATCATTGCCTCTCATTGCATTCCCAGATACAACAGGGAGTAAAATTTTTTTTTTTACTCAGCCCTCTGTGAAATAATAACCTCTTGCCCCCTTTTTCCTCCTTTTGTTTTTTATCAAAGAGGGCATAAAACAACATTTGACAAACAGGACTGGATCAGGACAAATGTATGAATTTGCATTTTACAGAAGTCATAAACAGATTTATGTGTGATGTGTTCCCCACGTGATGTGGGCTGGGCAGGCAGTTGTTCCTGCTTTGTGAGGCAGAGATCAAGATTCCTTTGCTATGTGGGGAAAACCCCAGAATTTTCAGGGAACTTTCTCACTGAAGTGAAGCAGACCAAAGAGATACGACACAGGTAAGCACTCCCCCACTGCTCACTCCGCCCTCTTTCCTAATGAGTTTCCTGCTTTTGTGGGACAGACCGAGAAGAGCTGCACAGGAGTCGAAAGTGTGTGATCGTCTAGAAACTGCTGTGGATTCAGAACCTGGAAAACAGAGATTCTACTTTCCCATGCAAAACTCGTACAATGGGATCTTCCCATCAGTTGCTATCTTGCCATATTCACTAGTTTCCGACTTTTATTTTTGAATAGTTTCCCTACCAAAAAACTCGAAAGGAGGAAGGGAGAGTTTTAACTTGTGTTTTATCCTCGGGTCAGAACGGGAAGCAGCAGCTCACATTTTTCCTTGTGATGAAGAGAGAAGTTAAAACATGACTGCTCGTACCTTCCAAAACCTCTTTCTGGTAAGTACATGCTAAAAAAAAAAGTGTTTCTTTTGCTTATATGCATTTAATTATTTTTGCTGTAATAAGGGGAAAGCACACAATGTAACATGGAGCTATATGAAACTGTTTATTTGTTTGGAGATGTATATTCATAAAAAGTATGCCCATTGTTTCATGCTTTTTTCCTTCAAAGAGGTCTTCACCAAAACAGTGGGATAGATGTAGGTTAGTATAACACAAGTGCAAGACAGCTCCTTAATTATGGTATTCTTGAATGCTACAGATCCCTGCTATTCATTTCATATTGACTGCGCACAGTGACAACTGCTGTCCTTTCACAGAAATGGGGTTTGGAATGGGGGACAGGAGGGGCTCTTGTGTCTGAGACAGAGCAAAAAACCAGGCATATCAACAGAGAAAGAACTGAGAACACAGGCAAATACTGAAATAAATGCCTACATTTTACAAAAACACACATACCCTAGCTACACCCAGAACCTAAAGTTAAATTACTGCTCTAGTACTACACTGAAGTAAGATGCTTGATTGACCACGGCAGACAGGCCTATTAAATAGTGCTGCTTTTCTTTTGGGATTTGAATTAGTATTTAAATGTTGATTATGCAAGGCACAAATGTCCTAGAATTAATCCTTATGGTTATTCCGTGTCTTGCTTTCGCAGTAGCCCCAATCTGCCTCCCTGTTAAGCCAGACCTTTTTAGATATGTCTGGTAATAAGTGTTGATGGTCTATTTATGCATTTTATGTTTTGCAACTGCGTCCAAGTATTCCAACTATTCAATATGCATGCTGACAGGAAATTCTAATATGTTTACATTGGTGTGCACAGATTTCCCAGGCTTATGATGTACATGCATGTACTCGAGTGTGTATGGTTCTACTTCGGTCACAATATTTAGGAATGTGTTCATATTCTCATGTTTCATGTTGAAAAAACTGTTCCATCTTCCACAGATGTCTGTCCCTTTAAGTGCCCATCCGTTCTCAAGTGCCTGCTACCGCCATCCCTTCTGCCATGTGGTTAGAGACACGCTGGAAGAACATCCGCCAAACCTTGCTGCTCCTGTTCACCGCTGCTCTTCTCATCGGGGTCACCATGCTGGCCATCTCCTCTAACATCAACCCAGTAGGCTACTTCTTCCTCGGGGTAGGGGGAGTGTGCCTGGTCGGCTATTTGCTGAGTGTGTTTGTTGAGTGTTACCTGAGGAATCAACACCGGCATGACACAAATGAAATACCTCCAAACAGGCAAAGCCAAGCAGGGTAAGCAGCAACCTGGTTACTCCTCTTTAACTCTCTCACTTCACTCATGGCCATTCTAAACACTCTTCTGCTGCCCTTCCCCTGAGGCAGCAAATGCAGACTCCATTCCTAAGGACAAAAGTTATTTTCAGATCTTTTTCCCTCATTATTGACGTGGAGGTCGCAAATGTCAATGCCACGCATGTCCTGTACCTTTTATAATATGAATTTTCTTCTCCCTGGGAACTGATCCACTAAAACTTGCCAATGTTAAACCGATCCAGGCCCATTTTATTTTTCTTTGAGTAATCGAGGCTTGCCAAACAATGAGTCAGACAAGGAAAAAGAAAAAATGTTGAAGCAATACCAAATGTTATTTGGGTTTAGCTCTATAAACCTTATCTCTAGAGCAACTGTTTCTTGGCAAACTTTAAGAGAAACCTGTAACTGGGTGTGTTTCGCTCTTAAAATTCCTACTTGACACTAATAAAACCCCCTGATTTTTAGAGACTGAGCACTACCACCTCTTTTTGGCTTCAGGTTCATTTGCAGGTTCTCAGCTTCATCTAATTTAACCCCAGTTTTCCTACTGTCACTGAAGACGTTAACTTTATTTGTAGCCTTGCCTCCTTGTATAATCCAAATGATCATTATCCACGTGCATAAAAGACTTGATGTTCCTAAATACAGTGTGTATTTTCAGAAAGACTATATAAAAAAAGAAGTCTAAATTTGGCCCTGCTAATTTGGAGGCATACTTGAAGAAAACTAGTATCCTTTTATTTAAAAATACGACCTGAAAAAGAAAATGTCTCCAAAGTAACATTTTTTCTTTGCAGATAGTTCTTTTAAACACAGAATAATTAGCCCTTGTTTAAACTAAATAAAAGTACCTAATTTTCTCTTCTTAAAAAATGGATGGACATTGAGCTAATATATTAAAAAAAATAGGTCCTGTTTTATTCCATGAGATAACTAGTAGTTATCAATCCTTAGTGATAAATTTTAACTGTAGAACACTAGGTTAAGCCTAGAACACTGAACTGAGCGGTGTGGGTAGCTTCACTAACGCTGGGGAGTGTGGGAAAATGGCCAGATGAGCTGTTTTCTTTACCAGTAAGAAAGACATTCAGTTGGCTGGAGAGGTGAGCTGATCCAGAATATCCTACACAGCAATTCCATGTGAGATACACTGTCTCAGTCCCATTTGTTGATTGTGGCATGGTCCCTATACTCCATGATCTGTACTATAAACTATGCAGTAAAATAATGAGAGTATCTTGCATTGCTCCTGGCACAGGGTGAATGCTGCCTACGAAGCGCCCACCTATGAGGAGGTGATGACCATGTCAGCTCCAGCAATATGGACAATTACATCCAACCCAGGCTCTGTGCCCTCGCCGCTGAGCGAGCCTCCCCCGTACAACGTCGTTATTGAATCCTCTGCCCAGCAAGAGATGATGGTGGAGACTCTCCAGGGCCCAGTGCCAGCAGACACAATGCACACCTCTGAGACAGACACGGGCTCCAGGACGCACCTGCAGCTGGTGCTGCCCCCAAGACTGCAGCGGTTTGTTTCGGACATCCATGAGGAGAAAGATGTTGAAGAAAGGTTTGAACCACTGGAGCCACTCACTCCACCACCTGCTTACGAGACTGCCATCAGTGATGAGGTCTTTGAAGATGCTCACCAGCCCTCCGGGTTAGGACTGATCTCACCTTCCATGAATACAGAACCAAACCCTCACCCCAATACAGGATGCTCCTAGAGGGATGGTAAAATGGCTGATAATGTTTTGCCTAAACGTTTGTCTCAACATTCTTTGAACCAGAATTGAACTACAGACACAGCTTCTGATGTTACTATAATCTTTTTGCACAAAACAGAAATCAATGCAATACCACACTGCTTTGTCTTGGCATAAAACCACTATGAGGAAAGCTGTGTTATGTATGGCAACATTCTCAAACTGGAGATACACCTTTATGGAAGAGGAGAAGTAAATCCTGAGAGGAGACAAGAGAACTTGCCAAAAGAAGGACTGAAGAAGGACTGTAGGATGCAGCCAGAAGAATCTGCCTGAGAAAGGGGAGGAATAGAAACAACACTAAGCACATTCTGCCTGTGCACTGCAAACAGGAATATTGCTGAGTGCTGTGGGGTCATCAGCCACCCTGAAGTCCCTACAGAGAGAACAAGCATGCGCTCCCCATGTTAATGTTTTGCAGCAATATAAATTTTTGGTCTGTTTTTTACTGTCCCGCTGCCACACCTGCTCCACATCCTCAGCTGGGCTACATGGGAGTGTGACTGAGGGGAGAGTGTCTGACTGCATGTGGAAGGTGGTACCACCTGACACCTGTCACATAGGGTTGAAAAGCTGATAGTATGCATCAAATGACTTCTGTTGCTCACAAACTTCTCATCTCACACAGCCAGTGGTGGACAAGAGACCCACTGCAAGAGAGGGCAGTGATGGGATACATGCACATGTAAGCATCCTCTGCTTGGACTTAGTGGCTCTACAACAGGGTGTACGTCTGCTGTATTACAGATGGACTCTAACAGATGGCCTGAGACACTTTATTGTTCTCATGCACAGAAAGGCCAAAGCTCCTCCAGCTCTCTGTGGGCTCTGGAAACGTCCAGTCTGCCTACCAAGGCAGCGGAGCACCTGAGGACAAAAGTCCCAGGATACATTTGGCCTTCATCATGATGGTTCTAGGCTGTAGGCCTAGGTTCTAGCTCTCACTGATCAGTGATGCTGTGCCTTCTTAAATGGGTGAGTTAAACTGATCGGCTCTGCAGAGTCAAAGTGATCTGCAGTCTGCAAAGAGATGCATTTGCGTCTGGTGAATGTCCAAATTAAAAAATAAAAATGGTGGTCTGATTCTCCTGTGAAGGAGAGCAGCAATCACAGCCTTGCTCATGACTGCATCTTTAATTCATATGAGGAACCATAGGCTAGAAGCAAATAAATTATTTCTTATTGTTTGATTCTTTATAGTCCAAAGGGAAAAAAAAAAAAAGATCTTTTATGTTGTTTATAAATAAACAGGACTGCATTTAAGATTCCTGGTAGCATCATTAATTTTTCCACCCAAAAGAAACACTCCACAAAGCCATGCTTTTGCTTGCATTCTGCTTGTTTGATAATCTTGGCTAAGAAAAAAGAGAGGAGTTCCATTTCTGAATCGACAGCTGAAACACTTTATTATCATCATTGATGAAGCAATTATGATACCTCTATCATGGAAGTATTAGGAGAGACAAATTTGCTGATCAAGGCAATGTGGTTTCTTTAATTCAATCACTACTTGCATTTCCCTCCTGTATCTGTTAACAGAAAAGAAAAAAACCTCACCAAAGGGTGTCACAGGTATGTGACACAGGTGCAGAAACTTTGAGTCTTAAACTGGGCAACTCAGGACATTCCTGAGTGCACCAAATTGCCAGGAGTCAGGAAGAAATTCAGGTGACCAGAACAGACTAAACACTAGCCAAAACAAAGACCAAAAATGTCACCAGTTACAATCAGTACAGTTTTGTCTTCAACATTTGTAAAGGTTGTCAAGTCTTTGCACTTGTGTTAATCTTTAGCAGATAGAATTCCTGTGTGCCAGGACACAGGAAATCTATGAGCTAAAGAATGTGCAGAAGCCATCTGAAGCTTTAAGTGACTTTTTTTTGTAAGTTGTATGAGGAGCAGCTGTGGGAGCTGGGATTGTTTAGCCTGGAGAAGGCTCAGGGGAGACTTTATCGCTCTCTACAGCTCCCTGAAAGGAGGCTGCAGCCAGGTGGGGTTTGGTCTCTTCTCCCAGGCAACCAGAGGCACGGCCAGAGGTCTCGGCCTCAAGCTGTGCCAGGGGAGGTTCAGGCTGGACATCAGGAGGAATTTCATCTCAGGAGGGTTGTCGAACATTGGGGCTGCACAAGAGGTGATGGAGTCACCATCCCTGGAGGTGTTTAAGGAAAGACTGGACATGGCACTCAGCACTGTGGTCTACTTGTCATGGTGGTGTTTGATCAAAGGTCGGTGATCTCAGAGGTCCTTTCCAACTGATTCTGTAATGAGAACCGTGAATTTGCTTTCGCTAGGATGCTCACTTGATTTTCCCCTCCTATTTCTCTACACATCCCCTGTGCTCCATTACTCCCTCCCTCTTAATTACAAGCACGTTATCATTTCTGACTGCAGCTGATTTCCGCAGAAACCCATCTCAGCAGAGGCAAAAGAAACTAAAACTAAAATAGTAAAAAAGCAAAGAAACTAAAATTGGTTAAAAAAAACAAAAAAAAACCAAAAAAAAACAAACAAAAAAAACCCCACAAAAACAAAAAACACGAAAAGAAGAAGGCTTCTCAGGAAAGCCGCACCCCCGCTACTCCTCCCGGCAGGCCCAGCCCCTGCCCCGGCTCCGCACCCCCTGAGGGGCCGCTCCCCAGCGCGGGCCAGGAAGAGGCGGGAAAGCGCGGCCCGCGCGCGGCCGTCACGTGACGGCGGGAAGGGCGTCCCGCCGTTTGAATCGCGGGGGCCGCCGGGAAAAGGCGGGAGGGACGGCCATTCTTTCCGCCCGCCCGCCCGCCCGTCGTCAGGCGGCGGCCGCGGCCCGCGGGGTCCCGCCGCTTCCCCCCGAGCCGAAAGCCGCAACGGGGACGCGGGTGGCTCCTTGCCGCGGCGCTCGCCCCTGGTGTCCCCGCTCCTCCCAGGATGCTGGCGGCGTGCGGCATGCAGCGGTGCCACCAAGAAGCGCTGAAGAAGAATCGGGTGATGCTGGCCAAGCAGCTGGTGTTGAATGTGCTGGTGCAGCACATGGTGGAGAAGGACATCATCACCGCGGAGATGGTGGAAATGATACAGGTATTATCGCGCGTTGAGCGTTATTTCCGGCTGAGCTCGGTGTCTTTCCTTGCAGAGGCAGCGTGGAAGAAACTCACCTGTTACCTGCAGGTTTCAGTGCGATTGCGCTCAGAGGACCTGCAGGGCTTTGGTTGCAGCGTGCAGGAGAGCTGCAAGGTGCTTTTTTAGGAAGAAAAAGCGCATTTCCTCTAAGATTCCTTGTGTTCTGGTGTGCAGCTGCAGCAGGCTGCGCTCTCTGGATCGGATGGTGGCTTCCAGTCCTTTATTGTAATTTTGCCCTTATCTTTTTTCTTTCACATGAAGAAGCAGGAATAATATGTGTTTCCAAACGATACTGTAAAAATAAGCGAATGAGTATGTTATATACCAGTTATATACCAGTTATATACCAGTTAGTGGCATCCTCCTTATAAGTAATTTGTGCTTCATTATGTTTTTGTAAATGGCGTGGAGCACATTGCAAGGTTCATGGTTCACTGTCAAATAGCAAATGCTCTTTGTTTGTAGGCTCGTGTTTACTTTCTCTGTGCAGTGGGAAAGAAGCATGGAGAAAAGTTATTGGAAATAGCTTGGGATTTTTCCCAGAGAGGTGGTAATGCACAGAACACTGTGCAGGATGTACATGCAGGATTTCCAAAGAAAGCAGACTGGAAACGAAGTGGTTGAAGCTGCACGTCAGGTGCATGTCAGGTCTTACTGCTAAGGTTTTGATAGCAGCAAAGAAATAACTTCCTGATTAATTTTGAGTCACTGTCAAAGATAATGTGAATCACTTTGCTTACTGTGATGCAAAGATAATATTGGATGCCTCATGGGGCCTGTCAAGGATATTAGTGCTGAATTGTGGGTGCTCCAGGCAGTCTCACCTGAAATAGCTCCAATCCCTAGTGGAAGAGAACAAAGATACCGTGAAATAGTGCAAGCCAGAGAATGAATCAAGGACTTCTCCAGGTTTGGGCTGAAGTAGTTGATTTCTTCATGGTAGCTGGTATGGGGCTGTGTTTTGGATTTGTGCAGGAAACAGTGTTGTTAATGTAGAGGTATTTTAGTTATTGTGAGCGGTGCTGACCCAGAGCCAAGGCCTTTTCTTCTCACCCCACCCCACCAGCAATGCTGGAGGCGCACAAGAAATTGGGGAAAGTGGGGGGTGACACATATCTGAGACAGCTGACCCCAAATGTCCCAAGGGATGTTCCACTCCATTTGGTGTCATGGTCAGCATGTAAAGGTAGGGGAAGAAGAAGGAAGGAAGGGGAAACTGAGTGGCAGACCATGGTGCTAATGATGCCAATGTCTTGTGTGTGATCCCTGTATTGGCCATTCACTTAAATGTTTGACTCAATGATCCTTGTGGCCCCCTTCCCACTCAGAATATTCTGTGATTCTAAGTCACCACTGTGAGTGATGGAGCCCTGCTGTCCTTGGGTATCTGTGGAATGGCTGAACACTGCCTGCCAACAGGAAGTAGTGGATGAATTCTTTGTTTTGCTTTGTGTGGGTGGCTTTTACTTTACCTCTTAAACCATCTTTGTCTCTACTTTTCTCACTTTAATTCTTTGGATTCTCCCCACTGTTCCACTTGGGGAGGAAGTAACTGAGCATCTGATGCTTAGCAGCCCACAGGCGTTAAGCAACAGCATCGCTGAAGTGTGGATGGTGAGTTGGGCTGGGCTTTTGGTGGCTTGCAGTTTGTCACCAAAGGGGGAGCAGGGATAAGGGAAGAAAAGGAAAAACAAAATCCTCTCAAATGTAAGGTAATGACAGGGGAAGTACTCTTTTTGGCAAGGTGCTGTTATAGTTAAAAAGTATTAAACTGAGACAGAAGGGAAGAAGCCTAAAGGAACTTTCCGCTTCAGATGTGAGTAAAAGGAAATGCAACAATACTTAGTAATGGATTATCAGTAAGGAGAAAGGTGTTATGATGGATAAGTCAGGTAAAGAGTAATAGCTTAGTGGGAAAACTATGCCTAATACAATAAACACACCTAACTAAGAGCTTAAATATGTATAAATAGAAGTAGCAGCCTGAGCAACAGAACAAGAATGACTTGAACTACTGTTGCAGGGTATTGATCCGGAAATTGCAACAAAAATTAAAATATGGCAGAGGTAAAGGGAAAGCTGCAACTGCAAAATATGCATTGTACTAGAAGGATAGAAATGAAGGGAACATTTACTGGATAGTCCTAGGGGTAGGAGTGCTCTGGAGAAAAAATAAAGTGCATTTTAAAAAAAAATTGTTCAAGTGGAAAACACTTTGTCTTTCATTTTCTTGTAGTAGGTCTGTGAATTTTTAATATTCTTCCTGTCTCTGGCAAATGTGAGCACAGGTCTTAGAAGTGCTGTTAAGTAGCCTGTTATTGAAAATGGATTGTGATGCTGATCATCAGTACCTTAATGGAAACAGGAGGAGCTAAATGCCATTTTCTGATGAAAGAGAATAGATTGTCCTGGATATTATAACTGACTGGTTCTATATATATCTTCCTGCACCCCCAATAAGTCAGGAAATCAAGATCTGGATAAATAGTTATGTTCTCAATCATCTTTTCTTAAAAACACAACAGTTACACTGGTCCTGATGGCTTGATTTAAGCTAAACAAAAGAAGAAAATGGTTCTGGAAATAGAGAACTTAAATAAATTTCTGTAATCTAAGAGAAGTGAAATAAATCAAGGAGCTCAGGGAGATGAAGCATGACATTTTTTCCAAGTGTGAGGTGTCAAACCAGTACTGAAACTTTACCACAAGTAAGAAAAAGATGGAAGAGGGAGTGTGTTGCACAAAGAGCCACTGAAGACAAAGGTAGTTGAACTGGATGAAGAGCTCACAAGGAATATGAAAAGTAGAGGGTCTATAGGTGTGCAACACTGGAGAAGAATCAGTAAATAGAATCTGCTTCCTTTAATGTCTGAAATGTGGGGAGATAGTAGGATCTGACAGTATTGAATTTAAATTGGGTCATTCAGAAAGATACTAAACCATGGGAGTTTTTCTACTGTATACACTTTCAATAAAGAGTAAAGAAAAAAATTGTGTTTACTTTGTAGTGAAAATGATGCTATAATTATCTAGGTGAAAACCCAGAAGAGGGGGATTTCAAACACAAGGGAAAAATTATGGTGGAAATGAAGTGGGACAGTGGAAACAGCTGTTTTTAAGGCAAGCTCAAACATCTACTTGCCTTCTTGTTGGAGCCTCAGATGTTCTTCCAGAGCTCTGGGATGGACTTCTAAAATTGCAGATATGGTAGCAGGAGCTTTCTTGCTTTTTAAACGAGTACTCTGTACTGTAATCAAAGACTGAGATTGTATAAATAATACTCTGTTGGTCACTAGACTGTAATGAAGGGATCACTGGTTTTTGACAAGTGATGTAAATTTGATTAGGATGTTTGTCAATTATATATGCTTTTTCTATGGATTCTGCAGGTGTGTAATAGGACTAATTCAGAATTTATTTACAACTAGTTTCTGTTATGCAGATTATCAAACCCATCTGTGAGGGTAAAGAAATAAATTAAGGATGTATTGGGAAATAAAATGAAAGAAGCATCTTATTCTGAATGCTTGCTGAACATTATTTAGAATAACCTAAATGTGATGTTGAAGATGAAGTCATATCAGGAGGCACAGCCCTTTGAGTGTTTAAGGAAGCATTAAGGAAGAAGTCTGCCAAAAGCTGACTGCTGTGCAGTGCAGAATATGAACATTATGGAAATTGCTTAAATTTTTCAATAAAACTAATATTCTGGTCCTTGAGGTCAGCTTGTATTCTTAACTATCATTTATGGCTTAGAGTCATAGACTGTGAAAAAGATGAATTACCTTTAGCTTGTTCCAAAACAGCTGCAGGTCTACTAGAAAGAAAGAAAAAGATACTTTAGAAATCAAGTCTCAATTTACTTTATTAGTTACAATAAAATTCAATGAGTTTACAGCAAGATACAAATACATGGAGCTGGTTATTTTCAATGGACTAATGAAGCAGTGTTACCAGGAGAAAGGTACTTTCATATTTCTGGGAAGACACAAGTAAGACATTATTATCAGTACTTCTAGTCAATAGTACTCAGAAAATTCAGGATCCTGTGGGAATAGGAAAAGGTACTTACAGTGTTAAGAGGCCATTTATGAAAGAAAGTAACTTATTTCCTGTAGCAAATCAAGACAAATTTATAGAAAGAAGTTTGATAAATAAGGGAAAGGACAGAACACTGAAGTCAAGGAGCACTGTTGATAAAAATAAATGCTCTTAGTCAGTCATGAATGAATATAGATCTAAAATTATAAATAGGTTCATAAACACTGGATCAACTCAATTTTGCAATATCCTCCCAAACAATGCATCGGGGCCAAAACCAAACTATTTTTGACATTGAGCTTGATAATTATGAATGAAACCAGATGCTGTGATATCTTCTGTAGCAGAAGACCTACACATGCACCCCAAGGCTCTTTTGTTTTCTGATTTTTCTGTGATTGCTGTGTTATTAGGCCTTAATTCTGTGCAACTTATCAGCTATTCCCAATCGTCCACCAAAAGGAGAGATCTTGGATCTAAGTGAAAATTTAAAAAATAGGATGAATTCCAAATAAATAAAATTTATTTCTGATACTCAGTATTTTGTTATGTGATTCTTGGTGTGGTTTAGATTTGACAGGGAACGGTATAATTGTGTAAATTATACATTTTGTTGGCAAATATCTGTTCATATTCTAACAATTAGAACTTCTTGGCACTGTTTCGCTTTTTGATGGTTAATTTTCCACATGTACTAATATATACTGCTTCATTGGTAAACCATGAACAAGTGTTCATCTCTACATAGGAAATACCATTCTAGAATTGACAGCATACAGTATGTATTTTACTTAATGTTTTCTGGAGGATTTGACTATCTGCATGACAACATAAACTACTGAATAGTAGTAGAAGCATTATTTTCAATTTTGTGTATTCAGAGAAGTAGATACTATTCCAATGGAAACTGGAAGTAAAATTTTAGAGAGAATATGGTTTATTACTGTGTGTGGTCATGTATGAATTGTTGGCTTGTTGTCATGTACTCCCACTCTTGTGCAAATAGGAGCAGAGGAGTGTGAATGAAGTCAGCTAGGAAGAGTATGGTGGATCTAGCACAGCTAAGCACAGTGGTGGAATGTTTTTCTGAAATTAAAAAAAAAAGGAAAAAGTTGTTCTGATGATTCATTTAAAGTTAATTATGTCAGGTGTTACTTGAATATGGATTTAATTTTTTTTTTCCTCTGGGTTCAGGCCAAGTCTGGGAGCTTTGACCGAAATGTGGAATTCCTCAATTTGCTGCCCAAGAGAGGCCCCAAAGCCTTCTCAGCCTTCTGTGAAGCTCTGCGAGAAACCCAACAACAGCATCTGGAGGCAGTGATCCTGAAGACAATGTCCAACCTGAGCCATGAGATTGCAAGGGTACAACAGTTTTAAAAAAATAAGATGGATTTGGGCACAAAAGCAGCTTTATCAAATGGGAAAAACTCAATTGTTTACAAAGGATAGAATGGTTTTGTTGCAAGTTGAAACTTGTATTAGCTTTAGTAAAAGCAGAGAGGAAGAAATTTGGGAAGAAGAGAATTTTTATAAAGAATCACAAGGTGGTAGAGGTTGTAAAGGGCTTCTGGAAGTCATCTCTTCCAACTTCCCTGCGCAAGTATTACCTTCAGTAGGCTTCCCGGATCACATCCAGGCAGTTTCTGAATATCTGCAGGGATGGAGACTGCAGCCTCTCTGGGCAGCCTCCTCCAGTGCTCAGGCACCTCACAATAAACAAGCATTTCCTGATGTTTAAAAGGGAGTCTCCTGTGTGTCAGTTTGTGCCTCTGGGTCTGTCACTGGGCACCAATGAAAAGAGCCTGGCTCTGTCCTCCTTGTGCCCTCCTTGCAGGTATTCATACACATTGATGAGCTCGCCTTGAGGGATGAGGGATCACCTCCCTTCATCTCTTCTGCTGGCATCACTCCTTCCAGTGCAGCCCAGGGTACACTGGTAGCTCCTGTTTGATTTGGCAACACCAAGTCCTTCCCAGCTGGTTTTCCCCCCCAGATGTATTGGTGATGGGAGTGATCTGTCCCAGGCACAGGATTCTGCACTTCTTTTTGTTGAACTGTACAAGGTTCCTGCAGCATTTTTACATCCAGCAAGTTCTTAATGGATGTGTAATCAGTGATCCAAAAATTGGAAGAAAAGTAATTTTTTCTCTGAACTTTTTTCAGTTTAATGTTCAGTGATTGTCTGAGTAAGCTCTTAAGGAAACAAATACTTTTATTTTAATATTTTATAATTTTTTTTTCCTTTTCACTATGTGTAGTTAGTGTTGTACTAAAGGAAGAATTTTGCAAAGATTCCATGTTCTTTGTGCATTGGCAAGGTTGGAAACTCTCAGTTAACATATTTTATCCAAAGGAAGGGAGAGTAAATACTTCTAAACAAATATTCCCTTACTAAAATGTAAAATTTATCAGACTACCCTTTTAACTTTTTGGTTTCAATTTTACTTTACTATACAAACAATGAAATCTTGCCAGCAAAAATAGAGGAATCACCAGACAAATCAATTTTTTGTTAAAACCAAGGAAGCTAAGATGACCCCAGCTGATAGATTCTAAACTGAGGATTTGGGTAGAAGTGGAGATGATCAAAGGAGAGGAGTCCTGCATTGAGAGAAAGTGCTGCTGCTGTCTTGTCATGATGTTTCTTTTGGAAGTGGACCATAATACTATATTTCAGTCATTTTTATGTGTATATAAATGCATGTATCTTTTCTTCCATGATATCTTCAGCTTTGTACTATAGAGAAAAAAAATAGCTATTTTATGCTACTTTTTTTCATGGATTTATTGATGTCTTTTAGCTTGAACACTGTCATGAGTCAGATCTCCCATACCCTGCCAGAGAGTCCTGTAATTCAAAGAGAGCCCGTTGGCTTGGTGAGTTGTGCATGATTTGCTACCTGGTTGGCTCTTGCCAATTTCTTAAGACTGTCTTAATTCAATTCTAGAAATAAGCTTGCCACCACTTGGCTCATCCCAGGAATACAAACTTGACAGTAAACTGACTGTATTATGATCAAGGAGGGTGCTTTATAGCATTTGGGAAGAGACAGCCAATACATATTTCTTGTTAGCTTAATTTATTCTTATGGGACACTTAGTTGCATAAAACAGTACGTCAGTAAAATTATAGATTTTGCAAAGGTTTTCATGAAGATTTTTTAATATAATTTCATTGAGCTAGCGCTCTGATAATATACTGACTTCAGGCAGTATTCCTTAACCAAGAGTTCCTTCTTAAAAATTTAGTTTAAGGCCTTATATGTGTTATGTGGGTCCAGTTTGCTTTTCTGTATCTTCTGTCAAGTGCAGCAAATCAGCTTTTCATTAACATGCATTTGCAACTTAGACCAGGGGACTGGTCTAATAAAGAACTGTTGGAATTAATCTTCTTGCTAGTTTTTATGTTGCCTCTGGTAATGCCTGGAGTACTTTTTCCCTAACTGCAGGTTTACCTTTATGCTGGTTCCTAGGAGCTCTTGCTCCTAGGTGTTAAAGAAAAAGTGCCTACTTTTTGGAAACTTTTTTATTTATGTGCAAGGGTTTTAGGTTGGGTTGTTTTGATTTTTTTAGAGCATATGTTCCTCCAACCAGGAAAGCCATGCCTCAAAAGGCTGAAAGAGGATGTCAGAAGAGATCGTGAATGCCATTAGCTCAGTTTCTTCGGTACAGAGGAGTGAGTGTTTGTCTGCAAATGGCAGATAGTTGATTATCATTCCCCTCATCTGCTGTTATCCAGAGCAAGGTGTTCAGAGGCAGAGAAAAAAAGAAAAGGGCTTTGCACTTCATGAAAGTTAAAATTGTCTCGTTTGATCACTTATGCATGTGTTCAGGATGGGAGGCCTTTTATGAAAGGAAAGAACTATTCTGTTTGAAATTTCTTCAACATTTCTTCAGCCAAACTCTGAAAGTAAGAACATACTGTGCAAAACAGCAAAAAGCACAAGGATCTTAAATTAGATGAGAATTCTGTTTTCATACTCTAGACTAGGCCTTAGATAAGGCTAACCCATATACAAGCAAAAATAAAAGCTGTCAGTTAAATAAAATAAGTATACCATTATAATACTTTTTTTTTCTCTTCTGTGTTTCATTTTGTGTCAGTAGTCCCTGATCAAACAAAATTTTTGGAGGTATGAAATATGCATAAATGAATATAGCTCAGAATTTGCAAGTTACCACCTTAATGCAGAAGCTTTGTGTCTGAATTTTTTTGTTTTTATTGATATATTTGGTTTTGCACAGAACCAATAGAACATTCCTTGGATAATGGAGATGGTCCCTCAGTTCCTCCAGTGAAGTATTGCACTCCTGAATTTTATCACAATCATCAGCACTTGGTAAGTTGTTGGCAGAGGAAGTCTTAAGATGTGAGACATATGAGATGTTTGGATCTATCAGTTGAACATGTACCACTTAAAATTGAGTTGAAATGCTTCACTGGGATGCAGATCAGGGTTGTGCTATTTGTGTTACTGAAAGGTGTTACCAGTCATGCTCCATTTGATGTGGTTCTCATTTACAAGTGTCACGAAATACTGCGAAGTTCTGTAACTCTTAACAAATCTTTGCCTCTTTTTTTGATTGTGAAGAGCCTGGTGAAATGACTTCTCTACTATTGCTCTCTGTGAGCTGTCAGTATTATTGTCTAAGCTTATTTGTCTATGTCCTCATCTTCTGTAAGATGACAAACCCTGTAAATTACTTTAAGATAGTAGAACTGCTTTAAACTAGTAAGTTGGCTGTTTTAATTGCCAACTGTACCCAGTAGAGTTCTTAGGCTTAATAACCAGATCAGGATTCTGTGCTAGAATTCTACATGTGGGTAGAACAATCTAAATTTCTAATCTTTCTGCTGCAGTGTTTGAAGTTATACGTGTACTCTAATTACTTTTTGTTGATTCTGTCTGTAAAGCATAGATTGTGGTGGGGTGGCCTTAAGGAAAAATTACTTTATGTTGTGGGATAAATATTTCATTAAGGTTATGCAATGTCAGAGGCTCTGTATATAACAAAACAGTTTTTGTTTGTGTGTTGTTTTTTGTTTGGGTTGGGTTTGGTTTTTTGGGGGCTGTTATTGTTGGTTTTTTTGGAACTGCCTGTGGGCGTGACGTGATTAATAAGCAGTGCCAGTGTGAACTTGACTGAGCTCCTTTTACATCTGTGCTTATTTGATATTGTCCTTTGCTATTAAATTTTACTTCCAGTTTACGGGAGTGTTAGTAAGTGAATTACTGTTGGTTTGTTAGAGTGGTAGGGACAGAGAGAGAGCTTAATCTGAAGGCACCCCTCTTAAATTAGTTCTTTTCCTGTTAACCTCTTTTGCCAGTTGCATAACTTTAAAGATCAGTGGCTGATGGTCCCTTTCTGTTACAATTACACTCATTGCTGTTTTACATCTCTCACTGCTCCCAACAGCAGTTAAAAATGTTAGCTAGATTTTACATTGTGTTGTCCTTTGATGGGGGTGACACAATTATATGGGGCCCTGTTGGGGTGAGGAAAGGGGAAAAAGTTAGCAATATCTAATTCACAATTTGAAATGGGTAAGCTATGTTTCTTTTAAAATGAGAAATAAGGCAAGCCAGTCTAACTTATTAATAGTAGTATTGTAGCATTGTCAGTTGTGGAGGCTGGCAAGCACAGGCATATCAAGTTGGTGTGGAATGATAGCTGTTCTATTCTAACACACCATTATTTCCTTGTGTAGTCTAAATTTACCCATTTTTAATCTTCCTTTCAGGCATACAAGCTGACATCAGAGCCCCGAGGCTTAGCACTGATCCTCAGCAATGTCCGTTTCAGCAGCGAGAGCGACCTGGAATATCGCACAGGGGGAGACGTGGACTGTGCTTCCCTGGAGATGCTTTTCAAGCATCTCGGGTATCAAGTCACTGTTTTTTGTGATCAAACTGCACAGGTAAGGGGCTGATCCCAGTACTTCACAACTGGTGTGGCTGAGAGTTTGTTTCATAATTGTCTCAAGAGGTTCCCTTTGGTTCCTAGCTAAGCTTTGACGATACGAATTATCACTTAAGGACAGAAAATAAGGCTAAACATGATGATGTCTGCTCTCATACTGATCAACATGAGAAAGCTTGGAAGGCTTAGCTCTCTCTTCCAGTGCATAGTAGTATCACAAAGGACTACAAGAGGTATTACTCTTGTCTGATCCTAGTGCAAAGGGCAGGAATTTTGAGACCACACCTGGCATGTGTGTTAAAAGCACAAATAAATAAAGTCTTCAGTTTACTTTAGATAGACTTTTCCAGTGTCCTACTCTCCTAAAAGTTAAACTTTGCAAATATTTAATGTAGTCTTTGCTATTGTGATGTTTTCTTGTCACTGATGATGTCAGCTAGGATCCTATTTATCAGTTTTCCAATATCCATGTAGTTCAGTTCAGCTCTTCCAGTCTTCGCTAAAAATGTGTATGTGCTTCACTTAGGTAAATTGGTTGTGTTCCATGACTAACATAATCAAGCCATTCTCCTTAGGAATGCAGTTGCTGTCCTCTCCAGTATCATTTGATCTTAGTCCTTTTAAATCCCTATGAATTCAAGTGATACAGGACCTGTTAAAGAGTGTTTTATTCAAGAACAGAGCTTTTCCAACATTGATATAAGATATTCGCACCTGCCGTGTTGTCAGAGTTCCCAAAGTCTTCCAGTTTAAATTTTGAATTGAAAACTAAGGTCTGAAGTCCCAGAGTATGTATCTGTTAAGTTGCTCCAATATCCAGGCCAGATTCCAGTGTCAGAGTAAAACCTCTGCAAAATTGGTTTCCTCTGTTGGCCTAAGTGATTCCTGCTTCACACTGTTACACTTAGGACTGAATATTGCATAAAAGAACAAGAATATTTTGCCTTTTTTTTTAAATAGAATATGTCTTTTTCATGTATATTTGATGTGTGTAAGGGTTTTCTTTGTAAGAGGAGGGCCATTTGTGTTCTTCCCAGAAAATTGATTCACTTTCCCTGTGGAAGTCTGGAAAGCATTGAACTTTTCTTTTATTTCCCTGTTCTAGGAGATGCAGAATTCATTGGAGAGATTCTCCAAGCTACGAGAACATCGAGATGTGGATTCCTGCATTATAGCTCTGGCTTCCCATGGTGTGGAGGGTGGGGTTTATGGCAGTGATGGCAAACTGCTAGAGGTATATTGCTGAGTCCTGATCTTGTGTTGTAGGTTATCTCTAGGAAATTTACAATGTTAAAAAAAACCAAGAAATTATGCAAGACTGAGGATTCACGTTTCTTAAAACAGGAAAAAATAAGGGCTGGAGGGAAGGAAAGGGCAGGGGGCTGTCTGTGGGAGGTCTGTGAGAAAATGAAAAATGGCAAGTAGGAGAAATCATCTCTCTGTATAAATGCTAGGTAGAGTGCATGAACCCAAGCAAGTATGGATCTGGGGAGAGGGTGGAGAAGGGATGTGTTTGTCACACACTGAGTTTGCAGATAAAGGAGAAGATACCAAGACTGATGAGGTAATAAAATACAGGGAAGCAAGATGAGACTGGGTTGGCAACAGAAGACTACAGTGAAGAAATTTCCTCTTTCTTCTCTCAGTTGCAGGAGGTTTTCCGGCTCTTTGATAATGCAAACTGCCCAAATCTCCAGAATAAGCCCAAAATGTTCTTTATTCAGGCCTGCCGGGGAGGTGAGTGCCCAAACACTAAAAGCCATGTACTTGGCATGCCATTAAAGGCTCATTTTGCACACATGCACACCCTCACATTCAACTTGCTGTCAACTTTCCTCTTTGCTTCTCTCAGGTGTAAGTGGGACCCATATTCACCTCCCTCTGCCCTGCTGCTGCCACTGCATCTGTTGCTCTGTAAGTGTCTTTAGCTCTGCATGAGGTGTGTGCATTGACTTGCAGACCCCAGAGCACTTTAGTGACATAAAGCTCTGCCATATCCCACTCATCCCTTGAGGCTTCCTCATGCTGTGCCTGCAGTAGGGGGAGTGGGGCACATGATGCACGAATAGCAGCACAGCATGGAGCAGTACACTAGCACTGGAGCCTTGCTGAGGTCCTGTCTTTCTCTTGGTCTTCCATGTGTTGTGTCTCTTGTGGCTGTCTCTTGAGCTGTCCGATCCTTCCAATTATTTTTGGGGTTGTCTTTTTTCTTTACCTTAGCCTGTTCTCAGCCTCAAATGACCTTCCTTTGCCCCTTGTCCACATACTGCTGTTGAATTCTTACGTGCTGTTGTACAGAACTCTTTTCATGATTCTTACAGACTTCTTTTCTGTGCTTTGTGTACCTTTTTTTTTAATTCTGCTATTCCTTTTCCTTCCTTTTCTAACTAAACAAGCACCTCTGTAACTATTTTTCATATCTGCTAATAACCAAATTTTTTCCCTCAAGTATTTTTGGACTCTGAAATTGCAGGTATTCCAAAGTGAAGCTCTGTCTTAACAGTTTCTTTTTTTCCATTGTGATAGAGGAGTTTTCCTGGTGTGTATGCTTTTCCCCCTGCTTTTCCCTTGTTCCTCACAGTTGTCTCCCTTCTTTCTCATTTTTAGCAAGCTTTATGGTTTGTCCTCTAGTCTCTACTCTTGTTTAATCCCAATGCAGGGAAAAGCCCAAAGTCTACATGAAGTGTTTTGGTGATCAGAAATATTTCATCCTTTTAAGCATTTGGGAATATTGTAACATGCATGTTTGCAATATGAATTGAATCTGATTGCTTTCCATATGGGATTGAAAGTTTAGATACTCTTGAACAAATGTGAATGTGCAGAGTGGAAGTAAGTGTAATAAGCCAGAATTTTCAGCTGGCCTCATTAGGTAATTATGTTTATTTGACTGTAATGTTACCTGTTAAGACTAAAAAATCAAGCTTGGCCTTTGTATTCCAAAAAAAGTTGCAGTTAAGGAAAAGTGGTAAATCTTGCTATTTAGGATGCTTTAGAACTAGGATGTTGCAATAGACAAAGGATTAAGATACTTGAAAATCTGGAAGGAAAAACTCAGTTTAATAAAAAACCAGCAAAGAAGGCAAATCCCTGCCTTGTCTAACCTCTTTTAAACCTTGATTAATAGTTGAAGGGGAAAGCCAGTTAGAAAGTAATTGAATTGCCGACAAAAGATGTGTATCCTTTAGACAGCATTCAAAGGACTGTGTGAATAGTATTGTCAAATTTCAAATAGTAATCTATCTATTTGTGCCATACAAGTTAGCTGGAGCTAGTTGAAAAAAGATGAGAAGTGCATAACTTATTCTTCTTCTCTGACCTTACTTTGTAGGCCTGCTCTATCTTCTGTTAATGATGCATTTTTAGAAGGTAGATAAAGAACTGATGGTACAGTCCTAATTCCCAAAGAGCTTTTGGCAGGAGTGTACTAAAGTTAAGTAGTCCACCTACAGTCATGGATTAAAAGCCAGTGGCAACAGAAAACAATGGGAAGAGTTTCAATGTGGTGTAAAATGAAACTTTGAAGTTGCTTTGTATCTGTGTTTGATGCAGTAGATTCTAAAGAGTGAACAATTATTCAAATAACTGGGTAGTTAGCAGTTATTTAAATTAGTTGGCAGAACAGCTATCTGAGAGCTTCAATACAATTTAAACAGACTAGATGAATCTCTGGCAGTGGCTCTGTGAGTTAGAGGTTAGTGCTTTTACACATTTTAGTTAAGTTGACTGAGTGGTGTTTGAAGACATGCATGAGGAAAATGTGTAATTCTGAAGTGTAATTTTGAAGCTTTAATCAAAAAAAAGTTTTGATTTTATACATAATGGGGTGATGACAGTGTGAATAATAGAGTTTGACTGTAAAATTACCTGAGTCTTCTGAAATAAAATGCACAGTGAACAGTACACTAAATTTTTAAAAAGACAGATAACTGGAAGAATTTGGAGAAATGTGATAAAAGACATGAAAAAAGTGTGGTTAAAAATGAAAAAAAATTTGCATTGCTACCCTGAAGAGATGAGGAAAGGAACTTAATTGAAGCCATTATGAAATTCTGAGCTATGGATGCTTTAATTCTAGGCTGTTTCAGACAATCACACCCCTCCCACGTTTTTTTTTTTTAGAGGAAAAGAACAATGTTGCTGACTTAGGAACTGACCACTTTCTGTGCAAAATTGGGATGGCACCTGTGCCACTGCCTGTTAAAGGGTTAGAAGTATAAAAGTATTATTTAAGCATGAGCTAACAATAAAAATTGAGAAACATCTTAGGAGGAAGGCCTCTGAAGTGGACACTTAAACCTTGTAACACTAGACTCTGATTCTGCTGTTATGAAGTAACAATAATAGATTCTCATCTTAGAACAAAAGAAAACAAAAAGGCAAAATTATGTGGAAAAAACGTAAAATGTAATTTTAATTTTCTTGCAACACAGCTGGACTATCAAAGTTACCACCACTAAGCAATTAGTTGAGATTGTAATGGAAACTCTGCATCATGTAGAAGACCAACTGAGAATATCTACACTTGCATAATACATACTAATGAATCCTGGAAAGGACATTAAATGCTCTCCAGGTTTTGAACTAATCTCCATGGACTGGCGTTCTCTCTCATGTTTGGGGTCAGATTATTTTGCATTTTTCTGCTGCACAATTTATGCTTTTAGTTGAAACAAGCAGTATTGTAATCAGGTTTTAGAACTAGGTGAGATACTTGGTCCAGGTTTTCTGCATGTCCTGGGTGTAGATCTTAGCAACCAAAATCACAGCTCTTGTTTGAATTCTGCAGTAAATAGATAGTTAGCATTGCAAAGTGCACTAGACATGTTTGGATATTTCTGAGGCAGGTATGAGTGGAAAAAAAAATCTTTGTGACTAGGCATCAAATCCTTCCATTAATGGTGAAGAACTGCCAGGTACATCCCTGCTTTCATGGTTATCCCATGATCTGCACAGAAAGAGGTGGGAGCAGAAATCAGCCTGCAGATCAAGTCAGGTTAGGTTAAGCAGATGAAGCGATTGTTGGTATCTGCATTAGTTTGTGCAGAAGAACTTTCAGATGAGTTTAAAACAGATGAGAAAGCCTAGGGCTAATGCAAAAACTTTCTGCTTGACAGTAGTTGTGGTGTTGCTGACCACAAAACTAAGGAGCTCCAGGAAAGCTACATCCCGTAATTCAGGATAATTTCTTCTCCCCTTGTCCTTCTCCTTGTTTATTGGCACCACAGATGAGGTAGACCGGGGAGTGGATCAACGAGATGGCAAAGGATGGTCAGATTCTCCAGGCTGTGAGGAAAGTGATGCGAACAAGGAAGAAAGTCTGAAGCTGCGGCTGCCGACATGCTCAGATATGATCTGTGGATACGCTTGCCTGAAAGGTACTTGGCCTCTAAGTGTTGGGCATAAGGAGGTTTCATGTGTCTGTGTTCCCCAAAAGTCTTCATGGTGGACACTTTCTCACCAGGCACTGCAGCCATGCGAAACACCAAGCGTGGGTCCTGGTACGTCGAGGCTCTCACCTCAGTGTTTGCAGAGGACTCCCAACACACTCATGTGGCTGACATGCTGGTGAAGGTAAAGCACAAGGGCATTTACTCTCCCACTCCTACCTGGTTTTTGAAGGGCTTTCCATTGCTTCAAAATGCTAGGATTAATCTAGTGCTATTAAAGCACTTATTCTTGCCTGGTTTGTAGCAAAATTAGAATGCTTTCTTCGTTCTTATTTATTTATTTATATACAGTTCCACAGCAGTTTAACCCAAGTAAAGATGCTGTTTCCTTGACTCCTTCTGTTTCATTTGTGTGGTTGCATAGTGAACTTGCAAGTAGAGTTCATATTGCTTGCCAAGAATTCCTTTTCTTCTATAGAAATAGCTTTTGTTTTCAGGTGAATTAATTCCCTGAACATGTAGACAACATAGCTGCAAAAGCACCAGTACTCATATAAGGTAAAGACTGAGAAGTGGAGGAAGGAGTAGTGAAAAAAGCAGTGTGACCACAGCAACTTGAGCTGCTGTGGAACTGCACCCTAGTTCTTTATCCTTCTTATAGTTAAGGGGCTACTTAATACATTAAACATAATTATCTGTGAGTACAGAAAGAAATGACATTTTTCTTCCGTCTTTTTAATCCTTCCAGTTACTTAAATTTATTTTTTTTTAATCTCACACCTAGGTGAATAGGCAAATCAAGCAACGAGAAGGTTATGCACCAGGCACTGAATTTCACCGCTGCAAGGAAATGTCAGAATATTGTAGCACACTCTGTCGGGACCTTTACCTGTTTCCTGGCTATCTACCAGGAAAATAACCTTGCCAGCTCTGTTTGAAAAGAGACACTGCCAAAGCTGAACTTTGACCATGGATATCTGTTTTCACTCTTACAAGCTGTGACATAAGATGTGCAAGCAAGCAGTGCCAGTATAATTCTTTGTCTTTTTCAAAAATCAACTGGCAACTCTCCTTGTAATCTGACTCAGTTTAGGGTTTAAAATTCTAATATCCCAATTGGCTCTGTATGTATAGAAAGTGATGGAAAGAAGATCAGCATTGGAACTGGAAAGAAGTGGGAACATCCTTTGGAAGGAGATGTAAGGACATTTGTAAACAAAGTGAATGTGAAAATGGAAATGGACTACTAGTACAGTTTTTAAGTTAAGCCTTTCTGAAAGGAAAATCAGTCAAAAGATGCTATTATGCTTGAACTCTAACGATTTTAAATACTTTCTGCATGATTCTTCATACAGGACAGTCGACACCTGTGCACATTAGAAAAGGGCTCCTTATGAAGGAGAATCCTCCCCCTCTCTAAAATGGAAAGTTATTGTTCTCAGTAAGTAACACTTTACATTTTGATCACTTAAAAGTCTATTTTTCTACATGTCTTCCATAGCCAAATCATCAAGAAAACTACAAGATATCCCAGATTATCAGCAAAACCCAGGCATATATGCCTGGCATATAAGTGACCAGACACATAAAGACACTTAAACAAATGTGCCTGCATAAGAGACTCCAGAAATAGTTTTGAATTTAGAAATTCTAGATTAACTCCCCTTGGTCCCAAGAGTGAGAAACTGCATGGACTATTCCTTTTGAGGAATTTGTTTGCCATAGTACTTGCGTGTCACAATAGACATTCAGTCCACCAACTTCTCAGGAGTCTATAAATTGCACTGTACAACTGAAGCCCTGAAACTACAGTCTTGTACAAGAGGATCTTTTTTCTTTTTAATTAACAAAAATATTCAAGGCAGCTCTTCACAGTCTAAGCGTGTTGCTTGGAGTATTTATCACTGCAGTTTTCTTCCCTTTTAAATGAGAGGGAAGAGTTTTACATGATTATCCAGTTCTGTGAGTTTTTTTTCTTAATCCATGATCATTTAAGAGCGTAATCTGTCACTTCTTTTGGAAATTCCTGCCACAGTCTTATCGTGTTGTAATTTGTGTCCTGCTGTGTCCAACTGCAGTTTCTCCCACTCCATAGGATGTGGGAGATGAGCATTGTTCTCTTTTTGTGGTAGACCCTAAATCCTGAGATACTGGATTACATACGGACTACAGGTAGCTCACTTCAGTCCATTTTGTAGCACTAAGTTGGCAGAGTTCCTGGCTTTTTTTAAATGTAAGTATAGTTTTTAAAGTATATAGTTTTTAAAGTATATTTTTCAGGATAGAATTATGAATAGGAAGCACAAAGATATATGGAGGGAGGCTGGAAAACTAGGCATGTGCTCTTTCTATTATTCTGCCTAGGAAATGAAGGCTGTGTTTCCTCCAGCTGGCAGAGGTGCAGCATTAACATGTATCCTGCATTTATCCTACACACAATGTGATGAACAGAACAAGAATCATACTTGCCAATTGGTGCCTTACTCTGAAGTCTAATATACCAGTTTAGGGGCTCCTGTACCTCCCTGGAGTATAAACACTCTTCCTGAGCGCTCCCTTTATGAAATGGTGCAATATTTTACAGATAGGTTTATTGATGAAGCAGTCCATTCTGATGGATTAAATTTCTGTAGGATTGCATCAAGTTGCATAATCACTGCCACTTTTGTATATCTTTTTGTATAATTGTATTTTACTGCCTTGAGGTGTCAAAATAAAGAATTTTTGTTTGATTAATCTGTGCAGTGTCTTCCATTAGGAGAATTACACCTCTGCAGAAATGGAGGTTCTACGTAAAGAGAGTCTTGTGTGATTTCTTGAAATAGCACATCCCAGAGGGGGTTTTGAAGCCTGCTACTTACAGCTGCAAACACTCTGAGCTGCTTGTAAATTTTGGTAACACCTGGGCCAAACAAAGACTGATACATTAATAAAGAGATATGAGGCAGAACCACCAAGTAGGAGCTGATATTGTGCTTCAGCACACAAAATACTGACCTTGGGAAAATTTTGAGCTTGATGTTTTTGAAGGAAAAGTTGGTGTCAAAATGAAGGGTTCCTGGGGAAAAAAAAAAAAAGTCTTGGAGGGGGGAAGAGACTGAAAAGAAAGTGAAGATACCATCTGTCAGAGTGATTCTGGAAGTGGAGGAAGGTCCAGGGGATCAGAGAGCTGCATGGGAAGGGATGCCAGGGAATGCGTAGAGGCTTGATGCATAAAGCCCAAGACTTGTAACTGGGAGCAGCTGTACAACACAGAACTTTCTGTTCCACCTTCACAAGTGAGCCATGATCTTACTGCTGGGCAGGGAAGCTGAGATCAAAGGAATGCACCTGGGAGAAACTCAATAAGTGTGAAATAAGGTAGAAGCTCTGTTCTTGTAAGCTCTAAAAATAATCCACAGCCTCCACATCCACTAGAGGTTGCAATTTACCCTGTTTCATCCATGACACCTTGAAGAGTTTTTTCCTGTGTTCCATGATCTCTTTTTAGTGAAAAAGTACATTGGTTTATTAAAAATACCGAATTCTGATATGGGAAATCTAGTACTGATTTTAGCACTGAAATTACCAACATCTACCTATGCAGAAAGTGATTCTAGTAGGCCAGAAGATGAAGTAAACAAGATGTTTGTATTAGGTAAGTTCTGAGATACTAGCATAATTTAGGGAATTACTTTTAATAGCTGGGATAGCAGGGCAATGTTAACAGGTTCACATTTTGTCTGGAAACCAGAAGAATAAGGTCAAGGATTTTATTTGAGATGGGGAGTGAAAACAGTGAACCCAGTGTAGAACAATGTATTTGAAAAATCTTGAGTTGCATGAGAATAACATTTATTAACAGAACAATTCAGTAAATAAATACAATTTTAATTCTAAACTGATTTTGTCTCCCTATTTGTGATTACTAATAGATAGCCAAAGGATTTCATTTTGTAAAAGTAGTTGCTGGTCCCCTTAAAAATTAGGAGGTACAGAATGGTATTAAAAGAGAGCATATGCTTCCAAAACATTAAAAGGTTTGGCTAAACATCTATAAAACATCTTACAAAATTTATGCCAAGCTGAGACTTCTAACATGCACTGTACCTGTTATACTGTTGTATAATTTGTTCTTACCCCTCAGGGTATGAGAATTCTTCACTATATCACAACAGTAAATGATTAAGTTAGGAGAAGGAAATGCAAGAAGATACTGTTATGTAATAGGTTATGTCATCGGCATATGCATACAGAGAACAGTTTCTTTAAAAGGAAGGGAATGAAATGGAAATCTCCAGAGAAGTTACAATCAACTTGTCACAGGATCATCAGCCTTGGTGAGTCTTTTGCACTAGGAATGAATGCTATGTCCTACTCAGTGCCATTTGGCCTGCTGCTGCTGACTTTGCCACTTCTCATTGAAATCTTTTCTGTTGAAGTTTGATATTCTTTTGTTTCCATTCATCTGCATTTGATATTTGTGTATGGGAACTGCTATGTATAACTTGGTCTTCAGACCATATTTTTGCACAAACTGTTTTGCCTGCATGCACAAATTCTGAAGATGACATCTGTGTAATTTACTACATCTTTCAAAGAGCTCAGAGTTGCACTCATATTTCTCTGACTTAGAAAAGTAGATGGAACTGCTGTGGTTTAGTCTGTTTTTTTTTTTTAATTTTAATTTTCCTTTTGGCTCTCCTAAAAGTTTTTATTTGCAGCTGCAAAAAATAGAAGCAACAGTAATGCCTGCCATAGAAACCATGCTTCGACAAAGGTAAAGTTCACATTGTATTGATAAAATACTTGGATTTGGATTTGTTAGGTACAGGTGGTAAAGAAGAACACAAACTTAATGGCTGTTGGTATTCAGTCACTTGCAAAGGTTGAAAGGAAAAGGACACACTGAGCATAGGCTTAAATTTTCTAAATGGATTCACACAAAAATAAACACTTAAGGAATTCTATAAACTGCCACTTACTCTTGCAAGTCTGGCTTGGTTATTCCTCCTGCCCAGCCCGGAAACCCTGGGCTCCATGCCTTAGCAGCTGTACCCAGGACAGATGCTAGTCCAATCCTAGAGGCTGGGCAGGAGCAGACACTCCTCCACTCCTGTTTTTAAGACCAGGATGCCAACCCCCATGGTGTGACCAGTTCCTAGCACCAAGTCCCCTCACACAGGTCTGAGCTCATTGAGTTGGTCCAGAGAGCTATGGCTGCTCCAGCTACTGTTGCTGAGACCACACTTGCTTCAGCTCTTGTCCCCAGCACCCCAATCTGACTGCAGTAATTTGGCCAAATTCTCTCATGCCACTCTCACCAGCTGCTGGCACCTCAAACTCACAGCACTCATGTACGTGGGATAATGAGATTTCAAGGAAAGCTAGTTAAGAATGCATTTAATATGAAGATAGACACTGACCAGCCTTGCTTTTCATGAAAGCTGTCCTTTTCCATCTATTCCCCTCATTTTTCCTCCCCTGCCATCTTCCTTCACAGTCCTAGTTCAAACCCTTATGTTCCTCATTTCCTCCTTTGCAATAGTTACAAACTCTAAGCTGGTCCTTTCCAAAGCTGTGAATGTACCTTCTTAATGGCCTGTCAAATAGGGACTCTAGACATTTGGTCCTTTGCATGATCTCTGCTCCTCATTGTTTCTGGGTTCTGGGTATTTTTATTTCTGGCTTCCCATCTTCTGCATTGAAAAGCTCCTTGACTGGATAACTTTAATAAAGGCGACACTTTCACCTTTCACGTGCTCTTACATAACTCATATTTATTTTGTGGGAGAAACAGCTTAGAAAGTGATGATGTTGCTCATTTTTCTTTCTCCTTCAATGAAAAGCTTTACAAATAGCAGATGATAGGAAAAAAAAAATTAAAAAAAAAATAAATAAAGCAGATTTCTATGAAAAGAACTGTGGCCTATATTATCTGCTCCATTCCCCACAAACTTCTGTGCTTGCTGCCGCCTCAGGGTACAGCAGACAGTAGCTGTGACTCAGCTGAGGACGTAGCTGTTGCCACAGCTGCTCAGTGCTCTGTTTCTCAAGGCAGTAACTCACAGCAGCAACCTGATTTTGTCCTTTCTACACTATTATCTCCTCCTTGCTTTTCTTGTGGCAAAGGCCCAGGACACACAGAAGGACAAAGGGCAGGTCCTCTCTACTTGGCACCCCTAAGATGTTCCAGGATCTTCAACAGCCCACAAACCTTTCCTGACTATGCTGTTGAGCTGCTTTAATTGGTTTTATGTATAAGAAATTTGAAACTGATATTTGAATTTGAAACTGAATTTGAAATTTGAACGGAAACCCAGGAGGCTCTGTCTGAACATCAGGAAACACTTTCATACCATGAGGGTGCCTGAGAACTGGAGGAAGTTGCCCAGAGGCTGCAGTCTCCACACTTGGAGGTACTCAAAAGCCATCCGAATATAGTCCTGAGCAGCTGGCTCTAGAAGGCCCTGGCTGAGCTGGGAAATTGGGCCAGATGTCTTCCAGAGCTCCCTTCCAACAGCAGCCATTCTGTGATTCTGGGTATAAAAGATACTGAGTGTTAGTTATGCCAGGGGATGAAGGTTCACAAAGGTATGAAGAATGCAAGGACAGCTGTTCATTTGTGGTGAGTGCAACAATGGGTATGCTTGAAGAAAAATTGTTAAATGTGAGGACAGCAAGCATAATAGTAATTCATATGAGGAATAGTCTTCCAAGGCCTGCTAGAGAACTTCCCCTCTCAGATGCTGATGCTTCACAAAATTGTCCATGAAACAGGCTGTGGGAATAATATTCTTCAAGCTACAGGATGGTTCCCTTGTCTCTAATTCTGGTAATTTGTCATTTCCATCCTTTTCTTCCTTAGTTTCTCTCTGCCATCAGTACCCATTCTTTCTGTGGTTCCCCGCCCTTTCCAAATGGAGCGAAGAGTGACCCTGCCTGAGAGAGGAGGAGGAAACGTTACCTCCTGTTAATTTTCTGAGCTGTCCCATTGCCAGCCCAGCAGAGAGAGATTAAAGCAGGGAAGCAGACAGAACAGGAGGGGGCAGGGAGTCTCTGGTTACACTCTCCCTCTGTGTCTTTCCCTCACCGGCAACCTTCTCTCTCAGGGTGCTCTGAGGGATTTTAGCTGAAGCCTTGTGCCTGTTTCACTCCATGATTTTGCTCGGGAGGGCAGACAGGAAGACATTGCCCTGAACAACCCCTGCTCCACAGGACATTGTCTCTGGGGATATGACTGGGGATGCCTCTCCAACGAAAGCGTTCCGATACCAAGAAACTCTGGTGAGTAGGATACCTGCAGCAGTACAGAATGTTTCCTACATGAGAGCTGGCTTCCCTCCTCTGCTTAAGGGGCTGAATGCTTTCTTTGCCTACAATATCCTTCCCTGTTTGCATTAGACAAACTCCGTGAGACCTCTGCCTGAGCACGTGTTCCAATAGTGGCTTCCTTCATAAGAGAACATGGCCATGTTCTCCTTGAATTCCTAATCCCCATGGGTGAAAAATTTACATCACCAGGCAGGTTAAAAAATGCTGGCATGAGTCAGAGCTGAGTCTGCAGAGCTACACAGAAATGCAACTGCAGGCTGTGAATGGGTTTCTCTTTCCAAGACAACAACGGATAAGGCACTGAAACCATTCCCTGCCCTTTGTTACAGCTCCCACAGGAAGTGGTTAGGATTCTGCCATAGTGGTGCCTACAGGTGTTGTGAGAACATGGAATATGTTGCTCTATGGCATCCTTTGGGAACATCCCAGTGGGATCTTGCATTGCTTTGTTTTATAGGTATTTGGATGCAGACTCTTGAGCCTCCTTCTGCTTTAGCTACTTTAAGGAGTTCCTGCCAACTAGCAGAAATGAGATTCATTGCATGTCTGTGAGTCCTCACACTTTACTGGACAAGTGGAGGTAGCAGTTTGTCCTGTGCCTAAAAAGCCTCTTGCTTTGGTCCCTGAAGTGTGAATTATCCTCATACAATCCAGATTGCCTAAGGAACAGCATGAATGAAATCCTGGCCTTTAAAAATGAATAGTGGCCTGTTTGTACCTGAGCATGCAAAGTTCTGGTAGCAGTGTTTAGAAAGAAGTAAGACTCTGTTGGGGCTGAGGAAAAAATGAAACTCATTTTCTTAGAGCTACTGCAAAGAAAGATGGGCACTTTTTTACATGTTGCTCCCTGGCCTCTATTGAGCACATCTGAGTAGGGTCTTGGCACTGCTTTGTTTTATAGGTCTTTGGATACAGGCTGCTACTGTACTTTCTGGTTTCTGTTTCTAGAGCCCCTGGTTTAGGAAGGAGAAGGTATGGTTGTCTTTGGGAGCAGGAGGCTGAGGTGAAGAACTGGAGAGTGGCTTTCAGTCAAAAATATTCTGCTGCTGAGCACTGCTCATGCATATGACAGAGCACTTTACAGATGAATGAAGACACTGTGATCTTCAGTGTGACCATATAGACCTTTATGACTAAAATCTTCATTTCAAACCCAGACTTACAGAATGAATATAAATTTCTTAGTGATCTACGCAGGCACATCACAAGCACACACTCTCAACAGTGGTTTATTAAAAATGCTATTTATCACATATGAAGTATTAACGTTGCCAAAGGAGCCAATCAGTACAGTGGAAGGATTAGGATGAATTTCATTTCTTGGCCTGACTTTCTGCATTCAAATATAAAAAAGAGGCATCCTTAGTGTCAGAATTGAGTAGCATCAACAGTAAAGCATCGAGACTGAGCCTATAGGACATAAATGGATTGTCATGACCTGTTTGAACTATAAACAAACAAGTAGTGATTGCATGAGGTACTGAACTGTAAGGAAATACTACAAACCCAAATAAAAGCAGTGGTAAGAAAGCATGAACCAGAACAAGATGCAGTAGTGAGTATGCTACTTGGATAAAATGGCTATATTTCTTCTTCAGCTATAACAAACACATGGATTGCTACAATTTTCAGTTTTAGGTTCTTAGTGTAGAACTAGACTAGTCAGAGAAAATAGACTAATAAGAGTTTTCTTGAATACTTGTGGGAAGGCACAGCTAAGCACCAGATTTCTTGAGTTCAAAGAGCATGATTTGTATAACCTGAGCTAAGGCAAATCTTTGACAAAATATTTGTCCATTACTAAATAGCTATTTGTGAGAGAAAGAAATACAATGTATTGCATTATATTAATTTATTCATAAATTTAACCTAAATATTTGCCACTGAGAGTTCTTCTAGGCTTCTGGGCAGAAGAGGATTGTGTAATAAATTGTATCTGTTTGATTCCTTGAGTACCTGCATAGGTAAACCCCAAATGACTAGTTCTTTGTTGAATTCAAGTCATCCCCATCCCTGATAAGCATTATGATAAGGTGGCAGCCATGCTATGACCCATTTCATTAGAGATGACTCTAAAGTTAGGAATTCTTTGACAATGACCATATATACTCGAGTCCTTAGGGATCACAGGCAGAGTAGCAGCTAGTTACTGGAGCAGGTATTTGCTGGCTCTAATCCAGGAATTAGTGCTAAGAAGGCACCGAATCACTAATTTCAACTGAATATGAATTATTTCTCAAAACAAGCAAATTAAGAACATTTATAAGAATAATGCAGCAAGTGAAAAGAGGACTGTAATTCTGGATGTTGTTGCCTCAAGTGTTGTTGCCAGACGCTCTCAGGACTTGAGAATCTTAGCAATTTACACCTTAAAATGCTATCTTTAGGAGCAGGCTCCTCTCAAGTGTCAGCATTACATCTGTTCACTCCATGTACCCAATCATGTTAGTTCGTTCTTGTTTAGTGAGCGAACAGAAGCAGAGAGCACTTCTCAACTAATGCTGCACACATCAGTTTTCAGACATAAAGCTACCACATAAAGCATGCTGGTTGGTCGTAAAAGACATACAGTAGGTCGTTGCTTGGTTCCAAAGACTGTAGGAATGGCTGCTATTTTCCTCTGATTCAGAAAATCTATTGCAGTGTCACAATCCATGGGCGAAGTCACTTAAGAAGTCTCTGTATCTTGAGATGAAAAGCTGCTGGTTAGCCTTCAAGGTCACAAACCATCTACATGAGACTGCTGATGTGTCAACTGGCCATTTCTTGTCCTTAAGTCCCTTCTATGACTGAAGTATCTGTGTGTGTTTATATACTGTGGCCACTTTATTAATTTTTTCTGCTCCTGGCTCTTCTCTTTTTCTTTCTTTTTTTTTTCTTTTTTGCCATTTCCAATAATCTCTTTTAGCTATTTGTTTCCCAGGTGTTCATTGCCTGTTTGTCACTTGCCCTTTTACCATTCCTTTGCTACCCTCACATACCTTCTCCTCACTCTTGTGTTCTGCTGCGTCTCCTCGATTTGTTTCTCTGCTGCTCTTGCTCTCAGTATACGAGGCCAAGTGTTAGGTTTCACAGCTGTGTTTTTCTCTGTGCCTTCCTCACATCACTGCCATTGGATTCTGTTCTAAAAATATCCCATGTGACCCTTTCCCTGTGCTGTCCCAAGGCAGAGAGGGGATTCTCCCCAGCTCCCCTCTCCTCTTTTTATTTTTGAAAGTGTTGTCAATCATACAGAAAGGAATGTTAGAAGGCAGAAGAGACCTGGGAAACTGAGGTCATGAGAAAGATCACTTGTGCAGATTTGTATTGCCAGTTCCAAAGCTGGAGAGGACAAAAGATGCAGATGAACATGGGGCCAAGTTGTTCATGGCAAAATGTAGGCTTCTGACAGTGACAATGGAAAAAATAAAAAGGAATTATTTCTTCAGTCCATCTCTGCATGGGAGAGATGTTCACGGCTACCCTATGTGTTTAAGAGATGGGGATAGGAATTTTTGCTATATTTTGCTGTGATCTTAAGCTCTGCTATTAGAGCTAGCAGCTTCTTGAGGAAATTTTATCATTTCCAGTCTGTATTGCTAGCATGCCTGGTCTCCATCGTTCTACTAATAATTGACGTTTGCCTGCCAGTATTTTGGTTTTGTCACCATCAAAGCAAAAAACCAAGAATTACAGAAGGATCTAGAATGGAAGAGAACATTGGCAGTATCCAGCCCCCTGCTTGGTTATAAATTTCCCTTGTTCCAAGTCATGGCTGCTGCCTCTTGCATCTTCCTCGTGCCTCTCTGAGGAGAGCCTGGTGCTGTCTTGTCTATACCCTCCCTCTGGGTGTATTTGCATTTGCTGTTGGCAAATTAGTCTCTTCTCTGGGATGAATAATCCCTGCTCCTTCAGCTTCTCCAGTCAACCATCCAGGCAGGACTTCCTGAGGTGACACCCACAGCTGCACACCTGTGCTGTATATTCCTGACTTAAAGACCTTTCCCATGGAGAAAGTCTGGTTTTACAGCAGCACGTGCAACAGAAATGACACCAAAGGCTTTGCCTTGCCTGGCTGCTGCCCACGTTGTCCTTGTACTGAACTATGGGAGCAGTTACAACCCCACAAGAGCAGGTTGCCTGCAGACACCATACCCTGGATACCATCATCCCATCATCTGCTACTTGCAGAAAAGTATTTTTTTTGATCCATTCCCCACATCATTCAGCTATTGGGCCCTGTTGTGAAGGTGTCCATAATTACATTTCCATGAATTGTACAGGCCTCCTGCCCAAAGAAATAAATTCCAAGGGCTGGCAGCATGCCAGTCAGTCTAAATGTTGCCTCTGACCTTGTGCTGTAAAAGGTACAAAAATTTGCTCATGTGTAAATGGCATATGGGGGTATCCCACAATTGTATGAAACCTAATAGGGTAGCTGCATGCTATAAGCTTTTTTGTATATGGACATAGAAAATACATTATTGCTTTGACATCTGGTGTGTGCTACTTTGGCAATACAGCAAATTAAATTATTTCAGGCAAGTTTGGGGTAGGGGGTATATGTGTAGAAGAACCATGTACTAGAATTCCTGACATTAGAAAAAGACAACTTGTTGCTAGTATAATTCTCAACAATGGCAGTAGAGGTGCAACTGGAATACAGAGATTACTGCCCCAGCTGTACAGCAGGTGGCATACAAAGTATGGTAGATGAGAAATAATTCATCAATAGTTCAGAAATCTATGGTGAATAAAAGTCTTCAGGGTAAAGTCAACTATCTTCAGTTGTGAATCTCCACAAAAACACAGCAGAGAATCTGGGCATGCAGAAGAGAAGCTGGCAGTAAACACAACATAAAAATAAGTTATTTTGTTAATGTTTACTTTGGAAAAGTAGGAGGATGTTGCTGTTGTCAGTATTGGTGGAACAGCTTCCACGTACCTGTATGATACAATGATCACTGTTAACTTGTTTGTGCAGAGGCAGGACAGACAAAAATTTAATAAAGCTGGACACTACCTCATTGGAACCTGCTTATTTTAAATTATCATATTTACTATGAAGTGACACAGAACTTCTTGGCAGAACCAGATTTCATTGCTGTTTCTTTGCATGGGAAGACATATAATGTTCTTGTATTCGTTAATCATACAATTCTCAGCACTGAACAAAGAGGCAGCAGAGAGATCCTCCACATGTTGTGACTACAACAAACACTTCGGTCTTTGGACCTTGGTAAGGACATAGTCAGGGTTAAAGGATTTGCTCGTGTTTTTAAAACTCAGCCATTTATCTCTACAACAAATTCCTGCCTCTTGGTAAAGGAATTGATTCTTACTTGTTCTTAAGGGAGCTAAGTGGCTGTTGGGATTGACAGTCATCCATTTCCACAACATATTTGTAAAAGGTCATGGATCAGGAATGTTTGCCTATCATCTATCAGCACTGAAAGTGGATTCCAGAAGCACATAAAAACAAAAAGCACATTCATCTATTGCACAGTGCTATTGCAAGTGTGCCACGTACAGTTTTTCAAAGGAAGTCAAATACCTGTAGCTTTAAAAACTGACAAAATACATGCAGTATGTAGTTTTCTGTTTTGGTGCTGTGAGGAAACATTACTTTGTGCCCCCCAAGTTTGTTTCAGATGTAAGTTTGTCCATCTAGTCTTACCTGTACATAGTCTAGCATACTCATCCTTTGATTACGTGTAAACTACTATAGTGACTATGGATGTCCATATCCTGAGACTTGGCGTTACCGTATCTCTACTGGGACACTGAAGAGAAGAGAATTTGCCTGAAGACCAGTCACAGAGGTTGACAAATTATTTAACTGTGAGGAGGAACACATTCCTTTTAGCAGGTATAGAAAAATAACTATCTATTTTTGAGTATGTGGTCAGCCCAGGACTGACCACAGTCCTGCAAGCAGATTTCAGAATTAGATGATGCTTTCTTCAGACCATTGGAAGAGGTCATGTTCATAGTCCCTGGAAGCAACCTGCTGCAGCAGCAAGAGCAGGGCACAAGCAATCCAGGAGGTTTCTGCAGCGCATTGCCAACAAGTTCATAACAAGATAATAAAAGAGACAGCAAGAGGAGGTGTTCTGCTGGACCAGAAAAGGAAGGATGGGTTAGGGATGTGAATATCCAGGACAGCTTCTGGATTTGAGGAGGGAGAAGGGCTCAAAATAAGGTCTCAATCCTTGAGTTCAGGAGAGAAGTCTTTGACACTTCAGTGATCTTCTTGGAAGAATCACATGGGGAACGGCCCTGCAGGGAAGAGGGGTCCAAGAGAGCTGGTTTTTGTACAGGAATCATCTCCTCCAAGCTCAGGAATGATCCATCCTTATGAGCAGGAAATCAAGCAAAGGCAGCAGGAGGCCTGCATGAATTAGGAAGGAGGTCCTGACTAAACTCTGACAGGTGACCTGGTGGGAATCTAGGGACACCAGCCACGTTTTAAAGGATGAGGTTAAGAAAACTGAAACTCATCTGGAGTTGAATCTGGTGAGGGACATGAAGGACAACAAGAAAGGCTTCTACAGGTGTATCAGCAGCAAAATTAAGGCAATGGAAAACATGGGCCCTCTTCTAGAGAATCAAGGCAAATTGATTCTAAAGAAAATAATGAAGAGCAAGGACCCTCATTGGAGGAGGATGAGGTCAGAGAACATTTAAACAAACTGGGCATGCACAAATCCATGGAGCCTGATGGGATGCACTCACCAGCGTGAGGGAGTTGGTCAATCTCCTTGCAAGGCCACTTTCTATTTAATCTTTCAAAGGTCACAGGGATTCAGAGTGGTAACTGAGGACAGGAAGAAAACAAATGCCACTCCTATCTTCAAAAGGAGTAAGAAGTCCAGCAAACCACATGCTGACCCACTTCAGCTCAATCCCCATAAAGGTGGTAGAACAACTCATTTTGGGGACCATTTCCAGACCCATGAAGGACAGAAAGATGATTGGGAGTGGCCAGTATGGAACTGTGAAGGGAAAATCACACTTAACCAACACAGTTCAGTGATCAGATGAGACAGCTCAGAGAACAGATGAGGGAAGAGCAGTGGATTATGTTTATCTTTACTTTAGCAATGCTTTTGTCTCCCACCATATCCTCACAGCAAGCTGATTAAGTACAGGCTGGACAAGTGGACCTCGGGGTGAATTGAAAACTGGCTGAACTACAGGGCTCCAAAGGTTATGATCAGCAGCACGTCCTTCTGTTTAGCTGTGATGAGGCTAAACCTGGACTTGTGTCCAGGACTGGGCTCCCCAGCTCATAAAACCTGTGAAGCTACTGGAGAGGGTTCTGCAAAAGGCCACAAAGATGATGAAAGGACAGGAGCATCTCACATCTGAGGAACGGCTGAAATAACTGGGATTGTTCAGCAAAGGCTCAGGGGAGGTCTTATTATCTGATGGACAACTGAAGATGGTGAAGTCATTCTCTTCTCAGTAGAGCCCGGTCACAGGACAAGATGGAATGGGCACAAATTGAAACACAGGAATTTCTGTCTGAACATAAAGAAAGAGGATTTTGCATGACTGAGCACTGCCACAGGTTTACCTGGAGCGATTGTTGCATCCTTGGAGACATCCAAAAGCTGTCCGGACACAGCCCAAGGCAACTTTCTCCTGCTGACACTGCTTGAACATGGTATTGGACAAGACAGCAGGTGTCCTATCCAAAGCTCAAATATTCTCTAATTCAGTAATTAACTAAAGTACTCAGAGGAACAGCAGTGCAAATTACCTACTAGTCTACAAGATTATTGTCTTCTAAATATGGCACAGAATGTATTTTTAATTCCTTGTCTGTAATGAACTCTCTTATCTACCCTTGTTTTTAAATGACTCACACAAACCTGTCATTTCCTTCTATTATGGAAAAGCAAATTAAAACTGTTTGCCTGCATCTAAATTCCAAGGAGTTGTGACTTCAATAGAACAAGACCCTACCTCCTGAGATACAGCCAAATTAACTTTCTCAGTTAATTTTCTTCATACCGCTCAATATTTTCCAGACCTCATTGTCCTTTCCAGACTGGGAGGTTCCAGTCCACTTAAGTGTTCCTCATATGGCAGCTATTCCATAATTTGACCATCCTCGGAAACCTCTCCCAGTTCTACTATATTCTTTTTGAGACTAGGGGAAACAGAAAACAAACATCACTCAGACGTACTTGCACACTGTATTTAATTAGGTATTAATTTCCTTCTTCTTAACCATAGTTCTAAACAAATGCTAAAGAGGTCATTATGATCATTCTGTGTAACCCCAAGATCTCATTCTTACATATGAAGAGCTTACACAGTTGAACAGTTCCTGTGTATGCAAAGCTAGAATGTCTGTTTCTCCTTAATCACTTCAGATTTATTGTGACTTTTCATCTGTAATTTTATTGCTCAATCATCCTGTTAAATCCTGTACAATTCTTCAGTCAGACAGTTTTTATTCCTCTGAATAACTTACTAGCAGCCTCTGAGCCCTTATCCAGACCAGAGAGGTATTTGATATTAATTCTGCTTGGCATCAAGTTTGTTATCAACTGTAGGGGACATGGTACTGAGGGCAGGCTGCTTTTAGTTCCAATTCCATATAGAAACAGGGCATGTTGGAAACCTCATTTCAATTCGTTTGAAGTCCATAGTGCTCCAGGCTCAAAGGGCAAAAGAGCTGCAGGTTCACCTAAGCTTTCCAGGAATGGTAAAGGCAAAAGCAGGATTAAATGCATGGCAGCTATGCAACAGGGTAGTGACAGAACAAACAGGATGGTGTAGGCTCTTTATTCCAGACATGGAAATCATGGAAATTTTACTTGTGGGAAGATGAAGCAAGGGCTAAGTAAAGTTCTGTTGCCTACACATGCGTTTCAGTGCTGCATGTGAGCATGTAGATGGTGGCTGACATGATCTATTGATGGCCACAAGAACAGCTTTGTTCTTAAATGCTGCTTCCCTGACCTGCGGTGAACTCACCCAGAGCATGACTCTGAGAAATTAACTGCATGAAGACATGAGTGTTTTCCTTTCAGTTTACCTTTCACAATGCTCAGGCAGACATACCAGAGCTGGTACAAGGAAGGGAATATGACCATCCTTTCTTTATGCCACTCACTATTTTGGAACTATTTTGTAACGGTTCAGGCCAATGCTGAAAAATCTTAACTTTCTGTGTGCTCTCTCTTCTTTAACCCAGCTATATTTCAAAAGCAGTACCAACTACTCTTATGCCGTGACCCCAGAAAAGTTCTTTTTTTTTTTTTCCTTATAACTGCCTCATACCAAAAGATAAAAGACTAGACTTGACACTTTGTCTGGAAATGTGGAACAAGGGAGACTAAGAAGGTCAGGGCCTGATGCATCACTGGCTTTTGATTAGACAGGTGCACAGTGTGACAGGCAGCCTTTTCTGTGCAGAGCTCAGGTACAGCACCCTGACTAGTAGCCACTCAATGCAAGCCCTCAGAAAGAGTCAGAATATCTACAAGAAGTAGTCCTTCCCCATGGCACTTCTCACTCCCCATTAGTTCTAGCCCTGCCATATTCTTTATGCTGCCTTTATTCTTTTTTATTATCTTTCACTGTTCCATCACTGGGGGAAACCACTTGAATGTTATGTAGCAAATAAGCAGTGTAATAATAGTCTGGTGGATTAACAGAATATGCTAAAATACTCTGGAACACCCTTTCCAAATCCCTTTGCAAAGATTTTTCACTCTCAGAACCTCTAGTAGTTTCCGCTTCCAACCCAACACTTTTTTTATGTGTAGGCTTCTCTCTTCTTTCCACTTTTCCAGATCAATGTGTTTGGTTCTGTAGTACATGGATCTTCTCTAAAGAGAATGAACAGTCATCAGCTGATGATGTTTTGCTACTGAATATGGAGGACTGACACAACTGATTCCATAACAGTATTTCGGCTGAACCTGATATGCCACACTAAACAATTCAGCTTCTGAGCTGAAACCACTACTTCATGGTGACCACAATGCACTTGGAGTCAATAACCCTGTGGAAACCACAAGGGTCAAAACATTATGGATCAAATGGAAAACCACATAAAAACAAAGAAGCTTTTTAATCTTTAAGAGAAGTGCTCAAAAAAGTGAAACATTTCCAGAAGACATGAAGGTTACTGAAGGACACCAGATTGGAATCTAAAGAGAACAGGTCCACACAAAAAGGTCTCAGTCCTTCCTTAGTCTGCTTCAGATCCTTGACATGAGTGCTGTCCCCTTCCAGGATGCAGGTGATATGCTTATTGTTTGGTTGGAGGGTGTACTAGGAATCCTTAAGTGAGTGCTGACCTCCTGCCTTCTCAGTGATATCTGCCTCTAATTTCCAATGCAGCTCTGTAAGAAAAAGCTGGGTCCAGACCCTCCTATGGATGGACTGTGGACTGCAGAGGAAGGCATCTTGATAAAAATGACATTTCAGAGCTGGTATCAGAACACAGATATCGAAGACGTTAATGCATTCCTGAGCAGATCTGAATGCTCAGCAGCTGATTCAGGGCAATGATCATGTTCCCCAGCGTACAAGACTATAGGTCAAGAGAGGACAGGACTGTAATGATCAGTGTGCCAAAACTCAATATGGAATTGTATAGACAGACTTGTCTGTTCAAGCGGTCCTACCACAGTTAGATTGGTGAAGATCTCCTGCAGAAAGACGATAGACAACCCTCCTGCCCAAAGCAAGGAGAATACCCTGCCCCTACAGAGACCTCACCTCCATCCCATGGGACTTAATGATGGCATTTGGAGCAGTTTTATTTGGAGGGAGAAGGAAGGGGGTAAGGAAGCTCTTGGCTGGCAGTGGTGGTGCCACTGGTACCAGCTGTGCTCTTTATCAGCAAGTTCTGTGGCCAGAACTGTGGTCCCTGTGGTACAGGGAAGCACCACAGCAATACCCTCTGCATCCCTTCCCTCTTTGATGAAGATGAGGTTGAAAGCTGCCATGGCAAGGATCAGCTCTTCCCAGAGCAATGCATCTTCAGCAAGTGGCATAGCTTGTCTGCCAACATGATGGGTCTGAGGAGCCTGCAGACTTGTGTGAGCTCGTGGTCCTCATGGTGCCCAAAACCCAGTGGTCTGGGGCATTTCTGTCCTTCTCCTCCTAAGTAAATGTCCCCAGCCCTGCCAGTGCACCTGACAGAGAGCAACAACTCTCTTCCTAATGCAAGCAAACCCAACAGAGCAAGTGGGATTTGAAACATTTCACAAAGTTCATCTCTACTTTTTGTTTTTTGCTTACTGACTAATTTCTTTAAAGATATGCTATAGACATACTGTGGAATAGAATCTGGCTCTGATTAGACAGAAAAGAGTTGAGAACAAGGGCAGTGCTTGAACAAGATACCACACATACTCTTAGGCATTGTTGCTGACTCTGAACACCTAATAATGCAAGAGCCGGATTGTGAGCAATGGTCTTGAACAAACACAACATCTGAACATCCAAATATCTGTAATTTCTCATAAACAGTCTGAGTTTAGCAGCTCACAGAACTAATTTCAGCTCCCAACATAAGTGAAACTCAGAATAGTTTCCAATGTTCCAATATTCTCAGCACCTTCTTCTTCATTGGCCCATTATGTCTCCACCATTCCTGACCTTGGTCGATAGTTTCCAGTGCCAGCCTACAGCCTCTTCCTGGACTCCTGTTCCAGGTTTAATATTTTTATTGGATGGCATGGACACTAAGCACCAGCCCCAGGACACAATGCCATTTATGAGGAACTTGCTGCAAATTCTTCTGCTGATTTATCTTGTCCTGGGCTTAATATACTAAGCTACCTGTCTCATTGACATCTGGAGATTGTACCCCCTCTTGGCCCTGGTGTACTTCTTGCACTGTTTCTCCCCTTGTGACAACCTAAATTGGCTCTTGCTAATAAGTGTGCAGCAGCTCTCATTTAAAAAGCTTGACTTTTCTGAGAAAAGACTTTTTGCAGCCTTCATGCTGAAGAGTGCCCCAGTTCTTCAACATGGATGCACGTGCATGATGCAGTTCTTGTTGCCTTCCCCCAGCACCTTCCTACAAGTCAAAGCAAGGGTCTGACAGAAGAGGGAGAGAGTCCAGTGAATGTCATGCTGACTCTCACTGTCATCCCTGTATCAGCAGACAGTGATAACAGCAAAGGTTATTGCTTCAGGGGAATTTCTTTGCCCTCATTTGTGATGGATTTATTATTCGGGCTGCCAAGAGAAATACTATCTTCCCTCTGTTTACCTTAGTCTTTATCTCATATTACCACCAGGGATTGTTTTATGGAAAACAGGCATGACCCCTGTATGCTGGAGGGTTAGGTGTTTTTGTATGGGTATCTGAATTTAGATGGGAAAAAGAGAAGGAAAACAGGAAGCTTTGTCAAAATTTTGCAGGATTTACAACTGTCCTAGTAAATAAGGTATATAAAAAAAATCTTCAGTGGTAGTGATAACACATCTGTGCTACAACCCTTCTGTTGACATCCTGTATCTCAGTTATCTGAGATGGGACAGGACAATCAGTGCTGCCAACAACTAGTACTTAGCAACCATGGTTCATGCAAGTAGTTCATAGCATTTGCTCTAACCATGTCAAGAGTCTGAAATATAAGCAAGAGCCAAGCGTTACTGAGAAAATTTTTATGGTGGATTACGGCTCTGTTGCAATCAGAAAAGACAGACCCTTTCCTCATTTCTAGGTGTTCCTGGTCCCTTCTTTACTGACATTCACATTATCTGCAGAAATGGAGAGCTGAGTTGGCTGAAAATCAATTTTTTCCTTGCACCAAGCTTTTTCATCACTAGGTCCAGTACACGAAAAAAATTAGGACTGTCCTCTTCAACCAATCTTCTCCTCAAGTGCCCTCAATTAGGCAGTGTGATCACTCTTATAGAGATCTATAGATCATAGAGCTTCAGCAAAATTTTCACGTATTTGAGAGTGGAACATATATCAGAAAAATGAAACAATCTTTCTTGCATACCTCTAGTCCTAGCCTTGGCCTCCTGGAGATACTCTGTTCATATTCATGGTTCCTTCTGGACCAACCCCAGCTCATGCACACCACAAACATGTCCTTGAAACTTTCCCAAATTTTTCCGTTCACAAGCCAGTTCCTGCTCCTAAACCTTTCAACTACGACCTTCATAGCTGGCCACATTTTACATAAGAATCATTGTTCTCCCCTTGAAATTAGGCAAATCCATTTCAAACCCAGGAGCCTGTGGCAGGCCAGCTCTGCACAGCTCATCACTGCACTTTCTTTCCACCCTCGTGGTGTCAGTCAGGCTGTGTGTCATGGCATGATTGGCAGATCTAATGGGCAATTATTCATTTCACCTGTGCAACAAGAAATCTACAGGGAGAAGGGGAAGAAAGACACAAGCTGCAGATTCTCTGTGCTGGAATAATAACAAATTCACTAGCTTAGAGGTATCCTTAATAAGTTTTGATCATTGAAGACAAGTCTGTGTTTTCTAGATGTTCCTTGGTCCTTTCTGCTAAAAAATGTCTTCAAGCTGACTACATCAGAGAATGTTTGTGGTGAAAAATTGCTCTCCTAGAAAATAAGAAATCCACTGAATCTTCTTCAGTCAGTTAATTGAGTGTTTGCTAGTTCTCACTGACTTTAGCTGCTTTTGGATGCACACTCCAGTTAGAAAGTTTTCTCCTTTTCAGCAGCCTAATATTACTTTTTCGTTATTACTTTTTTTCTTCTTGTGGTACTTATGTACACACTGTGCCTATTTGATTTGTTCTTGGTTTATCCTAAGACAAGACATTCACTTTTCTACGCCCCCAGTAATACACCTCTTCATTTGGAAAGCCTTTTGGCAGATGAAAAGAAGAAATTATTTAATAGAAGCTACGGGGTGCTGTAGGGTAGAGAATCACCAAGGGAATTGAGGCCTGCAATTTAAGAAGGGGGCAGCTGTAAGGGAGGAGGCATCCAAGCTGTGGAGATATGGAAACAATCTCCTAGGCAATAGAGTGTAAGCATAAAATTTTAGCAGCTCAGAAGGTCATCAACTTAATTGCAACCAAGGTCACAGTGGGTGAGGGACGGTTGTGTATAGACTATATATTTATTTCCACGCTTCCTGACTTCCATGCTTGAAGTTTTCTATTTAAAACAATTAAATAATTTTTATTCTACTAAAGGCTGTTCTGTTTTGAGTTTTGAAGCCTTATGGTCTTTACCTGAGAGTTCACCAGGACAGTCAAATTCACTTTAAAGTTCTGAATGAGTTCGGATCCATTTATAGAAGCTAATTCTGCTGTCTTCTCTTTCATCTGATTTTCTGTTTCTTGCTCTTGTTGCTGGGTTTGTTTAAGTATCTCTGCTTGTTATGCTCTCAGTTCCAACCTGTGACCATATTGTGATGTAGGGCAAGACAACCTCGAGTTAACAAATAATTTATCTTAGATGGCATCATTGACATGGACATGATGCTCTGTGCAGACTGTCAGTCACAGTTGGGTTGTTTCTGGAACTGGGACATAACCCTGCCCCTTTAAAGCTCATTTGATTTTTGCCAAGTCATGGCATATCGTACTGTCATATCATGTCATACTGCACTGCCATCCTGCCCTATCCTGATCTGTTCAAGTCTCCTTCCAAAATCTTCTATTACAACATCTACTTCAATGGCTCCTTCATGTCCTTGTGTTCCTGTAATTATTTATCTGACGCCAGTTTTGAGATTTTTTCCCCCCATTCTGCCTCTTTCTTCTTGAGTTATCAAAAGCTGATGATTCTCAAAATCTGCCCTGTTTCTGTCAATTCTGCTCTACTCAGTCTAGTATTAGTCAGTACATGTCCACTTGAATATCATCATATTATCTTGTTATTCCTCCATGATGAAAGCCCTTAAATTTTCTGGTCTTTTTACTTTTTGCTGTGAACTCTACCCTTCTTTCAAGTGTCCTCTGAGAGTTCTCTGTTATTGTCTCTCCATATTCAGCCTGGCTTACTATGTGCCCCTGCACAGCTTAAATTTCTGTCTTTTGCTGATGTTCAAGCCTTGGTCCATGATCTATTTCTTTCTTTTACTATAAAAGCTGTCTTTTCTTCCAGTCTCCCTCCCTCGTCCTAGCCCTTATCACAGCATTCTTTCTCTCCCAAAGCTCTAATTGCCTCCTGTAGTTCTTTGAAGCCTCCATGGGTATCTTGTCTAATAAAATGTCCCAGTCAAGAGCTTTGTTCTCATCTAGAAGCTGTTGCCTTATCTGACATCTACTGAAGTATTTTTCCTGCCTTTTCATTCTTTTTTGCTCCATCTAAAGGTATTGCTTGAAGCAAAATATGCTTGCTGTATCTTCTTCCTGTCCAGATTCTCATTCCCTCATGCCCTTCGGTGCTTTGTCTCTGATTGCCTCCATGTTTCTCTCTTAGAGACTGTGTTAGTGTTAAGTAGTCATCCTTTTGTCACCTTTCTCCTCTGCCTCCTTTAAAATTCCACTTTTCACCTTTACAGTTTCTTTTGTCCTGTGGACTATCCTTTATATTACCTTCTTTACAGACTTGTGGACCTCTTGGGCTGGGTTTTCTCAAGCACAGAGTATTATTTTTGCTTTGTTCTTAAATGACTGTTTCTCTATTCTGCATGCAGGGTTCTAAGTAACAATAACTCTGCCTCAGCAAATTCCAGTCCTGTCAGTCTGGGGTGGCAGAGGGCTCTGCATCACCATCTGCTATAATGTCTGTGTATGCAGTGTTGTTGGCAGCTGAAAAATAGACATGGTGTTTTGCTCCAGAGGAGGCTGCAATCTGCTGGTGGGCCGTAAGGCTTGTGTACAGTGAGGTCATGAAGTGGTCTAAATCTTTCAGGATGAACCTGCTGCAGAACAAAACCAAAACAAAAGCCCAAACAACTCTAGCATAAGCAGAAGTCTCAGAAATCACTATGATGTCTGATAATTGTGTGGGCAGGGCACAGGGAACATTAGGATTGATACTGTTGATAAATAGCACTTGGATTATTTCAGGATATAAATCTCCTGGGACCAGACCATGGGGGAAATGTGTCTTCAGTCATCCTTACCCCCCTCCCCACCAGGTTCTCATAGCTTTCTCTATCCAGGCAGTAGTATGGGAAGGCTTGGAATTGTATTTCTGCATCCTGAAAAGCATTCAGGGGAAATAAATAAACACAGAGAAAGGGAGACCTGAGAGAAAACTGAGGAGGGAGAAAAATAGAAGCCTGACTATACAAAAGATCCATCTTGGTTGACAGTTCTTCCAACTTCTGTTCTTTCCTTTATTGTCACTTAATACCCTAATTTGGAGTGCAGCTGTATTTTCATCTATCACAAACCTGTCCTTCTTGAATCACACTTTGGAGTCCCACTAGGGCCTGTAATATGCAAAGGGGAGGGAAAAAAAGGTATATGAGCAGGTTGTGTCATTTTCCTCCTGCATGCCATGGGGAAGTCTAGAAACTTTTATGAGCCTTTTCAAGAGGCTTTGGTGTACCTGAGGAGTCAAACCATGTGTATGGGTCATCTGTGTTTGTGGCTAGTGGAAGATGGTTTTGATACCTTCCTCTTATTTTTATGTCTTGCTCCAGCTATGTGCTAATCTCCTGTGTCTGCTGGTAACCTCTGAAGAACAGCAATTGAGTTAGTGAGTCCTGGTGGAAATGCAGAGCAAGGCCTGGGAAATAGAAAGCAAGACAGAGAGGCAATAAAGAAAATATAGAAAGAAGAGCCGTGGCAGGAGATTACAGGAAGAGTGATGGGGAGATTTGACAGCAGTTGCTGGACAGCAGCAGTTTGCAGAAAGGCAGATTCTTTTTCGGGGTGTTCTCTGTATTCTGTGTTTATGTTTATATCTGTAGATCTGAAAACACAGAAAAGATGATGAGTAAAGCCGGAAATTTACTTTTCATTAGGTCAGCTGTGCCAGCTGGAAAAAATGGACAAGCTGTTGGGTCTGCAAGTTCTTCTGAGAGTGTGAAATAGAAGCCGCAGACCTCAGAGCAAATACAAGTTGAGAGTAGCTGCTTTGAATTTAACTAGGGTAGCATTCGTGAGGCTGGAGGCTGTGACAGAGATTGCTGGTACCTTGTGAAATAGCAAGGATTGTTAATAATTTCCAGAGAGCTGACAAAGCACTTTCACCTCCTAGGGGAAAGAGGGAGACGGTTGATTTATAAGCTCAGTAGCATGGTAAGATTAGTGTTCAGGACACAGGAAATATTGTGACATAAATCCAGTATCTCTACAGATTGCATATATTTTGTGATGCACTGAAATGATGCATTTCAGTTCTCAGTTGTTTCCTTGTTAGACAATATCTCGGTACAGAGATTAGAGGCAGAGATACTGTTTGATGAGAAGTGGGAATTAGTTGAATATGAGGTCCTTAGCTACAGATGAGCTAGGTCCTTCCTATTGCACAGGTGATTTCCATGCATACAGGGATTGTTCAGGATCAGCTGCATCGTTGCAGCACTGCCATGCACTGGCTGAGGATTGTGCTGTGGGAAGCACAGGTGAGGGCTCAGGGGGTTTGCAGGATGTCTTGTAATGAGGATAGTAAAGGTTTCCTGTTCAAGTAGCATCTGGAGTCACTTGGTTGGCTTTGGGGTTCTTCATGCTTTTATTGGTAAGGTGAGTGAGGCTGGGGCCAGTTTGGAAGCTGAGAGGAACAGTTTTTGGAAAACACCTTTCAGGGTAGAATCGTCTTGTTTTAGGCTATTATTATATCGTTATTTCCTGTGGAAATTTTGTGGAACGGTATCATGCAAGACAGACAGCAGAGTTTGATAAGCTGGCAGTAGAGGGTTCATTTTTATACTGCAGCAATTTCTAATGTGCCATTCTTGTGCCTCTTGAAAAACAAGAGCTAGAAGAGTGCACTTTTCAGCTAAAGGTTCTCATTAGTTTTCTGCAGTGGCTCTGATGAGTGCTCTTCCCCAGTACATATAATAGTGACTGAAGATCCAGTGCTGTATTACAGCTTTGATGTTTGCTGGGACGTTGTGTGTTCAGTTTTTAGGCTTCCTATACATGATGTACCTTATATTTTAGACAGGTTTTTTATATTTTATACATGATATAGTATACTCTATGCCTCATTTTTATATAAGCCATAATGACAATGGTCTTCCAAAAGCATCTCAATAGGCTGGGAGCAATTAATGCCTTTCTGATGGTAACCTGTGAGGGTAATCAAATTATTTTCTCTGATTTCTCAGATACAGTCACTTAGAAACTCTTCTTTAAGATGATTAATTTCGAGTTTTATCCTACCTATGGGGCTCAGTCTTCCTCCAGAAAATAGTGCTTGTTTGCAGTACAGTGAGTGCTGGTGAGAATTAAACAGGTGAGCCTGTAAATTTTGGGGCAGCACTGATGCTGTTTTTGTAAATATTCAGCCTGATACCAGCTGTAGATTGTACACACTAACCTTATCCACAGAGATATTACAGCTAATGGATATCCATTTCTTAGCAGGAACATGGCGAAGGTGATTTGTACAAGAAATTAAGAGTGTCTTCCTCTCGGAGGCTTTCTTTCCACCTTACTCTCAAGGACAATTCAGACTGAAAAAAAGCAAAAGAAATGTTTCACAGGAGTCTTCAAAATTAAATAATGAGACCACTGTTCTGGACCCAAAAAGGGAGTTTTAGCCTTCCCTTCACCCCATTGTGCTTGCAAATCTCTTACTGTGAGTAGCTTGGCATGTGAGGTCTTTTTTTCTTGTATACAGTTTCTGGGATCTTGAACTCTCTGCTCCTCCTTAATTATTAGCCCTCAGAAGAAATATGGTTACAGGCAGCACTCTGACAGTACTGGGAGGTGTCTCAAGGCCAAGTTGCTGTAACATGCTTCTCATTCCTGTTGCTGGCTGGTAGCTCACTGCTGTTGGCTGAGCTCATTGCTTCTCTCCCTGGCTGAGAAACAAGTGGCAGAGCGAAGAGGAGAAGCTGTTGAATGCTCTAGTCTCTGAAAAAGTGAGCATCAAGAAGAATTAAATTTCTGCATAAACCTATAATTGAGTACTCACAGAGCAGTTTGGTGACGTGCTTTGAAGTGCAAAGTATTCCCCATAAGAACACCTGGGAAGGCTGAGATTAGGCTGTAATGTTCAGCAGTTTACAGGGATGCCTGACTTCTCCGTTAGCGCTTGCTGCTGTGAACTGCGGACTTAGAAAAATTGTCTTGGGACACCGAGTGAACACCCATCTCATTCCATTCCACCAGAGTTGCTGGCATCCTTATGATCGTTGCCCAGTCTTTAGGACACCTGGTATGTGGGGAGAAAATGAGGAAACCCACTGACCTTTGTTCTCATTCCAAACAGGGAGTGCATGGGATGGGGAGCTGTGAAAGAAGAGATATCCTGGATAATTTCTGCTTCCTCCTGTCTGCTTTCAGTCTCTGTACTTTGTAGGTTTGTCTGTCACACCACCTCCCACCCCCTCCCTCTCCTTCAGGAGTTCCCCTCTTGCTCACACCTGATATTCAATCCCAGCAGAGTTATTGCCTTTTGCTGAGATCAGACACGGCACTGGGGAATCACATGGCAGAGGAAGGTTGCTATAAATATAGTTGAACCCTTTGGGCAGGAAGGGAAGAAAGTGAGAGAGGCACAAGGAGGAGGAGGAGGAGGGGCAGAGAGAAAGAGAGTGCAGGAGCAGGACAAGTTGGAGTGGTCTGAGGAGAGAGAGAAAGGAAGGATCAGCAGAGAATGCGGAGGCCATGCTCTCTGCCAGAACACCAGGTGGTTCTAGGTAAGGCCCAGAGCAGCAACTCAGTTAGGGATGAGTGTGAGGAGCGGTATGGAGAGCTCGGAGCGCAGGACGCAGGAGCCCAGCTCGAAGCCAGCTTTGTGGGGGGGCACACCGCAGTACGACTATGTCTGCTTTGAGAAATGCACCCCTTACGGGATACCTGTGGAGGCAGGACACGAGGCCGGGGCGACAGGGGACGACCTGCGCTCCCCGGAGAACTCCCTCAGCTACCCACAGGTAGGGCTGGACAACAGGAGGTTTGTGGCAGCACAGGTCTCCCTGGGACCACGCCGGCTCTGGGGCTCTCAGAACAGCGCTGGCAGAGCAAACATCCCTGTCCATCCCCACTCCCACCAGCTTTCCCCTTCGCTTGCTGACTCCAGGTCAGGCTTTGACATTCATGGCTGTGCTTACACCAAGGATCCTACCAGTAATTCAAGTCAGAGGTCATTGTCACCTGCCATGGGTGCAACGAGACTTGGGATGGGCAAGCTGGGATGGGGAAAATTAACCAGAGTATTAATGTGTTTGTAACTGCAAAGAGAAACTGCAGCTGCCTTCAGCTGCATAGTGATATTAAGTAAAGCATGAGAGTGAGTGAAACCAAAGAGAACAGTGGTGTATATAGATGGGTATCTGTCTGCAGAGCTGTGTAGAAGAAGTAAAGCTCTCTTGTGACTTTTCTTATAAAGCCCTCCATGGTCATAGACCCATACATGTATATTGGTATTTTTGATAACTCTCAGTGGAGCTGTTGAGGGATTTTCTAACCCTTAATCTTGACCTGACTCTTGCTCTGGTTTGTACAAGCACTGGTTCAGAAGAATGCCTGGACATAGGTGTACTCTGGTTATGGCTTTTTGTTCCATTATGCTCTGTATCTCCCTTACCTCTACTTTTGGAACAGCCTCCTGCAAAGGGGAGGGTTTACAGCAGAGTCCTGGTGTCTTATTTCCTACCACTCTGTTCTGATTAAGCTGATCTAAGAGAGCTTCAGTGTAATGAAGGATCCAGTCAAATTATGAGGAAGAGAGCGTGTGAATGTGACATTCGTAAAGTGGATGTTTCTCCTTAAATGAATACAAATCCTCTTACATGATGGTGAATGATTGGAGATTGCATTAATTATCTTCTAAAGACTTACATGATTTAGTGATAGGAAAACAGGCATATTTGCAACCAAGAAAATCTCTTCCAGTAGATAAGCATCCCAATGAGCATAGTTATATGTCACATTGCCAAAGATCAGAGAATCAGTTCCAAGGCCATATTCAGGGATTTCTCTTCTGGAACTGCCTACAGCATCTGAGAGTTTGCATGTGTCCTGCACTAAAGTCTTCCAAAACCACACCACTGGTTTATTTGAGAGCAGCATCCCAGATGGACAGAGGTCTGTCAGGAGCAGTTTAGGCTTTATCTGCACTAAGGCAAGGCAGTGCTTTGGCTGCAGCAGCCACGCTGAAAGGGTGAGCACGGGGGGTGGGATGGGGAGGAGAAATGCATGTGCCCACCTGGAGCTGAGTTCCACAGGGTCATGCCTGCACCATGGGCTGCAAATAGGGCTGGGGAGCTGCGCTGGGTGAAGGAAACACACATTTGTGAGTGTGTCATGGACCAATAGTGAGTCCATTATTGGGGTGTGGGGAGCTGTGAGGTGCAAACCCTTTCTCCAGTAAAGCACGTCCATGCACAGAAACATCCCAGTTCACAGATATCCAGCAGATTTGCCAGTCCCACACACCTAAAACCACTCTCAGTAGGCACAGATGAGGCAACACCACCAGCTCTGTGCTCTTGCTCCCTGACACCAGCATGTCTCTGTGCGCAGTTCCAGAGGCGTGATGGTCAGTGCGTGTAGATAGATGATCTCATGTACAAACAACAAGGCCATCAAACCCATTCCCATGCATATCTTCAGGCAGAAACATCCCCAAGCAAGCATGCATTTGTGAAGGCAATTTGCAATCTGAAAACCAGACAGTTGTTTTTATAGCTTTCTGAAAAATATGTTCTAGAAATATTTTATATAAGCAGTCATGTACACGTGTGCATGTACATTCATTGTGGGATTTTGCAGGCAAACATATTCTGGCTAAGCCAGGCTTTCTGTGGATGTGTATATCTTCCTGGTGGTTCCTGCACATGCAGATAAATTATAAATATGCATGTGTACTTTGTACAAGCATGCACAATTATTATCATGTAATTAGCATGAAAAACAACCAGTTGCACACATTTTCATCCATTTCCACACAAAGTAATCAGTAAGATTTCTTTTCCCACTGTCATGTGAAAAAATATTTGACAGAGATTTTGATTCTGTTGTGCTCTTTTTTTGCTAGCTGTTGCCTTCTGTGATTTGGTTTGGTTTACACAGGCCCCAGAATAGTGAAATCTTGATCTTTTGCCTTGGACCTTCAGATAATTGATAATCAAAAAATATGTAATGGTTAATAGATAATAACATAATAATAATAATAATAATAATAATAATAATAATAATTATTATTATTATTATTATTATTCATTTTTACAATTAATATAACAGATAGTAGATATATGACAGATGATGTAATATACCTTGATAAAAATATACATTATCCTACACTCTAGGGTTTTGTATTGTTTTATTTCTGCATGAGAAAGCAGTTAGAGCCGGTGAAGTATTTAAAAGCTGTGCTATTTGTGACTATAGAAAGGGTGCTCCTGGCAGGGAGCTCACTCAGCAATACACAGATGGCTGTAGTGGGAGGGATGTGCAATAAGAAATCAGGCAATGCAGTAATACAGAATAACAGGCTCACAGAGAGAGGTATGTGGGAGGGCCTCTGGAGCTCTCCAGCCCAAGCCCCTACTCACAGCAGGGCTGACTCCAAAGGTAGCTCACACTTTCCAGAGCCTTTTCCAGGCAAGTTCTGAACATCTGCAAGACTGAAGATTCCCCAGCCCCACTGGGCACCTGCTCCTGTGCTGAACTACCCTCAAGAGGGGCTGGATGGGGACACGTGTTCCTTTGCATGGGCTTTCCTTTCCTTCAAGTTGTGCTTTTTCCCTTTTGTCCATCACTGTGCCCCTCTGAGATATCTTGCTCTGATGTTTCCCTCCAACCCCTCTCTCCCTTTAGGTAGTGGCATTGCTATTAGATTTCCCCTTTGCCACCTTTTCTTCAGGAACAACTATTATTTTGTTCCTGTCCCCTGTCCCTTACATGTGCCTCATTGGCTCTATGTCTAAATAGTGGACTGAGATATTTTACTGACATTTAAATTAACGTATGCGGTGCATTTGGGGAGGTTTCACCTTTGAGGTCAGGTATGGCTTCTCTTTGGTGATGCATCAGGAAAAAAAATCACCTGAGGAAGATAATTTTAGGAATAGCAGGATGGCTACAAGGAGTGAGAGGGAAAGGAAGTACAGGCTAAGGCTGCCTCAGTGGCTGGGAGCAGCAGATCATAAACAGGATGCACTGGCAGAGCTGGGGAAAGGGATTTCAGCACTGGAGTATTGTGTGGGGAATGTATTGTTCAGTCTGAATGGCATGAGAAACAGCCAAAGGGCTTTGCACTGTGGGAGGAGGGCAGCTTCATACAGCTGCTGACCCCTCAGAGAACAGCTCCCAGAAAAAGTCTTGAGACTGTGACGTATTTCTTCCCCTGAGATTCTGTGCAGCTTTTCCTCTGTTACTCAAACAATGAAATTTCCCCAGTTCTTGGAAAGACAAAAGATTATTTGCATAGATAAATACTTCATCTCTGAAAATAAACTTTACCTGGTTGTGCTTTCTCCCTGGATGGTTTGGTTGGGTTTTTTTTGTTTTCTTTTTTTGGTTTGCGTTTTTTTGGGGGGGGTTTGGGGGCTTTTTTTGGGGGGGAGAAGGGTGGTTTACATTCCTCCTATCTATCCTGACTGGTATTTTATACCTTCAGCTGTTTTTGCACCATTTTAGTAGTCTCTCTCAGCATTTAGCCAAGTAGGCATGGTAATACCATTGCTAGTTCAACACTTAGGTGGTAACTGAGAACTTACAAAATTGTCTTCATTTTTTCTGTGCTCAGAAGCCCTGTGTTCCTTGTGTTAGAGAGAGAGCAACAGAAGAAGGAACAGTCAGAGTCGTACTGTGTTATATTTTTAGTTCTACATCTTCTAGTGGAGTGGATATTTCTTGCCTAACCCAATTTTGCTGTAAGGTCATCCTCTGATTTCTGGATTCTTTCTCTGTCCTACAGTCTTCTCCCATTTTAGCTACTTCCAGAATCCTGGAGAAGCAAAGCACATGTGTGAAGCATTCTTTAAATGTATTGAGACTACCTGGTTTGCCAGGACAGCAACTTCTTTTTTATGTCTGTGGACTAACTGCTTTTTTTTCCCATACCCTGAGTGCACCATTTTACAGCCAGGCAGAAGCAGTGAACTAGGATACCATATGAGGACTTTCAACATTCATACTATTATACTGTCACGCTGTTCTATCTGGCAGATGGAAGATTCTAATTTGAATCTCATACTTGACATGGGTTTAAGTTGCATTTGACATAAAGCCATCTCTCATGACCATTTAACAGCAATGAAACACTGGCTGAGGTGATGTGAAGATGCATTTGTCTAAAATCTGCTAGTATGTGCCATTTCTGAGTGAAAGACACAGTAAAAGAAAAAAGGAGCAGTTTGCTAGGTAGGACTGCATTGTAGATCAAATACTTCAGCCTGATGTTTCACTGTCTTGTCTGTTTTAAGGGGGTCAGAGCATGGCCATTATTCTCTGCAAAGAGTCTGCTTAATCTGCTTAGAATGTGTTGGTAATCATGTGGGTAATAATTGCATTAAATTTGTGTAGCTTCCAATACGGTGATGAATGGAAGAGTACTTTCAGCTTTTCAGATGAAGGTGAGCCATCTTTAGAACAGGATGATCTAAAAAAGTATAGATATGGGTTCTGTGAAGAAAAAAAAAATCCACTAGGATTTCCAGAGGGAGCTATGGTACATGGTTCAAGTGTCTCTTGAGGAATATGTGCAAACAAATAAAATACTTAGGACCTTTAGTCCTATTTGTTATGTTGAAATACTAATTGGTAGAGCAGTGAAACAGGTGCTCAGAGAAGCTGGGTAATTCCTGCTCCCGGAGATGTTTAGGAGTTGCCTGGATAAGGTCTTGAGCAGCCTACCCTGGCTTACCTGGCTTTGGAGTTTGCAGGTTGTGGGCAGAGGCTTGGACTAGAAATCTCCAGAGGTGCCTTCCAGTGTAAATCTTTCTGTGAGTCTCTGTATCTATTCTATCTCAAGGGAACAGGAACATCTCTTTTGTTACTTTGAAAGGGGGAGGCAGGAACTGTCAAATAGAAATGTCTCCTAAGTGTGTGGTAGTGCTTTATCTCTGCCATAATCCTGTCATTCTCCTGCTTAAGTGTCTGATTTTGCTGATGAAAACATGGCTCATTCTCCTCCTGCCACTCAGAAAATCTCAGAGAAGCAGATGTTGTGCTGGGGAGGGAGTAAAGGAGTCACCTTGTCGCAGGTGGGAAGCGCATCAGGTGGTAACCTGGTCTGCAGTAAAGTCAAACCTGGTTCAGTGAAGGACATGCAAGGAGAAGAGGCTTATTCTCTGCTTCTCAAATGCACACCTTCCCCACCTATGCTCTGAAGGAGTGAGGTGGGATAGCTGCTCTTCAGGGAATCTGGTAAACAAACACAGGGCACAGTCAGGGTTCTTCCAACCCTCTTAAGATGTTGAGGAGACAGCACAACTTCCCAGTTTACTGTAGACCCCTGTAAGAAATGTCCTTGGTAAGCATGTGTAGCTGCTTGTGAATTGCATATAACCAACTGCACTTCAAGATTAGTATCTGAAGAAAAAGACTAGATTAAGCAATTAGGAATTTCAGAGGGATTGGAGATACAGGAGGACTTAAAATGCTGGTTTGGGTAAATAATGATTGGAGCAGCCTGTGATATTTTTGAGATGATGCTGCTTCTTTTCCTCCACGAGCACTATCGGTGGCTGTGTGCCCTGTTAAGCATTCCTTGGCAGCAGGAGGAACAGATGCAGGACATTCCTGCAGCCTGTTTGAGAGTGTAATGCCTCTCAAAATCTTCAGAGATGTTTTACAGTGCTGCTGAAATCTATGAGACAGCCCTGAGGATGGCGGCCTCATGTGAACTACTTTGACCTTCTTTTGTACCTCCAGAAAGATGTTTCTTAATGTTCAAATGCTGTCTCTTAATGTTCAATCCCTCAGTCATTTTTTTCCCCAGGACATTAGAAAATAATGAATATTCTGTTATCATGCCTTGTACTCCCAAAAAGGAGGTGAAAAGGTTTTGGAGAGATTGGAAAGAGAAAACTAGAAAGAAAAAAAAACCAAATAATAAATGAGCTGCATCTGTCTGAGAGTTTCTGTGTCTCCATCTCCCTGCTTGGTACCTTTGGATCTGTTGGTAGATCTGCCTTGTCATCCTTAATGCTGCTTGTGCAGGAGCATTTGCCTTACCTTTCCTTGTGATCCCTCTTGTTTTCTGCTCCTCTAGCTTTATGGCCGATACACAGACCAGATAACAGATAACATTTCAGACAAGGAAGCAGCAAAACTCCTGAAGAAACAGGCCCAAAGGAACCATGGAAGACCCCTGAAACGTGACAGTCAAGTACAGATCAAAGAAGAGCACTATTCCAAATGTCAAGGTAGGGACAATTCACGTTACATTACCTTACTACCAGTAAGTGGGTACTTACTACCAGTGGGGTAGGCCAGCAAGAGAGATGGGATTTAAGCAGTTGTGACTGGGGAGAAGCAGAGAGGGAAGGAAAAGGAATCAAACTTCATTTGGCTGAAAAACCTTTTCTATATGAGCTTTCATCCTAGAAAGAGAAAGATATGTTTGGAATAAAAAAACAGTCCCAAGTAAATTTTTTTTTTCCACAACAGAGTTCTGTAATGGGAGGAAAAGGACCTCCTTGTATCAGACTTTAGCTGCTAGTGTACAAGATGGTAAATTCCATCCTGTACACCCCCACCCCCTTTTTTAAATGTCTTTTAAACTACATAAGATTTTGCAGAACTGTGAGAGAGAGGGATGGGTATCAGTCCTTCAACACAAAGCCCATGATTCCTCCAAATAAATCCTTGTTTTAGTAAGCTCTCAGCACAGGAGAGACAGACACAGCTTCATCTATGTTCACTCAGTTTTTCTGGTTCACTCTTCCCTCCACAGACTGTGCTAAACGCATCCAGAAATATGTTACCAAGAAGCTCGGAGAGGACTGGATTTTCTTGGTTCTCTTGGGTCTGGTCATGGCGTTGGTGAGCTGGGGAGTGGATTATGCCAGTGCAAAGACCGTACAGGGTGGGTCCCATTCAGGTGTTGCAAAAAGCAGACAGTAAATGATAGGAATGTTTTACAAAACCCAGTGACCAGTGTTGCTCCTCCTTTAACATCACAGTCCCATCCTCAACCCTTGCTGCTTGGGAAGTCTGAAGTTCTGGAAACATAGTAAAGGTTAGCTAGGGAGAGGTTCTTTAAATGGATGGCAGGGGGAAATTTGGAAGTCAGTGGGCAGAAACAAGGAATATGTTTATGATGAGTCAAAGACAATTATTTTGAATCCCTTTTCTTTCTGCTGCCTTGAATATGCAGGAGCACAGGGAAGTGTTGCTGTGGCCTTTCCTGTTATACTGCTTCCCTTTCTTCACAGGAACATTAAGAACATGGGCAGTGGGAGGGAAGGGGCTCTTAGATGCCCTCCTGACACTGTTTCTGCTTTTTGCCTCATTTCTGTTCTTTCCATTTTTTACTTACACAGTGCCCTGAATTTTTCTACCATCTGGGCCTATAGTGCCCTCTCCTTTTGCCATTTTCACAAAGATCTCCCCTTATATCCCTTCCCTGTATTTTTCCTGTGGTCTGCCTCCCTTTGCCAGCTACAAAGTCACAAGATCTTTCAGCCCCCATCTCAGTGTGGACACACACACACTGCCCACTGCCACATCCTGCTAACTGCACTGTTCCTTGGCCCTTATCCTCTGTGTCCCAACCCTGACTGGCACACACAGACACCAGCCTTTTCCTCTGGGCTGCTGCAATTCCTCAAAGTTCCCAACATTCTTTCCAGCACAGTGTTCCTCCCTCCAGAGCTTCCCCATTTACCAGGTGACTGGGGGTTCCTGTCCTTTATACTCCCTGCAGCTTGGGGTTCTTTTTCCTTTTCCCTTGCCAAGTCTCAGCCTCTGCTGAGGCTGTGTGGGGAGCCAGCCCAGGCAGGGAAGATGGAGTTGCAGAGGAGCTGCAGTCCAGTTTGGATTCTCAACAGCTCATGCTGTTGTACCTGGCTGAGTACTACTGCTGTTTTAATAGCTGCTGGCACAGCTTCCATTCTGCTGCTCTAGAAGGGAAATCACAATCAGAGCTCTTAAACTAATCTTTTATGAAGGAATGATTGGTGGACCACTTTATTGTCCTTCAGAACCTACACAAGACCCTCACACTGCCAAATGAAGACACTGCACAGTGATTTGTCTTCACACCTGCATGTAATACACCTTTTTATGCTACAGTTTTACACAGGAACTAACAGTGTCCTCTATCCATTCCTGCAGAATGCCTTCTTTATTGAGAAACTCACACTCATAATGAGGCTTGTCTTAGAAAAGGAGCATTAGGGTACCATTTCTGAAGGAGATTTAGCATGGGCACATGTAGCTAGTGTGTGATTCTCTGATGTCCTCCAGCTTGTTTGGAGCAGCTGTGGTTACTGACAAGCTCTCTGTTTGTGTGTCTACAGCCTACAAGTGGACATACAGAGCGCTGCACCCGAATGTCCCTCTGCAGTACGCGGTGTGGGTTGCGTTCCCACTTGGCCTTATTCTGTTTGCGGCCAGTTTCTGCCACTTCGTCTCTCCACAGGCTGTTGGTGAGGGCAGAAGGCATGGAAGGATCTGTTTCTGTCTGTCTTGTTTTTCTTGTTCCATTTGCCCGTGGGTTTTGTTCATCCTCGGCTCTGCTGCTGTTTTCAGGGTCTGGGATCCCAGAGCTCAAGACCATTATGAGGGGAGTGGTCCTCAAGGAGTATCTCACTCTCAAAGCTTTTGTGGCCAAAGTTGTGGCCCTCACAGCTGGGCTTGGAAGTGGCATGCCTGTGGGGAAAGAGGTAAATATTGCTGATTCTGTGTGCAGTAGTGACCAGGGTCTGGAAGGTGGGAGATGTCTGTGAAAGAAGAACTTAAATGTTTTCTTTCACCACCATTTCCTCTTCTCAAAGCTCTGCTCTTTCCAGCAACACCTATCTTTCACTGGCCATTTTCATTCTACTTTCAGAGACGTGATATAGGAAGCATCAAAGAACTCAAGTCAGGCAGTCTTTGACAGGGAAAAAAATTAAATGGAGATGGGAGAACAGAGGAAGATTGGAGGGTGTAGAGCACAAATCTTTTGAGGAGTGGCTGAGGGAAATGGGGTTGCTTTGTCTGGAGAAAAAGAGGCTCAGGGGAGACCTTCTCACTCTCTACAACTCCCTAACAGGAGGTTGTAGCCAGGTGGGAATCAGTCAGTTCTCCCAGGTAAACAGTGCCAAGACAAGAGGAAATGGTTTCAAGTTGCACCAGGCAAGGTTTAGATTGGATATTAGGAAAAATGTCTTCAATGAGATGGTGGTCAGGCATTGAAACAGGCAAGTGGTGGAATCAGTATCCCTGGAAGGGTTCAAACGGTGTTAAGGGTTCAAAAGGTGGTTATGGCACCCGGAGACATGGTTTAGTGGTGAACAGAGTGATGCTGCATAAAAGGTTTGGCTCAATGACCTCAGAGGTCTTTTCCAACCTTAATGGCTCTATTACCGGCAGAGATGGCCAAAGAGAAGTTATGAGGCCTGCAGTAGCTGAATGGTTATCAGTGAGCAGAGGGCAACCCTCACTGATTTTCTCCCCCTCTTCTCTTGCAGGGTCCTTTTGTGCATATTGCCAGTATCTGTGCTGTGGTACTCAGCAAGTTCATGTCGATCTTCTGTGGGGTGTATGAGGTAAGGCACATATCTCTGCACACAGTTCTTCCACTGGCTGAGCTCCCAGGATAGTATGGGTAGGCCAGGGAACACAGAGGAAACACAGAGATTGATGTTTAGTGTACTGCTGTAGAGCAGTAAAACACAAGCTGAACAAAAGTATTGCAAGGCCAGATATACAGTCCAAATAACTGTGCAGGACCACCAGTGTTACCCAGAAATTACACACAGACTGGTTAGGAGTATGTGTTTGACAAGTTTTCAATCTTGTGATTGATGCCTTTGCACTGTGATCATTGACTGTATAAAAAAGTAGCTGCAGACAAAGCTCAATTTGTCTTTAAGCCAAATTTATACAGCATTGCTAATTATAGACACTGACACCGTCTCTATGCTTTTGCTATCGCAGAACAGCCTCTGCGGGCTGATCACCGTATTGACTGGTTGTATAAAAAAATCTGTTAACTGCACAAGTAGATAAATGTAGGAGCTCCTTTATGTGCAGGCTCTTAGCAGAACACGAGTCTGCAATACAACTGGAGGTGCTGTTTGACTTGAGTAGATCCTGTCTGTGCACAAGGACCAGATGTCTCTGCTGGAGACCAGCTGCCAGTACTGAAGACTGCACTAAAGTGTGTAGAGCCTGCCATTTGTAATAGCAATGGCTGACTGTGCTGCTGGCTGTTGCTTATTTTCACTGTTCTGGGTCCTAACCCCGTGGCTTTGCTCCCTCTAACCCCAGCATGCCCGTCTCTGGCTGCACTCCCTGTTCCAGAATGCGCATCGGCAGCTCGACCTCCTGGTGCTGGCTTGCTCAGTTGGAGTCGGATGTTGCTTCAAGGCTCCTCTTGGAGGCAAGTGTCTTCCTATACATGACATTTAATGTACAGTTCCTCTTGCTGTCAGACTTCCTGCTCTCATGAAAGTTTCTCCACAGATCCCTCTCCACTTCAGCAACACGAGTTATTTCTTTTCATGTGTAGCTGGTGGCAGCGAAAGGAAGGGAAAAGTTTAAGTCCTGATTTCTAATGATGCAGCTTGTTCAGTCCCTGCCAGCCATGAACACAGTACCAAGGGCTGTCCAGAAACTCAATAAAGATCAAATAGACAACAGAAGCAAAAAAATACCTTGCGAGAGGCAAATGGGCAACGAGGGAAATTTTGACTCTGCTGAAGGAAATTATGTTCTTCTCTCCCAAGGGTGGTCCAGCACTGGCATAGGTGCTCAGAGTGTCCAGGGAATTCCCACCCTTGGAAATGTGCAAGACTCACCTGGGCAAGAAGCTGATCTAACATTGGAATTTACAGAACTAACAGCGCTCTGAGCAGGGAAACAACTCCAGTGGTCCCTTCACAACTTTCCATGATCCCACTTGGAGGAGAAATTTGGAAATTTATGTCTCCCCCATGCATTTGTAGTAGTCTTCTGATTTATTGAATTTCTTTAAACAGAGGCATGTGATAACTTCTTCCTAAAGCATTGGAAATATACTCATAAATAACTTGTCTTTCCTTTCACTTCCCACTCTCCCCATGTGCTTCTCTGAACCTCTTTGCAGGACCAGAAGTGCCCAGAAGTGTAAGGAGTTTTTAAATGCTTGGGATTTTTCTAAGTTGGCTTTAGTTCTTCCATGTACTACTTTAGTTTAAGTCTTCAAATGGATGAGTTAGCTGACAAATGCAACATGGTCTTGTATCAACAGTAATATTGATCTTTACTCTAGTTAGCTATCAAAAAAAAAAAATCAGGGAAGGAACATAGTTTGTCAGCTACAGATTAGAGGTTGTTCAGTTGATAACTTGAGAAAAGATGCCAGAAAGAAAATCAGGCTAAGCAAGAGAGAGGCTGAGAACTGTGCATATGTGGGCAGTCTAGCAAGATGCAGACAGCCTGAGCTGAAGCCTGGGGCTTCAAGGCAAAATTTGTCAGCCTGCCAAAAGCCTTGAGAGAAAGCAGTTTCAGAACCAAGGATCAGACCACAGGTGGAATCATTGGAAGTATACAGAAGAATATCTGTGCTAATGGTAAAAAAATAAAGCAAAAAAACTTAACCAAACAAAAAAATTCTCTGTAGAAGTCTACTCTTGTTTCTTTCCCTATACCTGGAATTAACATAGTCTTGGAGACTCCAGGATGCATCATACATAGATGACTGGGAGATGCTAGAGAAGAAACAAGGCTAAAGAGGGACTGATCTAACTGCTGCCTTTGGTAGCTAAAGGAGATGTCAGAAAAAATATCCAAAATCTTCGCAGAGGACAGTGAAAGGACAAAGAGCCTACAGGCACAACTTGCAACAAGGGAAATTCCATCTATGCATGAAAATAATTTCTCCCTGGTCCCAAAGGTGGTTCAGGGTGGCACAGGTGTCAAGAGATGCTGGGGAATTGGTGCCCTTGAAGGTGTTCAGAGCTGCCCTAGCAGCCTGATCCTGAGCACCTGATCCTATTACCTTTGATCTAACCTTGCAGTTAGCCCAGCTCTGAACAGAGACAGAGAGGCATTCAGAAACACAGGACTAAAACTTGCTGTGAGTCTCTGATAACACTCCAGTGTGGGAACAAACAGAAAGTTGTCATAGTTTCTGTAGCCCTAGTTCCTCTTTTGGACTTATGCCAAATTGCCTAATGTGATTTCCATTACCTGGGAGTCATGTCATCTTCAGCTGACCTTGGTCCAGGATATAACTTGCAGTTTCACTTCATATTGCCCTGGTGTGTAACTTCTCGGTGTTGTTGCAGGTAAATACCTCCCTGCATATTAAGGAGGATGGATTTGAAAAGCCAGTTTAGCCCTTGACAAGCAAATGGTATCCAGTCTCTTAGACAGACTCTCCCTTTTATACCTTCCAGTTACATTTTTTATTATTATGGGCATTTTCACCAGACAGCACCATGCTTTTCAGGGTGATCTGTCACACACTCACCCATCCAGCATGGAAGAACCTTCAGCATCAGTCCACATCCTGCTCTGGACATGCATGTGCCTTGTGCACATTGAGTCACAGGGTATGCTTTTTGAGGCATTCTGTGAGACATGTGCATCTTGAGATTCCCTGCCAAAGTAAAAGAGATGGAGCAAAACCTACTTATGCTCCTTCCACCCTCTGCAGGATTTTCCATGAGACATTTCTTCCACAGTGAGAGAAATGTGTATGTTTCAAAGGAAACAAGATGCTGCCTTCTTCACGTTTCTTGAATGTGTGATTCCAGGTACATGCCTGTCCTGTGCCAGGTGTTGCCCTTTCATTATTTTGAAGCTGTCCAGAAGGGAGAAGTAAGACAAACATAGCTATAACTCTGAGACTGGCAACAGAGCTGGGTGACACCATGCAGTCATACCTGCCAATTTTGTTACTCACTCTCTGTTTTCTTTCCTTCTTTCTTCTGTTTGTCTGTCTCTCTTTGTCTCTTTCACCAGTAGCAGCCCTATTATTACACAGATGTCCTGACTGTGGGGTGTGCTGTGGGTGTTGGCTGCTGCTTTGGGACACCACTTGGAGGCAAGTGGCTGTTCTGTTTCCTTTTCTTCAGGTACCTAAATCCTCTCCCCTCTCCTGCACCACATTTTTGATGTGACATTTTCTCTGGACAAAGACACTTATCTTTAGCGTTTTCAACCTCCCCAGCATCGCTGACAGTCTTTTTTCCACATGTTGTCCACTTCCTGGAGGCAGGAGGAGAAGGCTGTCTAGAGCAGTGGTCTCCAGATTGGGGTGTGTGTACCCCAGGGGATGCACAAGGTGATCTGTTTGGTGTGGGAAGCAAATAGCAGAATTTCCTTTTTTTAATATAAAAAAGTAAATAGATTAAACTTCACTGATATTTGGTGCCCTAATATGTCAGATGGCCACTTGTCTGATACAGTGCATGAGGTGTAGAGTTGCTCCCAGCACGGAGGGTTGACTGTGGTGCCCTCAATCATTTACTCTCTTTCAGCATATTGCAATGAATTGCAATCGATGTGTGCCCACACTGGATTAAGTGGATTTATGGATTATATTATCTTGTGTTCACCAAACTAATCCTCACAAATTGGAAAAGTGGCTTTAAAGGGTTCCTGCAAATGGATTGAAGATAATACTAATAATGTGAGCATAGAGAAATGACAGAAAAGTGGCAGAACTGACACTTCCAGTACAGGCCCTTACTCAGTCCCATTATGAGGTACAAACAATGGCCAGCTAATCAGATCTGAGAGGAAGTCGGACAAAAAAAAGATTAAAATGATCAAAGGTTATTTTAAATATGAATTTACATCTGCTATTGTTAACAATGAAGCTTACCCTACATGTGTATTGTGCTTTGAGAAGTTAACTAATGAGGGTATGAAGCCATCAGAATTAGCAAGACACTTAAAATCTAAGCATCCAGAACATGAAGACAAACCTCTACAATTGTTTCAGTGATGTTTCAAGCCTTGTGACATTCAATCCAATACTTGACAAAATTTCACTGAACCTAAAGACAAATGTGTAGAGAAGCCTCCTTTGAGGTTTCTTGCTTCACAGCAAAAAGAGAAAATACCACATACCACAGGGGAAACACTTGTTCTTGCTGCCATAAAAGGTAGAAATGACTGTGATAATACACAGAAAACAATAGAGCAGCAAAGTAGAATATGTTTCTTCATCAGTAAACACTGCTGGGAGATGCATAGCAGATATTGCTTAGGGTTTGAAGAAGCAAGAGTCTACAAATTACACAGTGGGAGAGGTTTCCTGTGCAGCTGGATTAGAGTGCAGATGTTTCTAAAATGCCTCAGATGATGGTATTTTCCAGATTCTGTTTCAATAGTGAAATGCAGGACCTCTTTCTGTGAGACACTGAAAGGAACACAGAAGCTGTATTCTCAACAGTAAATTACTTCCTTAATAAAAAATGTTTTATGGAAGAGTTCTGCAAGCATGAACAACTGTTGGAGCAGAGTAAGAGAAGAACTGGGGGGTAAGGTTACCTAGACACCATTACACCTGGAATTCATGCACTGCAGTGTTCACAGATGAGCTATTGCAGCAAAGAAATGGGAGCCAGACATGCACAAAGTGCTACAGGATGTTGTTGATGTGGTTCATTTCATAAAAACAAGACCCTGAAAGAGTAGAATCTTTACAATACTTCATAACGAGATGGGACATGAGCACAAAAATCCTACAGGCATTTGCTGATTATCTGACAGCTACTTTAAAGAAGAATAGAATTTAAAGTCCAGTTGCTCCTTTTTCTTTTACAAAAAGACAAGTGTTCTGAATTTGGTGATCTTTTCTGTGATGACAAGTGTCTGTCAGTAGATTGCTACCTAGCAGTTATTTTTGTAAAAGTAAACATATTTGATGTACTTCAAGGTGAAAGTGATGTTCTAACAGTGGGTGAGAAACTGCTTTTCAAAAGAAACTGTGGAGGTTTTGTGAATCTGTTGCCAAATACAATGTGTCTTAGCTACAAAAACTCTCATTATGTACTCAAAAAACTTGGAAAAATAAATACATACCTTTTAAAAATATCTTCAAAATTATGATTTTCAGTGGGTTTTGTTTTTATATTTTGTTAAAAATATAAAAATTCAACTTCTGATTATTTTGCAAGAACAACTGATTGACATCAGGGAGGATGAACATTTACTATCCAAATTTTAACAAAAATCTTTGTATAGGTGGTGCGTGGGATTGAAAAATTAGTATCATGATTTAGCCAGCACAGCCAATGATACATTTCTTGCATTTGGATCTATGTGTCTTTGTGAGATATTTTTCTCAGACCAAGTATCAAAATAAATGGACATAGAACCAGTCCTTTGAATCCCTGTGTCACAAAGCATAAAACACAGATTTTAAAAAGTAAAGAATATTACTATTTTAGTGAGAACAATTTTTTTTTGTTCCATTAATAAATAAAACAGATTATTTTTAAAGTATGTTTATTTCATCTTTATCTCATCCTTGTTTAATATCCATTTTTTTTTCGCATGTTGGATAGTGTACACAATGTTTTAGTACAGTAGTACATGCATATTATTTTTAAGTAAATACACAAATGGGGGCAGGGTACATGCTCAGAAACCTTTTATTGGTTGGAGTGCATGATCGAAAAAGTGTGGAGACCACTGCTCTAGAAAGCTATTTAGAATCCTCTCTCATGTTTCCAACATGACACTTGTTACTTTAACTTTGCTCCCTTTCCAACTCTTTCTAGGGGTTCTTTTCAGCATTGAGGTCACCTCCACTTACTTTGCTGTGCGCAATTATTGGAGAGGCTTCTTTGCAGCTACCTTTAGCGCCTTCGTCTTCCGAGTCCTTGCCGTCTGGAACAAGGATGCAGGTAAGCTAAGAGCCACTCCTACTCTCTTTGTACCAAAGTTGCTCTGTTAATGCATTATTTTCCATCTTTCTCAAAACTGTGAGGTTTTTATGACGTTTGGGAGTTCTGCCACAACACGCAGCTTCCAGCAGCACGGAGGGAAGGAAAAAGGAAGTGTCTTGTCGTCCTGTCAGTTATCTAGCCCAACCTATTCCTAGGAGAGCCGGGGTGTATCTAACTGATAAATGACAGAATATGAATCCTCAGCAAGCAAAAGTGCCCCCTGAGGTGGGATTCTTTTGCCTCTACTCAGAACAGCATCCAGGCTGCAATCACAGAGATATCCCATCACAGAGGATGTATGTAATCCTTTCTGGAAAACTCATGGCCTACTTTGGTCATCTCTTGACTAAAAACAGATAGGCGAGAAAATTGAGATGACTAAATGATTAGGAGAGTACAGGATTGGTAGGATCTGACTGAAGGTCCTGAAAAAATAAAGTGTCTCAAGTAACTGAAAAGCATGAGAGTGACATTTGTTGCAGACAGAAATTGCATAAGTCAGGCTTGTTCAGGAGAGCATCTCAGCCACTGCAGGAATAGAGTTTTGGAACAGAAGGCTGCCATTTCTATGTAAACTTCTTCCTTATAATACCTTTGTCTTTTATTCTTACAATTACATCTATTTTACTGAGCTCCATGTTGGCAGTTTACTTACTTAAAACTCATATAACATGTCTCTCTTGACTTCAGAGGGCTGGATTTTTTTGGGTGGGTTGAATATTCTCTGGAATATAGAAAATGACTACACTTTCTGCTTGAATGTAGAAAGTGACTCAATCTTCCTTTGTGTAGCACTGCCTAAAAGTGAGGAGTATTTAATCATTGGGTCTGTCACAAAAAACCCCAAAGCCCATACCTTTCTGTTCTTTCCAGAAAAAAAATATAAGAAACTCAAAGACAGATAACAGGAGAAAATTTCCTGTCCTTCACTTTGTCTTTTCTGTCTCGTATGCTGGTCTCTCAAATCACTAGAAATCACTAGAAATTAGCTTAATCCTGAAACGTCTTGACTCCTATCCCTTCTTGAAAATCATCCAGACAGCTTTAATACTCATATTAATGGCTCCTTAAGTTCTTCTTCATTGGCTGTCTAGGTTAAAAAGTTCCATGATTCAACTGGCTAAGAAAAATCATTCATTTTCACAGTGCTGTATTTTCTTTGTGTTGTCAGTCTCCTTGTCCTTGTATTAAGGAACTAGGAACTTCTCTCTAGCTAAAGTCATTCATTATTTTGTGATCTCTTATCATGTCTGCTCTAACTTGTCTTTCATGTCTTTTCTTGCTCATTTATTTCCTTTCAAAAGTTACATACCCAGTCTTTTCAGTCTCTGTTCATGCAAGATTTTTCTATTATGCCTGCTACCAGGAAGAAGCAGGTAGGGAAGTGATCACATCAGAATGACAGATGCAAATAAGTTGTGTAGCATTTCACCAATTTTTTTTTATTTCTTAGACCCACAGAATCTTTGCTGGCTTCTTGATACTCATAGCTTTGTTGGCTGAGTTTACACTGTTATCTGTACTTTCCAATTAACATCTGGTTATTTGCCAACCACGCTGGTAGGCTGCTGCAGCTTGAGCCCCTCTTTGCCAGTCAAGGAAGGCTGGAATTCTGCAATTTGCAGGATTTCTGTTTTACCACGTCCCAGACTTTTCCTCTTCTTTGCCATAGGATTTTGTGCCTTGCTTTCCTCCTGCTCCTTCTGGTTCCTTCTGCACATGGCTCAGTGTTACCCTAAAGTTCAAATCTATTTTTAAGCAGACTTTCACATTAGCTACTTTCCCATTCCTTTTTACTTCTAACTTTGTAAGAACTGGGCAAATATTTGAAACTAGTACAGTTTGTAGCCAATGCAGAGAAAAGGGCTTAGACATTCAGTTTCAGGATGACTTAGTCGCTCAGGAAAGAGGATGTAGACAGGTGGGATGAGTCTCTTTGTGGAAATCTCTTTCTGTCCTGTGGGAGTAGAGGCAGAACCAAGAGAGACCCAGACTAAATGCTGCGACTGTTTCCCTTTCCTCTGGTCATCTTTGCCACCCTGTATCAAAACTCTTTGAAAATGATAGTTTTCAAATGTAGTTTTTAATGTTCTGCCATTTAGCGTCTCGGAGTATCCATTTCCTAAAACTGAATTGCAATGATCCCTTTTTTGGGCTGATCTAACGAAAAAGAGGACACCCTGCTTTTCACCATCTTCCATCCCTGACTGCTCTTCTAATCCTCCCTGGTGCCATCTCTGTGTTTGCTGTTCCCCTCAATTCAACTCACCTCCCCAGCAGAGGAGTGATCCGGGGAAAGAGCAGATAGGTTTTCTGGCAGGTTCTAATGAGGCAAAGGAACTCAGAGGAGGCTGTGATGTGTCAGAGTGGGCCTGACAGGAGAGGAGAACAATAGTGCAGCTGGGAGGGAGGGAACAGGGGGAAGAGACAGGGAGGAAGATCTTCTCAATTTGGATAGCAGAATGCAGTTTTAAGCTTAGCTATCTTAGGTAATGTGACCCACTGAGACCTCATTAAATTATTACCCTAAACCTAGTTCTGTCTGACCAAATAACAAGTACTTAATTCTTCCTGCTATTATCATATGCTAGATTTTCACTGCTTCTTTTATCTCCTCATTGAACAAATAATCCCTTCATCCAGGGCAAATTGGGATTTATATCCATCCTCATTCAGTTACATTTCCACTCTGTATTAAATTGCTAATTTATCCTTCACCTGTTGGCATACAGATGTTTACTGTTTCCACACAGTAACACACCTCCAGACAAAAGCAGCTCAAGTTTCAACATTTCATTGTAGCAGAGCAGCACTACCAGGAGGGGTGAGCTGGAGAAAATGGGGATTATCTGATCTTTTCCATCTCTGATTACAAAGCCTTTCATTGCTTTGGTACCCGTCAAAAATTTTGAAGCTGTAACATCAGTGAGGATCCGAGTTTTGTTTCTGGAAGGCAATCCAGAAGTGACACAGCTTCTTCAGATATGCAGGCACTGCCTGCCTCAGCAAACAGACCTCTCGGCCAGTAAGAATACCAGGAAGAGCTTTTTTTATAATTAATGGGTTGTAGAAGCAAAGCAAAGCAAAGCAAAGAAAAAAAAAGAAAAGAAAAAGAAAAGCCTTTAAAAAATCAGGAATTGTAGCTAAAAATAATGCATACATTCTCTGAAAGCAAACCTAGACCATCTAGATTGCTAGGGTTGCAAGTGCTCAAAAATAGAACCTACTAAATCAGAGCTGTCTGCCAATCTGTAATAATATATATAATAAAAATAAATATATAAATGTCAAACTACACAGGAACATGTATAAACCAGTTTCTTTGTCCCTACCCCTAGCTTTTATTGCATCTAATTTCTCACCTCATTATTTTCTTTCCTCCTCTACCTCACAGTTACCATCACAGCCCTGTTCAGAACAAACTTCCGTATGGATTTCCCCTTTGATCTGCAAGAGCTGCCAGCATTTGCTATAATAGGGTAAGTTCCCAGGACACCGATACCTTGCTCTACAAAGGTTATAACATGATCTGTGTTAGGAATTCTTCTGCCAAAAAGTTACATACATCACTTTCAGTCACTTTGGTTGTTGCAAATAAAGCTTCTATTTGTTGGAATTCTTCCTTCAGAAATGGTGCCCGCGTATCACAATGGCTAAGGAAAGAAATATGGGTATTATTAAGGTGTTTGTTACTTGCTTCCCATATATCTTTTTCAGAAATTAAGCTTGGAGTCAAAAAAAAAAAAAAAAAAGTAAATCTAACTTGGCCAAAGTTCTGGGAACAGATGTACTGAATGGCCCTTTAACTGTTTTGACATTGTCCCCAGATCAACTGATCTAGCAAGTGTGGCCTTTTCACATGACAAAGATGGAACAAAAGGTTTAACCTGAACTTTCCTTTTCAAAACTCAGAATGATTATCCTTTTTTGAGAGAGGTTGGTGCACTCAACATGGTGAGAAGGGTAACCAACTGTAATTGGATTCAGTGACAATAATGGTTAACTTGGAGGAAATGAAAGAATTAACTTGAGAAAAATGAAAATTGGGAAATACTAGAGAAAAGATGAGTTTGGAATTACTGTGGGGAAACACAGTGGTTACTGTGGTTAGAGCTTGAGGGAGGCTCCAGGGAAATCACTGCAGAGCAGTAACAAAAGGAATACACTGTAGGAAAACCAGTGCTGGTGTTGTGAACATACTCTGTTGCAAGATCTCCATCCAAGACCAGAAATATATTTGAGGGTTTCCAGCCTATTTCAGTTGGCTGCCTTCCTACTAATTTACTTGAATATGAAATCAAGTGGGGCTTTTTAAGACATCAGATATATTGAAAAATCTGTGAATACACAGGAACTTTTTGCTAGTAACAAGTATTCACTTTGTTCCTCCCCTTAAACAAACTTGCCTAATGAACTTGGAGGAATCTATTGGTTTAGATTGGCAAGAAAAATGTAATCCTTGTGATTCTACAGCTAGCTGTTAGAATGCAAAACTTCTTGTCACTATGTTTTGGACAGAGTTGACAGAGCTGGCTTTTTTCAGCATTGCACGTAGGCTAGGAAAGAAATATATGACAACTGCAAAGTGCTTTCAAATGCCTGGGTGTCCAACGTGGTCTTTAAAATAAAAAAACAATCCCAAAGACTTGGATAGTCTTGGATAAAGTCCTGATGCCAACTTGGAATGCTCCAAATTCTCTTAACATTAAGTCTCAAAGTTGAACTTTCTTTCTACCCAATATATTTCTTCACTTTCATGTAGGACAAGCAGTATCAATGGGTAGATCTTGCTTTTCTGTGTCAGCAAATGTTAGTTTGCATAATCTATACAAAAGGAGCATTTCCAGTTTATTGATAAATTGATAGACATGAATTGAGAGATCTATATTTTAAAATAAAGCATTATAGAGCAATTCAGTTGACTGTGCAGTCTTTAGGCTTATCTTGCCTAAGGAACTAGTCTATTCTAAACACTGTTCTAATCAGTGCTGGCTTAAAATATTTAAGAGTAATTCATTGAACATGATTGTCTGTGAAAAGCTTTATACTCAGTTTAAACGTGTTTCTGCAATTTTTAAATGATGAAGCAGTATTACTTTTAATGTACATACTTTATACTTTATATTAAGTATATTTAGTATACTTTAAGTATAATTAAATTAAATTAAATTAATCATTGAATGAGATTTGGCAAAAGCATGCATAACATATAGCAAAGCAAAAGTCCATTAATTTTAGAAATGAATAGGATGAAAATATTAAGTGTTTCTCCTCAGTATTATGTAGGTTAATTACTTGCCACATAAAATAAGGCTTCCCCTTACCAATTCTAAATGCAGTCTTTTTCCACTCTTCCTTTTTTTTTTTCATGTTCAAGTATTAGGCTCTATTTATCCAAGTCTCATTAAGCTACAGAGCCTAAGGATCACACAAATTCTTAGACAACTCCACTTTTTTTCTTACTTTATTAAGATCAGGAGCATAAGCCTAAGTGATTAGGATCATAGAGATGATATACTTTGCTTTAGGCACAAGAGTTCCTATTACTATTGGTAATTCTTGTAGGCACATAATTTTACTGGATCAGACTTAAAACTCCCTTCATTTTTACAATACTGGTATCTGACAATACTGGTCTTTGGTTGCTCTTCATGAGCCCTCGCTGAGAACTGTCAGCCTCTTTTTATAGATTTTTATAGATTATTTTATAGATTTTTCCATCTCATCAAGAGAAAATTGGTAAATGGTAGTGTGAATGACAGAGGTCCAAGATAATTTCTCCCCTTTCATCAGGGAGTCAATATCTTCAAATGAGCTACTATAGGAGTAACCCTCTTGGTGACATTCCAAAGACTTCACAAGCAGCTCAAGATTAAGCCACTTAAACTCATTTCCTTGTTTGATGCTTTGTGTATTATCTATTGTTTGGCATGATTTTATTTATTTTTCTCCATTTTAGCATATGTTCTGGATTCCTTGGAGCCTTTTTTGTTTATCTCAACCGCCAAGTGGTCCTGGGCATCCGACGTCATAAAGCTCTGAGCCAGTTTCTCACCAAATAGTGAGTGCTTGTCAAGATATTCTCTTTAGGGACCAGACTCTTACACCCTACTGGTATTGGATAACAACAATTGCTTTCTGGAAGACAGTAGACCTATTTCATGTGTAAAATAATAAAAATGTGAGAAACTGCTCCTATATGAGAGTAAGATCTCTGCAACCATCAAGAGAATTTTTCCTGCACTGGATTTTCTTTTTGGTCAGCCTCCATAATTTCAAATAGCTTCTTGATTTGAAAGGGAGACTCTGCAATATTTGTTAAGAGGATAAGGCAAACTATTCATTGGACAGAAAATATTTTTAATTAGAAAGTCAATTATCATGCTTCTTAAAATCAGGCTGTTTCTGGTTTGTTTGGGTTTTTTAGGATCTGTGAAAAATTCAACATTATTTATATTTCAGGAAAATTAAATGCAGCTGAAATCTAACTATGTTTTTAAAATATATATTTGGTTTTTAATCATAGTATTGGCAAAAATGTGAGGAATGTGCTCCATTCTTATGAACCAAAAGCTGAAACTGATAGTAACCAAATGGTGTGAAATGCAGCATGGAAGAGAAATGCAAAATAAAAGTCTTGACAACAGAGGTTTTACAGGACACTTGAAGATACTGTTTTACCCTCTCTAATAAAGTTCTAGCCTCCAAAGTTTATAACTTGAACAAGAAATGCTGGCTAGCTGTAAATGTCTTCAGCCTCTTTACAGAAAAAGATCTGATATTATGAGAATTTTTGAAGTTGAAAGGCACGGAGGACTTTATTTCTTATCAAGTTGCAGGCCTGGCCAGAAGAAAATCATTAGATAAACAGAAGCTCAAATTTACTTACTTTCTTATGTGGAAGAAAAATTGTCTTTCTTCATCGTGTAACCTTACCCATAAGCAGCAGCAGGGCTACCAAGTCAAGTTAATAGAGGAGTAGAGCAAAGCCTGAAAAGTGGGAATTCACTTTTCACTGATTTCCCAGAATTTTTTAGGTCCTTAGACCGAAACAAATTAAAGGTTATATTTTGTCTTCCTAAATCTCAGCCAACACTTCCTGTAGAAAACAGTAACTTGCCATGGGCCACATGACAGGATTAGTCCAGCATGTGGAAGCAGTTTGGGTTCATTCTGTCTCAGTGCTTGTCAAGTGTCACAGTTTTACCCAGATACCCACCCTGGTTCTGGACACAGCAGCAGGAAAACACAGATGGCTTCAGCCTCTGTCCCACTGTGTCCCACTGGCCTGGCACTGCTAGACCCACTGGCTGCCAAGGACACCTTCCACAAAACTGTGACAGTCAGCAATTCAGTGGAAAGAGAAGCAGTTTTCCCCATAAGAAAACTTATGCAGAGGTGCCTGCAGAAATGTTTGAAAACCCCCTACATTTAAATCCACTAGGACAGGATACATTGTGTGGGGGGGGGTGAAGAAGCAAGGCTGTCATCATCAGGACAAATGAGAAAAGTAATGGCTTTTGACAATACGTCAACACATCACTGCAAACACTCATTCCTCCTACATGTTCAAGTTTGTGCATGTTGTACACCCCTCTCTTCTTCCATCCTTCCTATTACACTAATTCTGATGGGGAAAAAGGGTTTTGCTAACAGGTAAACTCCATGAGTTATGATGATCAGTGGAGCCGGGCATTAAACTGCCAGTAACAGCACTCCAAAGCAATGCATACAAATACAGAGAGGCTTCACAGAAAAGGGATTCCTAGTCCTGAAGTGATGGTGCTACAGGAACAGAATGTGAGGCCATGTTGTAATAAGTTTCTTTCTTTACAGCCGACTGATATACCCCACGGTTATAACCTTCTGTATAGCGTCTGTGACATTTCCTCATGGATTTGGGCAGTTCATGGCAGGAGAGGTGAGACTGGAAAGTATATTACCAGTTCTGTGCAGTTCTTTGGTATGTTACCTCCTTGTCCTCTGCCCCAATAACCTTGTGTCAGGGAAAAGGGAAGAATGATAGGGGAGACGTTTTGACTGAGGAGGCACTATATGATCTCTGCTATCTCCTTCATAGAAAACTTGAAAAAGGTCCACTCTTCTAAGCAAATAATAAGGAAGATGTTACCCCATGTGTAAAAGTAGTTATCTTTTCACCTGTTTGAGTAAAGTTCTGTCTCTCTTCCTGAAGATTAAAACTGTGAATTAAGTCTCATAGTCATGAATTACCACAGTAAAAATCTCCTCCGCTTCTTTGTAACAGATATAGAACATTTACTCCATATAATCTCATGACTCATACCTGGTTTTTTTGCTGTTTAGTTGATGCCACGGGAAGCCATCAGCACTCTTTTTGATAACTATACCTGGATCAAGCACTCTGGAGACACCCAGATCCTAGGGAAATCTGCTGCCTGGATCCATCCAAAAGTCAGTGTCTTTGTCATCATCCTGCTCTTCTTCCTCGTTAAGGTAGGAAGCCCAGCTCATCATAACCCTTCTCCACTCAGACTGAATGTTCTTCCCTTTTGTAAAGCAGTTTGTGAAGTGCCAGTGAGGAGCTGCTGGGTACTGAATGAAGCACTACAGCTGCAGTGGATTCCTACATCTTCTGATGCGATGTTTGTCCACCTTGAATGACCAAAATTATTAGGGAATAGTTTTAGTAATTTTGTGGCCTTTTCTGCTCCCCAGGTCATCCTCCTCATGCATCCTGCTGAATGACCTTCGGTATCCACTGTATAGTAGCTGGTAGCTGGAGGACTAAACCAGGAAAGATTTCTCAAGTTCCACAAAAATAAATATTTGCCTAAAAAGTTCTCAGATAATTTATGTTTGATCTAAATGAAGTCTGATACAGCCTATTTGATATTCCTGACTTCAGATAGGAGACAAATAGGAATATGCAAGCACAATCTATGGCTGTGTGAGGCTCAAGGATTTGTTAGCAGTCCATCAAAACTTGATGGAGAAATGCAGCTAGAAACAGTTTTGATCACTTCCCCAAAAGCAACAGCAGATTAAAAATTCTGATATGGTCTGTGGAAGTTGCAACTGTTCAGCCTCTGAAAGGATCAGCTTGACATAGGACAGAGAAAAAAAAAAACAACAAAAAAATCAAACACATTTGAAAGAAGAAAACATCATATTCCAATGTTCAAAATAAAAGTAGCAATAAGGAGGTTTTCCTAAGATGAAATATATATATATATATGAAAGGATAAAAATATTACAGAATAAGTGCTAATTCTTTTAGTATTTACTTATTCCAAAGGGACAGAAGAGCTGAGGCCACCTTGCAATGTCAGTTGAAAATTTCAGTAGATCAAGAACAGCTACCAATGACTGATCGATACAACTGTTTCCACCTAAAGTAAAACACTCTATCAAATTTCTGACAAGTAGTTAAGGGTTCTCCTTCTGTGATAATTCTTACTACAGTGTACCAAGCAGAAAAGGTCTTGTTTACTTGAGGAAAGGAGGAGTGGACTACAGGGTGTGTCTGTCCTGAGTCTATCTGCTTGCCTTTGGAAGAGCTGTACCCTCAGACACTGGATTCATTGGCACTGTCCTACTAACTAAAGGCTTTCTCTATTCACTAGATAACTGCTCTTGATTTTCTTCTGGATGTTTTCAGCCTTGGGATAGACCACATTAACAAGAAACTGCTATTTTGAATCTGGGCAAAGGCCTGGCCTGATTCTCCATTGCAGTATAGTCAGATTTCAGCTTTATTTGGTCAGATTTGGTACTGCAAAGACAGAGCTCAGTTAGCAGTACGACACCTCAGCAGCTTTCTGGTCTCTGTAGACAGGCTGGGCACAGAGTGGGGCAGCAGGAAATGCTACTGCTGCCCCGTAACAGCTGCACCCTCTGCCTCTGTTCTAGTTCTGCATGGCTGTTATTGCCACCACGATGCCAATCCCCTGTGGAGGTTTCATGCCTGTTTTCGTATTAGGTGAGTTTCAATTTTGTTTTGCAGCATATTCATCTGACAGGTGGAGAGAATAGGAGAGGCACTGCCTACACACCCAGCAGGGTGCATCTGGTATAAGAGCAGTCATCACTTGATGTCTGTGACAACCTGATTAGAAGCCCATAGACCAGCCTCTGGGTCTCTGCTTTTGACTTTTCCTCAACCCCCCGAAACTAAATTCCAAGTAGGTAATTCCCTTTTACATAAGGAAAGCCACACCTGGGGAAACATGCTGAGCCATGGCCTTCTAATCTCTGTGCCTCTTCACTTACAGAGTAACTTCCATCCTACAATTAATAGTAGTTGTTCCTTTCACCCCTGAAAGCCAGACAGAAGAGGTAACCTCCAAACTAGTACCCACAACATGATCTACCACTTACTCCTTTCTTCTGACTGAAATGTGGTAACATAAAAAGTTTATTGGCTTTTAACTGGTTTTAATTCCAATAAAAAAAATTAAAAGAATATGATGCTAATGTTAAGAAAGAGGCTGTGTTAGACTGAACTGTACAAGCTCATGATGTACAGCATTAAGTACCCACAACTCTCAAATGAAATAGGGTGCTCTAAGGATCTCTGAGTTCTCACAGGCAGCAGCTGAACATGAGGCAGTACCATGCCCTTGCAGTGATGAAGGCTAACCAACATCAAGGCTGTATTAGGAAAAGACTTAGACAGAAATGCAAGAAATTGTGTGTTTTTATGCATTCAGCATTTTGGATACAATTCTGGAACATTGTGCCATTTTGTGTCTACCAATCCAAGAGATCCTTGCAGACTTGTAAAACCTGTCTGAACAAGACATGGGTGACTCCACCTCACTTTGAAATTGGCCCTTTTCTGAGCAGGGGTGAGAACAAGACCTCCAGAAGTCTCTTCCCACAAAAACTTTTCTGTAAGCTGTGATTCCAGTATTCAGACATCCACAGAATGAGTGTCTAAAGGGCCTCAAGTCTGATCTGGATTGAGATTTTACTCAGTCTGAAAATATGTCCCCCAGCCTGGGAATCACAGCTACTGTTGTGCCTGGTGTGCCCAAATGAATGAATGAGGGATCAACTGTATTTACCCATCTTAGTGCCCTTTTTTCCTCTTGGAGTCTAACTTCTGTATTTTGTAACTTAGAACTACTCTTTAGTTACCAGTGTCATTTCAATGTCATTTTTTGCTTCATTTCTGTTAGAAAATATCCAAGAGATTACCCAGCAAAGCAGCACAGCACAGATTGGATGTTCCTTATATGTTAATTACATAACTGTCAGTGATATTTTTCAGGTGCTGCATTTGGACGTCTCATTGGGGAAATCATGGCATCACTTTTTCCCAACGGGATCCTCTTTGATGACATTCTTTATCAAATCTTACCTGGAGGGTATGCTGTCATTGGTGAGCCTCCACGTCTTCCTTTTCCCTCACCTGCTCCCACTGCTGTAATTTTCCTGGTTGACATGACATGCTCTTTCTCTGTGACACGCTTCTCCTCTCCCTATTTCTTCTCCTACCTGGGAAAGGTGCAGCAGCATTGACAGGAGCGGTGAGCCACACCGTCTCCACCGCTGTCATCTGCTTCGAGCTGACAGGTCAGATCTCTCACATCCTGCCCATGATGGTGGCTGTCATTCTTGCCAACATGGTGGCCCAGAGTTTGCAGCCCAGCCTCTATGACAGCATCATCCAGGTGAAGAAGTTGCCCTACCTGCCAGACCTGGGCTGGAATCACATAAGGTATAGTAGCAAAACAGGTGGAAACATGGAGTGGCAAAGAAATAAAGCAGGAGAGGGTTAAGACCACAGGGGAATAAAAAGTTATGAAAAGGGTTCAGTTCTACAAAGGAATTAAGAAGGCAGAATAGGTCCGCAGTAAGAAAAAACAAGTGTTGAAGTTGAAGAATTAGGTTCCATACACAAAAATGGAGAAAAGTCCTCTTCTTCTTTTCACTGAAAGAACAAGTTTGAATGATCTGCAATGTTACTGAATGTGTATTAATATTTCCAAATTGCTTCAGCTTAACAATTTAAAAACCAGGAGTCTCATTTATCTAAATTCAGTGGGGCTTGGATATTTTTTCCCCAGAAAATGTTTGAAATGCTTTATTTGGATATTTTACTTGAAGCAAAACTCAGTTATTCCTATAAATGTCTTCCTCTCTCTAGTATGCATCATACACATATGTATGTATATAAAAACCATCTAAACATATATGTATACATGTGTGTATTTTATGGTGAGGGGTAACACAGTGGAATACAACTGTAATGGAAATCCAGTTAATCTGTGCTTATCCTCTTGGAAAATCCTCTGGTTACAGTCACAGACAATCATTTGGCAGCTGCATTTTGAGCACATTTTAAAAAGTGGTCATTTAGGTATTTCTTTAGAGAATTTATGTACTTGACATTTTTGATATGCTAATTCTTCCTCTTATCATCCATAAATTCACAGCAAATACAATATCTTTGTTGAGGACATTATGGTCCAAGATGTGAAATTTGTTTCCTCCAACTGTAAATACAGAGACTTGCAAGCAGTACTCCAAAGCACCACAGTGAAATCTTTGCCTTTGGTGGACTCGCCAGGTAAGCAATGTGGAGAAACTGGTCCTTCCTGAAGACTGTCTCAGCTTGGAGAAAATAGCTTTCAAATTACAGGGTGTGAAGCAGGCAGTGTGACCTACCACACAGAAAAATAAATCCTGAAAAATCTCCCACTGTGGATGATGTATGGCAGACAGGTAAGCTGGAGTGTGGGCAGTAAAGCAGATCCAGCACCTAAGGGAGGTGTGTGGGACGTCTGTAGACTGAACTGTGACAACAGGGCCTTCCTGGGATCCTGCATGAGCCAAGAGCATGGATGGGGTGGCACAGCTCAGGACAGGGAGGTCCTGCCCCACAGCCTAGGAGCTGCCACAGGGCTGGTCAATGACTCCTGCACAGCTCTAGATAGTATGAGCCTGAGCACCTGGAAGAGGCTGGTAGGAGAAAGGGGTGATATGTGGAAGGGGACCTTCAAAACCTTGAGGTGGCTTAATGGCTTCCCTGCTCTGTGCTGTGCAGAGTCCATGATCCTCCTGGGGTCTGTGGAGCGATCAGAACTGCAGGCTCTCCTCCAGACACAGCTCAGCCCAGAGCGGCGGCGGCTCCTCAACAGAGAAATGCAGCAGAAGCTGAATGAGGCACCCTATGATGGACCCTGGGCAAACCTGCCAAAGCTGAAGCATGAATCTTTTGCTTATGTCGATGAGGATGAGGATACAGATGAGAAGGGAGAGGTGAGGGAGAGAAGTGGACAGACTGCAGCATACAGACTGCTTAGAAGCAGTCAGGCATTTGAGGAGGCTGAGGAATAAATGGCACAAGGTGGACTTTATTTTCTCTCCTTTCCATAACAGCTGCCTCGGCCTCCAAGTCCCACTCCCAGCTACCCAGAGGAGCCAAATGGCCCAACAAGTGCTCTTAAACAAATGCCTGAAACCTTGGAGCCCCAGCAACACTCAGGTATGGTAACTTCTTTCATGGCTCAACCACATCCTGAAACAATCCCCCACAAGCCTGGGGAAGCTTTCATGCTAACTGTGTGTACCTGCCTGTGTGAGGTGCTGGTTTTCCAGAGACTGACAGAAGGAGCTTTCTCTGCTGCTCCTGAATCAAAGCCACTTTGTTAGTGCATCTCAACATCAGTGTAATGTACCTGGAAATACCTTCTGTTATGACCCCTCAGAGAGCATGGCATAGGTAGTCCCACTGAGGATGGACTCTCTTGGTCTCCCCACTCCATTCTTTGCAATAACAATTCTTTGGACGTTTTCTGTAGAGTCTAGATGGAAGGGTCCCCATCTCTTGGCTCCTTCACCATGTGAATGAATCTCCCTGGGGAAAGCAGCCTGAGAGCTGAACATCTGCACAAAGTTTTTGAGTAGCTTAGGCTGTTGCTCAGCCATCTCCAAAATTGAAAGACTCCTCCCTTGGACACGCATCTCTTTGATTCAGCTGCATTAACATGGACAACACTGATGTATTGTGTTCTTTTGTGTCACACCCCAGCCTGTATTAGCTGTGCTTTCAAGACTGTACTCATATCTCATTTCTGATTCATTTATCATGTATATTTGATGCAGGATGGTGGGTTGTTTTTTTTATCCTTTATGCATCCTGAAATATGCAGGGAGTGAGTAAGCACAGCGATGTATCCCAGTCTTGAGAATGAGTACAGAGGACAAGACTTGAGCTCGTGCTTTTAGGTACCCAAAGGTTACATGTAATAGAGCATATAGCACATTCTGGTTCATTAACACCCCTCATGTATGGCTAAAACTTTAAGACATAGAAAAATCCACTTTATGTTTCCAGAGCAGTGGAGTGGTGGGACAACCATCCACCTATCTTACCCAAGCAGAAAAAGAATCACATATAAAACAAGGACAGTGTGTGAAACATTTTATGTGAAGCTAGAACTGAGTGATCCAGGAATGACAAGAGGAAGTGGAACAGGAGTGAATTAATAAGACCTTCTTTTTCTTTTTTTAGTTTGGCTCACTGGTATCTTTGCTTCTGACCAAACTTCCTCCACAGCCTTGTTCAGAACAGCACCAGGCCCCATCTCCTCCTCTTTGCTAACTCCTCTGCTTGGGAGTATAATTCTGGTCTTTTCTATTCCCATCATTCCACTGCTGGCAGAACCCATGGACTCCTCACCCCTTGGCACCTGTCACATCCAGTTTGATGATACATTTTGTTGCATGGGAATATTCATTCTGGAATGTCCCAGACACCATCTTAGAAACTGAATGCCAGATTGTGACTGGCTCAGCTCTATCACGTCCCTTGTAGTTATTTCCCAGCCTACCTTGGCTAAGAGGATGTGATAGGTGTGGGGCTTTGTATTTTTGTCTCTCACTTGTTCTTCTCTCTTATCCACATGTTTGTTCTCATCCTTCAGGCAGTTTCAGGAGTCTGAGGCAACTGATCCAGCAGCTCTTGTGCCACTGCAGCCGTCCACATGAAACAGAGAGCACCATCCAGGTTAGGGCTACAGAGAGCCTGGTAGTACCCAGATGAAGGAAGGAAATGCAATGGAACTAGAGACTACTACTTGAGATATTCAGCATTTGGCTAGAGCATAGACACAATTATGGTCTTGAACTCTGACAGCATCAATGGGGAACTCCCTCCAATGAGAAAGGGTGTGATTACTGTAAAGGAGTGTGCATCTTCCTAAAGAGTCACCTGTGCTCAGGTGTCAGGCTACCATCGTGATTGAGTTTGGGCATCTTTTCTCAGTGAAAAAAAAAATTAATGATATTTTGGCTAACCTGCCATAAAGAGCAGTTCTATTCCATTTGGCAAACAGTTCTGGACAGATGGAGAAAAATGAAAAAAATGCATTTGGCTCTTGCCATGTTAAACGCCCTTGGTTATTTGACACATCTGCACAGGACTTGGGGATAACAGAGCTTATGGGACACCCATCCACTGCAGGGCAGTGGTTGGACCCCATGTGGGATGTCCTGAGAGCATCTAAATCAGTATTAGATGGCCATGTTTAGGCACCTGAATTGCTCCACCAGAACTCCATGGCGAATTGTCATTGGCAAGGGAAGCACAGCAAGGGCAGAGTACACTGTATAATGGATGAGTATAAAGAAAATCTGAGCACTTGGAAAGACACTATTTGGAACAAAAAGGGGACCACATGGGGTGAGGAGGCTGTGCAGATTTTCCCTTTCTGTACTCTGTGAAACTGTGGGTTCTTTGGCTGTCCTGAACAGTGTTTTCTCCTACAGGAGCCAGTGGAAGTCATTGAGACAATGACACCAGAAGAGGTAAGACCAGATGCAAAAACAGAGTGAGGTCATGTGAGTGCTTCTTTTACCCATTTCCTATCACTTGCAATGCTCCAGGAACCTCAGTGATTGCCACATAAAGCCATAGCCAAAGTCACTTTCTTGTTGGAGTGGCACAGTGGGCAAGTCTCACCCATAGGAGAAGAGATTGGCTAGATGTGTCGGTAAATCTCTGACTAATCTGATCTAGCTTTGAAGTCAGCCCTGCTGCAGCAGGGTTTTGGACTAGAGGCCTCCACGGGTGTCCCCTCATCTAAATCTTTCTGTGGCCCCATGTTGTTCCATCATTTCTTACATAGTGGATTGATTATCTTGCAACAACAAGGGGAAGATGCACTCAGAAAGAAAAGCTAAAGATGTTCACTCCCTCCTTAAGAAGGAAAAAACAAAACCCCATCTTCTCAGAAAATCTCTGAATTGCCCTGTTTCCACAGGGACTTGACATCTGGCAAGAAAGGGGTGGGAAGCCTGAGGGATGAGATACAATGGACAAGATGAATGATGTATGTAGGAAGGAAGAAGCATTAACAGGAGGAGGAGGCTAGCTTGGGTACACAAGACAGCAATGCTGCAGGTAGCTGTAAGAGTGACTCCTCTTCTTTCCTGTGTCAGATAGATGCTTGGGAACAGGAGGAGCTGAACAAGAATGTGTGCTTTGACAGCTGCCGCGTAGATCCCTCCCCTTTCCAACTGGTGGAGAGAACTTCCCTGCACAAGGTGAGTGCAGATGTCTTCTTGAGGCATACATCATTTTTCTCCACTCACTCCAGGTCCAGTCTATCACTTATTTATTCCCCCTGTCTTCACCTACAACTACTATCACCAGCCACTTTCACATCGAGCAACATCGAGCTTGTTCCTGTAATCTTCTGTGTACACCTCCAATCTCCTGCAAAATGAAAGGCTTTGTGATAAGAAGTCTGAGTCCATTTATTAAAAAAGCTTTTGGACAAAAAAAAAAAACCAAACAAACAAAAATCTGCTACATGAACAGTAGCATTGTGTGCCTTGCTGCAGGGGCATTGCACTGAGATTTAGACTCTGCCCTGTCAGTGTGCAGCACTGGAATGAGCACTCCTGGATTTCTCAGGGTGTTTCTGTCAGGGTGTAAAGTCTGCCTGTGGTGTCATAGGCCCTTCATTGAACTGAAGCACAAGGAAAGAGGAAGCTGGATCATGCAACACCTAGAGTCAGCATAGGATAACTGGGGATTAAAGCAGTCATTGTATGCCAGGAGGAAGACAAGATGGGGCTTTTACTCAGTGGAAAGGGAAAGCAGTCTACTGAAGCAAAAGTGCACAGTGCATGCTTTTATCAATACTCATTTAATGTGAATGGTCAGCATAAACCTTGTACTAAATTAATCAATTACTGTTAAGATGTCAGCCTTGAGAAAAACAAGAATATGCTAGCATGTAGTTCAGATGAGTTTTATGAAGGGCTGGGTGAAGTCATCTGAAAACTACTAGCATTTATCTTTGAGAATATAGGCTCACAAAAAATTATGGGGAAAGTGTTAATCAAAAGAGCAAGTGAGAAACTCTAAAATAACAGACAAATCAACTTAACTTGGATGAACAAAAAAACCCCAACAAAACAACAAAAACCAAACAGGAATAAATAATCAAACTATATGAAGTATCCACAGTTAGAGCTAAATGTGAGACTACTGACAAAGAAAATAATATCACAGTTTATCGTGATCAAACTATATTTAACCAGTGTGGTTTTCTTTTACATCAGAGTAAAATGTCTTTTTCTTGAGAAATCAGATTTTTCCTAGTTTTGACTAGAACATGACATTCAGTATCTCATATGATGCTAAAAAAAAAAGCCAACAGTAAAACACTAGCTGTGACAGAATGATTTAATGTAAGACCATAGGTAAAGTCCAGCTAGAGCTCAGCTTCAAGAACCTGGAGGCTGGAAATATACCAGAGATGAGCACTGAGAATGTGGAAAGTTTTAGAAAGCCAGAAAGATCTGTGAATAATAGTAAAATAATGGGGTATATTTAGGCTGAAGAAAAGAAGACTGATAGCAGTGTGATATCTGTCCTTTCAAGGAGACTTTGTAAGAAAAAGGAAATAACTTGTTCTCAGTGTTCTCACTGCACTGGATAAGCAACAAGCTTAAGTTTTCACAGAAAACATTCTGGGACTGGAAAAAAATAAATCCTCTATTGTTAAGGAAAGCACTGGAATAAATAACCTAAGCAGTTTTTGACTCTACATATACGGTAGTACATCTTCCAGCACCAAAATGAAACAGGATCTGCATAGGTCTCTAAATGCACAACACAGGGTGTTGTATGTGAATCTCCACCAGATGCAGGATGAGAATAACCTTGAGAATGTGCTCTCTGTCATCAGCGCAGTCCCAACTACAGCTGCACAGCAGAAGGAGCAGGGAGTAGTATTTGGCAGATACAAAAGGGGAAGAAGGGAAGACATCATTTCTGGGATAACTGCACAATTTTGTCTCTTTGTGACTTCCATTTCTAAATCCTGAGTCCCAGCCCTAGCACCAAGTTCTGTGCTACCCATTTCCTAAATCCCTGAAATGGTCTTCTTGCGGTTTTGCTCCTAGACGCACACCTTGTTCTCCCTGCTGGGCCTCAGCCACGCCTACGTAACCAGCATGGGGAAGCTGAGGGGAGTGTTGGCTTTGGAAGAGGTGAGTACAGATCCTCTGCCATCCTCTTAAATAACTGCAAGTGTCCTGTGGATCACTGCAGTAACTCACAGGTGCTGCAAGTTCCAGCTGGGAATATATATAACTGCAAGTGCTACATTTTCAACCCAGTGTTGAATTCTGAGTCAGCTCTTTGGAATCCGTGTAAGGGAATGGATGACTGCATTTCGGTGGAGGCAGCAGGTGCTCTTTCCAGGGATGTTAGAAGGTTCATCTTTTTCAGAAGTGTAGGGCTTTTCACTGAGGCTTAATAGCCACTCTTAACTGAGTGGCTATTACTGTTTCTGAAAGAGGTGTGGAATTTGTTGTTTACCATGGAATTTTTCACTACACCACCAGTGTAAAAGATCTCCACAGGCCCCAGAGGTAGAGCTGTGACTCTATTTGTGATCCCCTTACCCTGGGGAGTAGATGAACTTCTGCCGGGTAGGGCTGGGCCAGCCTCATCCTGAAATTTTTCTCTTTTTTTCAGCTCCAGAAGGCAATAGAGGGTTCCACCCGCTCTGGGGTTCGTCTCCGACCACCCCTTGCCAGTTTCCGTGACATCAACCGGACTTCCACCAACACTAAGGTCGGGCAGGGCGCTCAGGCGTGGAGCCGGGAAGACAACGGCACGATGGCAGCACAGCAAGCAGCAAACCTGGGCACTGAGAGCCCTCTGCCTCCCTGCTCGCACTCCCCCCAGCCCTCACACTCACAGGAAGAGGGGGAAGTCCCCAGCTCCGCTTATGCCACGGATACTGAGCTGGAAGAGATGGAGCTGACAGGGCCAGTTGCTGAAAACATCTCAGATATCCTCAAGGACATAAACCTACGCACCACTGACCTGGATGAAGATGAAGACGAGGATGAGGATGTTGCCATATAGCTGGTGTGAGGGAAGCAGTCCATCACACTCTTCAGTGAGCCAGTCTTCTTGCGTTTGCTCCTCAAAGAGAAGCTTTTGGATGTTCCTTGCAATCCCCACAGAGGGGTGATTCAGCTGGGAGGAGGGACATCGGGCTGACCCTCTCTCCTGACGCTTTCCCTCTGTGCAGACTGTTAGGCTGCTGGACTATTTGGGCGCGTGCAGGTGTTGGATGTGGACCGCGAGGTGCCTGAGTGCAGGCTTACAATGCCCAGGCTCCTGCCATGGCAGAGCACACTGTAACAGGACCTGGATACTGCTGGACACAGTCAGGGTGCTCGGGGTCAATCTGCCATGTGGAAAGTGCAGGAGGATCAGTTCTCACTCACCACCAGTGCCATCCTTCCAGTGGCCCCAGACCTGCATGCAGCAGAGTAACGCAGCCAAACCTCCAGCCTAGAAGCACACTGCTGCTTCTGACTGCCACCCTGTCCATGTTGCTGCAGCTCCTTTTTACTGGCTCTTATCTTGCACCCCTCCCCCAAACATTCCCACACAGAACGTTTTTATTCTTTCTCAATTTTTACTCTGGGATTTTCCTGGATGGGGATGCAGTTAGGAGCTTCTCCTCTATCCTATAGCTGAGCCATGCCATGCCCTAAAAACAGATAGGAGGAAAATATTTGCTATATGCCTCGTGTCTTGAATTCAGCCAAGGCTTTAGAAAACACTGGAAGAGAGAAAAGCTTCTTTGTTTTCCCATCATCTCTGGAATTTTAAAACAGAATGGGAAAATCTTCGTTGAGGGCATCCTCAGTGCTGGGGGAAGGGGAGTAAAATAGCATATATGTACCTGTATTTCAAATAGATGTGTTTGTCTCTCTGAATCACTGTTCACAATTTTCCACAGTTATAGTCTTAAAATGTAAGAACTCAAGAAAAAAAAAATAATTACGGAGTGTTAGCAGGCTGCCAAGAAATACAGCAGAGGGAAGACACATTTTCTACACTTTGAAAACAGGTTTCTTTCTGAAAACTCCTGCTCTCGTTCTTGGTAATTCTACCCTGCCTACTTTCCACATATTTCTGCATACCTCAGATGCGAGAATTCCAGCTCTCACTTTTGCCAGCTTGTCTCTGTTGTGGCTAACAGCAAAGACCTCAACCCTTGTCTGCAGCATCCCTCTATTCCAGTTCTAAATCTGGAGCAGATCTGCATCTTGCAAAAAGATGTCTTGTCAGTTCGTGTCATGCATGCAAAACCTTGGCATCCAAAGATAAGATGCTGCTTCACCGCTCTTGTGAGGTTTTCGCAGTAAACAGGCAAAACCAAATTCTGTGTATTCTGCAGCTTCTTCTAACAGTCTACATCTCTTTCTACCGTATTTTTGGTGTCTCATAGCACTTAGATGCAGTCCCAAGCAGCCTATTAGATGTGTTTCCACTGATCAGAAACAGAGAAGAAATCCAGGCTCTGAAAATACGTTCTTGAGGGTATTCTCATTCCCCTTCCTGATAGCATTATCCCTTCCTGAAAACATTATCTAACTTAAGAGTCACCACTCCTACTTTAACATGTGATTTTCCATAAGCTGTCTCAGGAGCAAGTCAAAAAAATAATTACCTCTAACCCAGTCACCAAAGGAAAATTCCCTTCTGGCTTTAATTCCAAGTATTGACCTTGCACCAATTCCTCTCTGATGATGCTTATAGGTGGGAGAGTCTGTGACAAGCTTACAGTAGGAGGAAATCTGCCCTGTTAGTCTCTCAAACAGAGAGAAATTTATTTTTGCTGTCTGGACTTCAGAACCCACCAGGTCTGTTCTGGTTCTGGCACCAGATCACCATTTATAAGCTAACTGGGGACAGCCTTTCCCTGCCTTAATGATTGTCTGTCCTCCAGGAGCCATCCAGTCCTTGTGAGGAGACAGTGGTGATCTGAGGGCAAGTCTCTTGCCCACAACAGCTGCTTGCCTCCACCAGAGGGGAAATTTTGTGTCTGCCAGGCATCAGCACAGCCTCCCCACTACCTTTGTGTCACCTTCTGCTGCCTGCAGGGAAAAGGCAAAATAACTGCTTCTTTTTTTTTTTTTTTTTTCCCTCAGGGAATTGTGGTAGTTCCTTATATAAGCAGAGGAGAAAGGACATTCCTTTTGCAAAAACATAAATATTCAGTGAGTGACAGCACTGAGGCTAAATCTGGTCTGAGGGTCCGAGCACACCCAAAGAAGGATGAGTTTCTCCAAGTCATCCCCGGCCTTACTGTGCAGACTTGTATTTTACAGCTTAACCACATGCTTCCACTGAGACAGATGAGACAAGGAGAAACTTTGAGGCTGGAGTCAGTACACCTTCCCCTCCTCTCTCCTGAATACAGATATATGCTCTGCTCCAGTCCCACACTTCTCCTACAGTGTGTTACAGAAGAACTGGGATGTGACTGGCTGAGAAAGCAGATGGGAGTCTAAATCAAAGCCAGTGAGTGTGTGAGTCATGACAGACAGATTGTGAGCTGGGGGAGATGAAGCTGGAACAAAAATGATGCACATGGAGAGAGGTCTGGGGAGCTCGGAGTGAAGCACTGGCTAACCTGGAAAGCTTCTTGGGGCTCATCACTTGAGATTGCAAGAGAACACACATGGACACACAGGCACCTCTCCATTCCTGTTGCCTTTAGCTGTCCCTGGGTTACTGTGAGCAGTGAGATTGCTCTCTGGGGGGCAGCTGAAAGGTGGATGTTAACTGCTGCTCTTTGTAGACACTACTAAAGATCCATTCCAGGTATTGTCTCCAGCTATGGAACAGAAGCAGCATTCATCTGCACCATTTTCTCACCTTTATTCATACGTGGAAAAGCATAAGGAGCCAGGATGGGACAAAAAACACTCTGCAAATATGGTTTGCAAAGGTCGAAGTTGTTTCCACTTCCATCTTATCAATAAAATCTTCACTGAGCTGACACCAAGTACATTAATAGGTTTAAAATGTGCAGGAAAATAATACTAAACCTACCTTTGTCAAGGGAACTTTAACGTCGTACCCTCTCAGGCTATCCCATTACACCCCCTCAAAGTTTAAACTTGAAACCTTTGTCCAGCAAAGTCACACTAATCTGTCACTCTAAAACCTGCATCTCCCATCCTATCCAGATAGCACAGGCTTAATGAGATGTGGGAAAAACAGTTTTTTCTCAACCCAAAATATCCCCAGAATTTTTATCAGCTGTGAGGCCTTCCCATCCAGATAGAAATTCACATCTAGCAAAAAAATGAACTCTTCCTTTCACATGGCACTTAAAGGTGAAAGCAGAGTCTTGTTTTTAAATGCATCAATATAAAGAACTGAAAAAATAGGGAAGACTTAAGGTTGACAAGGGAGACTTTAGGTAGGTATGACAAGGCTAAGAGACTTGGCAATGAGCTGAATAAAGGAGAAAACACATGGAGATTAACTGCTGAACATCAAGAAAGATTTGCCTCAACAAAGTAACATTTTTGGTTGCAAAATTATTTGAGACTAAAAAAATTCTCATTTTCTAAGCCTATGGACAAAAACAATTAGTACAGGCAGAAACAGGGAGACAGATAGCATCTATAAAAATAACATCCCCCTTCTGCCCAGTGTTGCAAATACTGTATAGAAGTGTCTGTTTTGTAGCCAAAGAGTATAAGACCAGCAATAACCAGCTGAGCAAGTGAAGATTCCCTCTTTGCCAATTTAGTCCAAACCCAGGAAGGGTGTAATTAAAAACACACTATTAAAAATACAGCCGCAGCAAGCACTAAGTTGTTCATGGCCACATAAGCAGATATCCGGGCACAGCGCTCATAAAAATTTAATCAACACTGGAAACCAATAATTAAAATTTACACATTAAAGCTGTGCCTGAGCATTAGGGTTAGGGTCTTAAGACATGATGCAAAACTTTTTAATGCTGTGTTTGTGGGAGACAAGCTTAAATTGCTCCTGACAGTGAGCCACAGGCTGTTCTTTTGTGTCCCCCCCCTGCCACTGGACAGACAACCCTGTGCATGTGCACTCAGGCACACACACAAACTTCACCTCTGTCAAATCATGGCTGTGCAGGAGCAGAAAACTCTCCAAATCAGCTTCCTGTGCCTTAAGCCACATCTCTCCTTCCCTCAGCTTGCTGGATGTCACCAAGTCCCAGTGCAGCCTCATCGTAAGACAAACAAGACACTGCTGTGGACACTGCTGGGATCAGTGTGATGGCCAAATGAGGTAGAGTCTCACCCAAACCTATTAGTAGTTCAAGCACTGGACTTTCAAAGAAGCATTTGCTCCCATCCCAGCCTTTTTAGTGTGCTGCTAATGTAAACGTCTTGTGCTGTGTAGTAAAACCAGTTACAGAAACATATCTAGCCAATCTGAAGAATTGCACCTGATACAGAGGACAATGTCCAACTGAGGAAAAGTCCAGTAGCAAATTCATAAAGGAAACAGAATGCAGAGAAATGAAAAGGTGAATTGCCTGCTTTAGAGGAACAACCACCTAAGTACTACTAGTATCTGACTGTTTACTGAATGGCTACTCAGTTTGAAGAACAGAAGGTAAAGCTACAAGGCATACTGAGATATATTCAGAATTAAAGTCACATAAAGTCAAGTTAGAAGCTTTTCAATTTTTTTTTTCCCACACAGAAACAAATGCAAAAGACAATAATGGAAGGTTTATGAACATTTGAAAGAAAAAAAAAAATCTGCTTTTCTCTCCCCCCTCAAACTTCTATAGCACACTTAAACAGGCTGAGAAAAGAAATGAGAGCTGAGATGGCTGAATTGTGACGAAACATGTCACAGAATCCTATGCTTAACTCAAATTCACAATTTCTCTGGCACAGAAGATAGGATCTGTCTGAGAAACTGTGTAGAAAGCACCCTTGCAGTTGGCAAAGTGCAGATCCAGTGAGGTGTGCAGCAAAAATGCTCTTAGGCCCTTTTTAGTTACCTTTTTAGTTTTCATTAATCACTTAGAAGTAACATATGAAGTATTGTAAAACAGCAACATGAGAGAAACATATGGCAGGTTTGCCATCTAGTCTAAACAGAGAAATAAGCAGAAAGGGGAGATGAGAGCCTCAGGTAGATACCATAGAATGAGGGTCATGCTGGGGCTAAGCAGCTAAATCCAGAGAAGATGAACTTAACTGAGGGGTAAGTCTAACTTAGTTTGATGACAAAAGAGTTCTTTCAGGTGAAGCATTCAGCAGCTGGACACCATCTTTGCAGCATAATTTGAAATGAAGAAAAAAAGACATTTTTCCTGTGTATGACTTCTAGGATCAGAGACATTTTGTTTTCCCAGGCACTCAAGTCTTAAACATATGTGGAATAACTGATTTAATTTGACACACTTCATTTCAAAAAGAAAGTAGTTTAGAGGCCATTTGGAAAAAAAACAAACACATCAACAACAAAAAACAAAAACAAACAATAAAACCAAACAAAAAACCAACCAGCCAAATAAACCCCAAAAACCCAAAACAAAAAAAAACCCCACACACCAAAAAAGCCCAAACAAACAAAAACCATCAGACAACCAAGGACTGACAAAAATAAAATTTAAAAAAAAAAAAACTTCAAAAAACAATGAACAAAAACCTAATGCAGTTAACTGTGTCTTAGGCAAGTCACATTCAATTCTATGAACATAGCTACGTAGACATACATATCAAGTGGTGGATAGCAACCTATTCAGTAGCAAAAGCAGGTAAACTGGAAAGAAGCAAATTAAATTAGAACACAGAAAGCAGAGATCAGTCCAGTAGCCCTGGCTGTAAAATACTCTGTGCCTTAAACAGGGCAAGAGACACTTCTTAGCTCCTGGAAGAACCAGAGTTTGAAAAGCACAAGTATCTTGACTTGGAAAGGAAATAATACCTTTTATGGGTAGAATTTAAAAGTCTCATATGGCAAACGAACAGCTACTGGATCTGCCTAATGTCTTGCATCAGAAGCAGATGACACAACAATGCTGGAAGTGCAGAGATGTTTTCTTTCCCTCTGGGTTGACCAATTCCCCAATCTGCTATGAGGACAGCAGGCTGAGAAGCATTTAAAACTGAAATGTGAACCCAGAGTCATGCTACCCAATGTCAGTGCCTATTACAACCTAAGTTGACCAATTCCCCAATCTGCTATGAGGACAGCAGGCTGAGAAGCATTTAAAACTGAAATGTGAACCCAGAGTCATGCTACCCAATGTCAGTGCCTATTACAACCTAAGCATCAGAAGTCTTCCTGTGTCCTGTCCTAATGGGCTGTTGTGAAATTTCTGTCCAACTCTGAGTCAGATGTGTCTGCATCTCACCAGTACTATGACAAAACTTGTATGTATCACCTGGAAAATGTTTATTCAGTAGAACAGGAAAACTCACTCTGTGCTAAATTAGAGGATTTTGTTGATGTGATGCTTTCTGTCCTCAGATTCATGGCCTGGTAGTCACAGACATACATCAGATTTTAGCCCTGTACAGTCAAACACGTGATGTTCTTTCTTAATGAGAAATCAGGTATTTCCTACTCTGGGGTCCTTCTCCAAGCCACCATGGATCCTTTTCAATGTGCTCCATCAGACTATCTCCTTGAAACCCACCCCCTCTTCCTAGGATCCTCCTTCCTCAGACGCAACTCCCCTGGAGCCAATCCCACAGAAATAAAACACTTCCACCAGCCAGGAGGGCAAGACCACATTCTGTTTAATAACAACTCCATAAAGGACTGTACATGCTATTTTGAGCTACCTCCCCTCCTTTACTGTGGTTGCTGCCACGTACAGGCATGGAGGTGTGTAGTGCCATACAGTTCTCTAAGTCTATATGTGATGTGTGCACATGTATGCAGGTGGTTGCACATGGATGTATTTATATATAGCTTTGTAGAAGTGTTTATCTCGTAAGTCACATTATCAAAACATGCGAAGTATATCCAACAAAAGTTTTCAGGCAAACATGTTTTGGAGCTGGAAGACCAAAGGCAAATCAGACTCGTTTTAGTTTTTAAGGGCTAGTGTGGGACAATGTAAGGACGAAAGTTTTCAGTAGTGGGTCCCTTTCCCTTTTGGTTTTACTTCCATTCAGTACTTTCTCCCCAGACATCGATGCACCTCTGTAAACACTAGCTTAAAAGGATATATACAACCACCATGCAGCCTCCCCGCTACAGAAAACACGTGCAGGCTCAGGGAAGCCCTTGAAAAGTGCTTTGCAGCAACCTCCATGGTCCCACACGCTTATGCTAAAGTAGTTTCAGATACTGAGAATACAACATGTGAAGACCTAAGCCTTCAGTTATTTTTACACATGCTTCAGGAATCCACCCCGCATGCCACCCCTGAGACTCCCATCCACCACCCTTGTACCTCCCAAATCTTCTGCCTGTACCCACCCACATCTGAAAAGAGCTGAAACAAGAGAAATCTTGCTCCCTGTAAAATTACGTTTGAGTTCCAATTTTATGGTGTAAGGATTCCCAGAGACCTCCAATCATGCACAACATCCACAAATCAGAAAAGAAAAGTTAAAGCCAAACAAGAATATTTATCTGCAAAAGAGCTTTTGGCTTGCTACGTTGCTCAAGCATGCAGTTATCTGAAAAGAAGGGAAGTGTGCCTACACTTGCCTCATGGGAACATGGCAGAGCTCTGGAAGAAGGTTCTTAACCTTGTGGCCTCCAATCCAATCATGACTGGATTTCCATGCCAAATGAAAATGAATCCAAAAGGCCAATGAATCTGGACTGCATGCCTTTATCTTATCAGAAGCAAATCTTGATGCACAATCTTGTTTCCGTAATGGAGAAAAGCCTTTTAGATGTTTTTGTCTTGCAAGCATGGACATTTGATCCCTTATGGGAAAGCAAAAACAAGACTAGTTTTCAGAGGGCATTTAAAATGTCCCCAGCTTTAGGAGATGAGGAAGACCCTAGCAGGAGCATTCTTTCCACAGAACACTGCAACCCCTCTCTTCCCAGAAGACAGCAGCTACTACACATCAGTAGGTAAGTCCTGCCCATGGCAGCGGGGTTGGACTTGATGATCTTTAAGGTCCCTTCCAATCATTGTGTAATTCTGTGGTATCTGCACTAAGAACATTCTTGAACAAGTCTTTACAGTTTTAGTAAACATGCTCCTTCTCAGAATCACAGCCTGACTAAATTTTTCCTGTTCCAACAATGTGTATCTGCACTGGAAAAATACATCACATACTTCTTTTCTTTTGTGCAGACCAACACTGACAATCATAGAGCTTCTCTTCATTTCCAAGGAAAAAAATAACACTTTGATCTGCCTGTGCTGGGGAAAAATGTCAGTGCAAGGATGTAAATAGACCCTGATGTTCCAGGTGCAGATCTTCCATGTCCATTTGTTAACATAATAACCCTCATGCCTTAGCCCAGTCAATCCATGGAGCTGGTTGTGCTGCTGAGGGAGCACAATGTCCTCAGGCTCCATGACATATTCTGAGACAGAGAGAGACACGGATCTGGCACAGAAGTCCAGCTCTTCTGCACAGGTTCACCACTGCTTAGCCTGGGAAAAGCCTATGGCACAAAAGAGGCACCTGACATTGACTTTACAGCTTGCAATCATATTTGAGACTGTGCTTTAATGACTGTAGGCTGTCCTACACATACATTTAGTTCTAATAGGCACCATTTTACTCACATTTTCCCTGTTTATTTTTCCTTTCCCTGAGCCATGGCATAGAAATCTTTCCCTGTCAGATTGCTACAGGGGAGGAAAATCAAAGGTGAAAGCATTACTTATTTACATGTTTCTAGTTGTAAACTGCTGATAATCTCTGTATTGGAATTAATTTTTTTTTCTTTCCTTTCTTTTCTTTTTTTTTCTTTCAGAAAAAGTCAAACAGTTAGTTAAAAAGATATGCCAGAGTTGTCTGAACAAGGAACACTGGAAAATCCACCTGGAAGTAATTAGAAAGAAGAGCTTAGACTTTGCCAATGTTGCTCTGCTTTTTATAGCATTTAGAGGCAGATTATCTGAGTTTGCCTCTCCTTCTAGGCAATTATCAATATAAAAGTTAAGGCAAACTAAGCTGAATTTAGGTATTTCGAGTTCCCAGTGAGATCAGAACTCACACTAACTTCATTTGGGCAAGGAGTAAGTTCTTATTTGGTGTATTTCTCATGCGATTTCCCTGAAGAACCAAGGGCACTGTGAACTGTTTTATGAAGAAAATGAAAAAGAAGCTAGCAGGCACCCAAATTCAGGGAGGTCTCTTTCCTATCACCGTCTTAAAAAAGCGTGGCTTGGACTAAGGAGCACCATAAGCTGCAACAATCCTGGACCCACAGCTTGTATAGCAATTCTATACCTCAGTCCACCCTGCCAGGAGTCTGCCATGAAGCTTCTTACCCGTGTAGTGTAAACGAAAGACATCAAGCTTTTCTTGACTTTTTTCCAAGCTTTTCTCTCCATGTGTTTCCCCCTCTGCCACACACACACAGCGGTGCACAAGCCTGTACTGTTGCACACCACCTTGCCTCACCACAGTACCTCCTTCCTGTGTCAAACGAAGAGATGACTTTCCTTCTCCAGTTCTCTTCTCCGAGGCTACAACTAACATTTTTCATTGCTGCTGTACACGGTACAGCACACGCAGGCTCTGCCTAGGAGTGAAGTACTCCTCTTCCAGATCTCACACTAGACTGGACATAGGGATAAATACCCTTTCCAACAGCTATGCTTCACTCTTAAACAAGTCTCCCCTCTTGCAATTACAGGGTAAGACTTATCAGTGTCTTTAGCTGCCATGGAGTGTAATCACTGAGTGCATACACGATTTGTGCATGTTAATTTTATTAATTTCATGCATATATCAAGTTAGTCATGTCCTCCTGCCCAATTTCCAGGTTTTACCTCAAAGTGGCCTGAGGGAGAGAACAGTGAGGGAAACAACAGAGCATAAATAACAAAGACCAAATCGAACAAGAGCATACTAAAAATTCCAAGGAAAACACTAAGGAAGAAAATGGGGAATAATGTTTTTCCTGGTACCCCCGTGGGGCTTATTCTTTTGACATATCACAATCAGCTTAAGCCAATTTAAGTTGCATCTGCAACCAGTCTTCCACATGACCATCTACACGTATCACCAGCCCTCAGTAATCCCTGCCTCACCAAGAGAAGCAATATGAAGTGTTCATCCCACTGGAACCTTTATTTGGGTAGGGGACTGGGCTGGTTTTCAATGGGGCCAGTTCCTGAGCAACCAAATGAGTGTTAGTGCTGGTGCTTTTTAGGCAGTAGAAGTACAGAGCTGGTGGTGGTGGAAGAGAGGAGGCAGGACAGCTCCTTTGAGCAGCTTACGCTCATCACGAAGATGCCATTTCAAAGTGCACTTTCCCAGTTTCTCTAACCTGAAATAAAGGAAGGCCAGCTGCTGAGAACAGAACCCTCTCTCCCTCTGCTCACAGCTCTTCCATCTTCACTTTTAAAGCAGGATAAAAGTCCCCAGCTTGGTGTGGGCCAGCTGTGCATCAGCACCTACCCAAGGGTTGTGGGAGGTGAGCATGGCCAGAGCAGAGTTCCTCCTCCTTCAAAGCAGCTCACCACTGGATCAGCTTAGAAGCTGATCTTAAACTCTGTTCCCTGCAGCAAGCCTGTCCTGAAAGGTGATGTTAATGTTTTTAAGGGGGAAAGCAAATGGATGACTTGCCAGCAGCTTTCCAAAAGAAGATGGTGATTTAGAGGCACAGAAACTGAAAGAAGCAGATTAACTTGTCTGTCCCAGACCCTGAGCTAATGGAATTGAAGAACTGAATGGCTTGTAAAGAAAGCTTCAGATTTATATAAAAGAAAAACTTATGAAATAGTATAACTAATCAGATATGAGCAATCATAGGAGAAGGAACAAGAGAGAATTTTCTTGCAGTAGAAGATTTTAAATTAGGGTCACTTCTGTTTAAGCCTTCTTTCATGTTTAGCATAGTAATTTCAACAAGTTCCTACTGAAGACAAAGGCTTGGCAGAAAGATGGGAATCTTCTACCTCCACTACTTCAAGAATATCCAAAAATTTTCTGTAGTGCAGCTTTGCCTTATAATGGGCTTGTGGAAACAAACAGCAGAGCTCAGTTTCTTAGTAACTGCAGATTAGGGATACTGAGCTTACCTTCCCCTCTTATTTACAGCCTCACAAACACAATTTGGGCTCTGACTATGTGGCTGGACTCTCTCCAACTCATCCCTCCTCACCAGGATAAAGGGACTGCAGGCCAAATTTCGCTCACAGAGCACCTGTGCCTCCCATATGCTTGAATAGGTGTATCTATATAATAACAGCTTTTCTGGGAAATGTACAGTAGGTTCCAGGTCTCTCTCTCTCTGATATTGGATACACACAGGCAGTGGGCCTGTTACATAAGAAAAGGTCGGATTATACAAACAATTTTCCACTTTCAAAGAGATTCAAACTGCCTTTCCAGTCCAGCTCAGGCTTCTCACTTGGGTGGCAAGTGTGGACAGGAAGATCTGCGTTCTGTAGTCAAACTCCTAGCAATTAGCTCTTTTGGATTGTGGAGAGGTATGGAAAATAGCCTTTTTCTTTCTTTCAAGAAAAGGCTGAAAGTTTATTATTCACAGAATGTTAAGACATTTATGAAAAAAAATTACAGAATTTAGTAAGCTGGAAAACTTTTACAAAGAGTGGTGTTGAAACCAGTCTGCATTCACAGAGAATAAGGCTATCTACAGGTTTCTAGACAGCAGGTTATGGAACTATACAGCAGGGTATAATTCTCTACCCCAACTCCACAGAGGCTAGAAGAATCTACAGATTTTCTCCTCCTATTGGACTCCACAGAGTTTTCTTTAAGTTCAATTTTTTTCATACTTTTCCCTATGTAGATAACTCCCTCTCACTGCCTTCCATGGAGATAAGGTGTATCTTTTAGACATCAATCAGACATCTTCGTAAATGTACCACATGTCCATATCAAAAAAAAAGAGAAAAGAAGCCCTGGACAAGTTGACCCACTTGTCCCAGTCCTGTAAACAACATAGAGGGATATTTAGAAGCTACTCTGAAAGTTACTGTAAACATCCAGATTGGTCCTGGAGAGGCACATGGGAACAAAATGGTTTGGAGAAAGGAACAAGCCACCCAAATCTCCCACAAAGGTACACACCCAACCATTTCTGTTTCCCTGAAGACCTTTTAAAAAATAAATAAAAACAGCTTTAAACTTACTCATTTACTCATCTGCTGAGGTGCTCTTGGCACTTGCCAGCTCCCTCTTCTGCCTAGTGTGGATTTCCCAGGCCCTGCTCCACAGCTGGACCCAAGCCAGCTCAAGATAATGAGCTACCACTGGCCCTGCAAGAACTATAGCAGACCATTTTTATCAAGCCTTGCTGCCCAGGGGTGGTTAGTACCTGTATGTGTAAACATCTTTGAAGAGATATTGAAAGGTCATCCTTCAGGAGAAGAGCGACCTCCTTAGAAAGATGGAAGCAAGACCAAGCAAATACATAAAAAAAGACGGGTCATCAAAACTTTTCTCTCTTACCTACACCAAATTACCAGTCTTACTTAAACACCCCAGAGGTCTTTCATTTATAGGTGCAATGGAGAGGGAGGACAGATCTGCTTGAAGTGGACTTGGCGGGAAAGTCCTGGGTATTGAAAAAGGAGTCCCTCTTTTTGCAGCTGCCTGTGTCAGTGGGAAAAAGCTGAGTGGGGTAAAGTTCTTCCTGAGAGTCCCGTTCCTAGTTTTCACAATTCCTGGACTTCATTTGCTTTGCTTGCCAGGAGCTGTCTAAACTCTGAGACTTGATGATACTCCTTCAGTCACATTTTATTCGCCTTAGACATTCTTCCCTGAAAATATGCAGGAGCTAAACCTGAAGCAGGAAAGAAGCATGTATCACTCTCCTGTCATCCAAAAAAACACCCCAAGCCTGAAGAGGAGGCAAAGAAGAGACAAATGTATCATGAATTAAACAGAGCAAATATGAGTCAGAGTGAGAAAGAGTTGCTCCTGGAACAGTATGGCAGTGTCCAGGCAAATTCCTTTCTCTAGCTCATCAGATCCAGCATCTGGTCTACACCCATGCTCTGCCGATGCCTCCTTGCAAGAGGTCTTGCAATTAAAACCCAGCACTTGGGTAATCTCTGCTGGTTCTGTTCAGTCCTCCAGCAAAATCAATAATCTTATACAATTTTTGCTTTTGTCTCTGTTAATTTTCGGGTGAGAGCTGAAAAGAAACAATTTCCTTTCAAAACCTCTCCCTCCCAAAAGGAGGTCTGTAAAAAAATGTCAAAGAATTGCAAGAGACCAAATTCCCCCTAATCAGAGAATCATGTCTTTTTAAACAAAAAATATATAACCCGTACAAATAGGGAAAACTCCTGAAATCAGCTTTCTCCACACCTAAAAAAGAGATGGGAGGGAAAAACAAACAGACCAAGTGCTGAGCATTATTTACACTGCTTGGGGGTAGGAAAACAAAAGAAGAAAACATAGGCAGGAAGAAAAAGAAGACAAATAGGCAGAAAAAGCTTCCTCTCACCCCTTTTCCTCCAGCTATATTTGGCACTGCAGGAGTGGCAGAAATGGGAAAGGTGCAGTATTTCTGTTAAGTCATGACTGGAGTACAGGCTTTTCCCATTACTAACTGCTTTGTTATGAACACTTATCCAGCATATAAAAAGGTAAAAAAAAAGCGCAAAAACTGAAAACTCTAATGTAAACTAGGTATCTGTGATCTCATAGCTGTACACGCTGTTCCTGGACCTGCTGCCTACTCTCTGGGTCTCCCCATTCTGCTGGCAAGGAAAAGACAGAAGGACACAGCAGCAGCACCAAGATGGACATGTCCTCAAGCCCACTGCAAGAGTCAGCTTTTTATGACTGTCTCCGTAGCTGAAAATGTTCTTTCCACTGGCTTCCAGTGCCCACTGCCAAAAGGACACACCACTCTTGCCAGCTCCTGGGAAGGCAGAAATGTCAAAGAGAGAAACAAATGAAAGAGACCAAAGCATGAATATCTGAGAGCAGGGTTAGATTCGTATCTGCATCCATTCTTCCACGCCACAGCAGAGCCATGCCCACAGAGCACACTGGCAGCACAGCCCGGGCCCAGGGAGCGCCGTTTGTATCCATCAAACCTACAGCTTTGTATCAAGGTGCTACTGAGGATCTGGTTACACAGCACATCTTTCATCTCTCTGGTGTCTGTATCGAACACGGCCTGATCCTCTGCATCAGCCACAACGGCAACGCTAGCGCAATCTAGATCTGCAAAGCCACATCTTCATTTTCAACCAGTTTATATTCATATATTCTATCAAAGGGGGCCGTGTCCACAGAGCAACATCCATTCTGCTAAGATGAATTCTAGCCACAAAGCTGCTCCCTACACCAAGCCTGTCTCATCAGCTACATCCCCAGTACCAGAAGAGTTTGTATCCACAGCCAAGACTTTGTATTAAAAAGATTTAGAAATTATTTACCAATCCAGATCTCTCCAAGCACATCACATGTTGCCCAGAGCAATGAAAATCCAAAATATATGTCCATGGGGGAGGGGAAGAAAAGGTTTTTATGTGTCAATCACTTTGAGACTTTCCTTGTTTAAAAAAATAATTAAATGTCAGGAATGGAAGGTATGTCTGCTTGGAAATATGGGGAGCTGGAGAGAAGAATCCCTGTAATTGCATTCCTTGCCATCCCTCTCTTTTTTTTCAGCAATGATGAGAACTTCACAGAAAGCATCAGTTGTTTGTTTCTCCCTCTTCCTCATCAAAGGACTGCACCCCAGAGGAGGTGACATCTGAGACTTTGCGGCTCAGTGCAGCATGTTCCATCTCCTCTCGAGGAGACAAAGATTCCAGGTCCCGGCACACTGCATCATCCTCCTCTGGAGAGGGCTTCTTGTTTAGGAGAGGAGCCTTCTCCAGCCGTGGGTTCCCTTCATCCTCAATGTGGTCCTCCATGTACGTGCTGGACTCAGCTCCACCCCCACTCTGAGCAGTCTGCAGGGGCCACACGTGGACCAGCCCCGTGCTCTGGATGAAGTTCTGCTCCTGCCGCTGTTGCTGCAGCTGCTGCTGCTGGAGAAAGCTGCTCTGAAGCAAAATGCTTTCCTGAAGGTTTGTCTGGGACTCATCAAAATTCTGGCCTAGGTAGGAGCCAGTTGCTGGGGAGGCGATGAGGGACTGGTCACTGGCCTCCCAGGCGTCGGATGAACCTAAGCAATACATGCCCTGCGAGACGTAGGAATGAGGCCAGCTATCATACTGCGTCTGGGCCATATGCTCTGCAAGCAAAGGAGGCAAACAACACACAGTTAGACACTCTCCCTAGGCCAAGCTGGCTCATCCAGGTAGCCTGTGTGCCCGTGCACTGTACTGCACAGGGCGGATGAACCCTTCAGAGGAAGGAGGGCAAAGAGAAAACAGTTCTGGGCAGTTGGCAGGTGGCCTTGATTATACCCACAGCTGTCAGTAAGAGCTGGTTGCTTTCCACAGCTGTGCTCTAAAAAGGCAAAAGGAACTGGGCTTTTGGAAACTCCCTGTTAAGATTAGATTCCTTGGACAGCTCCATGAACAAGGATGACTCTAGCAGATCTGACTGGGGCTACAGAATAAAATAGAGCAAAAGAGAGCAACATGACAACCAGAGCTGGAAGGGGGTGTCTTACATTAGCATGAACGACTGGAGCTCACCTTGGCTCTCCATCAGCTCCTGATAGTTCTCAGAGTAGTTGCCTGCTGGGTTGTCCTGGTTTGAGTTTACACTCACATCCTCACCATCCATGGAGGACCAGGCCATGAGAGTCGCTTCAGAAATAGCAAATTGCTCCATCACTCCTGTGCCAAAGGAGACAGGGAAGGGAAGCAAATGTGCATCTCCACTTCTCACCATCATCCTTTACCCCATCTTTTGGTCACACTGTCTCACTCTGATCCTATCTCAGCAACACCCACCACCCACAACTGGCCCTCACCCTCTCCACCTTGCATCCCACTGGCAATATCCCAGCCATCAAAGTCTCTCTCTACTTCAGCTACCTGAACCACCCGCAGCCTCTCCCAAGTGTTTTTCTCTGTTTTGGTCTCTCGGGGATTCTGCTCTGGGGCACCCCACCCAATCCAACCCCCGTGCCAGAAGAAAAGGCATCGCTACCTGCAAGGAACCGGGCCTCCTTCTCGCCGTCGCTGAGGTCCGAGTAGGCGTCGGCATCCTTGCGCGCGCTCTCGTGCGTGTGCTGCTGCTGCTGGCTGTGGGCTTTGCCCCAGCCCTGCCACTCGATCATGTGAGCCACGCGGCCCTGGCCCATCGCCGTCGGCTTCGTGACGTGGTCCTTCATGCTGCGAGATATCCCTAAGGGGCCAGACATTGGAAAACAAGGGAGGGCTATTACACAGCTCCAGCGTTTTCGGCCGTGCTTTTTACCGCTCTTAGGAGTGGAGCTTCTCCCCTCCTCTCCTGACAGGATGCAGGACTGGGTGTCTCCCACTAGGACTGGGTATCTCCCACCTCTCACTGCATCACTCTTCAGGAGAGTTTCTCCATCTTTCCTTGGACAAACTCTCAGAAGGGGGGAAAAAGGGGAACCTCAAATATGAAAGACCATTTCCTTCCTTGCCTAGAATCCATTTAGGATAGAGTTGGGCATGAAGGATGAAGCCTGGAAGTGAACAAACTAAGAAACAGAAAATGGGGTTAAACCCAAGACTGAGGGAAAGCAATTGAAGATGTCTGAGCAGGGGTGCACGGTGAGAAGCCAACAGGAGTAAGACAAATCTGTTCTTTAAAAGGGCAACAACTGTGAGACTTCTGTATTTAGAACCACGGTGATGGAGACTCCTCTAAGGCCATAAAAAGGTGAAAGCCAGAAAGGAGCAGTTGTGAGAGCGACAGAGAAATATGGGAAGAGGCACAAAGGCCTGTGGAGAGAAGCTGCCAAGGCTAAAGACAAATTTTGAGGACCTCACCAGAGAAAGATGATTTAGCCAAAGCCCCAATCCCATAAGCATTGGAGTTGCGTTTCAGCTTGGGGAGGATGGAGGTCGTATCTTCCATGGAGAGCTGAAAAGAGAGAGAATATGAAGAAATGATATACAGGAAGGAGAAAAGGAAGTGAACTGAAGTGAGAAAACAGTAGGTAGTTGGAAGATGAGGAGCAGAAGCAAGCAGTAAGAACAAAAGAAGGAAAGGAAAATTAGAGGCTATTTAACCAGGACTGGATATTGCACAGTACTGGGACTGACTGAGGCAAGGCCAGAAGGAGAGGCAGAAAGAGGCTGTGAGAAGCCCCCCGTTGGCAGCTGCCAGTCCTCTACAGACATGCTGCACCATTCCCAACTCTGTTAGAGATGCAAGACATGACTGATGGGACAATTCAGGGATCTTGCAGTGGGGAGGTGTCAGTGCAATAGGCAAGCCACACTAATGTATCATACATGCATCATACTACCGATTTTTTAATGTCACTTTGGGGTTTTTATTTCTTCTTATATGGTCTTAATTAAATAATCACGGCTATATCAGTGATGGGTCCTGTTTCAAGCGCCTACATCTCTAAAGAAATTCAGTCTACACTCTGCTTAATTTTATTGACTTAATTTTCTTTTCTATGTTTATCCTCAGTCCCTGAACAACAAGGACAGGGCACTATTGGGACAGGCAGCCGTCACAAACATCATCACAAAAATAATCTCTCAAGATGAATTCATCAGGCTTCTTCAGAGATGCCAGGTATTGCATATGAAGCTTAACTTTCACAAGGGCTAAATAAACATTGCTTCTGCTCTTCATTTCAACCTCTCTGAAAATCAAGGCCAGAATGTTTCAAACACAAGGATATTCAAAAGTGACTATGACACTGGAAATTTTAAATTCTGACACAAAACAAGCACTTGGTCATAGGCACAGACCTCACAAAAAGTGAGTGGAGCAATAACTGGGCAGTGAAATAATTGGAGGCAAAGGAAGGCATTGTAAAGATCTCGTACTGTGTATAATTCCAGTCAGTCGCCAAAATATGAGAGGTGAGTTTTTCTGGAAACTGAGTGTAAATGCAGCAACTAAGACATCCTGTAACTGTGGAGCCAGGAACATGCCATGTGTAATGTGAGCTGAAGCAATCAGAAAGCAGAGGAAGAACAGTAAAAAGTGAGAGCCCAGTCCTTGTTCCATGATGCCTTTCCTTTGGTGAAGAAGCTTGTTGGAGAAAGTCCATCTATGCCTCCACTGGTCATTCCTGCCTGGGTGCTCCTGCTCAGTTCCAACTCTCCTCCCACTTGTTCCAAGACAGCCTGGGGGCTGAGCTGTGAGCTGCCTCATGGAACCCATCAAAAAAAGAAAGTAAACTGCAGAGGGCTCCTACGACTGCAAGGTTGAAGAGCTGTGACATGAAGGCAGGAATGAATGGGAAGGGAAGGAAATTCACGATCCAGCTTCAGTACCGAAGAAGATCTATGGAATTACACTGGGTAAGAGCTACCTCATGGAAGAGCTCCATGGATTCTGTATGGGTCAGAAAATGGGAAACTGCAAGTAAGGAAACTGTCTTCTACTTTCTTTAAGGAAACACAACCTTGTGTACTTTGCTTTCAGCTACACATAAGTGCAGTGAGGAAAAAAAAAATGACAAATGTCTTCTAGACAGTTGCTGCATGCATCATTATTTTCCAGCACTATTTGTTACTGTAAGCGACCCTAGGCAAAAGATCCCAAGCCATAAGTGCCATAATGAAAGAGGCATCAGCACTGTGAGAAATAGTTAAAAATTATATTCAGTGCTCCAAGTGTTTTCAAATCACAGTAAAGAAGAAAGCTGCAGGTATTTTGAAAGTTTTGAAAGAATCTGGAATTTGAAAATACTTATACTACTCAAAATGGAGCTGCTAGTCCTGGCCTTCCATGTGTGCAAAACTATGAAGTTAACTTATGCGAAAATATTTTATAAGTACCCCTTAAAAAAGTTCAGTAGAACAAATATGCTTTATTCCTTTTTCAGGATGCTTTTTCTGCATTAATGAAAAAGAAAAAAAATTTTTTTTCATGGCACAGGTATTAAGAGCGAAAGGAACATGTGTAACTATAATGTTTGCTTGTTTCTCATCTGCTTTTTAACTGAAGTTAACTGGTACTTACCATCCACCCTAGGAGACATAAAAAACTGTGTGCAACTGAAAATGAGAGAAACATTTCTCCCAAACTCCTAGAGAAGATCAAATGATGCTCTAATCAAGGACTACTATTTTTTAAAATATGCTGGACAGACACTTTTCCTATGTAGCAGTGCCCAGAAACCTCAAAAACAGAACATAAGAAATGGCACACATTTGTCCCCAAAAGGATGAAAGCAATTCAATAGCCACCTACAAATAGAAATACCTGCCAGACAGCAAAAGACTCAGAAGCAAACAAAAATCTATCACCATCCTCTGAATCGTAGACAACTCCCAGAATTTCAGCAGCACTAAGGACTTTTAGTCATGCTCCCATTCTGGCCTCCACTGTATCCAATGTCAGACAAATCCTGGTCCTCCTATGACTAGAAATTTGAACAGTGACACAGTGCATACTCACATTGATACCATCCCAGGAGAAATCTGTCCGTGTTTGCTAAAGAAAGCAAAGAATGGCACCACGTCAGTGTAACAAACAACTTGCAAGCAACCATGCAACTCCAATAATTTGCCAAAATCAACAGGCACTGCTTTATCTGGTGTGTTATAAAAAACTTGTGCCTTTCAAGATGGTTTCATTCCCTGCTGGTGATTATGGTGCCTGTAAGTGTCACGGTGTTTGAAGGTGAAATAGTGAACAGGGTGACGGAGTAGGAAAGAGAAAAGCACCTTTTTACAAGGCTCCCCTCCTAAGTGTGGGATGCACCACTTTGAGGTTAACACAAGGAGGAGCTACACCACCTTGGTATTTTGAGAGTCCTACGGCAAGCAACTCAATTCTGCTGGAATTATTTTCTCCTGCAGTGTTTCAGTTTGTCCACCCTGACTCACTCAACCCTTGCCAACCAGAAACATTTCCCACATCAGCCATCACAGTACCAGAGTGTGTTCCCTCCAGCTGGGAGGACTCATACCTCAGCAACTTGGGTTTGGGGATGGAGACATTCAGGAAAATTTAGATGACTCATGTTACACCTATGGTATCCATTCATATAAATCAAAATGTTCACTGAGGTGTGGTTTATGCTCATTGACTTTTAGATCTGCTTTGATTTGACTGAATTCTCCATACAAGATTGGGCCCAACAATTTCTGCCAGGACTCCATGAAACTAAATGTCTTGAAGTTACTTTCCAAGCCAACAAGGTACACAAAAAAAACCCAACAAAACAAATATAAATATAAATATAAATAAATATATATATATATATACACACACCTATTAACATTTTTTTAGGTTTTGCAAACCGTATGTTATTTGTTAAGCTTATTTGTGTACATTATTTATGATTCTTCAAATATTATGCACTTAAAATAGATTTTATCTTTCTATTAATCATTATTGCATACTCTGAACCTTACAAAGCTGAAAATTCAGGCATCTAGGAATGCAGAAGCTGCAATAATTCAGTGAGCCAGCCCTTAAAATACGGCATGATAAGTCAGCTGTTGGTGAGTTGCTAGTAAATGCACCTCTATAATTCAAAACACAGACAAATGTGTTTCTTCAAAAGATTTCATGTCTGTGCTGCAGAAGCTGGGACAGACACAGTGCTGGACATTCCAATGTGAACCCCTTATTCAAGGAATGCAGACCTACAGGCTTGTCAGAACTGTCACTGTTGTTTTCGTGTTGTGCTCCACTCCCATCATGACTGGTTAAAAAGCACTTTCATTTGCAGATTCTTACTCACTATGGATCTTGTGAAGGGAGTGACTCAGTTCTATTCAGGGCAAGCCAAACTACCCAGGTATGATCCCCAGGAGCTCACTGGCATTCCGGTCCTCTCACAGATGCTGTCTCGGTGATCCACAACACCCACTTCTGAACTCAGAATTCAAACTCCCTCATCCCCTTGGCTAAATAGCTCTGGGCCAGGCACTCACCTCAGTGGAAGGTCGATGGAAGCTGCTGCCATGCAGAGAACTCGTGCTGTCCATATTGATTTGGTCCACATCTTTCAGTCCCTTCCAGTCTACTGCAATCACCTCGTTTCCTGTGGGAACACATCTGGTCAGGCTTCTGAATGCCACTACAATTTGTTCTATCAGTCTTAAGCCAACTCAACTAAGCAAGCAGGAGAATCATTGAGTTTATGGCCAGAACAGACTTAAATCAGATATTCCACTTTTAATCAGACCACATGTACCTGATCACCAACTACTATATTTCTATCTCCATATGAAAACTAGTCACTTGTGTTTCTCTCAAGCATGATGTATGCTTGGCTAAAGTACATATTCATCCAGTAATGATGTGTGACTGGGAAAAAAACAATTTCTTTAATATTCCCTTTCATATTAAACCATCATCCCTTAAAAAGGCGTTTCACCATTATGGTTGGACATCAGCTTAGAGCTGCTGGAGCCTTTGCTTTGTCATCCTCAGCAAGATAAAAGACCTTTTTCATACCTGCCATTACATTTCAAATTTTAAATAACAATAATATAAAATATAATTAACAAAATTTTATTAAGATTTAAAAAATAAATATTAAATAATTATTAAATTTAGAAATAATTATTAAATAATTATTAAATTTAGAAAGTGAAACTAAATGCTGAAAAGCACATGTTAGTAGTCAGACAGGTAACCAGGACTGCTCTGTGCAGTCAGCAATTTACTGTGTCTTCAGCCTGTGTGCCATCCTCAAACTCTGGTTAAAGTTACTTGCTCCCATGTCAAGAACGAACAATTGTACTGTCCTTAAACCTGAGCCTCCTAGAATCTGTCAAGAAATGTAGCTGTCAAAATAATCATCTCTTCCTGGGATCAATTCAGCAAGGTCTAGTCTGTTTCGATTGAATATGAATGGTTCTACTTTCATGGTCTTCTAACTTATTTTTTACTCTTTATAGCAAATTTCTCCTCCACATATGCAAAGCTCCTTGCTCATTCTAGCAGCCCTGGCACATTTACGGAGTGCTCATCACTGCACTTCCCCAGCACAAATCTTCTGACAGGTGAGAGATGCTGCACTCCACCCCACACAGGTCTGCAGGAGCCAAGGAGGCACTTAAGGCATTCATCAGCTAGAATTCAAAATGCAAGAAACCTGATTTTGTCCCCTAAAAAGGCTAAACATGGCAATATGAAAAACATCAGAAAGACAATGCTATTTGCATATTGGGGTGTCCACCACAGCTTCACATCTCAAATTTCTGCTGTGCAGGAAGATCCATTTCTGAGAGAACTAAGGGATATTTTTTCCTTCACATCCAAATCAGGATCATTAGAACCAAGTGCTTTAATAGCATCCCCCATATGTTTCTAATTAGGCTGAGTAAAGCTGCTGTTCTCTGAGTTGCAGCTCCTTGCAAAACTCAAGGAACTCAAAAGAAAAAGAATTCCTGCATGCTACAAAGCACTGAGGTCATACACAGCCAGACCTCAGGAGAAGGCAGGACATGGCTATGACAAGCATGACAAACACTACCTTTGAGGGCTGTGATCCTCTTAGCTGGTTTTCCTGACAAGCACATGCATGTTTTGGGCCCCACTGAGCTCTTGCAAGCTGCACTGCCACCGACTGGACTGGCAACCTGGAGTCCAGCAAAGCAACAGAGGCACATCTGGGGATTTCTGTACTCAAGCAAGAGCAGCAAGGCTTTATAGGCCACTTGTGAGTTGCCTGATACCACCATGGCTGGAAACCTCTTCTATCTTATATTATAGGCATCCAAGTGAAGCTTCCAGGGCTAGAAGCCTCTGTGGCAAAGGCAAGTTCCAGGCAGAGCAGTGAAAGCCCAGCTGACAGTCCCAGGTGCATCAGCTGTAGGGTGTGGCTGTGGCTTAGAATGGAACACACTTGTACTCAGCCCCCCTGGACAGGGAAGGGGTAAAGGGAAGGAGGAGGGAGCACTACAAGGAAGGCACACACTGCAAGAAGGCTGCAGCACCATCCTGGGCACGCCCTGCAAAGACACCTCCACCCCAGCCAAAGAAAGAGGAGCTTCTTGCTTAGCACAGGTGACTCCACAGCCCCCAAGTTCAGCAAATGACACTCAGTCTTTGTTCTCAATGCTGCAAGCCCACTGATTGTTTTCTCCAAGTGTTAGAATGTGGAAAACAGTCATAGAACCACAGGATGGTTTGGGTTGGAAGGGACCTTAAATAACATCCAGTTTCACCCCCCTGCCACGGACAAGGACACCTTTCTCTAGACCAGGGTACTCAGAGCCCTGTCCAACCTGGCCTTGAACACTCCCAGGGATGGAGCACCCACAGCTTCTCTGGGCAACCTGTGCCAGTGCCTCACCATCCTCACAGGAGAGAATTTTTTCTTATTGTCGAATTTAAACCAACCCTCTTCCATTCTGAAGCCACCTCCCCTGGTGCTATCATCCCCATGTAAATTGTCCCTCCCCAGTTTCAGGCCCCCTTTATGTACTGGAAGGTGCTAAAAGGTCTCCCAGGAGTTTTCTCTTGTCCAGACTGAATATTAATACTATTCTGGCAGCATCAAATGAAGAACATCAAACAATTATTTGTCTCAAAGTCCACACCTATTCTGTAATAGCAAAACTAAAGAACTACAGAATTTATTTACTAATGTTTCTTTCCAGTTGAAACAGCTCATCTATCTAGCTCAGGGAAAAAGAATGAGTAATATGTGATTTTGCATGCTCTGTAAGGACTGAATAATTTTTGAAAATAAATTCTTGGTCCAAACAGTTTCACAGGTACTAAGAGAGAAATATATTGAGAGAAAATAACTCTTTAACATCTGTTAAATTGTTTTAAATGCAGTCATTTCTGCTGAAAAGTTACAGCATCACACACTGGTTGAAAAGAAAATGTCTGTGTTCTAAGTGATGTTGGGGCAACATTACTTTCTCTTATTGAAAGCTGGATAAAGGTTAGTGGGGTTTTTTTCTCTCCTGCTAGAAATAGCAAGAGCAACATTAACCCATGTTAGACCAGACATGAAAAAACAAGTTCTGCCCTGACAGATGGAAGGAAACATGGAAAATCAGAAAAAAATATGGAGAGTGAAGTGTGGAAACAGAAACTGAAAGCAGTACTTTGTAAATTAGTATTCTTTTTACCCGGTCTCTTGTCAACCTCTTTCTCCCTGCAATTAGTACAGAGTTTTTTTCTTTTGTAATGGTATGTTTCTTCTCCAATATAATTTCTCTCATCCAGCTTCCATTCCAGCTTCTGATAATCATCATGATTATTGCATTTGTAATTCTATGATCAATCGCCTCTTACAGAATAGTATTTGCTCTTCTTCATATAGAGCTGATAAGAATTTTAAAATGAGTGGGTCATAAAACTAATTTTAAAGCGGAATTTTTACAAACATGCTATCAAATTTCTCATTTAGATGTTCTGAAATGAGGTGATGAAAGTTGAAAGATAACTGGTTTCTGATTTGACATTGTTTCTGTATGGTGTGTATAGAAAGAATATAGAGGGTATTGATTTTCATTGAACTTTTAAAAGATGTCTTCATTTCATTTAAAAATTTATTTTTTGGTTTGAGCTTTCTTAACATCATAGATTTCATACTTGTTTTGGAAAATTCAGTAGATGGCTGAAGAAAAAGTAGTAAGCTGATTACGTGAAGCAGAGAGGGAAAATGAAAGCTGTCAAAATACATTAAGCCACATTATTTCAGATCATGGCTGCTTTGTATTTTTTAACACAAATTAGATAAAAACAAAGTCTGCAAAAACACTCAAAAGAAAAATATGTCTCCATTACAATTGAAGCAACATTGCAACTCAAGTAATTTAAGCCTTTGGGAGAAAATATCATCCCTTTTTGTCTCACAGTATTGTTAAGGTAAAACACAAGATTTATTTTTAAGTCAAGTTTCTAAATAATAAAGATGAAAAACACTTAAAATGGAAAAACGTGGGGGAAAGAAAATATCCTTTTCCCCACTTCTTGCTTTATTTTGGGTTTTTTGAGCATAATAACTTTGGACTCTCAGGAATTAGGGAATGTGTGTAGTAAGCATTCCCAAGTAAAGTGATCATTTTGATGAATGCACTGGAAAAAAAAAACAACAAAAAACACCTGGATGACTTCACCTCACCTTGCTGATCTATTATTACTACTTTTTTACTATTTCTGTAGCTCATTTTGCCACATACCTTAATTTACCATGGAGACACCGAGTTTCCTGTTTGGACGTATTTTCATTTTCCTTGCATTTCCATGATCTTAAGAAATTCACCTTGTTTTGAATTACTCAAAACTTAATCTAAACAAGCCCAGTCTCCTTGGGTCTCCTCCTGACATTTTCTCGATTGCCATTTCCACTGTGCATTAATTGATTCTATATTTGGTACCTGTGCCTGCACTTTGTTCATTTACCAAGGTCCATACTTGAATCAGGCTTCTGCATCTATGACTTTAATCTGCATCTACAGCCATTAATAATCTATTGTGTTGTAACTTCTGTGCTGGATGTTAAACATCATCTCCACTTTGTCTTCTCTATTTTGTGCCACACCAAATAGATGAATAGAGTTTGAGAGTCTTACATTTTGCTTCTCCCTTCCAAACATCCTGCTGGTGAAGACCTACACCACATACCAAATAAGTATTTGCGTTATTTGCTTTCTGATGTGTCATGCCAATTAACACAAGAAACATTTTAATTAAGCAATGACTTTCCAGCACTGCTATTATCCCCCGTTAGCACACTTTCTTCTGTTTCTCAAATGCTACTTTCCAGCAGAGAGTAGAAACCTTGTCATTTGATATTGGTAACCAACGCTAATGTTGGTAAAGATGAATATTTAGATCAAATGGTTCAATTATTCTTTTCCATTCCCTTTTTTTTTCCCCCCGAACAACTAAGAAAACAACAAATGTAATTGCAGTAATTATGATCAGTCTTTAAATTGTTCTTTCTCTGATACCAATTTTCACAATACTCGTGGGAGTGTGTATCTTTGTCAAACACAGCATCATCATGTCTTGTCAAATGTGGTTGAAATTAAAGCAATTGAAGCTACTGGGAAGGACTGACAGATGGGTGGCTAGAATAACCATAGAAATCTTCTCGCTCCCTGCCTGCTTTACACAGAGCCCATCAAAGCTATCTAAAAGGTCATCAAGGAAAGGAATAAACCTCTTGTCACTGGAGCTGGCCCTGAGGTGAACCTCTGAAAGAAGCATTCAAATTCTCTCAGGTAAAGCTGAGAAATCCATCAACCCAAGTTATTCACCTAACTCTGTAATAATTCTAGCTCATACTGCATAAGGAAGCATAACTAGTTCTCTGCTGCTGGCACCTACCAACAGGGTCAATTGTGGAAGAAAAACAGAAAAAAACCCTATTTTTGTGGAGGAGACAGAGTTGAACAGTTTGGTGCTCATCAAGGCACAGAAATGTCTTGGTCTCCACAAACAAGGTATCTTTCAAATTTCTGATAGAAAATGGAAGCACCTATAGCTCTGACATGTCTGTAAGGTTAGGAATCAGATGGGCAGTTCTCAGGATCTTTGCTTTGAATTTGGATAATTTGAGTAACCTCTCCCTGCATGTAGGTCCCTTTCCAGAGCTGTTTAGGAGATGGAATTAATGAACAAAGCTACAGCACCTACATTTTTCTTCTTGACTGGAAACACTGTCAAACCAATACTAAAGGCTACTGCACATTTTCAAGCAAAAGGCAATGAGCAGAGAGCCCAATGCCAGACACAAGCAGCTCTGCTCTGAGAAGCCATCATGTCATTTGGGCTAAGCAGGTACTGCGAAATGAAACACATCCAATTAACACAAACTCAAAAAAACCCCAAACCTCAGAGCACCGTCTCATTTGCAGAACAAGTATCAGCCAGCATGAACAGCAGCGACGGGTTTATCCTCATTCTTCACTGCTTCTCTGAAGTGCAGAGAATGTGTCCCCAGGGGCCTCACTCAGCACAGTAAGTATGAAAATGTCAATATGAAGCAAGGTAGCAGCCCTCTCTGGCTGGCCTGTGGCCAGTGTTACAGAAGTAATATGCAGCAGGCAGTTTCATACGTTGCTCTCCATAGGTGTTTAAATTTTAATCCCTCTGTAGCCAGCATGTCACGTGGGCACTGTCCTGGAGCACAGGAATACTATTAGACATGTCATCTTCATGCTGTAGTTTCATCCTTAACAGTGGGGAAGAAGAACCACCCCAGTTGTCCTCAACCAGCAGAACACAATGAACCTTTCTCACCTCAGGGATGCTCCTGGTCCCTCTTTGTGCAATGGACAAAACAAGCGCCTGCTCCAAACACCAGCACACGGGGGCAGTGGCAGCCTGTAGGTTTCCACCTCCACTCACCTGCCCTGCCTCACCTCCTTACCTGCCTGTGGGGTATCACCCTGGCAGCCCCAGAGTTTACAACCAGGTGGCTACACCTTTCTCCACCACAGCCATCACACACTTGGTCACAGGCCTCACAAAGTAGCATCTGGTTTTGGGGCAGCAGCAGTGGTCAGAGCCAGACAGGAAGCACTGAGGCTGCTGGCTCCTTGTCACCACTCTCCCCCAAAAAACAAAGTCTATACCTCAGCCCTTTCCTCATCTTTTGTCCCTGTGTTTTTCTCCACATCCAATAAAGGATGAAGATTCTTATCAGCCCTCCTTTGGCAGATTATGCATTTAGAGAAACATTTTTATTGTCTTTTATGGCAGTGGTCAGACTAAATTCTGGTTGGTCTTTGGTCTTTCTAATTTTCTCTCTGCACTACCTCACAACATCCTTGTAATCTTCCTGAATGACCTGCCCTTCTTCCAAAGGTAAAACACTCTTTATTTCCTGAGTTTCACACTAAGCTCTCTGTCCAGCCAGGCTGGTCTTTTTCCCCACCAGCTCATCTTTCAGCACACAGGGATAGCCTGCTTCTGCACCTTTAGGATATCCTCTTGAAGAATGTCCAGCCTTCCTGGGCTCCTCTGCCCTTCAGGACTGCCTCTTAAGGGAAAGTCTCCTAAACAAGTTTAAGTCTGACCTCCGTAAGTCCAAGGTGGCAGTTCTGCTGACCCTGCTCCTTACTGCTCTGAGAATCAAAAGCTCTCTCATTTTGTGATGGCTATGCCCAAGACAGCCTCCAAATACCACATCACCCACAAGTCCTTCTCTGTTCACAAACAACAGGTCCAGTGGGTGCCTTCCCTAGCTGGCACATTCACCAGCTATGTCTGAAAATTCTTACACACACTCCAGAAAACTCCTAGTCTGTTTCCTCTCTGCTGTATTGTATTTCCAGCAGACATCTAGTAAGAGAAAATTCCCAATCCTAGAAAGCCACCACCAGGGCTTCAGGTGTCCTCACCAGTCAGAGTTCCACAGCTCCCTAAGCCACTGGGGAAAATGACAAAAAGCTGCTGGCACTGGGACTGCAGGGGCTGAGCTCACCAGGCAGAGCTGCAGGCACTGAATGCCCAGCCCTGCACCTGCTCAGGTGAGGCCACACCTCACCATCACAAACACCATCACACCAACCCCTAACCCACCCCATGATTTTCCCTGCTGTCCCTGAGGGCATCCACACCCACACAGGGGGTACTTACTGCTCAAGAGGCCCCTCTGATCTCCAAGGGCTATGCCACATCAAGGGAACAGTCACCACTCTCTGCCAGCTATATAGGTATCATTTGTTCAACCTCTCCCTTAAACCCAAACATGGGGTTAACAACCCCTTAGACCCCTGACACATGGTTGTAGGACCACTCTTTGTCAGAAGAGAATGGAGAACCCCAGTGCCAGTTTCTACTTCCAGCTAATTCAATGGACTACTTGGAGTATCAGCTGGAAAAATCCTTCATCAAGCAAAAGGTACAAGTTTCTTCAGAGGACTCCCCAAGCCATGTGTTTTCTGAAGTCAGAGGGAGACTGGCACACTACACACACCAATCCTCTGTCTCCTCCAGAACTTACAATTTTTATTCTGGCTGCACTTCTCACATCTTAACTTGCACAGTTTCCACAAAATTCTGGGTCCTCTTTACCAACTATCCTGTTCCTCACCAAGCTGGATATGCCCAGCTCCAGGAGGAGGAAATCTCAAGACCACAGCAACTAACAGTGCTATTTCTATTCCTGTGCTCTGGGCAGAGCATCACTAGGCAGTATCTACCAGTTCCTGGATATCCTGTAAATACAGAGGTGCTCTCTGCTCTCTGTTCCCCTTTTTCCAGATTTTAGCCTGTAAGTTTGCTCTTTTTTCTTATTGTTTTCTTTTTCCCACCCCTGACTCCTCAGTGATTGGGCTTTTTTTTCCTCTCTGGTTTCTTTTCTTCATTCTCTTCTTCTTTTGACAACTGGTGGGAAAGGAGGAATTTAGTATTAGTTTGGGATGGCTATAAGTTTGTCCTTAAAGTGGAAGTGGATGTGTAAGAAAGACAGGAAACAATTCAAAAAGGGGAAACAGCAGCGATATTTCCCCAGAATATTTGTCCTGATCTGTCACAATTTACACCTCAAGCAGGTCCCAAGACAGACATTGCCTCTGTATTTAGTCATCTTTAAAGGATTCATCTGTTCACTTCTAAGATAAAAAAAGACTTTTAGTACCCCTAGCATCCTATGTCAAGTACTTCCACAATTGAATTCTCTGTTACATGAGGAAGTGCTGACTTTTATTTGCTTTAAACTTGCCACTTGCTAGTTTCATTTGATGTTTAGACTCTGTTTTAAAATTGATACTGAAATAGTCTTCCCTCACCATTTTCTCCATGCTGTTCCTATCCCAGAGAAAATTAATGATTTTATAGATATCTGTCATATCCTTAACCATCTCATTTCCATACTTAAGAAATCCTTATTTAAATGGCTCCTTTCATATTATCCACACTATACCTTTGATTGTCTTTCCTGCCCTTTTCTGAATCTTTTCTAGTTTGATTATGGCCTTCTTGAAATGGGAATAGACCATTAGGGTCAACGCATTATAAAATATCAAAATGATGGAACCATATGGATAGATGCATAGTATAATGCTGTTTCTCATTTTTTTCTCCTAATCTTCTCCTAATTGCTAACATTTGATTGGCATTTTTAGTGGTACTAAGCATTAAGCCGCACATTATAACCACAAGATCTCGTTCCTGCATGGTAATAGTAAACTCAGAACCTCCATCATTGCAAATGTAACTCTAGAATTGCTTTGCCTGTGTGCATCCTCTTACATTTATCCACATCAAATTTCACCCATAATTTATGTCATTCGATACTGTGAAACCAAATGACCTAATAATTCGATATTGTGAAATCCTTTTTCAAATCACTCCATGCAGTTTTCTGCCTTCTGCCCCAAATGATTACTTTATTGTCGTACTTTGTTACCTCATTATGTATCCCTCCCCCTTTTTCATATCGTTTATGGATATGCACAAATCTTGAAAAAATATCCCTGTGAAAAGCTGACATTTCATGCTAATCCTTGTTTCCTGTCTTTACCCAGCTACTTAAGCAACTTCTCTGATTCAACAGCAGATTCATGTCTTTTTACAGCCTGGGGTGAGTGACCTTTACAAATGTGTTTTGCAAATCCAAGTGGACTATTGCCACTGGACCTCCTCTGTTAATATTGCCTGTTGACCTCTTCTCAGACTTATAAATTGTGATATCCACTAACAACAGCAGGGTTAACTCTTTCTCAGTACATCCTGTGTGTCCATGCATGCACCAATTCTGTTTTTCAGAGTAAAGTTTATCAGCTTGCCACCTAGACATATCTTGTTTACTAGCTTGTAGTTTTCCAGATCTCAAAATCATTTAAAAAACTGGCATCACACCATCTACCTTCCAATCTTCTTGTACCAAAACAACTGGAAGGCATTACAGATAACAATCTGCAGTTCAGCTCTTTCAGCCTCAAACTTCTCCAGAAGTCTTCAATGAACCTCATCTGACCACTCTTTTGTCTACCTGCTCTCACTGAGAGCCTCACTGAGGCTTTGATTTGAAACTGATGTGATGCATCTCCAACAAGGAAAAGTTCCATAGGATAAAATTCCACAACTTCTTCCACAATGAACCGATAAAAAATTGTTGGGCTTTTGAGGCTGGGGGCGGAGGGCTGTGATGTTCTGCTACGGTCTTAATCTGAGTCAGCTGAAGCCTCTTTAGTAGTAACACCATGCACTAAGTCCTCCTAGCCATTGCAAAAGGCAAGTTATTTGCCTTTTACAGGCTCTTTGAATAGCTGCTGAAGTAAACATTTAATCTGCAGCCTGCCGAGCTTCCTGCCTTCACAGCCTCTTTGATCTTCCTCTGGCTGCCACAGCTTTCTGTCACCATCCTGGCCAGCAAACATAAATGGCCAGTAGTACAAACCCTAAAACTCCTTTTCCCATGTGGAATGTCAATCCATATGCTCACCATTTGGGTCACCAAACTGTTTTCTCCAGCACACTTTAGAAATTTGGAACTGAAACTTTCCCCATGAGCCATGTCTGATCAGCATCTGCAAATACAACCACATTCATTCTGGGATATAAAAAATATGTTTCATTTAAAAGTCTGGTATACTCCTGGACTCAAGAACATGTCACACTCACAGAGAAACATCCTGATCATCTAATCTAACCTCCTTAAAATAATAGAGGCTAAATGTCTTCCCTTGTTAATTTCAGTTGCTGTGCTTGAACTAGAGCATTTTTCAAAATCTTGATTTTATTGTGTTCATGTGAAAGAGGGCTCAGTACAACTCTCAGTAAATTATCCCTATAGTTCAGTATTTTTACTTTTTGATTTTTGCCTCATTTCCAATCTGAATGTATCTGCCATCCTCCTATCACATTTTAACAGTTTTCTACTAGGTTGAAGAGTCAGATGACTTTGAGGTGGCTTTTTTTCTTCAGTCAAACACTTAAAGACTGTAATCAATTCACTTCTGTAAGTTTTTATTCACGGTTCTGTGTTTATTTTCTTGTCATACTTCAGTTTTTCAGTATTTCTCAAAAGGATAATAATAGAATTAGACAAAGCAGATGAAAAATAAGTTTTTTCACAAGTGCCAAATGCAGAGGAAAATATGCTTTTCTCTCCTCCTGTTCAATATTCAAGATCAAAGAACCACATCAGCTTCCTTGGCTGCAGCATCTCAGTAGTAGCTGTTGATTTACTGATTACCAGTTCCAGTATCTATAAGTTTATTTAGTGTTTAGTGCTTTATAACCTAGAGTTCTGGTCCCATAAATACTATCTACAGTCTGCCATTAGATATATGAACTCATATTTGGTTAGAATGAAACACACACACACACACAGTCTGTCAGTACTTAAAATGAATCAAACTGTTCTGTATCAGTGATTTATCCCTTTCATTTGTTACTTTCATTTTTAGCAGTTCTTCCAGTCACTCCAGATCCTATCAAGTTTATCAGTATTTTAGATCTCCCTCAGGATTTTGAGCAGTATGTTAAAATCAAACAGTACTTGGCAAAATTAGAGCCACAGTTTTTCAACAGTGATTCTTTCCTTGTTACTATTTTGCTATCTATTGAATTTAAATGCATTTAAAATGTATTGTACTCATATATTAATTAAGAATCTTGTGGTGCTAAGCTGATTGCTAGCTTATTAAAGGTTATACCTTTTACCAATCTCATATTTTACCTCCGTTACCACGATTGTAGGTAAAGGTACTTCTAGCAGAGAAGTACTTGGCTGCAAGGAGTGTCATAAAGTAATGAAATTAAATTAGCTTGACAGGCTCTGTTTTGTATAAGCCCATTCTCACTGATATATTGTCCTAATATTTTATTGGAAATCTTAATGAATTGATAAAATTAAATACATATGTCATCTCACAAAACCTTTAAAGTTGTGCTAACGCCCCAGCTTTTCACTTGAGACTTTCTTCACTATTTCAAGACCTTGTAAAATAAAGCTTTGACTTTTTATCCAGGCGCTTAAAAACTCATGATTGTGAATTACCTTCAATTGGTTGTTTTAAGTATCAGTCTAAAATTACAGTTGTTTGCTGATGGAGAGCATAACCCTATTAAATAAGCTGGAAACTATTTTTTCTACTTTCCCCCAAGAAAGCAGGCCTAAAGCATTTATTGATTAGTTCACTTCTGCTTCAATACACAGCAGTCTATAGAATTAACACTCCCAGCTGTATCATGCCAATGAATTCATTACTTCCATTTTTTCATCAGCTCCTTTGTCATTTCTTTCATAATTCCTTCAATATTACTGTCCATAGGAGTTCACAAAGTTAGTATGCTCTTCCTCAGTTCTGTTCCTCAAATCACATCTCCTGCACTGTACACACACTTAAGTCTTACTCCAATCAGCAACATGCCAAAGACTGTTTTCTGTTATCAATGACTGTTTCTGACACATACATACCTTGCACACTGTTTTTAGGACTGTTTCCTTATAAAGCCAGGCTTATGCAATCAATCATTCTTCTTTGCTAGCCTCTCCCCACTACAACTTTGAAACCACTCACTTGTATTTCAGAAACCCTGACGAGAGAGGGAGGTCTCAGAGATCACCCGTTTGTACAGGTGTACAGGTGTTTGTCCCTTCAGGACAACTGGCTGCTAGGTCTGGGAGATGGTCTCTGCTCAGAATCTTACTGGCAGAAACACGCTCATCCCTGAGCTCTTTACTTGAGTTTCTAAAAGTGATCAGATTGAGAATTGCTCAAAAGAGGAAAAGCCAGACTGAGAAGAAATACAAGCAGTGAAGTGAAACCAACCTCTAAGCAATCTGATCTGGAAGGTGTCCCTTTGTCCCTCTGTTTGTTTGTCTCTATCCCAAGTAAGAGAGGAACAAGAGGAACCCAGATACCCCTTTTTATGTATTCCCACTCTTTTACTCACATTACCTACAGTTTCTACAGAGAGCTCTGTGCTCCTTCCCCTTCCACCTGTGTGCATGCAACTAAATGAAAATATCCCTACTTTCATGACTCAGTTTCCTTCTGCATTACCATCTCCTTTCTGAGGCTTCTCCCTCCCTCTATTCCTTTTCACCGACTCACTGAGATGTTGAAGGCGAAGGAGGAAGGAATCGGACACCTCGATACATACTTGATATGTGTGAGGTATGTATGCAGAGTGGATGTCTCACTTTTTCATGCTCCAAGTGTGTAGAACACAGATCTCACCTCACACACCTACAGATCAGTGGGGGGGATGACTAAGGAGAAAAATGCAGGGGATGTGCACTGCTTGCTCCAGCTGCTTTACCCCTCTGCTGTCAGCCTCCTACCCCTGCTCCCACTCTGCTGAATCTAAAGTGGCTGGATTAGGAGTGGGTAGTCTTTTGCTCCATCTCTCCTGCCGTGGGTGCTCTGGGCCACTCATTTACACTTAGCATAGACCATCCAGTGGGAAAGCAACATACGATGTACGTAGTCCTGCCTCTGGCAGGACACTGACCATTCCTTGTGAAGGGGAGCCCAGCAAGCCAGGCACCTGGCTTTGGCAGGTCACATCTGAGACAGAGCCTGAACAGTTAAGAGTCTGCAGTGACTGATGCTCGGTGCACAAGCCTAGCTGTCACTTGGGCTGGTTCTTGCAAAACTGCCAGACCAAAAACACACGGAGAGGACTTCAGCTGGCAGCTGGGGTTATCATGGTGAGCAATTCTGTGACACAAGGCACTCTCAGTAAAGGAAAGTGGTGATGGGGACAACATGTAGGAGTGTATTAATGACATGTAATAGACTTGGGGTCCTCTGGCAGAGCAAGACTAAAGCAGTGGGTCCAACCTGACTCAGAGAGGCAACCACTCCAGGGTTTAGTTCCTAAGCATTGGATCGCAGGATAATTGGAATGGAAGGTACCTCCTGAGGTGCAAATTCCAGTTCAAAGCAGAGTCAGCCATAAGGTTAGATCAGATTACTCAGGGCTTTATCCAGTCTGGTCTTGAAAACCTCAAAGAATGGATACTGAACAGCCTCCCTGGGAATCCCCTTACAGTGCTTGACAGTTCTCACAGTTACAAAGTTTTTCCTGACACTTAGTGTGAGAAACTCTAGTTTCTCTTCTCTCACACCCCGAAAGTACTATTAGTTTGTAATGTCTTGGAATATTCTCTCACCATTTTACATCACATTCACAAAACATGTTTGCTACAGGCTTCTGTGCAAAGACATGAGAGAAATCAGAGAAACCACTGGGAAAAAAGAGACAGCAATCTTGAGCTTAACAGGCTTAAGCTTTCTCTTAATTTAAATCCATTCAAGGAATTAAGAGAAACCTTGTCACACTAATCAGAACAGCCAGTGTGAGGAGATGTCTAAGCTGTAGTCAAAGGTACACTTGCATTCAGACACCTATGCAGACCTGAAACCCTAAACTTGGTTAACTCAGTTACTGACAACAATCAAGCTGATCTTTGGCATTTAGTTGGTTGGCACTCAAGTGTCTACAAAGTTCCCAGCTGGATTTTACAGCCTTAACTGTCCAGCAACCTCAGTGGAAATTCTTCTGTACATTCCCTGAAACTGAGACTCAGCTGTGATGAGAGTTTCTAGGCAGCTCTCTAGGAACCATAATGGGATAACACACAGACGTGACTTGTAGCCATTACCAGAGGAAGAAGCCACCTCCAGCTCTCACTGAGTAATTGCTGTTATGCCATGTTACACAAAGCACATGTATGACATTGAGAAGTGACTTGAAGGTGATTGGATATCAGGTTAGCCTTTTAAGATCACTTTTCAGCTTTTTTCATACCTTAGGAAATCATAATGTGATCATTGCCATTCTGTTGTCCTCTATAAAATTTAAAGATTGTCTATGACTCTACTTCCAATTATCACATATGGAGCTGCTCTGTTATGACCCTCTCAATTACTTTTCCCCAGGGAGAAATGACCAGAAAACTCATATTTAGGAAAGAAAATGTAAAGTTGCACATCACTAAACATGTGCAAACTATGACATCTAACTAGATCATAGTAAAACATCCCTGCGGGAGATGAAGAAATCATGTGGCTTGCTTAAAATTGGAATGGAAAAAGGCCTGGAGCAAGCTCAGGGCACAATCCTGCACTAGCCCTTGTGTGGTGAATAAACTAAATGTGACTGATTATGAGCTTTCTATCACTAATTAAAACCTCTTGAATTCTGAGTTCAAAATCTGCTCCATGCAAATTCCAAGGTAAAACCAATACAAGCATAGCATTCCTTTCTCTAGGACCTACCTGGTCTTGGCAAGGCAATACAGAGCCTGTATACTGAACTAATTCTGCACAAATCTAACCAGATACACTTGGGAGAACACAAAGCTCTGCTCACGCTAGGATGTTAGTTTCCAACCACATCCTACTGCTCAGACCTAGTACTTCAAAGCACTGATTTCCCAAAATACGTCTGAAGAATCCTCTCGATAACTCCAGGAAGGCTGGAGCCAAAAATCTAGGTTGCCAAGTAAGAATTGTTCTGAACAAAATTCCTTAGGTGGAGTAGTCCAAATAAAACCCAAGGATCCCACCTTCACTAAATCCAGCCTCTAGGACTGACAAGAGAATAAGCCCCTTCTAAAGCAAAGCAGTGTGAAAGTTTCAGGCATCAGGCAGTATTACTACATTCATATCTGACTCCCACAGAGACCATAATCTTAGTTGTGCAATTCCCCCTTAGCCCACACCTTCATAACACCAGGGCAAGAAAAACTCCTCAGTTAACTGTATAAACAGGTCCCTAAAGTCCACTGAGCTATCACCATCAAGAATGAACGTGTATCACACCAACCAAAAATCTCTATTGTATGAGAATTCAAACATCTGTACCGTTAAGGTCTGTCTTGAAGGACTGCAATTTGCAAAGTGAATTTTCAGCTGTCATTATCCCATCGACACAGCATAGATGCTATTTTCTGATTTCATCTATGCCCACACAACTGTATGACATTTATAAATATATATATAAACATACATATAATCTCATATGAGAATGACACTTGCAACAGCTCAGTTATACCAGCGGTTTCTTTGTAACACAGATTCCAAGTCACAGATCATAAAAACGCTGCCATGCATAGGAACAAACACCTGTAGTTTGTACTACATCCTAACCACATTTTGGAGTGGAGAGTGGATGCTACTAAATGCATGTTTGCTCTTTATTTCAACAGCATTGTGGGAAGAGAGACCAAGAATTAACGCTGTCAGTTCAGACACACATCGATAAAAGGTGTATCAATAATTACCCGGCTAACAGGACAATAATGTCCTTGGCAGTGTGGGTGTGTGCAGGATAAGGGTAAGGCAGGAGATGGAGGCAATACGTGTCCTGATACGCTACAGAGACAGTGGTCCAGGTGAGCTTGAAGAATCTCAAGGGAAATATTGCAATGATCTTTGCCATGTGGACACGTAAGAGATTTCTCTAGGTCATAAGGACATTTGAGACCGCTAAGAGACTGGCTAGATACAGGAATTAATTCCCAAAGTAGAAACTGGATTCTGTAGTTTAAAGTTTGCTGCTGCAGGAGTAGATGGTTCCCTGCAAGTGCTCACAAAGGGCTTTCCCACTGAGACAAGAAGTGTCACAGCACCAGGCTTTGACATAGTCCCTCAGATTTACTCTGGGGTGACACAGTCCCTCCATCTGGAGCAGTGGTGCAATTCTGATGTCCTCAGAGATCTCCTTTTCCCACAGATGCCTGCGTACTCTTGGGAGAGACAGAGTGGAGCGGCTTGGGAGAGCGATGTACTGCCAAATGAAGTCTGTTTTGCTCTTAGAGATTCTTTTGGCATATTGAATTTTATATCCCCCTGTAACTGATGGAGCTGTACCTGTGGTTTGCACAGAAAAAGAAAATTCCTGAAGGGAAGAAAGTGTGCCCAGGATGCTGTGTTTACCTGTAGATACCTGTGCTTAAAGATCAAGAGACCTCTCGGTATCTGCATGCGTGTAGGAGAGGAGAGCTGGGTTACATAGCCTGAAGGCTCGGGATCTTTTGGTTAAAAATGTGCATGGCATGGCCCAGTGGAAGGATGCGATCCCTCCCCGTGTCCCCTCGCAATAGCTCTGCGAGAGGGAAGGGATTCAGTTTTGTTTGCTCTTCTCCATTGAAGTCTACGCAGGGGGAAGGGGGAGACAAGAAGACGTGCAGATCATGCAGCGTTATGTATCCTCGGATAACAATAAACCCTTACCGAGCAAAGGAGGCAGCGCCGGCCGCCTGATCCCGCTTCGGGAGGCACGGCACGGCACGCCCCGCACCCACCCCCTTCTCCGGAGGCGCCGCACTGACCCACATGTTCGGCGACCTTTCGTCACGGGTGACACGGGCAGACGACCCCCGGCCCCGGGCACGTCCCGCCGCCCCGCTTCCAGCACCTAGGCCAGCGGCTCCGCCACAGAGCCCCGTCACGCCACGGGAGAGCGAGGTGGGGAAGGGTCGCACGCAGCTAATGGCGCTGCACGGGCAGCCGGGAGGGGGCTGCGAGGGGCGACCCGCCGCCCGCCCTGCCGGGGGCTGCCGTGCCGCTACCCGGGCGGGGGCCGCGGCTGCCCGAGCATCCTCTGGCGCCGTCCCCGCCAACGCCTTACCCACGGTGCGGGATCCGATGCAGCCCATCACTCCGGCGGGGCTCCGGGGAGAGGCGGCAGCCTCAGCAGCGAGTAGGCGGAGAAGGCAGGCAGCGGCGGAGGTCGGAAAGGAGCCGGTCCCTTCAGTGGGAAACGCCGGGGTGGCCCAGCGGGGAGCGGCGCGGGGTCATGGTCAGGTAGGAGCGCGGGGTGCCCCCGCCGGGGCGAGGCGGGGAGCCCGCGGGCCAGGCTGTCATCTGCCCCCGCCGCGCCTCCGCGCTTTGTTCCGCGCCCCGCGCGGCTCCCCGTGCGCTGCCGCGGCCCCGCCGGTGCCGCCGCCGAGCCCCCGCTGCCCGCCCGCCCCCCGCTGCCGGCTCCCCGACGGGGGGCGGGCTGAGATTGGGTAAACAGCTCGGCCGGCAGCGCCGCGCCGATTGGCTGCCGCCCTCCGCGGCCCGGGGAGGGGAGGCAGCGCCGGGCGGGCCGGGCCGCCCCTCTGCCCGCGGGGAGCGCGGGACGGGCCGGCGGCGGGGCGGCGGCGAGGGGCCCCGGCGGGCGGGCGGGCAGGACGGGACAGCGCGGGATGCGCTCGGAGCGGGGGGCGGCCCGAAGCCCCTCCCGCCCGCCGGGGGAGCGGGGCGGGGCGGGCACAGGTGAGCGGCGGGCGGTGCCGCAGGCCGGGAGCGGAGGGGGAGGCGGGTGGGCAGCGGGCGCGTCCCCGTAAGAGTAAAGCAGGTGGGCAGGGGGGGAGGTGGGTGAGCGGCGGGTGCGTCTCCGTAAGAAGAAGCAGTAACATCGAGAGGCTGATGACAGATGTATGTATGGATGGACGAACGGATGGATAAATAGATGGATGGATGGAAGGATGGATGGATGGATGGAGGCGGGGCGGGCGCGGTTTCCCGGTAACTACACTTGCGGACCCGACTCAGTTACCGGCAGCCCCCCAGCGGCCGCGCCGCGCCTCCCCGGGGCGCGCTCCCGCGCGGCTGAGCCGGCCCGGCGCGGTGCCGGTGCCGATTCCGGCGCGGTGCTGGTGCCGGTGCTGGTGCCGATTCCGGCGCGGTGCCGGTGCAGTCGCAGCCATGCCCGCAGCGACTGCGGGAGCTGCCGAGGGGCAGGCGGCCCGCGGAGCGGCCCCGGCAGCGATCCGGCGGGAGAACGGAGGTTCCCCGCGGTCCGATCCGCCCCCGGGGCTCCGGGCCGCGGGGATCAGGCGAGCGGCGCAGCCCGGCCTCTGCCCCTGGCACCGCATAACGGGGAAGGAAACAAACCCAGCATTAAGGATGATCGCTGAGGCCTTTCCCACGTCCTCCCCGCTAACGTGGCAGTGAGGAGGAATCTCTGCAGATGGAGAAGGTGTGGTTAGGTCAGCTCCTTTCACAGCCCAAATTCTTCTCACCTGATGGTACCAGCAACAGGCAGTTGTGGCATTTGTGGCATGTGTCCTCCTGGCCTGCTTCCCCAGCACCACGGACTCTCCCCGGTCTGCTTCTTCCACCTCCACTCTCTGAAATGCTCACAATTTCTCCCTGGCCCTTTCTGCCTCCTTTGCCCAAAAAAAGCCTCTCTGATCTCATCAGCATCCTTCCACCCATCTCTAGTAACGGCAAGTTGAATTTTGCTCATCCCATATGAGCCATTTTGGTCTCATCCTCGTGCTTGGAAAATTCAGTTTTTGTCAGCATTGCTGAGAAGTCACTCAAGACAGCTGATCAGTCTTCATTAACAGCAGTACCAAAGAATAGGTAAGTTAATTCATTTTTCCATTCACAACTTACAGTCAGCCTAGAGAAGGAAAAAAATAAGGAGAAAAAAAAATACTTCAGGCAGAACTTATTTTGTTTGACCCTCTGAAACAACAAGCAGGAAGTCTACTCAGATAAAGTCAATTTACAAAATAAAATCTACGTAGGAAAGACAAAGGCAGAAAAAAATCCCCAAAACACTGTCTGAATATATGCAGCTATTTTATCTTTTTCCTTCTTCATGACATTGGAGGTATTACTATGTATGGTGAACATGACGCTGCTGAAGTGTAAGAGATCACAGTCCCCTCGTCTCTAGTGCCCGAGGCCAGTCGGCTCTGGTGCTACAATGCTTATCACTGGGTACAATGCATTAGATCTCTGCTGAGGATGAAGTTTTTCCACAGTTAGAATTCTTTCCCTATTTCAGTCCTTCCACCTCCCCCATATATTTCCAAACCTATCAGTTTTCATCTCGTTTTTCTGAATGACTTACTAGAGATACTTTTCCTGACATGTCTACACCCTTCTAACCTAGGTTGTAAAAATACTGGGAAAGAATAGGTCTGGTAGTATGTTAACCAGAGGTGTTTCGCCATCTCTAAAAAGCAGATCTCTAGGGCTGAAAATGTGAGGAAAAGGGAAACAAAAGCAGATTACAATGGGAAGAGTGGTATATTAAGACACAAGTCCTGTTCTGGGTAAATGTTTTGTAAGTTGGTGGCAGCCCAGACAACTGTTGTCACCCACAGTCTCCTGTGGACTGATCGATCAGGGCAGCTGTCCTCAGCAGTTTCACCAAACCCCACCAAACAGCATTTGCACCTCACCCTGGCTTGAGAAGATGTATTACTGACACAGCTGTGGGCAATTTCTTTTCCTCTGTTCAGAGAGTCTGGTTTCATTTTAATCCCCTTCTCCCTCTCACCCACCCACCAAATCTAAATCTGTTCCTCTGTGAACCTTTTTTCTGCACTGAGTGAACTCTGCTGTGGTTTCCTTTTCAGTGAAGATTTCAAACAAGTCACTGACTTTTCTTTCTTTATTCCCCCTGAGCTTGTCCATCACTTTACCTCAACCTCAAAGTCACATCCCAAATCCTAGCAAACGCACATTTGTCTTTCCTTTCATCAAGATACAATATCATCTACATCAACCTGCTCTGACTTCTGCCTCAGGGTGTGATTCCACAGGCAGGTGAGCAAGTCCTAGCACTTACCTTGCCTGAAAAGCTGCTTTCCAGGTCTTCATGGGTTTGTCTGCTGCTGCTTTAGTGAGGTAGTAGTTTACACAGGATCTGGCAAGCACCCATGCTGCTGCCAGACAAGCACAGCAGAAAAAAAGAACTGGAAAGAAGGATTATACCCAAGTGTCCATTCATTCACTCCACAGAACTATTGGTCTGTCTTGTGGCTGTCTCGCATGTCCTGATGCCACCAGCTCCCTCATTTTTTTAATTTGAAATCAATATCACTTAGCTGCTGGAAGCAATACCTGTCTTGGCACCTACAGCCGTGCTTCATCTCTCATTTCTAATATAGCCAGTTTAATGAAAGGATAGACTCTTCCCCATCTTTTGGTTCTTAATCACACCTTTATTTATTATGTTTACATAATATTATGTGTTATTTATATTTACATAAATCTCCATATTTAAAGTTAATTTCGTTCTCATTAGAAGTTGAGAAGATTTTGTTAAGAGCTGAGCTTTCACCCAGTTGCTCAGCTCTTCTATACAGTAGGTTTTATGCAATTCATCATCAGTGAGCAGTTTCTAGTTTTCATCAAGCCAATAACATACTTTCTAAACTCAGTTAAAATGTTATCATGTAGTACCATAAGAAAAGTAGATATTTTACATTTTGAAGAAATACATGGTTTAATAAGAATATGATTTCATAAGAATTTTCTCGTAGGAGGGAGGTGACAGGACTGAATCTCTGAACAAGGGACTGAAACAGAGCATAAATCTGACTGTCCCCCACCGTTTTTGTCCTTGCAGTTCCTGAGCAACAGTATTCCCACTTCTGCTGCAAGGAACTGGAGTTAAATGACAGAACATAAAGGGTTTTGTTTTCTTTGAAATACACTTTCTGACAGGCTCTGGATATTTTCTCTGAGCATTGTGGGTTCGTTCTTAAACAATGAGGCTACAATTTCATGTAGGAAATTGTGTACAAAATTTGTTTGGTAAATGCTGATTTACATGCTGGTCTGAAAGATCTTTGTAAATGTAAGTTTGCGAACAGGTTTGGGAGAGGGAGGTATTTAAATATCTAGAGAGAAACACGGATAGATCTTTTACATAGCTGGGTGTCTCAGAGGGAAGGAGCAGTAGGAAATAGCCCCTTGAAACCTCCTAATTTATTTGTTTGATGGGTGAAATTATGTGCCCCTCTGTTTACTGCAGATCTGAAAACCTCCCTTTCCACAGCCCCTGTTGTGAGGGGCGTGCTGGCAGAAGGGAAGGAATGTTCGACCTGTTGTGTTCTGTAGGTCACTGCCATTAGCAACTTCTGTTTGCAAAACAGAGCTTCAGTGCTGCCCAAACTAGGTCAAGGATGCTGCTGGAGGAGGTGCAGCATAAAGATCCCCTGACTTTCCTCTTCCTTCATTCCTTCAGTTTTGCCATGAATGCAACAGAGGAATTGAAATACCATAATCAGTAAGCTCCTAGGTGAGGACCACCTATTTCTGCGGTTGTATGCCAAGGTGAAACGGGAACCGACAAGGATCCATGCCTCCAATGGTCTCTTCCCCACCATGGCCTGCACACAGAGCAGTCACTGGAAGTCTTGGCAGGGATGGGTGGGGAGTAAAACATAATTCCAGCAAATCTAAAGACAGTCACCTTGTGACTGATAGTCACTCCCGTGATAGAGGGGTTGATAACAGCACAGAGCAAAGCAGTTTTAGAACTAGTCTAGTTCTTAGCAACCTTCCCTGAGGCTTGCATCATAACCCTGTAGACCAGCTTATGCTGTAAATTGTTAACTATTTGTGTTTTAAGAGACAGCTGTTCAACAGTGCTCATCTTTTCTATAAGCCACTGATGAATCTATTAAATCTATTTTACCAGATGTTCCCTGTATCTCTATATAAATATAAAGATCTTATGATTTATACATACTGGAACAGCATCTTCCAAAGAAACACTGCTTATAAAACACAAAGCTATTGTCACTGTCTTACCTGCTGAGTAAATTTATTCTTTTCATCAATTAATTATCACGGATGCAGATTATATCACAGTAGGTAATGTGCCCCTGTCATCTTCCGAAGCTACCACTAGAACCAGCTAAAACAAAAAGAAAAAACAATATAAATCTTGCCAACTAATGTCCCACTTTCAAGTAAACATCACCAAGCACCAAATAATGCAAAATGTCTTGCTTTTGTCTGTTCTGTCCTCAGAGGTGTCATTGGCAACCATGTCAATTGTCCCATGTACTCTGGAAAATGAATGTCCACCTTCTGCGATCCTTTTTAAAATCGTTATGTAATATCTTGTGACCAGCTACTATCACAGAAGACATGGAGAAACTTCCTACATGCTTCTTGCAAGATGTGTCTTCTGTGGAAAATATGCAAAGGCCTATGAAGTTCATGAGTAGGAGATGTTTACAAAAATAGTATCTCTATCAGATCTCTAGAGGCAGGAATCGTCCTCCAGGGACGGTCGCTCCAATATGCTTCACTGCTGGCCTCCTGCCACTGGCAGTTTGGATTCCCCAGTAAAAGCTACTTCTGGCAGAAATCTCAGTAATTGCTTCATAGAAGTAATGTACTAGATGCCATAAGAGTTAATTCTACATCAAGCTGTATTAGCTACTGATAGGATTTTCGTGTGGACCGAAAAGGAAATGAGATAGCAAAATGACTCATGCAGTTCTTCTTTCTTCAGAGCTCCTTTGCTGCAGAAGACAAACAGAAAGGTTTTTTTATGAGGTTTTAAAGAATGAAAAAAAGCAGTGCCAATGTAGTTCAGATCCTGAAAGTGGTGCAACTCATCTCACAGAAATGGGTCCTTTCAAGCTGGAAAAATATTTGAGACTGTGTGAATCAACCGAAGAGACAACAGGTGGGGAGAGGTAGGATATGTTTGCATTATATGCTGTGATATAAGCTCATGCTTACCTCCACTCACACTCCAGCAAACTTGATCTTGTTCTTCCTGCACCCAGAGACCATAAAAAACTTCAAGGCAGCATATTGGTTCAGTGCTGAGATAGAATTAATCAATCCACAGCCTCCTGGGTATTTTGTCCCATATTGCTGAAGAAACATAATGGTGAGCACCGAAATATTTTCTCCTCTTCGTGATGAATTCTCAAAGTGGCCTTTGCTGCTAGAGTAGAAAGACATGCTTGGGACATGCTGGCATCATCTACTGGAAACTGAACATTTGACAGTGTCCCAAATTAAGGACAATCTTACTCAGAGGAATTAAATACTTTGATGTTTGCCAGATGCCTTAAAACCACACTTATTTCAATGCAAGATGAAATTTAGAAAATTTTTCTGAAACAAATTAGAATTTGTACAGTGGGGAGGCATGTCTTCCCAACACAAAGCCTTGGCAAGGAGTGGGCCACCTGTAACTTAACAACAGACAGGCCTCACATGCATGCTTTGCTGCAAGATCCCTGTTGTGTGACCTTGCTTAATTTGGCAGTATTTTATTAAAATGCAATCAGCTTTCTGTATAACACCTGGGTTTGAAGTATTGGTACAGAAATAAATGTTCAATACTCAGTGTTCACCATTCTTTTCTCACCTTACCTTGATATATGCCTTCCATTAGTTTTTCTTAAGAATTTGTAGCTTCCTGGTTTTTCAGAACAATACTGGTTTGCAGGTTCTAATATAGGTTGTAATATTCTCTCAGCATCTTCATCCGTGTTTGATTTTTATCCAGAGTCATGCAGAAGTGTCATGCTGAGTTCCAGACATAATAAGATCTCGTTTTTTTATAGTTCCCATTTCAGGACTTTTTAGAAGACACAGGAAAGGAATTTGCCATCTGGAGCTGTGGTGATGCTCTGGTAGCATCTCCCCCATGCCTTTGTAGCACAGTGACCTAGAGCATGTGACCAGGCATCACCTGCCACTCGAGCAGGAGACCCGGCACTCTCTGGAACTGCAGCTTAGCACCAAAGAATTAGCAAGTCTAGGCTGCCTCATCTGTCACAAACTTCACCCACTCAGCGACACCCTCCTGAAATGCATCTTTCATAAATCCATTCTGCATCCTCATATGTCCTTGCTTGTGTCTGAGACAGCTAAATGCCTGTTCACACAGAGTGAGACTGGAGGTAGGCTGGGCCATGCTCTGAAATTCCAGTTTCTTCTGCCATGGCCTGGGGCTTTTCCAGCAGCAAGTGAAATGGGAAGATCAGTGAGTTCAGATAAGGGACTCTTTCCCACTCCCTCCCTGCTGGGAAGGGCTCAGCAGATGCCAATGAGTGGGGAGGAAAAAAGAAAGGAACTTCCTGGAGTAAAAAAAGAATTTGTTGAACCTCTGGCAATGACACTGAGAACGTGAAGGTTCCTCATCATCAGGTAGGTAGTGACAGGAGGGGAGGTCTGAGGAGGTTGCTGTGGAAGGTCAAAAAGGCTACTTGATATGCATTCAAAAAAAAGACACCCCCAGTGACATAACTGTGAAATGTATATTAGGGTGAAAATATCTTTGGTGCAGTCTGAGTCTTACTTTGCCTTTTTTTAAACATTTACTTCATCCTCTACTGAATGTCTCATTTCCCAGCAGTGAAGCACACAGCATACTCCTTCTCCTAAATGTCAGTTGAATGTATACTAGTGGTGTTGCTCAAACTGCATTTTTAAAAATAATCTGCAAGCAGTTAATGTGCTTTTTAAATTCCCAGTGTTATGTAAAAAGGCACAATATTTTTAGCCTTACAAAGTATCAGTTGTCATCTCCTCACTCTCTCCCTTTGATATATTGGAGATGGGGGCCTACAAACTCAGAGAAACTGTGGATACTAACTGTTTTAAAAATAAGGTGGTGAGGCTTTTTCTGCAATGTGGTTTTGTAGTTTTACAGATCTTAATAAAAACATACCAAAATAACCCAAACCTTAAAAGCAAGCCTGAACAAAGAAAAGTACTTCTTATTTTAAAAGCTACCGATTCTGTCCTCGCTACCGAATTTTAATATCTGGAATAATGACAGTATTATGTATCCTGAAGCAAAATATCGACTTAAACTGTTCACTCATGCACTGACAGAATGGCCCTCCTATTTTAAAAAAATCTCCAGAAATTACTCTCTAGCATAGAGCACACAGCTGTTGTGAGTAGGCTCTGGCAAATCAACATTGACTCAAACTATTTTTGGAAACAAGTCAGGCCTGCTGCTGTTTCTGGAAGATGTGAATGCATCTACCTGCTCTGCTCTGCTCTGCTGCAGTCCATAAGGAATATGGTGGGATCCAGGATGCTTCCCTCTGTGCTTATTTGGAGGTGACCTTTCCATTCCCATCTGTTTACAAGTCTTCTGAGGTCTAATGTTTTTACCTGCTGGCAACCACCTTGATAAGCACATTTGGACCTTGCTGCATTCTGTGTTCTCCACTGAAATTTGAGGAGGAGGGTCTCAGAAGAGGCTGCCTCACTGCTTTTTCTTCTTACTGTCTTGCAACACTTGACATCCTGATGGCACTTCTGCCTAGGAGGCATCACCTATCAGAAGCAGCTCAGGAAGGAGCACCCCATCGTCAGATTTGTTGGGATCATAGCTGAATCTTGAAAGAAATCCACCAATCCAATTGAAGAGATGGCTACTAGAAAATATTGGAATAATAATGTTTATTGTTGCACCACATGGTCTGTGCAGGTGCTGTGTATCAATACTGGGCTAAGGCAAAGCCTCAGCTTTCAGCTGCTCTCACAGAAGGCTGCATTTCCTTTCTATCACCCCAAAATTTGTTTTAATCCACAACAGGTAAGATAACATCATATTTTCATATTTACCGCTTCTGCCTCAGTTTACTGTCAGCTGGGAGAAAGAGTTGAAATGATTGTAGATGAGGAGAGTTCTGTTCTCATGGTCCCTGGAGTCCCATAAATAATTGCTTTGTTTAGGAGAGTGGAATTCTTCAGGCACCAACTATGTAACTTGAAATTCCATTCCTTGCTTGGAGGTGCAGGGATTTGGAGAACAACAATTTCTGAGTCAAAAGCAAACACAAGTGGAGACTCTGGGACTCTGGTATAATCTGCTAAGACAGCAAAGCAGGATGGAGCATATTGTAGGCTTCTCATCAGTGTAGACTGAAAGACAAAATGAATTCTGAGTGTAATGAAAGAGTCATTCCAGCCTCAAAACCAAGCCAGGGGCCTGAGAATATGAAACATTAAAGAGCAAAAATGTCTACAATTTAGTGTCCCTCTAATCTTGACTGCAAGCTAAGGTCATTAAGTTGAATTTAGGCTTTTGGCACCAAAGGGCTGATATCTGTCTGCAGTGATATCATCTAAGAAGTTAGAGGCAATGAACAGTATCAACCAGATCCTCATCATATTCTTCAATTATGAACTTTTCCCAGTCTCCTTCCTCAAGAAGGCTCACTGGCAGTGTGTAGTCTAGCCCCTGTGGAATGCCTCCTTCTGAAACTTCAGAGGGAGTGGATACAGACAGTATCCCATATGTGCGTTTAAATTTGGACCTCTCTGCAGATTTCCTCTTTCTTGAATCAGGAGAAAATAGGAGCTGTTTTACTGCATTGGAGAAATGCAGGCTGTCCAATGTGTCCAAAGCAAGTGACAAGTGGAACTAAGCTCCTTCCCTTTCAGGGTGTTATATCTGTGCTTGTCTGTACATTGACTGGATGTAATATGTGGCTCTTGCACTGTTTCAAATTTGACACACTCTTACACAAATCCACAATATTTTCTCGTTTACTTCAAAACCAAATATAGCCCTTCTTTTCACCAGATCTGTCTCTTTTTTTTTATTTTTTTTGTATTCTTAAAAATAGAGGCTTGATTACCATCTTGGGAGGACAGAGGTTTTGGAAAGCATGGCCACAAAGGCTAAATAAACAGGAAGCAAAAGGATTAGTGCTGGTAGGACTCAGTAATCCTTCTCATGGCATTGAACACTATGTACCAAGGTGTTGGAGAGAAAGCTGCTGGTGGACGCCCAAGAAAAGCAACAAGCAACACTGAAATAGCTTTGTAAACATCCCATTCATTTCCTTTGGCAGCAGCAAGTCTAACACTGTCTCTGAAACCATCAGTCACTCTGCAGAAAATGGTTTGATAGGACTCTCCTGATAACCTGAGCCTCTTTTCATTAGCAACTTGGTGAGATTCTGCTGGCTTAGTTTCCAGGCATCTTTCACTACTTGTTGCTCCCAACCTTTAGCCAGCAGTGTCAGACATTACCTGGCACTCAAGAATCCCAGGGAAGAAGTATATTTGCAGATGAAACCTAAACACAGATGACCTTCATGTTGATTGCATCTGGCCAAATGCATATTTAAAGTGGTCCATAGGGGAACTGCAGTGTTTTGGGTATGGTTATAGGTTCCAAACAACTTTTTTCATGAGCCACGAAAGCAAAGGGTCAGGTTTGCCAAGTACCGTGGTCATCATACTGACCTTCATCAAGGCAACTGAAGAATGCCTTCATTGAAGGAAATGCACCTCCACAAATGTGCAGATAGTCAGTGACTCAGTAATACAAGATGGAATGCTTTTTGAGGATCTCTCCTGCCTTTTGAGTGATAGCTGTGGCTGCTGATCTCTCAATATCACTTGGATTAGATACAAAGCACTGGCAATGGTGGCCTGTAACCACTACTACCCTATCCTCCAGGCAGTGGCTTTCACACAGTGCTCGATCACGCTGCTGGATATGGAAGGAACTTGGCACAGATCTGTAGTAAAGCCTCTTACACCTTATATTTTCAACCTACTGAAAACCATATTCTGCTTGAAGACCAGCTCTCTCCCTTAAGTTGTCACTTGTCACAGACTCCTAGCTGCCCCTGGAAGGATGGTAGCTCCACTGCAAGGCTCTGCTAGTTTTCCTGAAAACACCATGAAACAGTCAGAGATTTTTCTCTGGTCATCCTTTTATTTATACCATCAGTAAATTAACTGGCAAAGGTACTTGTAGCCACATGCACTAAACCTGGGAGCTGCAGGAAACTTCACATAGCCTCACACCTTTTGCTTTTGGATGACTGGCAGGCAAGGGCTTGAGGGACTGCACCTCTTAAAGCTGTACTCATATGGTGTTTTACTGTGCAGCTCATGGATAACATTTGGCCTTGGCCTTTTTTTTTCTTTCTTTTTTGCAAGCAGACTGTGGGACCATATGCCTGTATTGTCTGTTTGGTTGGTCTGTTGCTTTGCTCCAGGGCCTTGGTTCTGTGATCATCTACACTGTGTACATACTAGGTTTTGCCAGGACTCCAGAATGGAGTTAAATAATTACTCGGTTTTATGAGAGGCTGGCTTGCTGCAGGATCCACACCCTGTAGATAATGCAGGCATGGACTATATAGCAGGCTTCATTCTTCCTCACAAGAGCAATCTGCCTCTGTGTATTCCTAACAATCCACAAGTCCAGCATGCCCTGGCATACGCATGGCACGTCTTTGTAGGCACACTATGAAACACAGAGTTAACAGTCTCCTGTCCCTGCTTACCTGGCTACCTCAGTTCTTATGCAAGAAAGCAGTAGCACTGGGACAGGCACGTGCCATGTGGCTACTGGAGTGACCAGGATCCTGTCCCTGGTTAATATTACTGGGTCTGTAGCTCGGCATCTCTCTCCCTCCCGTACCAAGCAGCAGCAACAGATGCTTCCCTGGGAAACCACAACAGAACTTGTCCTGTACCACACAGGAGGAGGCTCAGGATGAGAACATGGGAGCTTGCTTTTGTGTTGCAGCTTTGTCATAGGGAGGATGGGGGAGAAGAACCCTTTTCCCAGGAAACAGCACCCTCCCCCTGATGCAGACACACACTAGAATTATTCCTGGGACTTTTTGTCTAAATCCACCAGGATGCAACACCCAGAAGTACCTACATCTGATTAAACACGTTTGTAGGAAGGAGCATGGCTTGTTTGTGCCATGCTCACAGCTCTACATAAGTGAAGAAAGGAGACTTCTGCCATGGCAGCGTGATACTTGGGTGGAAAGAGGCTCGCAGCACACACAGGAACTCTTTAATTAACAGCCTGACACAGATATGTTTCTTTGACAGTTCTGACAAGCAGTAATATTTGCCACAGAACAGCCAAATACGTCAGGGCTTGTCTTGCTGGTGGCAAGGGGTGGGGCATACAGCTGAGGAAATGGTAAGGATGCCTTGGAATGTGGACATGGCAGCTTTCCGAGCAGAATGGGCTCTGGCGGCCATCCATACTCAGCCACACACATGGGCATGCCCCAGGAGCCATCTCACAGTTCTCCAGAGTTGCAGAACAGGTCATACAGCACCTGAGGGAAGAGATATCCACTGGGACAACCTGCTTGCATCCTTTTTTTTTGGGCACAGAGCCCAGCAGCAGAGAGCAGGAGCTGTGGGAGGGCTGTGTGAGGGGAAGGAAGCCTGCCAGTGAGCCATCCCCGGGAGCCATGGAATTGCAGGCCACTGCCTGCTGAGAAGCAGCAGGAAACTTTGGTGAAAGGAGATAAGGAAACAGCAGTGGTAATTCATCTGGGAGCTGTACCTCCTGCCCCAGAGTCCCTGTCATGGCTCTGTCTAGGATAAAGACCTGCCAGCTTTGCTGGAAATGGAGCTTTTTCCCTGGACAGCCACCACCCCAGTGCCCTGTTCTGGCTGTCTGGTTGCTCTGATGGCCAGTCACATCCTGGCATGACCAAGGTCATACCACAGGGATACTTTGCTCCCTCTTATGTGTATATGGCTGATTTGCCCCACTAAAAAAGTGTTTCATGACACAGCAAGGGTTTGGGTTGGTTTTTTTTCTTTTCTGAATAGGGTTTTGGCCTATTCTAGTGTTTTAGTCAGGACAGTCTAACTGTGTGTGGGTGGAATGCCTTTTGAGTGTGTACATACGTGCACGTGTAGCATGCAGTACCTTCACAGTGGGATTTGAGCACCTACGGTGGCCCTTTCCAGAGAGCACAGAGGCTCTCTGCAGCTGCTGAACAGCTCCCTTTCTTGAGGACACACTCTTCTGGCATGTGCTTTGCACAGCAGACTCGGTTTTGAAGAGAACCAGCAGAGAGATGCTATAGCTCTATGTCCTGGGTAGCTGGTCATTCAGGGACGTCTCCAGAACTCATGACCTTTGCAAACAGCGTTCCTGACTGCGTGCCAGATGCACAGAGGCAGGGAGATGACGAGGCTTGTAAGGACTGCTGTCTCATGAGGCTCTGGTGTCCCCAGAACAGCTCTCTGTGTGTGGCACCCAGCTGTCAACACACATCCCACAATGGCACTAAGGCGC